>NC_089588.1:29187192-29881110 GCF_019320115.1 Miscanthus floridulus | reverse complement strand
CTTACATAATCAGCGAGGCATCAGTTGAGGAGGCCCATCGAGTTCGTTTCTTCTCCCTGTCACTATCAGGGCCAACCTTCACTTGGTTTTCATCACTGCCAGTCAACTCCATTGCCAATTGGGCTGACCTAGAAAAAAAAATTCATACATATTTTTATACTAGGACTAGAGAAAAGAAGATTACCAATTTGACAACTATAAGGCAGAAAACTAACGAATTCAGGAACTGAGTTTCTTCAGAGGTTACGAGAGACTAGGAATTTGTGCTTCTCATTAAACTTGGCTAATGATCAGCTAGCTGCTTTGGCCATTCAAGGAATGTTGCCAACATGAAAAGAAAAGCTGTTGGGACAAGAATTTGACAACTTGGGTCAATTGGCTCAACGAGTGGCAGCGCTCAATAGCCAATTCCATAGTATGCATAGAGATACCCAATTTTAGAAGAGTACCATAGTGGACGAAGCTTATAATCCATATTCAGTCGATGATGGCTATGAAGATGAAGAAGAAGAGGTTGCTATGGCTGAATGGAATTGGGGAAGAGGAGTCGAAGAGAGCTATGACTTTGATGTCACAAAATCAGACAAGCTCTTTGATTTCTTGCTCAAGAAGGGATAGATCAAGTTGCCCGATAATCATGTTATGTTGCCCCCTGATCAGTTGAAGAATAAGAAGTTCTGCAAGTTCCATAACGCTACTTCTCATTCCACTAATGAATGTAGAATTTTCCGACAACATATACAGAGGGCTATTCAGCAAGACTCAAATTTGATACGCCTCAAAAAATGAAAGTTGATGATAATCCTTTCCTAGGAGATCAAAACATGGTCGATTCTAGGCTATTCAAAGGAAAGACTAAGGTCCTGACATCAACCAAATCAAGAGAAGCCAGAATAGTCGATCCCAAGACGCAAATATCAGCTGATGAATACAGAGAAATTAGAAGACGTCGCGACAAGCAAAAGAGCCGATATGAGCAGGGAGAAACGTCAAAAGAATGGGGTGACAAAGCCAGCGAGTCACATCTTGAATTTTGTTGAATAAATGGCAGTGGTAGAAGGAAAAGGATTATCAGCGTTGGTTGGAAAAGCAAGAATACCAGCGTCAATAGAAAAAAGAGAGGTATGAAAGAAAGCAAGCTGAATTGCATTGGAATTATCCTTTCTTCAGACATTGCTAGAACAAAGATTTGAAGTTGCCTACCAAGAATAGCTATCCAGAGTGTAGTGATCAGTATTGGGAGTTTAGGCAATCTCAAGCCAACCGCCAGGTCTGTCCATGCTGAAGATGCACATCATCATGATAACATGGATCGGCACTTAAAAAATGAAAGTGTTCATAATCGGCTTGGAAAAAGAGTTGTTGATCAAAACTAGGTTGATTATGAAGAAGAAAGTAACAAGAGAGAATACGTTTGGCAGAAAGGCCAATGGTGTCTAGGAGGTTTTACAAGAAGCCTAGAAGAGAAGGGTGCAACGCCTAAGGAACAAAGAATTGGAACAGGCTCAAGCATCTAGGTAAACCTCAAGTTTGGCGTGCTAAGCAAACAACTGATAAAAGGCAACCATCAGCTAATATTCAAATGGCTTTCCTGTTGCCATCAGAGTTTAGAGCTTCGGTAGATCAGGAAGTTTGTTCTGATTTTGATGAATCAGAGTATGAAGAGATAGTTGCCAAGTTGATGGTTATACAGCAAGCAATATTTGATAAACCAGTCAAGCATCGACATTTAAAGGCTTTATATGTGAAAGGTTTTATTGATGGGAAGCCGATGAACAAGATGTTGGTGGACGGAGGTGCTTCTATCAATCTCATGCCTTACACCACTTTTCATAAACTTGGCAAGGGACCAGGAGATCTGATTGAGACTAACATGATGCTTAAGGACTTTGGAGGTAACGCATCTAAGACCCAGGGGGGCAATGAACGTCAAACTAATAATTAGGAGTACGACTCTACTCACCATATTCTTCATCATCGATGGAAAAGGGTCATACAGTTTGCTCCTTAGTCATGATTGGATTCATGCGAATTATTGTGTACCATCGACCATGCATCAGTGTTTAATTCAATGGCATGGAGATGATGTCGAACTGGTTCGCGCTGGATGAGTCTGTAAGTATTGCAACAACCGATCTAGTCTTTTGGGAACTAGGAGACTTCGAATGCTTTTCTGGCAAGATATGAGTAGGAGGCTTCATTAAAATCAGCAATGAAAGCCAATAGTTGATGCAAGCAATCGGCTTTGAGAGTTTGTTTTAGTAAATAGTCACGGCTCCACGTCGGCCATTGGATTAAGGAAGAATAAGCACTAGTCCTAGAGATGGGCTTAGGCCAACATATGTGAACGCCAAGTCAAGTCATAGGTGCCATTCAGAGTTGATAGATCTATTAAAGGAAGTTCTGTTTCGCTTAATGAGATGCTTGGCCCGGGTTGATCTATCGTTTAACCTTTGGTATGAAAAGTTCTAGTGCAATCTATCAATAGCGATCGACGAAAAATATTTAAAGGGATGTTATCCTAGCATTTGATCAACACTTGATAGCCGATTCAGTTTAGTCATCGGCTCTAATAGCCGGTACTGGAAGGTATCACCTCTAGTTCAAAAAATAAAGATCTTCGAATATATAAAAGCTGATATGATATGTATCACCTCTAGAGCAAAAACAAAAACAAAGACATTCATGACACATACAGGGGCATCGCACTAAGATACATTCATGAAAGAATAGAAGGTTTCATTCATTAGTTTGCCCTAAGTACAGACTAATCAAAGACCTTGTTCACCACATCCTGGGTAGATGTGATGTCCACGATGGCCTCCGCTACTACGACTGAATTCTTCCATCAGGTCCTCATGCTCCTCGGGGCCGTCGCCCAACGGGAAGCTAGTCTCCATGGCATGGAGCTCGTACCCTATTTGTACTTGCGCCAGTGGTCAGCGCCACCGATGTGCCATGACTGAACCCCATGGAGGGCGATCTCCTGAACGCAAGGTCAGGATGTCTTGGAGGCGAGCATTGATGAGGGAACCCCAAGCATTGATGGCGTCTGTGGCCACATTCGCCGCCAGTTGGAGAGACTCCAACTGCACCAGTCAGGGCTGGCAATCACAAGAACAGAAAAACTATCAAGATAAAGGCTAGTGGAAATCAGAATAGAAGCGTTCATGGAGCTCATCTTACCCACCACCATGGTGTCAGACTCAGGCCAGCCGCTGCTTGAACGGCACTGGCCTCCTCCTCAGCCACATGAAGGGCCGCTTGGAAGACCCCGAGACTGGATCTCAAGCTGGCCATTTTTTCGAGTCGCCTCGGAATAGCGATCCTAGGCCAGCCCTCCACTCTCAGAAGAAGCGTTGGGCATCATCGTCGTTGTACGAGTCAGAAGAATCTGATAACGAGGCCGACATAGAAGATGCAGCGTCAGAGGGCTCACCGGCCCTAGGAAGAGGACGGAGACTATCATTCAAAATGAATCTATAGACAAATCAGAATAGTTCATCATCACAAGCAGAAGCTGTCGATCTCACCTCATGCGTCGGAGGCGCTGATTCACCGGCATGTTCTCCTCTAGAACCTCCTCCGCCATGCACTTGCCGCGGTTCTCCTCGCCGGCCATGAAGTCGATCAGATCTATAGGAAGGGAGGGAAGCCGCTACAGAGTTCTACTAGGGTGGAGAAAAGCAAAGGAATAGGAGCAGTTGCGAGTGCGGATGTGTTCGAGGCCGGGGCCCTCGGCTGGTATTTGAAGCCACAGAATGAAGAGGTGGACGCCTCAGGGACATGCAAAAGGCAACCACAATTAATAGGAGGTGAAACACCACCTCACTAATACCGAAGAGAATACGACGACGAATGACTAAGGACAGAAGATCGAAGGGCTCTCTTAATAAAGGTTGTGTTTTTAGACCTAAATGGGATTAATATCGGGAGTCTGAAATCGGCTATTTTCAAAATTGGATCTTTAGCCGGAACAAAGAAAAACATAGTGAGACAACAGAAAGTGTGGTTGTCATTGGTTCTACACAAGACATATGTCAATACATGAATTACAAGTCTAGAACATCCTGGATCACTTTCAACACTTCTAGCCAAATAGCATCAGCTTCTATGATCTATTGTTTATCTTCTTCGGTTGATCCAGGAATGCTCTCGAGGCTACTTCAGATGGCTCTGTCTTCTCTGACTTTGGCTAGCAGTTCCTATTTCTTTTATTGAATGGCATCAGGTATTTGAGCCAGGGTGGACTTATGACGATCAATGGCAGCCTTCATGTTTTCTAGCTCCTTCTCAAGTTCTGCACGCCTGGCTTCCAGTTGAGACAAATCTGGGTCAATACTGAGGGAGGAGCTCTTCAAGTGATCAATCGACTATGACAATTCTTTAGCCTCTTGCCTGTTAGAGTTCCCCATGGCCAATAAAGTTTCACAATCAAACAGATTCCTCTGAGCCTGTTTAACCTTTAGCACTTGATCTTCAAAGATGAAAAAGGAGACAAGACTCTAGAGAGAGCTGGGGATGGATTACCCTTGATGGCCAAGAAGACTCTATGCATTGGATCAGTGTCTTGGACCAAATCGGCTATATTTTTCTCAAATATTGGTAGAACATCTCTTAGCTGATTTTTGGTCTCTTCTGGCAAGGTTTCCTTAGAGGAAATGGCTGACGAACTGATTTCATCTTCATCAAAATACTCCTCAAGATTGAAAGAGTAACTCAGGGCTGGAAGATTGAGTGCCTGTTGTAAGTGCAATCAAGCCCTATTGTGGGTTTTGGTATTGATGACCACCAAATTAGAGGACTAATGAGATTTATCGAGATGACAATCAGGGAATCAAAGAATGAGGATGATGAACAGGTGGCAGGTGTTCTAATTATAAAAGGTGGCCAGACCTAGCTCAAGGGAGGTTTAAATTCTTTTATGTTTTGAATTTGAGTTTAGGAAAAGCCATACTATCAAGAGGGATTTTAGGACAATTGGTCAACTGTTGAATCAGATGCTCAAATTCACAGATTTACATCCTTCCACCTAGTCAAAACAACCAGCCAAATTTCATATCATATTACCTATTTTGGCTAGGGCGGCAGTTCCGCCCTGTTAAGAGTGGCAGTGCTGCCCTTAACTGACCGTTGGGCTCGAGGGGTATTTATACCCTTTAGGCCTGGCCCACAACGGTTATCTTCTCCACTGACTCACTCTACTCGAAAACAGATAGAACCAAAGCTCACCTCTCTCCTCCATTGTTGCTCCTCCATCCCTCAAGCTAATCCTTGATTCCAACCTTCAAAACTTGAGAGAAAAGGCAGCAAAACTCGATTGGAGAGGAGATCCACTCATTCCCAAAGTCTAAGAGCATTTAGTTCATATTTGGCCAGTGGTTCTAGGGTTTGTTACTCTTGGAGCTTGCTCCTAGCCGGCTAGGCATCACCCTTGTGCTTGCCAACTCGTGTGGCAGCCTTGGGAGGTTTGTAACCTCATTCAAAAGCTAAAAATCACCCCTCACTTCAAGACTTCACTCTCTTTATTTGAGAACGAGGGTAAGGCAAGCCTTAGTGGCAAGCTCAAGCCTTTTGTGGCTTCCTCAACAACGTGGACTTAGGCAAACCATAGTGGTGAGCTGAACCATGGGATAATCTTGTGTCTTGCGTGCTTCATCTTTACTATACTTGTTGTTTACTGTATTGCTAGCTGTTGCTAGGGTTTAGTTGCTCGATTCACTGTTGTGTGAAGATTTTGTGGTATCCAGTCTTCAAACTGGATCTTGGCTTTATATTGAAGGATTAAGCAGCTAGTTTGGTCAAGTTCATATCTATTAAATCTCAACTGTGTTAGATTATTTTTTGTAGAGTGGCAGTGCCGCCCTGTAAGGCTGGCAGTGCCGCCCTCTGTTCTAATAGAGTTTTGAGTTAAATTTTTACAGGCCTATTCACCCCCCTCTAGGCCTCCTTTATCTTCCTGTCGATCCTACAAGTGGTATCAGAGCGAGGTTGCTTCGTATACGCTTTACCGCGTGAAGTATGGAAGAAGGAGAAGGTTCAAAGAATGTTCGCATTGTGGACGCAAGTGGTGTGCACGTTGAGGATGTCGATAGTAGCAGTGAGTTGTCCATGTCCATAGCAAGTGATGCCACCATCAAAGAACCAAAGACCACCGATGCCGAATGAAGAAAGGCAAGAAAAGAAAGAAAAGCCGCCAAGATCGCAACAAGAGAAGCTAGAGAAAAGAAGAAGGAAGAGCAGCGGCTCAAAGACAAGAAGAAGAGAAAAGAAGCTAGAAGAATCACAAGAGAGGCAAGAGCTAAGAGAAGGGCAGCAAGAGAAGAATGAGTATGATGCATCATCTAGTGAGCTCTCTAGTAGCTCGGACGATGGAGATGATGATGTGTCATACCATGCTTCAAAAGATAGCAAGGAGGTGAAGAGCAAGGACAAAAAGAAGGATAGCAAGGACAAGGGCAGCAACAACAACAAGAACAAATATGCCGCCATATCCTTTAATTATTCTTATTTGTCTAACCATAACAAAAGGTCTTTTGTCAATGTGCCCGCGGGCAAGTTGCCTCATTTTGATGGGACAAACTTTGCCAAGTGGAAGCACTTGATGAGTGCCTATCTTGTAGGTCTTCACCCCTGTCTTTGGGAGATTGTGGTGAATGGATTGTAGCCACCGGAAGATCCTGAAGCACCAACAAATGAAGAGCTAGCTGCTATCCATCTCAATGGCCAAGCCACAAGTATTCTTCTTAGTGCCTTGGATGGAAATGAGTACAACCGAAGTGATGAATGTCAATGTTGCAAAGCAGATTTGGGACACTTTGCATCTAGCACATGAACGTGTTGATAAAGTAAGGAAGGCAAAGATTGATTTGTTGATGGCCAAGCTCAATAGATTTGTGATTGTTGATGGAGCGGGGACCAGAAGAGATGTTTGATAGATTGATGACCTTGGTGGGCAAGATTAGAGGCTATGGATGTGATGAGCTTGATGATCACAAGGTGGTGAAGGTTATGTTGGAAGCATACTCACCAAGAAATGAGACCGTAGTCACCTTGATTAGAGATAAGAAGAAGTTTGAGCATTTCACACCAAATGATGTGCTTGGAAGATTGTTGACATTTGACATGCAAAGAGAAGAAGCAAATGAGAGGAGAAGACTTGGTGAGTTGCAAGCCAAGCTAGAAGGCATGAAAATCAAGGAAGCAGCTCTCAAGGCAAATAAATCAAGCAATCAAGGCACCTCCAACAAGGCTAAGGGCAGCAAGCAAGCATCAACAAGTCAACCCAAGGAAATCAAGTCAAATCCACAAAATGATGATCCAAGTTCATCCTCAAGTGAAGATGAAGATGATGGGGCTGATTACATGAAGATCGATGACATGGCTTTGTTCATGAAGAGCTACCACAAAGGGTTGAAAAAAAAATGGGTACAAAATAGTGCAAAGAAGGTTCCCAAACAAGAAGAAGAGGACTTGCTACAATTGTGGCAGCACGGAGCACTTCATTGCTAAGTGTCTCTACGACAAGAAAGAAAACAAATACAAGAGGGACAACAATGAGGGCAAGAATGAACACAAAAAAAGATACAAGCAAATGGGAGAGGCACACATTGGGCATGAGTGGGACTCAACCAAGGAGTCAAGTGAAGAGGATGTGAATATTGCAACCATGGCCATTCAAAAGCCATCCTCTACGCCATGGCTCTTCAACAACATGTCCAATGATGATGACCACCGCTCCACTCACGTTTGTCTTATGGCAAAGGGTGAGAAGGTAAAATGAAGAGCCAAATCTCCTCCACCTCCTAGTGACATCTCTAGTAGTAAACTTAGTGATTCTAGTGATGATGATACTAGTGATGTTGAGAAATATGCTAAATTGACTAAGAAGTTAGATTCTAAAACCAAGCTCTTCATCATGAATCTAATGGAGGAATTAGAAAGTGTCAAAGCCGAGCTAGCCGATAGAGATGATTATCTTGAGGAAACCAAAAAGATGTATATTGGCTACAAGGAAGCTCTTGAGTTAGAGAGAAGTGAGGTGGACTCTTTGAACAAGGCCTTGGCCAAAGAACAAAGAGAACATGCTCTCACAAAGAAGGCAAATATTGCACTCAATGACAAGTATTGTGTCTTAGTTGAAAAGCACAACAAACTTGAGAAGCAATATAACCTTCTATGCAAGAGCACCTCACATCCCTCCAACACAAATGACACTTCTATTCCCTCCACTAGCCAAGGATGTGGAAAATACTATAATCTTGACTTAAATGTTCATTCCACTAACCTTGCAAACTTGGAGGTTATGAAAAGGGAGATCGCTAGGCTCAATGCTATGTTAGGAAAAAGGTGCATGGAAGGCAAGAAACCTGCTGGTGGCAAAGGTGAAAAACCAAAGAGGCCACAATACAAAGATGGAAGAAATCCATGTATCAAAGATGGGCTCGGGCACACTCATGGAGGTAAAACCAATGGAAGAAAGGTAATAAATGGATATGAGTGTGTTCAGTTCATGAGCAAAGGGCAAGAAGGTACAGATAGGTCTACAAAGATGGTGGCACAAGGCCAGCCCAAAGCAACACCGCGGCCTATGGGTGGCAGTGCCGCCCACCCACAGAAAAGGGAAGACCACCTCCTCCTCCTCTACTCATGTCAAGCCCAAGAAGAAGGTGTCTCATCCAGAGCATGTTGTCTAGAAACCAAAGAAATCCATCTGGGTCACTCCAAATAGATATGCTTATCAACCAAAGGTAAAAACACCTCCTCAATGTTTGGATTCTAACTTTGTTTTGCAGCACAATAGTAAGGGGGAGGTGCTTTGCCAAGTTTGTTGGCAATGGTCGAAATGTTTATCATAATGCTTTCATTTGGGTTCCTAAAGTTCTTGTGACTAACATGCAAGGCCCCAAGAATATTTGGGGACCTAAGACTAGGAACTAAACTTGTGTTGCAGGCATACTCCTCCGATGGGTCAAGTTGGGTGCTTGACAGCGGCTGTACAAATCATATGACCGGAGAAAGGAGTATGTTCTCATCATACTCCCCTAACTACAAATTCAGATGAGAATATCATATTTGGTGATAATTCAAAAGGGGTGTGATTTGGACTTGGTAAAGTAGCTATTACACTTGATCATTCAATTACAAATGTCTTACATGTTGATTCCTTGAAGTACAATCTGCTGTCTATTTCTCAATTATGTGAGATGGGCTACAATTGTCTCTTCACGGATAAGGGTGTTGAAGTCTCTAAGAGGGAGGATTCCTCTATTGTCTTTACGGGTCACCTCAAGAACAAGCTTTACCTAGTTGATTTCAGCAAAGGGAAAGCTAAGCTTGAGACCTGTTTAGTAGCAAAATCTAGCATGGGTTGGCTATGGCATCGCCGACTGGCTCATGTTGGGATGAGGAACTTGGCCAAACTCCTAAAAGACAACCACATAATTGGACTAACCAATATTCAATTTGAGAAAGACGGGATTTGTAGTGCTTGCCAAGCCGGAAAGCAAGTAGGTGTACCTCACCCACTAAAGAGCATCATGACTACCACACAACCGTTGGAGTTAATTCACATGGATCTCTTTGGACCGATCGCCTACATAAGCATCGGGGGTAACAAATATGGTCTAGTTATTGTTGATGATTATTCCCGTTTCAATTGGGTGTTCTTTGTTTATGATAAGTCCTAGGTACAAGAGAAAGTTAAGATATTTGTGAGAAGGGCACAAAGGGAGTTCGGTCTTCCTATCAAGAAGATAAGAAGTGACAATGGGACCGAATTCAAGAACACTCTAGTTGAAGAGTTTCTTGATGATGAGGGCATCAAGCATGAGTTTTCAACTCCTTACACCCCTCAACAAAATGGTGTAGTAGAGAGGAAGAACCGTACACTTCTTGATATGTCAAGGACAATGCTAGATGAATACAAGACGTCAGACCTCTTTTGGAGTGACGCCGTCAACACCGCTTGCCATGCCATCAACTGTCTCTACTTACACAAGAAACTCAAGAAGACTTCATATGAGCTTCTAACCGGTAACAAGCCAAAGGTGTCATACTTTAGAGTGTTTGGGTGCAAATGTTTTATACTTAACAAAAGACCCAAAACCTCTAAATTTGTACCTAAAGTTGATGAAGGCATTCTTCTTGGTTATGGATCAAAGGAGCATGCCTATCGTGTCTTCAACAAAACCATGGGTAGAGTTGAAGTCACGGTAGATGTGACATTTGATGAATCTAATGGCCCTCAAGTGGAGCAAGTTGATTCAAGTGTTGTAGGAAAGGAGGATCCACCATGTGAGGCAATCAAGCAAATGGCTATAGGCGATATTAGGCCACAAGAGGCTCAAGCCACTGATGATGAGGATCCCCAGGCTGTTGCTGCACAAATTTCTGCTGAAGTACTCCATCGACAAGGGCAGTACTCACCTGCTGAACATTAGTAAGGCGGCAGTGCCGCTCATGAGGGTGGTAGTGCCGCCCCATCCACCTCAGCAGTAGTTCCTTCAACTCCTACTCCACCACCTCAAGGACTCAACCTGGAGCCTATCTTTGAACAAGAAGAGGCTGAAGGTCTAGAAGAGGAATAGGAAGGTGTTGAGCATTCCAAGGCTACGTCAAACTATACAACGGGATCACCCTGTTGACAACATCCTTGGAAGCATTCGAAAGGGGGTAACAACTCAGTTCACATTTAGCAAATTTTTGTCACTATTACTTGTTTGTTTCCTCTTTGGAACCTCTCAAGGTAGAACAAGCACTTGGAGATCCAGGATTGGGTCATGGCCATGCAAGAAGAGCTCAACAACTTTGAAAGAAATCAAGTGTGGAAATTGGTGGAAAGGCCTAATACCAATGTCATTGGTACCAAGTGGGTCTTCCGCAACAAGCAAGATGAAAATGGCATGGTGACAAGGAACAAGGCAAGATTGGTGGCCCAAGGCTTCACTCAAGTAGAGGGCTTGGACTTTGAAGAAACATATGCACCGGTGGCAAGACTTAAGGCAATCCAAATGCTTCTAAGCCTTTGCTGCCCATCATGACTTCAAGCTTGTACCAAATGGATGTCAAGAGTGCATTCCTCAACTGGTCCCAATACAAGAGTTGGTGTATGTGGAGCAGCCACCAGGGTTTGAAGATCCCAAATTTCCCCACCATGTCTATAAACTCCAAAAGGCGCTCTATAGGCTTAAGCAAGCACCAAGAGCATGGTATGAATGCCTTAAGGAATTCTTGCTCAAACAAAGCTTTGAAATAGGCAAAGCCGACCCTACACTCTTTACTCACAAAGTTGGAAATGATATATTTGTGTGCCAAATATATGTCGATGACATAATATTTGGTAGTACTAATCATGTGTATTGTGATGAGTTTAGTAGGATTATGTCTAAGAGATTTGAGATATCCATGATGGGTGAGCTGAAATTCTTCCTTGGATTTCAAATCAAGCAAATGAAGGAAGGGACATTCATTAGCCAAACCAAGCACACCCATGATATGCTTAACAAGTTCGACATGGTGAATGCCAAGCCTATCAAAACTCCCATGCCAACTAATGGACATCTTGATCTAAATGAAGAAGGGAAAGCTATCGACATCAAGGTATATCGTTCCATGATCGGCTCTTTACTTTACTTATGTGCATCTAGGCCGGACATAATGCTTAGTGTGTGCATGTGTGCTAGATTTCAAGCCAACCCGAAAGAGTGCCATTTAGTGGCCGTTAAAAGAATCTTGAGATATTTAGTACACACTCCTAACCTTGGCTTGTGGTATCCCAAGGGCTCTAAGTTCAATCTACTTGGCTATTCGGATTCCGATTATGCCGGTTGCAAGGTAGATAGAAAAAGCACTTCGAGGACATGTCAATTCCTTGGACGGTCCCTAGTGTCTTGGAGTTCTAAGAAGCAAAATTGTGTAGCACTTTCCACCGCCGAGGCTGAGTATGTTGCAGCCGGTGCATGTTGTGCTCAATTACTTTGGATGAGGCAAACCCTTCGTGATTTCGGATGTCAATTTACCAAAATCCCACTCTTGTGTGACAATGAAAGTGCCATAAAGCTTGCAAACAATCCCGTAAGGCACTCAAGAACCAAACATATAGACATCCGACATCATTTCTTAAGAGACCACGAAACCAAAGGAGATATCGAAATTCGTTATGTGTGAGCACCGAAAAACAACTAGCCGATATCTTCACTAAGCCTCTTGATGAGTCAAGGTTTTGTGCTTTGCGTAGTGAGCTAAATATACTTGATTCTCGTAACGTGGTTTAAAATATATCACACCTCTGTTTGACTACCTAGTAAAGTAGGAAAATGATTTCAAAAGATATTATATTGTGTTTCAAAATCATTTCAAAAAGGCCAACTAAGTGTCATGACCATTGTCTGTATTGTTGATTGCTTACTGGTCATGATATTTAGAGAATATATATCCATATCTGTGGTGAAGGAGGTCATAAAGTTTAAGCATAATCCCTGCAAAATTGGTAGGGCGGCAGTGCCGCTCTTCTTGGCCGACAGTGCCGCTCTCTGAAAACTGGGCCGTTTTTAGCCAATTTTGGCTGGGTCGCGGGGCCCATTTTCTTCTACTTATTCCTTCTCTGGCCCCCGACCCAACTCTCTCCTTCTCTCCCAGCCGACATCGATGCCCATGCTTCTCTTTTCTTCTCTCTCAAGCACGCACCACCGCCGTTCTTCGCGACCTGCCACCCCGGCAGTGCCGCTCCTACAGCCGGCCTAGTCCATTCTTCGTTGGTCACTACAGGAGGCTCTTGGCCGAGCCGTTTCTCCTCTTCTCCCTCCACTCCAATGGTTTGGAAGCAAGGTGAAACCCTAACCCCTTTTCGATCTATGCAATGTGAAGCTTTTAGTCATGGATTTTAGTTTCTAGGGGGAGTATGAAGGGTTTAGAAAGGTTTTTGATGGTTGAATCGAGTTGATTTTGGATTTCACCGGTTGGATGATTTTGGGGAGAGCGGCAATGCCGCCCATGGGACCATTAATGGCATCCCTAGCAGATTCTAACTGCTATACTCAATCTCACAAATCCGATGAAGTTCAAAATGGATTGGATTCATTTATCAAAAATTGTTACTAAAGTTTTTCATACTCAATCTTTCAAATTCATGGCTAGGGTTTCATGTATTCTTTGCTTAGACTGTGATTCTGAAATTGTGATGATGAATAGACACTGTTGGAAATAGGATTTAACCAGAACGAGAAAACTGAAGATGAAATAGTGAAGCAACTGAGGGCGGCAGTGCCGGCCTTAGGGGGCAGTAGTGCCGCCCTACCATGCTGATTCCAAATCCAGCACTGCTTCCTATGTCATCTTCAAAATTCTTTTTCTTGGTAAAACCTGCTTGCAGCTGTGTCTAACTCATTATCTTTTATAGTTTCTTATCAAGTCTCATTTAAATTGCATAGATGGACCGTGGAAAAAGGAAGGTGTTGACAACCAAGCGAAAGGTCAAGAGAGGCAGGGGATAGGCAAGCTATACTCACAGAGACAGAAATCTTGATGAAGATCTTGCTGAAGAGGAAAATATTCAGAGGATGGGAAGAACCATTCGTGTGTGGCCTGACTCTCCTTTACATCTTTAAGAGTTTGATAACAGCTACATGAGAGATAACACTGATAGGTTTGACCTCATTCCTCCCCAAAATAGTGATGGTCATAGAGTTGTTGATTATTCCATGAGTTGGAAGAAGACGGGTGAAGCTAGAGAGATTGATCCCTACTCCTCTGACAGATCTGATGACATTGATTATAGATTTTAGAATGCTTTCCAATCTGATTTTTATACTACAGCCATTCTATCCAAGTCAAAGGGCAAGATTAGCAAGATGCAGTACATTGACTTTGGTGACTTGGAGAGCAGAGATGGATCATCAGTTTGCTACAGCAATCAAGACCTTGTGACCGCTTTGAGATGACAGACATCATGAGTTTCAGGTATGATTGGAACAGGGAGATTCTTGCCCAATTCCATGCTACCTACTATTGGAACAGGGAAGTGGATGAGCTTCACTGGATGACTGATGGGCGACATTATTGTATTGATTTTGTCACCTTTTGTCGTATTCTTGGTTTTGGTCACATCCATAGGGGATATGAAATGATACATAATGAGCATCGTCTTGAACCAATGGAAGTAAGCTTCATGTGGGAGGATCAAAATCTGACAGTTCCTGATTGGTCAAGGACAAAGCTCAAGAGCTTTTATTACATCATGAACAATCTTTTCAGGATCACTCTCAACCCTAAAGACAATATGATAGACTTGAATGGCTATATTACTAATGTGTTGTCTAGGTTTCCTAGCAGTGAAAAGTTCAATGTTCCAAGATTCATTTGGGTTGAGCTAGCTTATGCCATGGATGATGGGAGGAGATCTTTGCCCTATGCTCCTTACCTCATGTTTATGATTGAGAGAGTGACTAGCATGTGGTTCCCTAAGGATTGTGAGCATACTAGTTTACAAGATCAAGAAGACCCATGGTGGCTTAGGGGGACTTGGTTCAGCTACTCAGCACACTAGTTCTGGAGGTCTTGGAGATAGTGGGGCCAGTAGGCCTTCACCCTTCTAGAGCTGCACAGAGAGATATTCCTGAGCCATCTAGGGCTAGGGAACAAAAGAAGAAATCAAAGTGGGGAAAGATCAGTGCATGGATGAAGGCAATCTTTGCTCATTGTGCATATACTTCACAGACTGTTTATGAGGATAGAATGGAGAACAGGGAAGCTATGATGGCATGCTAGGGAGATGGTAGGGCTGCCACCACTTCCACCAGTGCAGTCACCACCTCGGTTTCCTAACTTGTCTCGCCTTTCTTCTTCTGATGAGGAGCAGGATCAGTCACATGAGCACCATGATGAGCAACAGCATGAGCACTCATATGAGCCATTTAGTCAGTACTATGGATACCCACAGGGGTAGCATTTTCAGGAGCCCCCAATGCAGGCAGGACCTTGGTGCAGAGATTCACCCTATAGAGGCCGATCCACAGGTACAGGCAGCTTTGTTTCGCACATACTCCAGGAGACCACATCCTTCGATGGATCAGGCAGGGACTTCTACTTCAGCTGGGGCAGCACCTCCACAACATTCAGCATGCTTCACTTCGCACACCCATGTTGCCGGATGTGCCCGCATCGACTCCAACAGTGATGAGTGATTTCTCTTCTTTTTCTTCTCTTTTTGGTATTTGATGCCAAAGGGGGAGAAAATTAGAGGGGTCAACAAGTTTTTAGACCCCATGTGTTCTTCGATGCTAGCGCTTATTGTTCAGATCCTGTTGAGAGTAGTTAGGTTGTGAGTTTGAGAGTCGCTCAAAACACTATTTTATGAAATTATGCTACTTTGTGACTTAATTTGCTTCGGATATGGACATGTATTCATGGTTACTATTTTAGCTTGTCATATTCTGAGTTTAGATTATTTTATATACATATGATCTTCTGTGGAAATCAGATTGCTATCTGACTAGTATGGTCAGGACGGCAGTGCCGCCCTCTAGAGCCGGCAGTGCCGCCCTGTGCTGTATCAGCCAGAATCTTAGTGTGCTTGAACTGATAAAACCTATCATATTCATCACATTTATTCCTATGACACTTTGCTCAGCACTCCATAGCAGGCATGGATGTAGGGGAGGCTCCCATCACACCTAAAATGTGAATCATGGCCTTTTATGCCAAATTGAGAATTCAAATCTTTATTCACATATTTAGGGGGAGGCTCCTACACCCATGGTTCGAAAATCTCAGTTTAGATTTCATATCATTTGTAAGCTCTAATTGGGTTGTCATCAATTACCAAAAAGGGGGAGATTGTAAGTGCAATCAAGCCCTATTGTGGGTTTTGGTATTGATGACCACCAAATTAGAGGACTAATGAGATTTATCGAGATGACAAGCAGGGAATCAAAGAATGAGGATGATGAACAGGTTGCAGGTGTTCTAATTATAAAAGGTGGCCAAGACCTAGCTCAAGGGAGGTTTAAATTCTTTTATGTTTTGAATTTGAGTTTAGGAAAAGTCATACTATCAAGAGGGATTTTAGGACCGTTGGTCAACTATTGAATCAGATGCTCAAATTCATAGATTTACATCCTTCCACCTAGTCAAAACAGTCAGCCAAATTTCATATCATATTACCTATTTTGGCTTGGGCGGTAGTGCCGCCCTAAACTGACCGTTGGGCTCAGGGATATTTATACCCTTCAGGCCCGGCCCACAACGGTTATCTTCTCCACTGACTTACTCTGCTCGAAAACAGATAGAACCAAAGCTCACCTCTCTCCTCCATTGTTGCTCCTCCATCCCTCAAGCTAATCCTTGATTCCAACCATCAAAACTTGAGAGAAAAGGCAGCAAAACTCGATTGGAGAGGAGATCCACTGATTCCCAAAGTCTAAGAGCATTTGGTTCACGTTTGGCCGGTGGTTCTAGGGTTTGTTACTCTTGGAGCTTGCTCCTAGCCGGCTAGGTGTCACCCTTGTGCTTGCCAACTCGTGTGGCAGCCTTGGGAGGTTTGTAACCTCATTCAAAAGCTAAGAAATCAACCCTCACTTCAAGAGTTCACTCTCTTGATTTGAGAATGAGGGTAAGGCAAGCCTTAGTGGCAAGCTCGAGCCTTTTGTGGCTTCCTCAACAACATGGACTTAGGCAAACCTTAGTGGTGAGCCAAACCACGGGATAAATCTTGTGTCTTGCGTGCTTCATCTTTACTATACTTGTTGTTTACTGTATTGCTAGCTGTTGCTAGGGTTTAGTTGCTCGATTCACTGTTGTGTGAAGATTCTGTGGTATCCAGTCTTCGAACTGGATGTTGGCTTTATATTGTAGGATTAAGCAGCTAGTTTGGTCAGGTTCATAGTCTATTAAATCTCAACTGTGTTAGATTATTTTTCATAGAGTGGTAGTGCTGTCCTGTAAGGCCGGCAGTGCCGCCCTCTGTTCTAACAGAGTTTTGAGTTGAATTTTTACAGGCCTATTCACCCCCCTCTAGGCCTCCTTTATCTTCCTGTCGATCCTACACCTGTGTATAAGGAAATCTTGATTAGGAATGCTTAAATCAGTTTATAACAAATGGATGCCAAAGAGGATACAGTACCTTCTCTGCGGTAGCCTCTATCTGAAAAGAAGGAACAACTGATGATGCACCAATAGCATCTGGCTGGATCGGCTCTGAGCTTTCAACATTGGTATCTGCAATGTCACATTTTAGTTGATAATTATTGCAGAAGAATAAAAGGGATGTTTAACTTCCTTACCATCAGTTGCATGCTGAGCTGGGGAATCAACAGGATCATCAGTCGACGCCGACAGGATCATTAAGTGGGCTGTCAGGCTCCTGCTCTTGTGTGGGTGTTTCCTTAGGAAGTATCTAGCATGGTAAGAAGCCAGATGAAGAATGGAAACTTAGTAGATCAAAAGGTTAAAGAAAATGCTCTGACAAGCATCAAGGATAAAACTCACATTTTCTGCTGTTATGGAAGCATCGGTTATTTCAACTGAAATCAGCTCCTTTTGAGGATTAGCCATTGGGGGTTCAGTTGGTGCTGAGTCAAACGCCTAGGATAGCAGTCCCGCACCAAGAGCGGGTTGGGACGCAATGCTCGATAACTGTGAAGGAACAGGATCAGCAGTTGAACAACATTTTGAGAAGGAATGAATTGTTTACCTGAGCAGCTGATGATCTCATTCTATGGAGCCTCTTCCTAGTAGTGGTTTTCTAGGTTGTCCATTGAGCCGCCTTGCGCTTTGCAGAATAATATGTTACAATGGTGGAGGCAACAGGAGTTTTCATAAAATTCTTCAGTGAAGACGCAACCGATCCCATTCTTGAAACTAGGCATGGAGGCTGGTAATCTATAGGACGCCCCTTCCTAGCCAAGCTCGGAGGATCAAATTCACCATCCTAAAAAGTCAATTAGAATAGTTGGCAGAGGAAGTCATCAAGCAGTTTTCTTGAAAAGAAATGGCAAGTTACCTCTCTGTCAGAAGCAAATCCCCTATCCAGAGCTATACACAAAGGGTGAACCAACCTACAGAAAAGATGAGAGTGCCATTCTTGCCACCAGGAGTCAAAGAGACTAGAAGAGAAGCTGACTCTGACCCAGTCATGCAAGCAAAGGGAAGGAAGATCTAACCCCATCTAGAAAACTCTGGAGACTTCCTAGCACTTCACTAATATCCTCTCTTGGCCTCAGTATATCCTTGAAGAAAAGTTGAGGGGTCAATTGGCCGAAACCAAACTGACGAGCTACAAAAGAGGGGTTGTAGAATTCATAGGTTGGAAGGTTGCCTAGGAGGAAGGAGCCTATGGCCATTTTGCCATGACCATGATGAAATTCGGCTAGAAGTTGAAGATTGCAGCCGCCGTCTCATCCGAGCAGCCTGATTCAAATCAAAATTTGAATGGGAAGATCAACTCATTGTCTTCATCCTTGTCATATGGCAGCCAAGTTAGGATGTCTGCATCAAACCCTCTATAAAACTTTTTGAAGAGATGGTCAATGTCAATATCGATTGTTATGGCCGATGCAGCCTCACCATAGCTTGTACACTGACGGGTTCTTCCTTCTTCGCCTCTATATTCCTCGTCAAAGTTGGAGGAAGGAAAACTCAGGTTTTTGAGATCAAACCTTATAATCTTGTGCATGTACAGGTTGAGCCACAGTTGTATCAACCACCAGGGGCCACTGATAGCATGCACTGGTTCATTCTTTAGTAATTGGGCAGCTACCTGGTACATCAGATGATAAGCGGCTCCTAACAGATACTTTCCGAGAGGGATGTCCTTGGCCACTGCTAGATGCTCGGCCATGAGTTTATGATTGTAAGTCGGACCACAAGATGACCCAAAGAAGATGAATCTCTCAAGCCACATGTTTAGAAAGGCTACATATTCCCTTTCACTAACATTTGATTCGTCTCCAATATGATTCAGAATGTAACTGGCCCATGCTGTGCAGTCTGATATCTTGGCTAGTTTCTTGGATCCAGCACTCAGGTATTCATAAGGCTGCATTGATCCAGTAATTCTAAGGCCGGTCAACATATAAACATCGCCCAGAGTGATCGTCATTGGACCATGACCAAATACAAAGTCATTAAGGGCATTGGACCAGAAATAAGATGCGGAAATCAAGAGTGAATCATTCCTATCCATCCCGGACAATGAGAGTGTCAAGCATTGATTCAAATCATAAAGCTCCCAATCTCCACCCTTTTCTCGGACACCCTACGAAACTAATTTCTCCATTCCTTAGGCATTTTGGGCCAATTTCTGAAGGGAGTTTTGGTATTCCAAGAGAACAAATCCACTACATACTGTTTGAAGGGGATTTGGTTGGTTTCTTGATGGATGAAATTAGATGGGTTAGGGTCACCCATAGGTCCAAGAAAATAGACATTGGAAGCAATAACTGATGGAATCAAGATTTCATTCCTCATCTCCTAGAAATTGGATGGAATAAATTTGAGAAAAGAAATACAGGGATAGCAGCCGGTATTCGGAGAATGGAAAACTCGGAAGGCATACCTCAGGGATGTGGTCACTAGTCACCATTAAAGCTGAAGTGGATTTGAGTCTAACGAGGAATGCTTGAATAATGGCTTGATAGAACAGAGGATTTGCTAGGGTGTGAGGCCTTGGCGATGACGACGTCGGATATTAAGATTTGCTCAAGGAAAAGGGAAAAGGAAAGGCAAAAAGGCAAAGTGAGTTGGATGAGGTACTATTGGGATATTATATAAAACTCTAGCTAGGAAGTCAGGGATCGTGCGTATATCTCAGAATAAAACGGTTGCAGTGTGGTAAACGGATAAATAGGAATTTTGGAATAAAATCACTTTTATCCCAAAATTGGGGGGCATGTGTTTACACCAAAATTTGGAAGAAGAACACGGGAATTCGAAGGCTTCCAAGATTGTGCTAATCAAGGAATCGATTGCATAAGGATCGATATCAGTTGGTTCAGATATGACTCTGGAATCGGATCTCTTTGGATGACGTCAGCAGATAGCGATGATGAGCTACGGTTGGCGCCAGAAAACTACATATCGGACTCTACAAAAAGGGAAAGATTAGGGTCCAAGTTATCTTAAATTAGGAATGTTTTCTTCTATGCCGAAGATTATAATGAGTCATGCTCGAGTAGGATTCATGTTTTGGCTCCGGGTATAAATATCGGACCTCGGTTATTGTAAAGGACACACAATCAATCAAATACAAGTTCCTTACTTTTTTCGGCTCCGATCACCTCTTAGGAGTAGGAGTAGGAGAAGAGTAGATCTCGGAGAGTTCTTCAGCGAGCAGGGCTACATCGGTCCAGCCGACCTCTGGCTTTTCTATAAGTACCGTCATGGCTTATACTTTTGTTCGTACGGCTGCATCAATCTGGCCGACCTCCACTGCGACTCTGGTATAAGATAGTTATCGACTCTTGTTTTGTTCAAGTACGGTTGCATCGATCTGGTCGACCTCCACTGCTCAAACTAGATTAAGGTCAAGTTATCGGCTCTAGCTAAGGGTGGCGTCCTTTGGATAGATCCATTAAGTTACCGATATTGCTTATTACTTTCATTATTTATTCAATTACAGCAATATCACTTTGCCCGATTGAGACTGATCTAGATTGGCCTTATATCATGTTTAACCCATCATTTGTTAATCTAAACTGGTCTAATCTGCATCTTAAATGATGAGTTATGTTTTATCAACTGTTTTATATCAATCTTGATTGTGCATAGTGTGCGGTTAAGGCATGTTTTGTCTTGAATAGATCTATTGGCTAACAAAAACCGTTCCATGGCCCGTTATCACCGCCTATGTGATTCTGCCTCATACCCCACTGTTAGCACTGTGGAGTAGGGGATTGTTACTTTGTAGATTTGTTCCCAATAGGGCATGACCTTAACTGTGCGCTATGCCTGAATCGGTTGTTTAGCCGATATCGAGTGCTTTCACATATGCAGTTCACGTCATGATACCGTTGAAGTAAGATAGGTTGAAAGATGTCTTAGCCCCAAGATCATATTATTGTATTATGGCCTGCATGATTCTACCTTATGCCCCACTGATATTAGTAATGAGTTAGGGTCATCAAATCTATTGTTGTTTCTACGGCCTACATGATTATGCCTCATGCCCCACTGGTCATAACGATAGATGCGATCTAATATGTTCATTAGATTTATCTTTATTAAATGGTTAAATGATGATGAGCTGCTTCTTTATATAAAAGAGATTCGGTTACTTGCAGTCATTGGCTTAGCATAAACTAATTATTGTTGACATCTTATTGCCATTGACTAATATTTGTTTAAATAACGATATTCATCCTAAATAATAACCGATTTTTCTTACACAACCCAATGAGTTTTAACTGATTTATTCTTATGAATATGCTGGAATCGATAATTTAGTCAATCTGCTTCCATATCGGCTCTCAGAGCCGCACATTCGGGACTATCTGGCAACACCGGCATGTTCCGCCTTAAATTACTGATTAGCTTTCTCTCCTTGCCAATTGCAGGGTCAAATTGATTGACACATCTCGGGAGGAGTACGCAGGATCGACCACCCCTATGTTGGAGCCAGACGGATCTATAGCTCCTTCGAGCAGACCCTTCCGGCTTGTTCGTGTGCCCTTGGCACGGGACGAAATTTCGTGCCGACACACGGTAAAAGCACAAAGCTAGGAAATCCTTAGTGGTAGTCAAGGTAGACACATGCAGTATGATTTAAAAGATTAATAGTGAATATGTAACAAGGATAATCCCATGCTATACTTGCCTTAAAAATTTAGATCCAACTGATCCTAGCCTTCAAAGAACTTCTTTCTTCTTGATCACCAACTTCTTCTAGATCACCAATGCAAAGCTCACCGATTGGACATAATCAGAGAACACCACACAAACATTCATACAATCATACACGAAGCAAACAATAGAACTAAATTAGAACAATGCACCAAACATATGAAACAACAAGTGAAAAGATTTTAAAGATGTCCTACACGCTGCTACAAATACACAGGCGCGACAATCATGATAATCGGAGCTACGGTTCGAAAGAAACGAATATCGAGCCTTTTATATTATATTAAAGAAAAAGCCTATGTGCTTGATTTATTTTAATTGAGCAAAACCACGTGAAAAGTTATTTAGACCAGATTACTCAAAACATAATTTAATTCAAAAGCCAGGTAAAACTACTCATAGTTTATTTATAAAGAATGTCATATAATTCAATCAAGTTAAACTTTATCTTTGCAAAAGAAAAAGGTGTATGTGAAAGCAACTACTCGAGTTTATCTCATATACAATGTGTTTACTAAGCAACTTAGAATTTAGAAACACATGTAAATAATTAACTAATCACACTAGTATTTGATGTATAAATTACCGAGGTATAAAACCTATACAGCTTTTAATTATAAATCCGATTATATAAACGTTAATCAATTTAGCAATTAAATTAATAAAATCATAAACACGTGACATGAAAAACATTAGCACTAGTGCATAGAGCGTGTCGACACAAATCTAATGCAACTTAAACTGAGCCAAAATGGAATTAAAACGAAGAAACGGTGGAGATCGACTTGAGTATAGGTGGTGTATTTTCATAGTATTTCTAGATTTGTTTTTTTAAAAGAAAGCGGCCATAATGTGTGTGACGTGATGATGACATCATCAAGCTAGCAAGCCCAAAACTGGGTACGCATGGCCAGGCTGCTCTGCTAGCTCCGCTCGCTCGAGCGATGTCGCGCGGTTGCCCGCGTGCGTGCAGTGCCGGGAGGCGGAATGCAGGGGCTGGCGTGCTCATTCAGCAGACTTTGGGTACTGGTGCAGGTGGCGGCTTCATGGATGGGAGCTCGGCTCCTCTCCGGAGTTCGACAAAAATAATTACCCTTTTCGCTTGGTTGATAAGCCATGGCTAAAAGTACCGTTGGCTGATTTATTGTGAGAGAAAAATACTATTCGTTGGCCGAAAAAAGTATGGCTTATAAGCCAAGCCAACAGCGCGAATGGGTGAATATAGAAGCCTCGGATTTCAAAGGAAAGACCACTGGAAGATAGATAGGAGGACGGCGATCTCACCACGGCACTTTGTACGGACGGACACGGAGCGGAGGCGACACAGGGCTCGGCGAGGCGGCTCCAGCTTCATCTGCAACACCGGTGGCATCGTGTGAGCAACGTAGAGCGGGAGGTAGAAGGAGATGGCACCTACGGGCTACAGCTTCATCACATGGATGTGAGGCTCGGCAATGGGTCTCGAACGGCGGAGATGCTCCCTACGATGGCCACGGCGGTGGCGGGCGGTCTTCCACTCTCGGCGAGATCCAACAGCGAGTTTAGCAAGGCAAGGCTAGGGCTTAAGGCGGCGTAGTTTGGAAAAATGAATGCGGCCAGGGCTTCGAGCTTTATATAGGGGCACTGGACGGTGGAGGATACGCCAAATCACGAAGAAATCGAAGGCGGCGGCGATTTCCATCGACCGAGTCCGAGCAGAGCATGAGCGAGGAAGGAGAAGGGGGCTGACTAGTGGGGCCCGTCTATCGGTGAGGGAAGGGCATGGCCCACGCGTTAGTGAGGGCAGAGATGTAGGGCATTGGCGGCCTGCTCCGCTGGGCTAAGGCCACTAGGCCTGCTGTGGCTGGGCTTTTGCGGGAGGGAAGGAGGGAGCGGGCTGGGCTGGCTGGAGTAGCGGCTGGGCCACTTCGGCTAGAAAGGGGGTGAGGAGAGTTTCTCTTTTTCTTTTCTTTCAAAGCCTTTTCAAAACAATCATTAAAAGCAGTTTGAATTCATTTTGAATTTTGGTCAAAACCACACAGTACAATAAAGCATATGCACTAGCATGTATGTACAATAACGTTGCTAACTTCCTATGATAAATTTTAATTTTATATTAAAAAATTACTTTCCTATGTTTTCATGAGCATAAAAATTCATAACTAAATCAATTTATCTCTATTTGAAAAAGAGCAATTTTTAGGGTGTTACAATTTTACCCTCCATAAGATGAATCTCGTCCTCGAGATTCATGGAGACTAGCAAGAAAGATAGGGATGTTTTCAAGGAACAAAGGTCACAACTGTCTTGAATACAAAAGCTTTGAGCTAGGGTGTTGCATTCCGTAGCCCTTGGCGATGCTTCCTTCTGGCAAAGCATGGTTGTGAACATATTTTTTTAGGACTCCCATGAACCTCTCAAAGAGAAACATGTTGTGTAGGAACACAGGACCGAGAATACTAATCTCTTTGATCAAGTGAAATAGGAGGTGCGTCATAATATTAAAGAAGGATGGTGGGAACACTAACTCAAAGCTGACAAGACATTGGACCACGTCATTCTATAGCTTTGCTAGATGCACTGGATTGATTGCCTTCTAGGAAATTGCGTTGAGAAATGCACATAGTTTCACGATGGCTAATCGTACATTTGGAGGTAGAATCCCTCTTAATGCAACCGGAAGCAATTATGTCATCATCACGTGGCAGTCATGAGACTTTAAGTTTAAGAATTTCTTCGCTGCCACATTTATTATCCCCTTTACATTTGAGGAGAAGGCAGATAGGACCTTGATGCTGCTTAGGCATTCAAACATGATTTCCTTCTCTTCTTTGCTAAGAGTGTAGCTAGCAAGACTTAACTACTAGCGTCCATCATCTACCTTCTCTGGATGCAGGTTCTCTCGTTCTTTCATACACTGCAGGTCTTGTCTTGCTT
Organism: Miscanthus floridulus; assembly: GCF_019320115.1. Classification (NCBI taxonomy): domain Eukaryota; kingdom Viridiplantae; phylum Streptophyta; class Magnoliopsida; order Poales; family Poaceae; genus Miscanthus; species Miscanthus floridulus. Next base: position 29,856,360 of record NC_089588.1, on the reverse strand, counting down.
CTAGTGTGTCCTTAGCCTACCCATACGCACCCATGAAGCCTAGCAAGTTCACATGCATTATGTCGATCACGCTGTGGACCTCTAGGACTTGCCAGTAGAGTAGCTCCCAAAATATAGACTTCTTCCACATGTGTGTGTCCATTAGCATCATTCAGGAATAGGTTTGCTGCCAGGTCCCTTCCCAAACGCTACTTATATATCCTTGACCATATTGAATACATCCTCACCACTATGGTTGTCAGGCTTTGTTCGGTGCTCTGCCTTACCTTTAAAATGCTCGCCTCTCTTTCTTAGGGCATGATTCAATGGAACAAATCGACGATGGCCCATGTACACGACCTTTTGACATTTTTTCAAAAATATACCTTCCATTCATCAAAATAGTGTGTGCATACATTAGATCCCTTGTTTGACTATCCTGAAAGATTACTAAGACCAAGCCAATTATTGATTGTTATGAACAACAATGCTCGCAGGTCAAAGTGTTCCTGTTTGTACTCATCCCACACACATACGCCTGTGTTGTTCCACAAAAGTAGAAGTTCCTCAACTAATGGCCTCAGGTACACATCAATGTCATTATCAGGTTGCTTCGGGCCTTGGATGAGTACTAGCATCATAATGAACTTCCGCTTCATGCACAGCCATGGAGAAAGGTTGTAGATAACTAGAGTAACAAGCCAAGTGCTATGACTGCTGCTCTGCTCCCCAAAAGGATTCATGCCATCCATACTTAAAGCAAACCTTAAGTTTCTTGCGTCATCTACAAAATTCAGGAATTCTCTATCGATTGCTCTCTACTAGGGACCCATCAGTGGGGTGTCTCAACATATCGTCTACCTGACGGTCTTCTTTGTGTCATCACAGCAACTTTGCATGCTCTATGTTTCTGAACAAACATTTCAAGCGTGGTATTATGTGGTAGAACCACCCAAATTATATGGCCCATGTGCACCTGTCATTGTCCTAAAGACCTCTGACTGTTGCACATGAGAGCCAGATAACTCCGGTAGTCTGTCGGGTGTCCTTGGGGAGCCCTGAATCATCCACATTTTACAACTCATATACGATCAACATTGGAGTTACCACAACATTACAATATTTGGTACAAAAATAATTACATCAGAGTGCGGAAGACTTATAACATTTAGGTTACAAAATATGTTCAAGTAAAAACTTAACTTAGTTCCAAAAGGTGAGTGGAACTACAAAAGCAACTTCAGCGAAGCATCTAAGGTAGAAGTGATAGCTAGATCATGTCGAGCCCACCGACATGACCTCATTAGCAGCACAACTCAGAACCTATAATAGGGGTTAACAAACCCTGAGTACTTGAGGGTACTCAACAAGTCTTACCTGAGCAAAAGAAAAGACTCCAAGGGCATGCAGGCTTAAAGGAAAGTTTGAAGTAAGAGTAACTTTTGCAGAAAAATTTACTATGAGTGGATCCTTACTTTCAATGTTTTAGCTTTGTATTGAGTCATTAGTAGTATCCAGTTTACACCTAATCTAGCTCAATCACTTCATTAACAATCTCATCTCATATTATACCACCTCATATCCATGTATACCATCAGTACCATGTTCCATTGATTAACTACAATGTAGATTAGGGAATCGAGTCTCCTTCTCCGAGAAGCACAGAGATTCAAATCGATTTGGCCCAACTAGGGTTTCCTTACCACATGACATATGCAGATCCAAGACTTACATATATCAACCTTCACTCAGATCCTCCAAAACATGAGCCGGTCTGCACTACCTAAGAATACAGTACTCCACCATCCTACGTCATCTGTGATGTTTCCGTAAGGTGGGTACACGCTACTCTCAGCCATCTCCCACTCCTAGTGCGTAGTTATCTTTTCACATAATGGAATAGCCGAGGTCTTAGGCTTACCTAAGTATGTGGCCAGTACTACAAGGTCTTCGACTCACATAGGTCTAACAACGAATGATCCTCAATCGACACAAGCAGAGCACTACATCGAATCATTTCACGATGCAAGCTACCCGCCCAAGTCTCAATTTAAACATTAACATATTCATGGTATTCTCACAATCCATAAACGGAGCCAAGAAGAACCAAGGTATACCTATATCTCATGAATGATGAAACCATCATTTGACTTCTATTGAAGTCTAAGCATTACTAAGCATAAGAGATACTGACCTATTCATACTAGCAGGGTACGACTAAGAATACCTAAAATCAAGGTAATCATGCAGCAACGGTATTTGACCAACTCCTAATTACTTAATGCACATCTCATAGGACTTAAAGATTTGTAAATACTAAGAGATGGTTTATGCTCCGGGGCCAGCTTGTGTTGTAGAGAAGGTTAGTTCCACAGAGGATCACAGTAGTTAGACTTGACACCAACACCACTGGTGGATGGACCTCCTCCAAAACTTGATCAACATGAGCCTTCTCACTCTCGTATACTACACATAATAAATTATGCTTTGCTTAACATGATGGACTACATGCCATGATGCATGTTGAAAGACATTCAAGTTCATAACAGAAGATAAACAAAGTTAAGAAAGTTGAGTACAACTTTCCTTCACCAAAGAACTAGGGTTATTAGCATAAAAGCATCTTAGTTAATTAACTATCCAGTTAATTAGTTATCTATCATGAAAGGAATTAACTTAACAAGGACCAGCAAGCTATTAACATTTTTCTTAACTCATAATCATTATAAAGAACTTATAAAACTAAGTATTTACTTAAGCCATTTTATTTATTATATAAACAAGTTAAGTATAAGCACATCATGGAAATAATTAAGTTGCCAAGGAATAACAGATGTTTGGATGTTCCAAGGTCCACAAACAATGTTCAAAATTCACCAAAGCCATTTAAGTATTTTCCTAATTCATTTTAATAATTATTAATTATGGAAAAAGGCATTTAAACACTTAAATTAATTAACCCAGTTAACACTATCAAAAAAGTACAAAACTTTTTGTGAAGGCAGATATTAGCATATAACATTTACACAAAAAGTTTCAACATCATAGGATTAATATTTTTATTTATAAAAATCATGCAAGGTCCATTTTATAATTAAAAGAGGTAATTTTTAAGCATAGCAAAAGTACTGATTATGCCTAACACATATTTTTCCATGGTAGACCACATCATAACAAAGCTACACAAAAAGGTTCACATTTGTATCATCATTATTTATTTAGTTATGAATTTTGTAAGAAACTACACATTTTAATATTTTTTGAAAAAGATAAACCGACCCAAAACTTTTCTCACCCACTCCTCTTCTACCAACAGCCACTGACAAGTGGGGCTAGGGTCAAACCTGACCCAGCCTGCCTTGACCAAGCGCATCTCCGATAGGTACGCCATGGAACTGGCCAGCGGCAAGTCGGCCGGCAACAGGGACTACCTCGGCACGCTCCTCGCTCTCACATGCATCCCCTCTGAGCATAAGTCAAACATTTAGGGCATCGCAGCACCTACAGCAGTGGCCTCGGTGGTCCGGCAGCACTCTAGCATGGTGGAGGCAGTCGTCGGCGAGGTTACCAGTGCCAGATAGGTCACCTACGTGCTCCCCACACTAGCACAAACGCGTCTACGATGATGGTGGAGTGAATTAGGGTTAGGCTCGAGCTCGGCCATGGCCATGCCAGCGCGGTAGAGCAGAGCATGGTGGCGTGGTGGCGGGTTTGTGGCTCCGGTGCGAGACCAGCCTAGCTAGTGCATGGGGTAGCTTCAGAGCGGTCACCTCGACTTGAGGGCACATGCGATTGGAGCAGGGGTGGAGCTGAAGAGGCTGTCGGTGCTGAGGATGAGCGCGGAGACGTGAACCGGCATCGGAGGTAGCGTTTTGGCATGTCGAGGACTCTATAGTTAAAATGAAGGGGTCGATCATGATCACTACATCAAGGCAAGGCTAAAACAAATGACGTAAAGGAGGGCGATGCTCTACAGAGGTCGAGCCACGGTAGGGCGAGCACGGTGGTGCTCTCGGACGGCCACGGGGAAGGCGACAGCTCATGGCCAGCTCCGACAAAGATAGGCTACGAGAGAAGGCTCAGCAGGTGTGCAATGACGAGGCAAGTCTATGCGCATGAGTTATTGGATGGACAGTGCGCCATGAAAATGAATTTTGCCTATGAGCCAAAGGTGCATGGCGGTGGCAGAACAGATGATGGAGAAAAGAGGAGTTGCCGGCGGCTTGGGCTTAAGAAGGCAAGTCAAGGCAAGGCGCAAGCAAAACTTCCAGGCATGCCAGCAGCTGCTTGCGCTGCCACCGCAAAGCAACTGTGTGCCCGCACGCAGTGGACCGGTGCTAAAGCGGCGTCATCTACCGACGTCGAGCAGCCAAGCAGGCAGCTCCTGGTACTACTATTCACTATCTAAAACACCATTTTCTCTCCTTTTCTCTTGGTTTCTCAAAACAACTAGATAATTGGCCTTAAGAAAAATTATACATCTATATGAGATCTCCAATATTGATTAAAGGATCATCACCCACAACTCAAAGGTTTGAAAGATTTTTGATTTTGAATATGGTCACTTTGAAACTGAAGCTAGATCTAGTTAGGGTTGGGGGAAAACAGTTTTGACAAAGCAACTTTGGCAATTAATTAGTGCATAACCTATCGATGTTGAAAATTCAACGTCGGAAACACAGTGATCAACGCCGGGGAGAGGCCGTGCGGAATAGATCTCTAGCTTTCTCTATGGGCTTAGGAAGGGCACCACTGGACCGGATGGTTGTGACCTTGGGGGCGTGCTAGTCAATTTGACCTACAATTGATAAGGGAGCAAGATTGATCAGTAATTTAAGGTGGAACATGCCAGTCATTTGTCCAGACAGTTCTAAATGTGTGACCAAGTGGCCAGTAAGATAAGGCTATCGACTAGGTAGTTGATATCTGGCATGTTCATGATGTATGATAAGTAAAACAAGTATATCGACAATCATCGACTACTCAATTACATAGATCTAACCTACCAATTATCATGAAAGCATGCAAAAGATGTAAAAAGATAGATGTGAAAGTATACGATTTGATTGAGAAACATACTAGCTTTCAACCAAAACAAAACCAAGTAAAGAGCATGTAAACAGCCAATATATATTCTCAAAAGATAGGCTATCAGCTAAATAGCCGATTCTAGCGAAAGAAGGGTCATAGCATGCAACCACTCAACCATTAGTCATGTATAAACCCGTACGCCTATCAGATCCAATCTTCTATCTTTATTAGTGGGGTCAAACCTAACTGATGCAGCCATAATAAGGATAGCAAATTAAACATTCAAAGCATATAAATCTATAAACACTTAACGAGATCATGGGAACACGCTATGATCATGAAAGCTCAGGCGATCGGCTAAATAGCCGATGCAAACATAGCATGCAGCTGAAGACAATGCTTGGCCATAAGCAAGGCTTACTACCTGATGATTTTCCAATCTATGATGCTAGCAATGGGGGTCAGACCTAACCAATGCAGCCGTAAAAGCACTTCTAGACCGGATCTCATCAATTAGCAAGCCTTACCTAGGGATAAACATGCCTTGACCACATGCTATCTTCGATCAAGATCGGATGAGAATGGCTAGGCAAGCAAGAACCATCGCCAATGTAGGATGTAAACAAAGTAGTGCGACAAGATAATGATTCGAAATAGATACAAAGTCGATCTATCTCAATCTTAACCTGGCAAGGGGTTCGAATCAAAATTCATACGAGATCAGACTTAACCGAGGGCAGCCATGTGGATTTTGATAAGAAACAAGGATAACTATCAACAATTACAAGAGATCAGACTTAACCGAGTGCAGCCTTACAATTAACTAATGATAACTAACTTATACCAAGCTTGCAAGAGATCAGACTTAACCGAGGGCAGCCTTACAAACACGATATAAGTCATGATGGATACTTACAGACAAACTAGAGATCAGACCTAACCGAGGGTAGCCCTGCTTGCCGAAGAACTTGTCAAAATCTACTCTACTCCTACTCCTAAAGGGTGGCATGAGCCGAAAAGTAAAGGTACTATTTTGTGTTGGTCGTTGGAGATGTCTATTACAATAGCCAGGGTTTAGTATTTATACCCAAGGCCTGACTACGAGTCTTGGTCGAATAGGACCGGTTAAAACTTGGAAAAGAAAATCAAAACTTCCTAATTTGAGATAACTTGGACTCCAATATTTTGCTTCTATGGAGTCCGACGTGTCTTTCTCGCTCCGTGCCTTGCTAATCCTGTTGATATGGCTCATTCCCTTGATGTCGCCATTTTGCCAGCTGATCTGGCAATCTGTTTAGCTGATTTGATTGGAGGACTCGGTCTTCCTTGATAATTTCATGTCTTCAGGAACTCCCTATCTTGAACCAAATTTTTGTGTCAACATATGCCCCCTAATTTTGGTATAAAACTGATTTTATTCCAAAATTATCTTTTGTGCTACGTTGATGTGTCTTCAGCAGGGACCAAGAACTTTATCCTAGGGCTCACTGGCTCTGTTTCTCTTTATGCTCTTGGTCGTTTGCATGCTTCATGGGTATGCCACTTCTTTGTTGGCATCCCACGCCCCAAAGTTTCATGGGTGCACTATTGCTTCACGGGTGTTTGGATTCAACTTCTCTAGTCGACTATAAATACTCATCTGATCTTGACGAGAACGACCCTACAATCCAGCCATGTCCCTCTTGCTTCTGCTTCTTCGAGCGCCCTTGGCTTTGTTAGATCCTCCTAGGACCAACGCTTCACCATGAAAACCCCTGGTAGTTAGAAGAATTCTCGTGGGGTTCAGACCCTCTTCAATCCAATGAAGTCTTCTTAGGCTGGCTAGTCGGTTTTGGGTATAATCCTTTTTGTAACAACCCTCTAGGATCCGAGGTATCATAATCATGGAAAGCAATAAATTTGAATCTGTTGTGTCTCCTAATTTTTCACAAATTGTCCCCTCGATCTCTGGAGTGATGGTTCCTTTCCATAACCAATTCTGATTGCATAGCCTCAAGGAAGTCTACTGTCGCATCTCCTGGGCTATAAATACGAGCCATGGCCATGGACGAGAAACCAATCTGCCACATCTCGATTTTCTTGTGTTCGTAAATCGTCAGATCCAAAATAGTCATCTTTTCCGTAGAGATGGAGAACGGCAAGTGTCCCGCCGATGAGATTTCTAATGAGTTCATGCCGCCATACCAGCGTTCTTGTCTCCAAGAGTAAGGATGAACATGGTTTTGTGATCCTTGAGCGGATTAATATAACCTTTCATATCTATAGGGCCAACTTGAATGGTGGCCTCCTTCCCCACACAATCGTTGGTCCCAACGGCGCGCAGGTGGTTGCTCTAGTAAACTCCTCCATGGGATCCTCTAATTCCCATGGGAATGATGTCCACTGACTTCTTCAAGAGAGAGATGAGGCCCAGGCATGGTATTCCAATGCGACTTGCGATCTTGGGCACATGGACTTCCATCTGAATGCTCTGTAGGACGCGCTCACCATCTTAGAGAATAGGGCCAACTCTGCTCAAGCGAGGTTGGCCAAAGCTGAGGCTAGAATCACAGGTGAGATTTCTTGCAGCAACTTCTATCCTCACAACCCTGACCTCGTAGAACTCTGATTGTTTCTCCTTTGGATTCATCAGCCTTATTAGCGCAGCTTGAAAGTCTCCAACTGGCTATGGGTTACGCGACAGGATTCATCAATGCTAGGGGTGTTGTACTGGTGGCCTGTTTGCATGACATCTTGAATCACATCAGGGAGATCGCTCTTCATGGAGTTCACCACGGTCCTGCTATTGCCCTAGCCATGGCGCAAGTTCACTCTAGATGCGAGCTTTGACTTCTTCCCCATGGTTTTCCAGCGACCTACCATCCAGAAGACCATGAGAGCTTGATTGAGGATTTCTCCAATGCCACCGACACCATAGCTTTCTCTTTCTTGGCCGAAGACATTGTGAACAAAGTGTTTCTCTGCCCTTAGATTGTAACAGGAAACTAGCGAATAAACTTTTTATGTTTGAAGCAATTTTTCCTCTTTTGTCTCCTTATGAAAGGAGGATCTCCCTTTTTATTTTTATTTTTTGTACTACAAGTGATGCATACCGCACTGGCTTTTGCCTCCTTAGGCTGAATTTTGATTATTCATTTATGTTCTGAAGGCGATATTTTCTTATATCGGCTGTAAAAGCTTGATTGAAAATTCAATCGGCTAATTCAAGCATCGACCCAAATACTAGTGTATTACTTCTTGAAGTGCTTTCCATTGAGTGCTCTGTTGAATTCTTCACCTTCTAGCATTTCGTAGAAATAAGCACTACTAGGCACGCATCAAGTAATACAATAAGGCCCTTCCCAGTTAGGCGACCACTTGCCATATGTGCTATCTTTGGTCCCAATTGGCAGGATCAGCTTACAAACCAATTCGCCTTCGTGGAACTACTTTGCTTTGACTTTCTTATCATAATACTTGGAAATTCTTAGTTTGTTAGCTTCGATGTTTTCCAGAGCGTGAAGCCGATGACAATTTAGATCTTCCAGATCGTCCATCATCAAAACTTTGTAATCATCGGCTGTTAGATTTTCTTGAGACTCAATACTCCATGATCTACTTCTGATCTTCCAAGGAAGAATGGATGCATGTCCATAAACTAATTCATAAGGAGGGCACTTAGTTGATCCATGGCATGCCATCCGATAGGCCCATAATGATTCGTTCAATGTTAAGTGCCACTACCTTGGCCGATCAATTATCTTCTTCTTGATCAATTTAATCAATGTCTGATTGGACGCCTCTGCTTGTCCATTGGCCTGGGCGTAGTAGGGAGAAGAGTTTAATAATTTGAATCCTGTTCCGGTAGCAAAGCTCTCGATCTCCTTAGAAATGAACATTTCCCCTTGGTCGGTAGTGATAGTCTGAGGGATCCCAAACCGATAGATGATATGCTCCTAGACAAAGTCAATCATGTTTTGGGACATCACCATCTTCAGTGGGATTGCTTCAACCCACTTAGTGAAATAATCTATCACCACTAACATGAACTTATGGCATTTGCTAGATGGTGGATAAATTTGGCTGATTATGTCAATTCCCCAACCTCTGAACGGCCATGGTTTGATTATAGGATTCATGACAGATCCTAGTGATCTTTAGACATTACTGAATCTTTGGCAATCTTGACATCCTTTGTAATACTCAAAACAATCTTCCAGGATCGTTGACTAGAAATACCTAGACTTTTGAATAATCTATTTCATTTTATAAGCCAACTGATGAGCCCTGCAAACTCCTTCATGAACTTCACCCATGAGGACCTTAGCATCTTCTTGACTCAGGCATCTGAGTAATACCCCCATCGATCGCCTTATAGTATAACTGCTCATCTAGTAGTACATATTTGATCAATTTATACCTAAGCTTCCTAGAGACCTTCTATGATGGATTCCTAAGATAGTTCATTATTTCTTCCCTCCAATCATTGATGATGACCTCGTTGTTGAGGATCTCTTGAAATTGTCGGTAGTCGGAAGCACTTTGAGCTAGCTGGTTAGCTTCTTGATTCTGAGCTCTTGGGATAAGCTTGATGGTGACCATAGGGAATTCGTCGATCAGGCTTCAACATTTCTCATAGTAACCTCTCAAGATATCATCTTTACACTCGTACAAGCTGATCAACTAGTTAATCACTAACTGAGAATCTCCAAAGATTTCAATTGCATCGGCCTTTACTTCTTGTAGAAGTTGAAGTCCTTTAAGGATAGCCTCATATTCAGCTTGATTATTGGCCGTCATTGGCTTGATAGTATATGCAAACTCGAAACTCGACCCTCGGGGCAAAATAATAACGATGTCAATACCACCGCCCTACTTGCACGATGAGCCATCGAAGAATAAAGTCCAGGGCATCGGCTCTACATAACCAATACTAGGTCCATGATGATGAGTCACAAAGTCGTCCATTATCTGTCCTTTGACTGTCTTGGCTGATTCATATCTTAGGTCAAACTCAGACAATGCAAGGATCCACTTTCCTACTTTCCCGTTCAAAATTGGCATCGACAACATATGCTTGATTAAGTCGGTCTTAGATACCATAGTATACTCGGCCAATAACAAATAATGCCGTAATTTGGTGCATGAGAAATATAGGCACAAGCAAAACTTTTCTATGGGAGAATACCTTGTTTCTAGGTCTAAAAGCCTTCTATTCAGATACAAAATGACCCATTCCTTCCCTTTAAATTCTTGCATTAAGGCCAATCCAATTGTATGGTTATTCAACCGTTTAAAGGGCTTGCCAAGTTGTGGAGGGACCAGCACCGGTGGAGCCTTCATGTATTCCTTAATCTCATCAAATGCCTTCTATTGTATGCCGCCCCTTTTAAATTCTTGACCAGCTTTCAGCTTCAATAGGGGAGAGAACGGCAATATCTTCTCTGATAGATTTGAGATGAATCTCCTGATGAAATTAATCTTGCCAATCAATGATTGCAGCTGGGTCTTATTTGTTGGTGGAACTGCTTCATCGATAGCCTTCATACTTTTCTACCCAATTTCAATCCCCCTTTCGTGCACCATGAAACCCAAAAATTCTCCAGCTGATACTCTAAAAGCACATTTGTTTGGGTTCATCTTCAAACCATGTTTCCTTGTGCACTCTAGAGTTTCTCGTAGATCAGCTAGGTGTTCTCTATAACCTTTGGATTTCAGTGACCACATCATCGATGTATATCTCAACTATTTTGCCGATCAACTTATGAAAGATATAATTCATAGCTCGCTAATAAGTTGCACCGGCATTTTTCAAACCAAAAGTCATGACTACCCACTCATATAATCCAATGGCTCCTAGGACATCTAAAAGCAGTTTTAGGAATATCATCTTCGGCCATAAAAATCTTATTATAGCCTACGTTGCCATCCATGAAGCTAATAACTTTGTGCCCTAATGCTGCATCTACTAATAGATCAGCTATCGACATTGGATAACCATCCATAGGTGTAGCTTTGATTAGGTCTCTAAAATCAATGCAAACCCTTAGTTTGCCATTCTTCTTGAGCATGGGGACTATGTTTGAAACCCACTCGGCATATCGACATTGCCAAATGAAATTGGCTTCATATAGCCTTATGATTTCTTTTTTAATGTCTTCAAGCAATTTAGGTTTAAATCTTCTTTGGGCTTGCTTAAATGGTTCGATATCCGTCTTTAATAGGTAGCCGATTTTCTACTGATCGATCGGCTAAGACAAGGCATCTCATAATATTCCCAAGCAAAACAATCCCGATACTCTTTCAAAAGATCTATTAATTCTTGCTTATATTCATCGGTCTAATTTAGCACTTACATACGTCGACCTAGGCCTATCACCAGGTTTGATATCGACTTCTTCTAATAAGTCAGCCGACGTAAACCCCTGTCCTAATTTTCCTTCAGTATCATCAATTGGGAAATCCATTAAGACACATTTTTAAAGATGACTGCTTGGATAGGCCATTGACGTCCATTACTGGTAACGTCTTCTTTCACAATCTCACTATGGATGCGCTTGTGCTTTCCCTGCTCACATCCTGAGGATGCCCTGAGCTCTATCGGTTGAGTGAATACCAGATCAATATTAGCTGATGGCTTACCCTTGTTGGTTGTTTGCTTGACACGCCATGTACGAGGTCTGTTATACTTCTGAGCTTCCAATTCTCTATTTCTTAGGCATTGAACTCTTTTTTCTGGCTCCATGTTAGACCTCCTGGACACCATTGACCATCCTACCAAACATACTCTTTCTCTTCATCATGATTGGCCCAATTTTGATCATGGACATGTTTTCCTAACCGATCATAAACTCCTTTATTTTTTATGTGCCGATCCAAGTTGTTAGATTGATAATTCAAATGCTCATGGATGGACCGGTGGTTGGCTTGAGATTGCTTGAACTATGGATACTGATTACTGCACTCTGGGCAGTTATGTCTTGTAGGCAATTTCAATCCTTCGTTCCAATAGTGTCCAAAGAAATGACAACTCTAATGTAGATCGGCTTGTTCTCTTTCATACCTTTCTTCTTCACACCGATGCTCATATTCTTCTTCTTTAAGTCAGGCGGTGATAGCCCCCTTCCTTCTAGTGTTGCCACTTGTTCAACAAGATTCTAGAAGTGACCCAAGGATGTAAAGCACTAGCTCTAGATGTCTCACCTTGTTCATATTGGCTCTCTTGCTGATCATCCTTCTTGAACTCATTTATCGATATCTAAACTTTGGGGTCAACTGACCTATTTTCCTTGGCCTTAGTTGATGTCAAGACCTTTGTCTTTCCCTTAGCCAACTGAAACTCCACCATATGCACCCCTAGGAAGGGATGTCCATCTATGCCCATTGCTAGGTTTCTTGGTTGGCTCAAACTTGATCTTTCCTTGCTCTATGGCCTTCTAAATGTGTACTGTGGAAGATTCTGCACTCACTAGTATTATGAGTGGTGGCATTGTGGAACTTGTAGTATTTCTTCCCTTTTAACTCTTCAGCCAAAGGGATCACATGATTTGTAGGTAGTCTCAACTGCTTCTTCTCCAGCAGTAAGTCAAAGATCCAATCAGCTTTCTTGACATCGAAGTCGTAAACATCTTTCTTTTCCTTCACCCATAGACACGATACTAGAGCCTTGCCCCATGTCCATTCAGCGGTGGTGACTTTTTCATCTTCATTTAGAGTCTATATCATAGCAATCAGTCATAGTAGCAATCCCCTTCAAATACTTCTCTTTGCTGTAGGGCCCGGTGCTAACTTTCAAAAGCAGACACTCTCTGAAATAAATGGGTCAAGCTTTTAAAGTCCTAGCCTTCGAACTTCTCTCTAATCAATGGAGACATCCCTTGAAGGGCCAATCTAGCCAATTGGCCATCAGACAAATTCAATGAGTAGCAATGGCTCCTTACTTCTCTAAATCTCTAAATGAACTCAGAGCCTAACTCATTGCTTCTCTATCTCATGCTTGTTAGATCTGTAAGCTTCTTCTCTCCTATCCCATTGTAGAAGTATGCATAAAACTTGTTTTCTAGATCGGTCCACCTAGTGATGGAGTTTGGTTCGAGCGAAGAAAACCAACTAAAGGCCGGTCCAGAGAGGGACAAAGGGAAGAACCAAACTTTGTGTGCCTCCTCAACAGATGCATGTCTAAGCTGAACGAGATAGCAGGCTGATATGTTCCATGGTTGTTATCTCATCTACCCCGGTAAATTTGGAGAAGTCTAGGACCCTATAGCGTGGAGGGAGCTGCACAATGTCATACCAAGCAGGGTGTGGGCGCTGGTAGGAGCCAATTTGCCCTTTAGGCTTTAGACCAAACTGGCTCTGCATCATAGCAACTATCCTGTTGGCGAATTCATTAGCATCCATGCTAATGGCTTCCTAGTCTCGGCTGTCCTTGGTCCTAGGCTTGAGATCCTTGTGCTTGAGCTTCCTGTCTTGGCTGTCCTTTCTCTTCAGGCTTAGGAAGGGCACCACCGGACCAGATGGTCATGACCTTGGGTGCGTGCCAGTCAATTTGTCCTGCAATTGACAAGGGAGTAAGATTGATTAGTAATTTAAGGTGAACATGCCAGTCATTTGTCCAGATAGTTTCAAATGTGTGGCCAAATGTCCAGTAAGACAAGGCTATCGACTAGAGAGTCAATATCTAGCATGTTCATGATGTATAATAAGTAAAACAAGTATATCGGCAATCATTGGCTACTTAATTACATAGATCTAACCAGTCCATTATCATGAAAGCATGCAAAAGATGTAAAAAGATAGACATGAAAGCATATAATTTGATTGAGAAACATACTAGCTTTTAACCAAGACAAAAACAAGTAAAGAACATGTAAACAGCCAATACATATTCTCAAAAGATAGGCTATCGGCTAAATAGCCGATTCCAGCGAAAGAAGGGTCGTAGCATGCAACCACTCAACCATTAGTCATGTATAAACCCATTCGCCTATTAGATCCAATCTACTATCTTTATTAGTGGGGGTCAGACCTAACTGATGTAGCCATAATAAGGATAAGAAATTAAACCTTCAAAGCATATAAATCTATAAATGCTTAACGAGATCACGGGAACACGCTATGATAGTGAAAGCTCAGGCGATCAGCTAAATAGCCAATGCAGACATAGCATGCAGCCAAAGACTATGCTTGGCCATAAGCAAGGTTTACTACCTAATGATTTCCAATCTATGATGCTAGTAGTGGGGGTCAGACCTAACCGATGTAGCCAGTAAAAGCACTTCTAGACCGGATCTCATCAATTAGCAAGAATTACCAAGGGCGAAACATGCCTTGACCACATGCTATCTTTGATCAAGATCGGATTAGAATGGCTAGGCTAGCAAGAACCATCATCAATGCAGGATGTAAACAATATAGTTCGACTAAGATGACAATTCAAAAAAGATACAAAGCCAATCTATCTCAATCTTAACCAGGCAAGGGGTTCGAATCAAAATTCATATAAGATTAGACTTAACTGAGGGCAGCCAGTGCGGATTTTGATAAGAACCAAGGATAACTATTAGTAATTGCAAGAGATCAGACTTAACTGAGGGCATCCTTACAATTAACTGACAATAACTAACTTATACCAAGCTTGCAAGATATCAGACTTAACCAAGGGCAGCCTTACAAACACTGACATAAGTCGTGACAGATACTTACGGACAAACTGGAGATCGAACCTAAAAGAGGGCAGTCCTGCTTGCCGAAGAACTTATCGAAATCTACTCTACTCCTACACCTAAGGGGTGGCGTGAGCCAAAAAGTAAAGGTACTATTTTGTGTTGATCGTTGGAGATGTCTATTACAATGGCCGAGGTTTAGTATTTATACCCAAGGCCTAACTACAAGTCTTGGGCGAATAGGACCGGTTACAAACTTGGAAAACAAAATCAAAACTTCCTAATTTGAGATAACTTGGACCCCAATCTTTCCCTTCTGTGGAGTCCTGACGTGTCTTCTCGCTCCGTGCCATGCTGGTCTTGTTGATAGGGCTCATTCCCTTGATGTCGTCATTTCGTCGGCTGATCAGGCAATCTATTTAGCCAATTTGATTGGAGGACTTGGCCTTCCTTGATAATTTCTTGTCTTCAGGAACTCCCTATCTCGAATCAAATTTCTGTGTCAACATAACCACTAATCAAACATATCAAACAATTACATAGAATCAAAGCCTAAACATAGCACCAAGCAATGGAACAAACTTTGGACAACTTTTACTTATGAAAATTCATTTAAGAATTCACCAAAAATTGAACTTAATAGTTGTTTTCCAAGGACTTAGGATTTTTTAAGTATGAAATTTAGTATTGAATTCAATCTTTGGCCTCAATTTTAAACATATTTGATTTAGAAACATTATCAAGCTTTCATTCCATATGAAAACACAAACTTAGTACTACAAAGTTTATTTTAGCAAAATTTTAATTGTTTAAGCAATTCCACATATTTAAATTCACAAAGCTTCTTAATCGTTAACATTGACATCATTTCATGCAACATGTGAAACATATTATAAGCAACATATGAAACACCACAATGCAACATGGACATGCTATAATTGAAACTTGAATGCATTTATGCCTTAATGTTTGATGATTATGCTTGATGATGCTCATGATCAAGTTTTAATTGTTTTTCACATCTAGGATGTTACATATTATAGGACCATACCACATCACCTTGGCGGGGATTCTCTTCCTAGGACATTCACCTTTGCCCTCAACATCACCAGGGTCATCTCGCCTGATCTTATACCATGATGCACGGCATACCGGACATACATCCAAATTCTTGTACTCGCTACGGTAGAGGATGCAGTCATTAGGACATGCATGTATCTTCTAGATTTCTAATCCCAGAGGGCAGACGACCTATTTTGCTGCGTATGTAGTGGCGGGCAATTCGTTTGCCTTTGGAAGCATCTTCTTTGCGATAGTCAGTAAGTCCCCAAATCCCTTGTTGAATACACCATCTTTGCCTTCCATTACAACAATTCAAGTGTGGTACCCAACTTTTTGCCCCTCTTTGCAAGTCAGGTATAGCAATTTCTCTATGCATCATGGATGGCCTAACCAAGATCATCAGCGGGCTCATCTTCTGCCGCTACCTCTTCTTCAGCTTCCCCCATTGCAGTATCATCAAAGGCACCGTATTCAGCAAACCCACGAATAATAATGTTGTCATCATCCCCTTCTTCTTCATCATCTTCTTCCATTATAACACCTCTTTCTCCGTGCCTAGTCCAACAAATATAGTTTAGCATGAAACCCAATGTAAATAGGTGTTCGTGAAGGATCCTTGAGCAAGAATAATCCTTCTCATTCTTACATAGAACACATGAGCAGCACATGAAACCATTCTAGCGTGTTTGCCTTGGACACATTTATGAATTCATGCACGCCCCTAATGAACTCTAGGGAGCGGCGGTCCGCATTGTACATCCATTGCCGATTCATCTGCATTACATGATGTACACCACATCAAAAACTTGTAATAATCCATATTATACAACATGCAGAAGAAGGAACAGGAAGAAGAAGAAGGGTGGTTCATATGTGGTCACTTGGGATAGTGATGCTTCCTCAAGTGATGATGATGATAGTGATGATGACAAGACCACCAAGAAGAAGGCTCTTGCAAGCATTGCCATTAATGTGAAGCCTTCTCTCTTCGACACTCCATCGACTTGTTTCATGGCTAAGGCCACTAAGGTACAAACTTGTGATGATGGATGTGATGAGGAACATGATAATGAAAGTGAAAGTGATGATGATGATGAACCCACTAAAGATGAACTAATTGACATATGTGGAAGATGCTAAAGAACATTTTGACATTAAGAGAAGGGAATGTAAAGACTTGCGTAAGGAACTAAAATCCCTTAAGCAAGCCTTTGATGAGCTAAATACATCTCATGAGAGGCTAGAGGAAGCCCATGAGAAGCTTGGAAAGGCTCACAAGAAGCTTGAAAAAGCTCATTCCTCTCTACTTGATGAGCAAAATGAGAAGGAGCATGTTGTAACATGTGACAAAGGCTTAACATGTGACATAATTGATGAATCTTTTTATAAGCCTATTGTTGTTGCTCCCGCTAACCCTTCATGTAGCTCATCATCCACTTCCACTTCACCTATGAGTGATGGTTTTACTTGTGATGCCTCACTCATGATTGAGAATAAGACCCTCAAGAAGGAGGTAAATGAGCTCACTTGCGCCTTAGGCAAAGCCTATGGTGGCGAAGACCGCTTGCTTATGTGCTTGGGTAGCCAAAGAGCTTCTCTCTACAAAGAGGGATTGGGCCATACCACCAAGAAAGGCAAGGTAGGCCTTTGCTCCTCACAAGACTAGTTTTGTGAACAACAATGGTTAGTTTTGTACTAGTTGCAAGCAAGTTGGTCACATAGAGTAAAAATGCATGAACAAGAAGTCACAAGCTAATGTATCCTCAATTAATCTTGATTCTTTCTATGTGCTTAATAAGGGTACCAATGGTGTTCATGCTAAGTTCATTGGTGCACCATGGATGGGCTCAAAGAAGAAAGCCATTTGGGTACCAAAGAGCTTAGTAACTAACCTTCGAGGACCCAAGCAAGTTTAGGTATCTAAAAAGAATTGATCTTCTTTTGTAGGTCAATTATAAAGGCGAAGGAAGGCATTAGGTTCTTGATAGTGGGTGCACTCAACACATGACCGGTGATGCAAGAATGTTCAACTCCAATGATAGTAATGGCTATGATAGTATCATATTTGGTGACAATGGCAAAGGCAAGGTCAAAGGGCTTGGTAAGATTGCAATATCGAATGATATGAGCATTTCTAATGTGTTGCTAGTTGAGAGCTTGAACTTTAATTTGCTATCTGTGGCTCAATTGTTTGATCTTAGATTCAAATACATATTTGGAGTAGATGATGTAGAGATCATAAGTGTAGATGGTTCTAACTTGATCTCTAAAGGCTTTAGATATGAGAATCTATACTTCATTGATTTCAATGCTAGTGAAGCTCAATTGTCAACATGCTTGTTCACTAAGTATAGTATGGGTTGGTTATGGCATAGAAGGCTTGGTCATGTTGGAATGAAACAACTGAATAGATTGGTTAAGCATGACTTGGTTAGAGGCTTGAAAGATGTTGTGTTTGAGAAGGATAAGCTTTGTAGCTCTTGTCAAGCCGACAAACAAGTTAGAAACACCCATCCTAACAAAAGCATAATGAGTACTAGCAAGGCATTTGAGTTATTGCACATGGACTTGTTTGGGCCAACACAATACACTAGCATCGGTGAAAACAAATATGGCTTTGTGATAGTGGATGACTATACTAGATACACTTGGGCATTCTTTCTAGTGGACAAAAGTGATGTGTTTGCAATATTCAAATCATTTGTCAAGGGCATTCACAATGAATTTGAAACAACCATCAAGAGAGTGAGAAGTGACAATGATAGTGAGTTCAATAACACTATAATTGATGAGTTGTGTGATGAATTTGGAATTAGACATCAATTCTCGGTCAAGTACAGTCCATAATAAAATGGCCTTGTTGAAAGGAAGAATAGAACACTTATTGATATGGCAAGGTCTATGCTTGGTGAGTACAATGTGAGTCAATCATTTCGGGCCATGTAGGTATTTATAAGTGCAAATAGAATATGAAGGATTCCACAAGTGCACAGAATACCATTGTAGCATTTTACTAGGAGTATTCTAGGTATCGTTATTTATATTTTACCACAGGGAAAAAATGGAGTAAAGATTTATTGGGTAACAAAGGAGTATCTATTAACATACCAACATAGCTAGAGCAGGGGATAAATGTAATGATAGGAGTTAATCATAATGACACTCAGGGGATAGATCACTAATATAATGTAAATTAGTTAACTCAGGAGAACAACGGATGAGGTAAATTCCTATGATATTTTTATCACATGGTCAAAGTATATATACATCCAACTATAGCTAAGACTAACTCTACTCTTGTGCACTTCAGGACGCCGCTTAGACGGTAGAGCACCCACAATAGATAATTCTACTAACGCGACTACGGTCCTATAATTTAAAAACCTGCTCAATTTGGAGTGGACTATAAAGGATAGATGGGGCTATCACCTCCTGCTGCTACCACCCAACCAGAGAACAGGGTGCACTCATAGGCAGAGCATCGTATAAGCACCATGCTTACACGAGACTCGGCTACTTAGCCTAACCAGTAAACTAGCAGGCTAAGCGCTCTATGAACTCGCACACAAAAGTAATGATAACCATAACTAAGCAAGATATATACTCAAAGTAAGCATAGCCATGTATATAGAATATGATAAATTGATAATAAGTCTTACAAGATGTAGAAGTGAAGATACAAGGCTTTGCCTAGCCTCCAAGACTAGATCCGGAACTTGAGCATGAGCTCAACTCGACCCTCACTCTCGAGCTACTAATCTACTACATTGGAGAGCTCTAGACCTAATCCCTCTGGTGTATGTTGATCTGAATGAGAGATATGGATTACGGTTTCAGCATGGCTCTAGGGAGGGGGTAGGGGCTGCTATATATGGGGACACCTGGCACCCTCTCCCTCTTAGTTAGCCTCATTGGTACTAAACTTTCCACCATATCTCATTAAAATACACATGGCCTTTATGGGCCAAATTCTGAATTGGGCCCAATTAATCCCGTAGCTCATGATGTGGAGTTTTTCTTTTATTTGAGAAATTTATATCTTTTCATTCTGAACTCCAAATATAGCAAATAATATATCCGTTTCAATCAGCTCAACGAGCTCTTAGCAATGGTGCACTCCAATTCACCATTTGATATTATTTTGTTCTATGAAAAATTAAATATCCTGTGGGACAAGTGAGAGCACCAAAACTCATGGAACTTGTTAGAATCAAACCCTATAACTATGTTTGGTGATGGAATTAAGTATATATGCAGGTTATATTGACGGTTTATAATTGGTGTTAACGACCGTCAACAGGCCTAAGCTATCAACATGGCTTGCTATTGTAGCAACCGCTTATATTGTCACCTATTGAAAGAGAAGACACCATATGAGCTCTTAAATGGTAGAAAGCCCAACATTGCATATTTTTGGGTATTTGGTTGAAAATGCTACATATTGAAGAAAGGTAATAGATTGAGCAAGTTTCACAAGAAATGTGATGAAGGATTCTTGCTTGGATACTCAACCACTAGAAAAGCATATAGAGTTTAGAATTTGGCAAGTGGTACTCTTGAAGAAGTTCATGATATTGAATTTGATGAAACCAAGGGTTCCCAAGATGAGAATGAGAGCTTGGAAGATGTTAGAAGCATTCAACTTTTAAATGCCATGAAGAACATGGATGTTGGTGAATTGAGGCCTAGGCAAGTGATTGATGAAGATGATGATCAAGTACAAGTGCTCACTAACTCAAATGTGCAAGATGACACTACTCAAGCAAGTACAAGTGGCTCTCATGACAATATGCAAGATCAAGTGGCTAGTTCATCATCTCAACCTAATGATCAGCAAGTGCAAGTAATGTTCCAATACTCCAACCAACCAACATTGTAAGAGATCATCCATTGGACACTATAATTGCAGATATTTCTAAAGGTGTACAAACAAGATCAAGATTGGCTTCATTTTGTGAGCATTTCTCATTTGTGTCATCTATTGAACCAAAGAAGATAGATGAAGCATTGAAGGATATTGATTGGGTGAATGCTATGCATGAAGAATTGAACAACTTCATAAGAAATCAAGTATGGGAGTTAGTTGAGAGACTAGAGAACCACAATGTGATTGAAACCAAATGGGTCTTTAGAAACAAGCAAGATCAAGATGGGATAGTAGTAAGGAACAAAGCAAGATTGGTAGCACAAGGCTATACACAAGTTTAAGGTCTTGACTTTGGAGAAACATATGCCCCGATTGCTAGATTGGAAGCAATTAGAATCTTGCTAGCCTAAGCTTGTGCCCACAACATCAAGCTCTATTAAATGGAAGTCAAGAGTGCATTTCTCAATGGCTATATCAATGAAGAAGTATATGTTGAGCAACCTCCCAGTTTTGAAGATGACAAGAAGCCCAACCATGTGTACAAGCTAAAGAAGGCATTGTATGGCTTGAAGCAAGCACCTAGAGCATGGTATGAGAGGTTGAGGGATTTCCTACTCTCTAAAGGGTTCATGATGGGCAAGGTTGACACCACTCTTTTCACTAAGAAGACTAGCAAGGACTTGTTTGTGTTGCAAATCTATGTTGATGGACATCATATTTGGATAAACCAATCAAGACTTTTATGAAGAGTTTGGGAAAATGATGGCTAATGAGTTTGAGATGTCCATGATTGGAGAGTTGAGTTACTTCCTTGGTCTTAAAATTAAGTAATTGAAGAATGGCACATTTGTGAGTCAAGGCAAGTACATCAAAGACATGCTCAAGAAGTTTGGCATGAATGAAGCTAAGTAAATTAGTACACCCATGGGAACAAATAGCAATTTGGATAGTGATGCAAGTGACAACATGGTGGATCAAAAGTTGTATCGCTCTATGATTGGAAGCCTAGTCTATGTGACCACATCAAGGCCAGGATGTCATGTTTAGTGTGTGCATGTGTGCAAGATTTTAAGCCTCACTAAGAGAAAGTCATTTGAAAGCAACAAAGATAATATTGAGATACTTGAAGCATACACAAAATGTTGGTTTGTGGTATCCCAAAGGAGCAAAGTTTGAACTTATTGGATATTCGGACTCCGACTATGCGGGATGCAAGGTTGAAAGGAAGAGCACTTCGGGCACATGTCAATTGTTGGGAAGATCACTTGTTTCATGGTCATCAAAGAAGCCAAATAGTGTTGCATTATCAACCGCCGAAGCCAAATACATATCCTTCGGTAGTTGTAGTGCACAAATTCTTTGGATGAAGGCCACCTTAAATGACTTTGGAATCAAGTTCAAGAAAGTGCCATTGCTATGTTACAATGAAAGTGCTATCAAGCTCACCAACATCCTGGTTCAACATTCAAGAACAAAGCACATTGATGTCCGCCACCATTTCATAAGAGATCATCAATAAAAAGGAGACATTTCAATTGAGAGTGTGGGCACCAAATATGAACTTGCTGATATATTCATCGAGCCACTAGATGAGAAGAGGCTTTACAAGCTAAGGAATGAGTAGAACATATTGGATTTCTCAAATATGTGTTGATGCACCCCCACTTATATGACATGCCTCTCCTTCGAGCAACCAAGGTAAAAGTTGATTGGCATGGCATACATCCTTTGCTAAGGACTTGTTTAGTGCATCTAGTCATTCCTCATGTTAATAGGTTCATTCATGAAAATCAAATGAATTTGATGCGTGTATGGTACCAGTATTGCTTCTATGCTTGATTTGATCTAATCAGCAGCATATGACATGTTTATGGGCTTGTGAACCTAGTGTTTGATCTAGAAAATGAGCTATAAGTGTTTAACTCAACATGGTCATGATAACCCTTGAAATGAGGTGTGAAGAAGCTTGTCCTTGGATCAAACCGAGTTAAATATCTTTGGCATGTGTTCTAGATTGGACCAAAGTTGGGAAAATGATCCTCACCCCATTGATTAACATTGATAATCTTAACCTTTCTAAAATTGAACCTTTTGTGGTCATTGATGACAAAGGGGGAGAAGTAATGCACAAAGATAGTGAAAAGATGACAAAGGGGGAGAACTTTGACAAAGGGGGAGAAATATGAAAGTAAGGGGATCAATTAAAATTTGAGCACACATAGGTAGGGGGAGCAAGCTCATAAACTTGATTGATGCATTTGAATGTGCATTTCATATGTATGCTTGCATGGCAAAAGTTTTAAATTAAAATTCCATGCTTGTGTGGTGTATGCTAATTATAGGTTTGAATGATGAAATTAGAAACTAGCATGCATAGGTGGTAGTTAGATATGCCTTGCTTTATTTTCACAAGTGGTGCTAGAGCCTTGCTTATAATGTTGATCTCACGAGGTATCTAGTTCTTATCTTTGCAAGTGCTATTAACTAACAATGGTGCTAATGATGGTATAGTTGGTGCACTCCAATTGGTATCACGCTTCAAAGGTCCATCTCTTATACCTTATCATCATTTGGTAGACATTACTCTCCCACAACTCAAATCTATGCATATGTGCAAGCTTTTAATCCAAACTCTTAGCACATAAGTAAGGGGAGCAAATGCTACCAATAAGGGTTCATGAAACTTGTCCAAATCCTTTACACATGGTAAAAATGCTTGGACAAGAAACATGAATTCAAATTTGAATTTATTTCATATCTTTGTGGAGGTTGTCATCAATTATCAAAAAGGGGGAGATTGAAAGCCCTAGTTTGGTTTTGGCTAATTGATGAAA
The DNA here is from genome assembly GCF_019320115.1 of Miscanthus floridulus. Taxonomy (NCBI): domain Eukaryota; kingdom Viridiplantae; phylum Streptophyta; class Magnoliopsida; order Poales; family Poaceae; genus Miscanthus; species Miscanthus floridulus. Next base: position 29,832,943 of record NC_089588.1, on the reverse strand, counting down.
CCTATTTTGACTAACCCTATGCTCTAAGTGTGGATTTGAGATAGGTTGGTCCAACCCAAGTGAAGGAGCTAGGTGCCACTCATGGATGGAGATGGCCACATGAAATGAAGTCCATGGTGGTGATGTGGACATGTAATGATGATCAAGCTTCGGGACTTGGAAAAGAAGAAAGAGAAAAACAAAATGGGCTCAAGGCAAAGGTGATATCCATAGGGCCATTTTGTTTTTGGTGATCGAGACACTATAGAGAGTGTATCACGTTTAGGATAGATGGTCATACTATTAAGAGGGAAGCTCTTATCGGACATCTCGATCATCTAGTGTCACTAGGTGTTGGAAAACTTGCATATGCATTTTAGGCCTAGTGCACACTCAGTGAGAAGTGCTTAATCTTTTAAAAATGATTATGAAAATGCTAACACACTTGCACGTGATGGTGAGACACTTGGAGTGTTAGCACATTTGCAAAGGTGGTAAAAAAGGTGAAGAACAGGAGGCGTTGTCAGGCTCGATGTGCTGCCATAGGGGCACCTCCATGTCTTGTCCGGTGAACCGCCACCCCTAGTGGTGGTGACCAGCCGAGAAGGCCGAGAGGGAGGTGTTCTGGTGTGGGCACCGCCACCCCCAGGGCGGTGCCCACCTGGACGTGGCCGAGAAATGCTGGAGTTGAGGCTGGCAGCGAAAGTGGCGGTGTGCACCACCACAGCCACAATGGTGCACCACCGAGGGCACCGCCACCCTGTCTGGTGGCACCGCCCCTTTTCATTAGAGAGCGGGTGAACTGGAGATGGGCACCACCGCAGTCACCGCCACCCTATAGCAGTGCACTGCCCCATTTTTCTAGAGAGTGTGTGTTTTGGGGGCTGGCCGGGGTGGTCACTGCCATCCCCATGGCGGTGCCACCGCCACCCTATTCGGTGACCACGGCCAGTCAAACTAGTCGTTGAGTCGACCATTGGAGGGGCATCGCCACCCCTAGGGTGGTTCCACCACCGCTGTGTCCAGTGACCTCACAGAAGCTGGCTCCAAGGGGTAACGACTCTATTTTCTTGTGAGCTTATAAATAGAGGGTGTGGCCGGCCTTGGCCACTCTCTTGGCACTTCTAATAGCGGCATACACCTTTTGGGAGCTGAGCACACCACTCCACTCACTTGCACACTTGATTTGATCATCTTGAGTAAGATTGGAGAGCCTCTAGTGCATTGCTTAGTGTTCTAGCATCTTGTGGCACTAGTGGGGTGATTTGGGCTGGTGGAGATCTTGTTACTCTTGGTGTTTGCCGACACCTAGATGGCCCGATGATTGGTGCATCATCAAGTAGAGGAAGGTGATTGTCTTTGGCTCCGATTATTGTGATTATGAGGGGTTCTTGTGCCTTACCCGGTGAAGCGCCAAAGGCAACTCAAGTGGATTGCGCGTGGCTTATGGATCCTCATCTTGTGTTGGTTGTGCGCCACCCTGGTTGCGGGTTAGGCGTGTGATGCCTATTAGCGCATGAACCTCCAATTGAGTGAATCGCCATAGTGGGGACTTGCTTGCCTGACAAGCAAGTGAACCTTAGAGGAAAAATTGATTGTGTTATCGTTGTCTCCTTGGTATTCTTTGGTATTCATTAATTGATCACTTGCCATGGTGGTATATCACCTCTACCACTCTCTTGCTTTACTTTGTGTATTTGCTTGTGTAGAGCTTGTGGTAGTTATAACTAGTTGTGTAGCTTAGCTTCTTATGTGTATTTAGTTCCTAGCTAGCTCAAATAGTGTAGAAAGTAGTGACATAGCCCTTGAGTGCTTAGTGATCATAATTGACTAGAATTGTTGGTAGGTGGCTTACATTTTTAGTAGGCTAGCGCAACATTTGCTTCGCCTTATTTTTATCTAACCACTTAGCTTAGTGTTGTTGTAGATTTTTAATAGGCTATTCACCCCCCTCTAGCCATTGGGACCTTTCAAGCATTTACTAGGAACTCATCTCAACTCAAATAATCTCTAGTTGTAGCTCACAATGGCAAGCACAAAGCTAATATCAGTGGGGCTCATTGTCCTCAAGAGCATGGGATTAGCCAGTGCTGTAAGGGTGGCTAGATACTCTAGTGCTGATGGGACCAGCATAGGAGGGGGAGACGGTGGCGAATATGTGAATGGCGGGGGATCAGGGTCTGGGTCTGGCACTGGATCAGGTGATAGTGGTCCTTATGGTGCCCATGAAAGTGCTAGAGGGGGTGGTGCAGGTGGTGGAACTAGACAATATGGTGGGTTTGGATATGGTTCAGGGTCAAGGTCAGGTTCAGGGTCTAGTACATATAGTCAAGGAGAGTATTCTGGTTATAGAGAATCTTCTAATACTGGTGGTACCGGTGGGGGTGGGGGTGGACAAGCCAGAGGTTATTGGAATTCGAATGCTCAAGGATCTGGTAGTGGCACCGGTTCTGGTTCTAGCTATGCTAACAGGTATTGGTACGGATCAAGTGATGCAGGTGCAAGTGCTAATGGCAATGGTGGTGGCACAAGAAATAGTCAAAATGGTGGGGGTGGCGGCGGCTCAGGTGCCAGATCTGGATATGGCAATGCCTACCCCTGAGTTGCATATGAGCTAATTTAAAGTTGGAGCCCATTGTCCTTCTTTGTTTGAAGTCATATAGTTATTTATTTTCTTTGTCCCTTTGTTACACTTTAGTTAGAAATAAATTAATAAAATGGTCCAACTATTCTAGCAAAAGTAGCAATCTTGTAAGGTCCAGCTCTGTAAATATTCTAGTACGTTATTTGAAGAGTATTGAATTCTAGGGATGCAGGAACCATAGCTCAGACTGACGATCTCTCTCTCTGCCCCAAGGCCGAGAGTTCGATCCAAGTACTAACCCTCTAATTGTGATTTCTAAAGATTGAACTTGAAATTAGAGAGAGGGGAGAGAGAGAGCTCACTGCCGTTCAAGAAAGAAACATACTTTGAATACTTGAAGTACAGAAACGAAGTTGCAACGCAATTAATAAAGGAAAAGCCCATGAATAATCAATAGATGAATTGAAAAAGGAAGCAGATATTCAGGTATAGGCAGCGGCTTAACTGAAGTATTCCAAGTGCACCTCTTCTGAATATTGCCAGTCAGAAAATCAGACCGATATGAGGTGCCAGCGTGAACAAATGTATAGCAGAATGGAAACACACTAAGGAACCGTTTGGCCAGGCTCCTGCCGGCTCTGGCTCCGGCACTGTAGCAGGGTGTCGGCCGCTGGGCGGCCGACAGGAGGCTGCGGGAGCCGGAGCCGGCGGAGCTTGAATTTCTGGCTCTGGCTGCTGCGACCGCGTCTGTGAGTGGGGAGGAAAGGAGAGAGAAAAAGGGCTTCGATGAACAGTGAAATACATATAGATGAACAGTGATTTCGGTGCAAGAGCCGGAGCCGCCCGCAGCCAGCCAAACGGGTCCTAAATTTATGCATCGCGGGATTTAAGCATGGACGGTTCTGAGAAATATGGAGAGCATATATCACAAACGCATGTTCTTACTACTACCAAAAAAACAAAGTCAAAGATAGTCTCACTTGAAAGGCACATGGTTGCGAAGTATACGAACAGATTTATCATACGATTTCAACCAGACACCGACAAGGACAACTAGTCCAGAAGAGGAAAAAATACATTAAGTAGCAGAGCATCCGAAGACACCAATTTTTTGTAGCTAAGCATCAAGGTGCATGGTAGACCCCGTATGGACATTGCACTCAGCAAGTGTCTTCCCATCGTCAAGCTCGTTGCCATCAAAGGTGAGACTCTGGTGGCCACGGATCTTTTCCTTGACATCGTCAATGGTGTTAGACGGCTCCACCTCTAGAGCGATCGTCTGCCCAGTGGACGTCTTCACAAAGATCTGCATGACGGGACAGTCAAGGCGTAGGGTGGATTGTCTTCGGATGTTGCAATCGGCGAGCGTCTGTCCATCCACAAGCTGCTGTCCTTTAAAGAGGAGCCTCTGTTGGTCCTGAATCTTTGCCTTCAAATCGCCAACCTTGTTAGTAAACTGCACCTTGTACCTGATGGCCTTGCTTCTAGGGAGTGTCTTCACGGCAATCTGCATGACGCCACGCGGACAGAGGTCAACAAGGTGCAGGGTCGAATGATGCTGAACCTTGTAAAAGCCAAGTTTGCGCTTTTATCAAGTCGGCTGCCGTCAAAGATGATCCTCTGCTGGTCCTGTATCTTTGCCTCGACATCGCTGACTGTATCAGACGGCTCTACCTCAAGAGTGATGATCTTGCCATTGAGCATCTTCACGAAAATCTGCATGCCGAAGTCGAGCTGCAGGGTAGAGTCGTTTTGGATTTGAGAGCAGTAGTATCCAAATGTTCCGATCGTCCTCGAGCTTGTTGCTGGCCAAGAAGAGGCGCTGGTGGCCACTAATCTTTTTCCTGACATCAGTGATCGCGTCTGATGAACTCCGCCTATGTTGTCTCAACATAGCAGATCCCAAATCCCTGGTAAAGGAGGAGGGTTGTGATAGGCGTGGCGAGCCAACGTTAAATCTAGCCATTCTAATGGAGATGAAACCCGAAAGAAAACCGTTGGGGCATAACCCTCTTAGCAATGCGCCATATCGGAACCCGGGTATGGTGTTAAATGAGCAAGGGCCGGGTCGTCTCCCCCGTGACGCGCCATGTCATGATCTAGGCACGGTGTCAAGTGAGCAAGGATCGGGTCGTCGCATCCTTAGTGGCACGCTACATCGGCGTCCGGGTGTAGTGAAAAATGAGCAAGGGTCTTCGCATCTAAGTCGATGGGTGCGAAGGGTAAGTAAGCTAGTCGAACCAACTAGGATCCGTTTAGGTAGTTGAAATATAGGGACGCTTACAGGTAAGTTAAGAGAATTAGTTGATACCGTGACTAGGAGGCGTGTAAATATATTATGCGTTCAAGAGACTAAATGGAAGGGTCAGAAGGCGAAGGAGGTGGACAATACAGGTTTCAAGCTTTGGTACACAGGGACAGTCGCGAATAGAAATAGAGTAGGTGAAACGACCTGATTTCCACGAAGGAAAATCCACAGAGTCGAAGTATATTATGACCGTTGTAGATCATATTACCCAAATTATAGTCGAATATCACATCCATACAACGTAATATCAGAGTACAATAGTGCGGAATTAGATAAATTATTACATCAGCCGCATTGGCGGAATCAAAAGTAGCATTCATTCAGAATAGCTTGAAGATAAGATCGTCAAAACTCGAGCGTAGGAACGAACCCCTCAACCGTCAAACTCCTCAGAGCTATACTCCTCAGCAGAACCTGTGTGCCAAAATTTATCAGTACGATTTGTACTGGCCACTCCCACCCTATGAGCTTTGCTTTGTGGAAATTGGATGCAAGTTGGATAAAAAGGAACCTATAAGGCTGGGGTTTCCTATGTATTAGCATATCAAGTATATATTAATAGTTGGTCAAGTTTTAACACCATTCCCATACCCATTCCACCCCATTTCCGTCCAAAGCCAGGTTTCGATCCTGGGATCGATATACCACCCTCTCCACATCATCACCACATCACCACCATGCCATCGCTCAGTCGATAGGCCAATTCCCTCTCGGCACTGTCTCATGGCCCATAGCCCCTGGCTACGTCCGACACTCTCTCACGGAGGAAGAAGAGAAGGACTCATCTCACTATCTAGTTTAAGCGAAACCCAAGAAAGATCCATAGCCGACAAGTTGGCACATGTATCGATCGATCAACCATACACTCTGCAGAGGTTTTTACATAACCACAAGATCTGCCTTCTTCGCTGACCGTCATCAACTGGGCTGATCCGGCCGCTTGCTAGCCTAGGATAATGTCACTCTACCATTCAGCCCTGGTACACCCCAAGTCTAGTATGGGGTTGGGTGGCTGAAACTATGAGTCATGAGCCGGGTCCACAAGGTCTCCATGAAGTCTCGGAAGGGTGTGGGGGGAGATCCTCCACGCCCCGTACCTCCTTACACTGTCCGCTATCAACCTAGCAGTAGTGGCAATATCCTACCAAGTAGTCCACCCATCCCGCACCATATAGGGCGAGTGGTACGTAAGGCTTCCCGGTGAATCTGAGTACTAGTAAGTCCTTAGGAATGACCAAGCCAGAATGTCTTCATCAGGGTTTCCATTTACCGTGCCACCACAACACCTCCACCCTAGGCTCCTCCCATCACAGGTTCACACCCAGGGCCACCTCATATACCATTTACCCACCATAGGTATCCATTCTAGAGGGTGCCCTGGTAGCACCCCACGGCAAGACTTGCCCCAGGCTCGTCGTATACTCCAACTTGGTCGACACAACCCTCACCCTCCACACACCCAAGTCACATACGCAGCACTCTCCCCAAAGTCCGGATAACTCCAGTTTCCATCCACGCATCAATATAGTATATATAAGCGTAGTAGAAATAATAAGCAGTGAAATATAGCAGCGAGTGTGTGACTAGCCTGACAGCAGGGTGAGGTGTAAGGTTGCAGTCAAGGTAGAGGCCATCAAGAAAGCATACTACCATGCAAGTCCTATCATAGTGTGAATATACAATGAAGTAAAGCATTAGCAGTTCTATATTAGCCATGCGTAATAGGTGCTATGAAATTGGGTGGGATGTGGCACCTTCAGTGTAGTCGTCTCCATACTCCTCACGGTACTCACGATCCACGTCCGTCTGGTTCTCCTCCGAATCTGCATATGATCGAATTATAGTCACGTTAGCGACGTCTATAGAATAGCACAAAGAAGCAATGAAAATTCAAAAGAGCCAAATGCACTCAAACATGGGTTCATTGCGTAAAGCTCGATTTTAGATGAATTTTAGTCCTAGTTTCGTATTTTTCTGAGGTCGTATGAATTTGTTATGAATTTCCGAAGTTTTAATCATTTCTGAAAATGGGAAAAGGCTGAATTAATCCTGGGCTGACACGTGTCACACTATGACTGGTCCACGTGGCATGCTGACATCAGTATGACGTCCAGCATGACATCATCATCTCGATTCCGAGCTAAAGGTGGTGTCCCGCTGACATCAGCTTGACATCAGCATGACGTCATCAACGTCATTAGTTCCGACAGCTGGGACCGGGGGCTCTTGGGTCACTGACATGTGGGTCCGGTCAAAGTTAACTGTCAAGTCAACGGTCAACGGATCATAGTCAATGACAGGTGGGGCTAGAGTTGCTGTCGTCGGCAGCTGACGTCACCGTGACATCATCATAACGTCACCTCAGCTGTGTTGTTACTGATAGGTGGGACCCGCGTGACATCGTCATGACGTCACCAAGACATCACCTACTGACAAGTGGGTCTAGAGTCTCTGTGTCATTGACAGGTGGGTCCAGAGTCTCTGTAACAATCCCAAAAATCCACACATCAAAAATCACAACTACAAATTTTTTGTTTCTAACCCCATGCAATGTTGAGTGACAACTGAAGGAGCCAACCCTAGGTTTTTCATTAGTTGTAACCCAACTAGACAATTTCATGAGCATAGCATTGCCATTTGTTAATTATGTTTATTTAAATTCTAACAAATAAAGTAATGCATACATTATCAACTCAAATTGTGATTTGGATTTCCAATTGCTATACAACTTCTTTAAAGTAATAAACCACAAAGTAATTATTAATCAAACCAAACAATAAATGCTTAAAATGAAAACCATTTCTATTGTTGTATAACAAAACTACCACTATATTTGTTAAATAAAATAGCTAAATAAAGTTCCTAATATATATAAAAGAGTGTTGTGGGCCTCATATCTAAAAATCCAATAAATAAGGTACACCAGATTTGAATTCAAATTCCAAATCAAATTTAAATTCAAACAAAGAAAAAGAAAAATAAAACAGAAAAAGGAAAGAAAAGAAGAAAGCCTCGCAGCCAGGCTCGACCTGCTCGGCCCGCAAACCAGCCCTGCATCGCGCGCAGGCTGGCCCAACTCGCGCGACTGAACGACCGGCCCAGCAAGCCAGCCCAGCACGCTGCTCACGCCCGCGCGCCCGTCTGCCCTGCCTGCTGCCGCTGCCACCCGGACCCCACGCATCAGCCACTCCCGGCACAGTGCCTTCTTCCTCCCCACGCTGGCATCTCCTTCCGACCGAGTCCCAACCAAAGCGACAGGCATGGGCCCAGGGTCACGCGAATCACCTGGCCCTGTTCCCTTAGCGCCACGCCCATGCAACCCCTGCGCCAACTACCCACGCCCGCGATATCGTCCGAAGCAATCGACACATCGCTAGCCGTCCGTCCCGTCCGCCATAGGTGAAGCTCGGACCTTGGGGCTATAAAGCGACGCCCAGAGTGCCCTAAGGGATTCCTCAGCCCACCGCCGATGTTCGGTGGCCCAACTACCCGCACCACTCTGAGAGAAGAGGGCCGAGAAGGAAATTTGGAAGAGGGAGGCGAGCAGGGAGCTCGAAGACATCGATCACTGGAGCCTAGAGCGCCGCCCTAAGTGCCTACCCCAATGACATGGCTTCCACCACTAGGCAGTGCCTCGCCACCGCACCACCACCGAACGCCGCCAGCACCACTCGATGAGTTCCTTTGCTGAGACCTTCTCCTAGCCCATGGATGCCATAGCAGTGCATGCACTCACCACGCTCACAATGCCGCCATCATGGCGTGGCCACCGCATGCGCACCCGGCCACCTCGCTGGACTAGGACGCAGCCAGTAGAGCACCGCCGTGATGCCTGGAGGATAGCCGCATAGACCAAGACACCATTAGCCGGCCGTAGCGCCTAGGCCACGAGCATCGAACCTTGGCCAGAGCTCCGCCGTGCACCACCCCCACGTGTAGACTCCGCCATGCCCTATGGTCGTCGTCGACACTACATCCTACTTCCCGCTAGCCGATTGAAGGAAAACAGGGCACCAAGGACCCCTGGAACTACCCCTAGATGCCCCGCCAGCGAGCACCGTCACACCGAGCCGCCGACCACCATGGCCAAAGCCCTAGGAAGCCCTGGCCGCCACCTTGGCCCCACCACCGTACTCGTCGAGGCCTGGCAATGCTTTTCCCCACCTCAATTGGACACCAACGCCGCTGAGGGAGCTCGCCGGTGAGCACACCACCGGCGGGAGCACGGCGGGGAAGGAAGCAGAGGAATTCCCTCGCCGGCCACACACACATGCACCCGGTGCACATGAACCAGGCCAAAGGGAAGAAGGATAGACTTGGTCCACCGAAGACCTAGCCTACGGTCCATGGACTGTGAACGCCAGTCCACCATGAGCCATGTGGTGTGGGCCAATCTGTGGACCGAAGCCTAGTGGAGGCCCTTGGCTATGACGTGGCAACGCCACAGCATGCCACGTGGTGGGCCAAAGCCCAGCCCGTATCCAGGCCCAACCGGCCCAGTTTGGACCCGGTCTGTGTTGACCGTTGACTGATCAACGCTGACCGATTGACCGGACCCACATGTCAGCGACACAGTCAGTAGGTGACGTCATGATGACATCACACGAGTCCCACCTGTCAGTAACAACACAGTCGAGGTGACATCATGAATGATGTCACGGTGACGTTAGCTGTTGACGACAGCAACTCTGGCCCCACCTATCATTGACTATGATTCGTTGACCGTTGACTCGCCCATTGACTTGTGTTGACTTTGACCGGACCCACATGTCAGTGACCCAAGAGCCCCCGGTCCCACCTGTCGGAACTGATGACGTTGATGACGTCAGCGGGACCCCACCTGTTAGCTCGGAATCGAGATGATGACGTCATGCTGGCGTCATACTGATGACAACATGCCATGTGGACTAGTCACAGTGTGACACATGTCAGCCCAGGATTAATTCAGCCTTTTCCCATTTTCAGAAATGATTAAAACTTTAGAAATTCATAACAAATTCATATGACCTCAGAAAAATACAAAACCAGGACCAAAATTCATCTAAAATCGAGCTTTACGCAATACACCCATGTTTGAGTGCATTTGGCTCTTTTGAATTTTCATTGCTTCTTTGTGCTACTCTATAGACGTCGCTAACGCGACTATAATTCGATCGTATGCAGACTTGGAGGAGAACCAGACGGATGAGGATCATGAGTACCATGAGGAGTACGGAGATGACTACACTGAAGGTGCCACATCCCACCCAAATTCGTAGCACCTATTATGCATGGCTAATATAGAACTACTATTGCTTTACTTCATTGTATATTCACACTATGATAGGACTTGCGTGGTAGTATGCTTTCTTGATGGCCTCTACCTTGATGCAACCTTACCTCTACTCACCCTGCTATTAGGCTAGTCACACGCTCGCTGCTATATTTCACTGCTTATTATTTCTACTATGCTTGTATATATACTATATTGATGCATGGTGGAAACTAGAGTTATTTGGACTTTGGGGAGAGTGCTACATGTGTGACTTGGTTGTGTGGAGGGTGAGGGTTGTGTCGACCAAGTTGTAGTATACGATGAGCCTGGGGCAAGTCTTGCCATGGGGTGCTACCTGGGCACCCCTGGAAATGGATACCTATGGTGGGTAAATGGTATACAAGGTTGTCCTGGGTATGAACCTGTGATGGGAGGAGCTCAGGATAGAGGTGCTATGGTGGCACGGTAAATAGAAACCCTGATGGAGACATTCTGGCTTGGTTATCCCTAAGGACTTACTAGTACTCAGATTCATTGGGAAGCCTTACGTACCACTCGCCCTATATGGTGCGGGATGACCGGACTACTTGGTAGGATATTGTCACTACTGCTAGGTTGATAGCGGACAGTGTAAGGAGGTACGGGGTGCGGAGGATTTCCCCCACACCCTTTTGAGACTTCATGGAGACCTTGTGGACTCGGCTCATGACTCACAGTTTTAGCCACCCCAGACTAGACTTGGGGTGTACCAGGGCTAAATGGTAGGGTGGCACTATCCTAGGCTAGCGAGCGGCCGGAATTAGCCCAGTTGACGACGGTCAGCGAAGAAGGCTGATCTTGTGGTTATGTGAAACCTCTGTAGAGTGTATGGTTGATCGATCGATACATGTGCCGATCTGTCGGCTATGGACCTTTCCTGGGTTTCACTTAAACTAGATAGTGAGATGAGTCCTTCTCTTCTTCCCCCGTGAGAGAGTGTCGGTCATAGCCAGGGGCTATGGGCCTTGAGACAGTGCTGAGAGGGAGTTGGCCTGTAGACTGAGCGATGGTATGGTGATGGTGTGGAGATGGTGGTATATCGATCCTAGGAACGAAACCTGGCTCTGGACAGAAATGGGGTGGAATGGGTGTGGAAATGGTGTTAAAACTTGACCAACTATTATTATACACTTGATATGCTAATACATAGGAAACCCCAGCCTTATAGGTTTCTTTTGATTATATCCAACTTGCATCCAACTTACACAAAGCATAGCTCATAAGGTGGGAGTGGCCAGTACAAATCGTACTAATAAATTTTGGCACACAGGGTTCTGCTGAGGAGTATAGCTCCGAGGAGTTTGACTGGTTGAGGGGTTCAGTTCCTATGCTCGAGTTTGGCGATCTTATCTTCAAGCTGTTCTGAATGAATGCTACTTTTGATCCCGCCAATGCGGCGATGTAATAATTTATGTAATTCCGCACTTTATGTACTCTGATATTATCGTTGTATGGATGTGGTATTCGACTGGAATTTGGGTAATATGATCTACAACGGTCATAATACACTTCAACTCTGTGGATTTCCCTTCGCGGAAATCAGGTCGTTTCAGTTGGTATCAGAGCCATACTTGACCATAGGATGAAACCCTTAGAAATGGACGATAGAATAGGACGTGAACAGCCCTTCCTTCGGTTATATACCGACCCTGCATTTACTTTTATGCAAGGCTTATCTATTATTGACCTGCTAACACCTGTTCATTGAAACATGTAGATGGCAATGAACGTTGACTGGCCACCTCTAGGACCACTACCTCTAGACCACACCAAGCTTACCTTCGACCTATGTGAGCTCGGGGGTTTTGCACAGACCCTCTGCCGAGTTCTTATCACGTTAGGAGTCCCTAACAAGCTTGTCAAGGTCACCTGCACTAGGAAGTTAGCTCAGGAAGGAGGAATCGAAGGATCGATTGTCACCTCAGTCGAGTTCCTAGCTAGCACTACCTTACCTTCTGTCCTAGCTTTCACCGAGTTGACTATAGAGGACACAGTCGAGGAGGGACTACGAGCTATCTCACACAAGGCACTTCGTAGAGTGATGAGGGACCACTACGAGCACTTGAAGACAATAGAGTTCTGTCTACTTCCCTAGGCCCTTGACCTCAGCCTTACCCCTAGTGAGCAGAGTTTCATAGCCGGTAGAGTTATCTTTGCTGAGGAGGACAGATGTCTTCGCATCTCGGCTATCCACCTACTAGAGTAGGATAGGTACGTGACCTAGCTAGAGCAGAGGAGACGTTAGGACCAGGCCCTTCTGTGGGAGTACCAGGAGCGAGACTCGTAGGGAGCACAGGAGCGAGCTAGTCTACTTGAAACAGTTGCCAAGCTATAGGACAAGCTCAACCATCATGAAGGAGTCCATAGAGCCGAGGTCGATGACTTATAGGACAAAGCCACTGACCTAGGCAACAGGAACTGCTACCTGGACAGCAAGGTCTTGGAGTTGCAGAGAGAGTTGGACAACAAGAAGGCCGAGTTCAACCATAGAGGAGATAGAGAGAGGTCCAAGGGGATTGATATGCTGAAAACCCAATCTCGGAACAAGACCATGACTCAGGATCTAGAGGAGTTCAGGAAGAAGGCCGTTCACAACCAGGGTCACCTGATCGAGGCACTCTGGCAGAACGAGTACCTACAGGACAAGTGTGAGAGGACATGGCAGGCTTGGCAGAAGTCTGATAAGAAGCGCCTCAGGGAGATGAAGGGTATGTGGGATCAGCTACCCAAGGAGATTCGTAGCAAGACAAAGCCTAGGATAGAGGAGTTTGAGTTAGCCTCGACTCGCCTCAACCTAGATGCCTACCCTACCCTACCTAGGGGCCAAGCCTACTGGAGGAGCTCGTCTGAGGCCTTGAAGTACGTGTCCTGACTTCACAAGTCTGACGAGGAGATCGAGATCGAGAACTAGTCGTATCCCAGCTGCGGTGTATGAGTTAGAGTAGATGACCCTACGTGGTCAAGAGTCATGTCAGTGGCTTCCATAAGTTGTACCCCATGATGTACCCCTTATGAGATGTAATATGAGTAGGGATGAAAACAGATTGGATAAGTACGGATATCATCAATATTACATTTGTTTTCATATTTCTGTCTGAATTTAGATTCGAATACGGATAGTGTCAACTATGTCGGATAGGATACGATTGGATATCGACATCATAAATATGCGATTTGAGTATTCGGATATGGATACTGGTATCGGATGTTGGATATCCTAGACTCGGATACGGACAGATCTCAACCCCTCTAAACAGATTCGGTTTTGAATATGGTCGAAAAATATCTATACCATTTTCATCCCTAAATATGAGACACTATGCATAGAACGATTCTTGTGAGTCTTCAAGTGTAGCTACTGGAGATGATGCTATGTAATAAAACCCATGTAATGAATGTTTTGGATCTTATTGCATCTTATGGATCTTATTGCTTCTTTGTAATGAGTGTTGGATAGTATAAATATTTTTTCTTTAAAATCATCAAAATCATGTAATCATACTGAATTATAAGCACTTATGGCACAAACACTAAAATTCCTATGATCCGTGTTGCAGATGCCGAATCGTCGATCTGATCGCCTAATGAACCATGGATGTGCGCCCACCCCCGAACCAGTCGAACCAAATGGGGGGCGTGGTGGCAACAACTGTGGTTGAGGCCATGGCTGTGGATATGGAGGGATACCCTTCAACCTGGAGAATACCCCACCACCTGAGGAGAACATTCCGCCACCACCACCACCGAACCTGGCAGAGGTGATGTAACAATAGACCCAACTTCTTGCAGCTCTTGTAGATGGAGCAAACTATCGCCTAGGGAGGCCAGCAGAATGACATCCAAAGGAAGTTGGAAGGATTTCTAAAGCTAAGGCCACCTACCTATGATGGCACCGACCCTGACTCGCTTGTAGCCGATGACTGGCTTAGGGAGATGGAGAAGAAGCTTGACCTCACTACTTTCACTGACGATGAGTGTGTTGGAGCTGCCACACACCAGCTCACAGGTGCAGCACGTGCCTGGTGGGACAATTTCAGTGATTCTCGTGAGGACCCTGCCAACATCTTAGGGGATGAGTTCGCCGAAGCATTCACTGAGTATCACATTCCCAAGGGTATCATGGAGGCCAAAGCTAGGAGTTCCGCAACATCAAGATGGGAAAGGACAGGGTGACTGAGTACACTACTCATTTCACCAACCTTCTGTGCTATGCACCTTCCTATGTTGTGAACTCTGAGAAGGAGAAGTTGTACTATTACCGCAAGGGACTTAACCCAGCACATCAAGCTGAAGTTTGGCCTGGTGGATCGCTGCATTCAGATCGAGAAGGACCATGCTGAAGCTAGAGAGGAGTATAGGGAGAGGAAGCGTAAGACTAAGGAGTCCTTCCATGGAGGTGATCGCAAGAGGTTCCGTAGAGATGCACCACCCAGGGAACGCTCTCACCGCAACAGGGATGACAACCCTGGATCAAGTAGGGGTAGTGGAGGCTACACCACCAAATACTCCCGCCCTGCTTAGGATCATTACACCCAGGACTGTTATGCTCAGGACTGTAACACTTAGGACCGTTTCAACTGTTCCCGCTCTGTGAATGAACGCCTAGCACAGAACCGCTCTGCACCAAGCACTGGAAACTAGAAGACACCCACGCCAACCCCTACAGGCGGTGCGCCTTTCACCTGCTTCGCTTGTGGCCAACCGGGTCATAAAGCCGCTGAGTGCCCTCAGAACTCTGCCACTCAGAAGTCGCAGTTCAAGGGATCTGCTACTCGTGGATGTCTCAACCATCTAGACACCAAGGAAGCATAGGCTACCCCTGACGTTGTGTACAGTATGTTTTTAGTTAATGGCAATATTGCATCAGTTCTATTTGACTCTAGAGCAACTTGTTCTTACATATCATCCAAGTTTGCACGAGAGCATGACCTGCCTATAACCCCACGTGGAAAGCCTATCATCACAAGTTCACCTTTAGGAGACCTAAAGTGCACCCACATCTGTAAGAGAGTGAGTCTTACCATTGAGGGTCTTATCTCTAAAGCCGACCTAACCCGATTACCTTCCACAAACCTAGAGGTCATCATAGGTATGGATTGGCTAACCATTCACCAAGGCATCATATCATGTTCACCTAGATACGTCCAAGTGACCCACCCATCAGGCCAAGTTATTAGATGTGAACCTCAGTACGGAAAGTCCGCTTCTATCCTATGTGCCCTTAAAGCTAGTTCAGAATCATAAAAAGAGGAGAAGACAGTTCATGATGTGCCTATGGTCAGAGACTATCCTGATGTATTCCCTGAAGAATTACCGAGTATGCCACCAGACCGTGATGTAGAGTTCATCATTGATCTTTTGCTGAGGACAGGACCCATTGCCAAGAGACCCTATCACATGTCATTAGACTGTAGGGTCAAGATGGCGACTAGAGGGGGGTGAATAGTCATTTTTAAAACTTAATCACGTTGGCTAAACGAAACAAGTGCGGAATTAAAACTATCGGTCTAGCCAAGACTACACCCCTCTATCTATGTTCACTAGCACCTTGCAAAGATACTAATCAAGCAACAAAGGTGTTGGGCTAGCTAGAGCTCTCCTAATCAATTCTAGAAGCAAGGTCACACAAACCTATGCCACTAGTACTTTAAGCTACAAGGGAGCTCCTACACATGCTAGTAAGCAAAAGCATAAAGCCAACTAAGCTCACTAGCAATGCTCAATAACAAGGCAACCAATGCCAAATTAGAGAGCGCAATTACTTAGCTACACAAACTAAGTAATGTGACTAAAAAGGTTACACAAACCAAATTAGCCACGTGAGGGAGCTACTTCTATGCTACACAAGCATGAAGGTAACTAGCAAGCTACACAAGCTAACTAATTATAAAAGCAACAACACAAGCTTAATGTATATGAAAGTAAATGCAAGCTTGTGTAATGGGGATGCAAACCAACAGGGAAGAACAAGGTTGACACTGATGATTTTTCTCACGAGGTTCACGTGTTTGCCAACACACTAGTCCCCTGTTGTGTCGATCCGCTCACTTGGTGGTTCGGTGGCTAATTGGCATCACCCGCCAAGCCCGCACGTCGGGCGCCGCAAGAACCTATCCTCAGAAGTGAGGGTAGCTCAATGACACGCTTTACTAAAGTTGCTCTTTGTGGCTCCTGTGGGGCGAGCACAATGCCCCTCACAAGGCACTTCTCCGGAAGCGCCGCACAAGCTTCTTGCGGGCTTCGACGGAGACCACCACCAAGTCATCTAGGAGGTGGCAACCTCCAAGAGTAACAAGCACCACCGGCTTGCAACTCAATCACCTAGTGCCACTCGATGCAACCTCATGATGCAATCGCACTAGAATCGCTCACTCACACAATCGGATGATCACTATCATCTATGTGTGAGATGGAGGGCTCCTAAGCACTCTCAAGCATGGACACAAAGTCCCCCAAGGTGCTCAACGCCAGCCATGGCCGTAAGGCCACTTTTATTTATAGCCCCAAGGGCTAAACTAGCCGTTACCCCTTCACTGGGAAACTATCGGGTCGACCGGACGCTCCGATCGTGTTGATCGGACGCTGGTCCTCAGCGTCCGGTCGCCCAATGATAGCCATGTGTCACCTGCATTCAACGGCATTCTTCCGATTTCAACGGTCATCTTCTGACCAGACTGTAGCAGCTTCAACTAACCAGACGCTGGACCTCAGCGTCCGGTCATTTACAATAAGGTACCGACCTTAACCAGACGTGTCCAGGTCACACGTGATCGGACGTAGCCCAGCGTCCTGGTCACACTCCAGCTCCTGCTGTCACCATGCGTCAGCCTGACCGGACACACCCTGCTAGCGTCCGGTCACTTCTAGTGCCAGCGTCCTGATGCACCCAGTGAGACCCTATCTTTTCTGTGTAGGGCGCCGGTGGAGTTTCTTCACCAAGTTGATCCACATCAAGTCCAACTCCATCTCCTTTGTAAATGTGTCAACACTTCCAAGTGTACACCACCATGTGTATGTGTGTTAGCTTTTCACAATCATTTCCCAAAGGATGTTAGCCACTCAACTTGCCATGCCACTCGATCCTAGCGACGATGCAAAGTTAGATCACTCGAGTGGCACTAGATGACTGATATGCAAATAAGTTTGCTCCTCTTGATAGTACGGCCATCTATCCTAAACTCGGTCATAAACTTCTCTACACACCTATGACCGGTGAAATGAAATGCCCTAGGTTATACCTTTGCCTTGCACATTCCATTCCATCTCCTCCAACGTCGATGCAACACATGCACCAACACGATCAACAATGATATGATCCACTTCATATCATCACGTGATCATATTGGTTCATCGATCTTGACATTACTTGATCTTCACTGTTGCCATCGTCCATCGGCGTCAAGTCTTGCTCAAGCTTCACCACCACGTAGTCCATCACTCCAAAGCCTTCGACTTGCCCTTCACGCTTGCAACTGGTCCATCAAGCCAAGTCTTGTCTTGATCTTCTCCACCTTGATCACATGACTCAATGTTATGTCTCATGTGCATTTAAGCTCCTTCATCACCTATGACCGGTGAAATGAAATGCCCTAGGTTATACCTTTGCCTTGCACATTCCATTCCATCTCCTCCAACGTCGATGCAACACATGCACCAACATGATCAACAATGATATCATCCACTTCATATCATCATGTGATCATATTGGTTCATCGATCTTGACTTTACTTGCTCTTCACTGTTGCCATCGTCCATCGGCGCCAAGTCTTGCTCAAGCTTCACCGCCACGCAGTCCTATCACTCCTAAAGCCTTCGACTTGCCCTTCACGCTTGCAACTGGTCCATCAAGCCAAGTCTTGTCTTGATCTTCTCCACCTTGATCACATGACTCAATGTTATGTCTCATGTGCATTTAAGCTCCTTCATCATCACATGTGTGAGCTTTGCAACATCTCCAAGCCATTTTCACCTTCATGGCATATGTTGCTCACACACATGTACCTGTGGACTAATCACCTATGTATCTCACATAAACACAATTAGTCCACCTAGGTTGTCACTCAATTACCAAAGCCACACAAGGACCTTTCAATCTCCCCCTTTTTGGTAATTGATGACAACTCTACAAAGATATGGAAATTAAGCTCTTTTGGATTCATGTTGCTTGCCCAAGCAATTTTACCATGTGAAAATGATTTTGGACAAGTACCACAAACCCGAAATGGTAGTATTAGCTCCTCCTACATATGTGCTAGAGTATTTAATTTGAAGCTTGCATATATGCATAGATTGAAATTGTGGGAGAGTAATTACTACCGAATGATGCTAAGGTGTATATAATAAACCTTTGAATTGTGATACCAATCGGAGTTGCACCTTTAACTTCATCCTTAGCACCATGGTTAGCTAGATGTCACTTAGAAATAAAATTCACTAGATACCTCATGAGATCAACATTAAAAATAAGGTACTAGCATTACTTGTAAAGCATACCAAGTGTCTAGCTATCATCCTATGTGTGCTAGTTATCATATCATTGTTCAAGTTCTACAACTAGCATACACCACACAAGCATGCATATTTGAATTTGAAAACTTATGCAACGCAAGCAAGCACATGAATATGCACATATCAAATGCAATCAATCAAAGTTCATGAGCTTTCTCCCCCTACTTGTATGCTTCTCTTGTCCAAGAATTTTGATCCATCTCTTTTCTTCAATGTTGCTCCCTCTTTGTCCATGTCCAACCTCTATTTCTTTTATATCTCATCTCTCCCATTGTACAATCTCTCCCCCATTCAATCAAGCTTTCATATCTTTGTACAATCTCTCCCCCTTTGTCATTAATTTCCATAAAAGGTGTGCTTCTCATTGATGCAAAGGTATGCATTTGGGGTAGATGGTTGAGGCTTGAATCTTGCATTTTTTATGGACATCACTTGATTGTTGGAATGACACCATTTGTAAATACCACTTGTAGCTTGTACCACTTGTATCTTGTGTAGGGCTTCTTGAGATACCACACATAAGATTTTTGATCTTGTGATCAATTTTTGGGACACCTCCCCCTATGTGATAGCATGGGTTATCCATTTGATACACTTGAGCTCTTGTAGGTGAGGGATGCATTCTTCATTTGATGATCACTTAAAGTTAAGGATCACTTGTGGAACCATTGTCTTTCATGGTTGATACTATGTATAGATACCACTTGTAGGAAGTGAATATTATTTGAAAGAATCTTCTAGTATGGAACCACTTGTTTGATTTATCAATAAAGACCATTTCTTGAACATTTGCTATCTTCATGAGTACCACTTATAGGATATCACTTGTGAGTTGATCTAGACATTATTTATAGATTCTTGATAAAATACTTGAGTCTAGATACCATTTGAAACAAACTAGATATCCATTTACATTGTTGTCTTATGCTTGTACTCTTATCACTATCATGAGCTTCTATGATTGACTTGAACTAAAACGATTTGCCTAAGCTTCCAAGTTCGGTTTGAACCAATGACAAGCTTCTTCACACCTCTTGAAAGGGTTATCTTGCCAATGTTGTACTTGTCACTTGTTAGCAATCCAAATTAAGCCAAGTACTTGGGTTCACTAGCTCATGAACAAATTTATGTACTAACCACTAGATCAAGTAATCATTCAAACAATAGTGGTAGGCTATGAATTTGAATATTTCATTTGTTATGCATGATCCTATGAAGCATGTACTATATGCACTAACCGCATACTAGTAAGGGATGAAATGATCATGCACATTACAATGATACCTTTGCTATGTTGGAGTAGAGGATAGTCACATAGATTCTAATTCATTACTCCAATAGCAATATGAAGTCCAATTATAAGCTTGGTGAAGACCAATTGATACCATGTTGAATTTCGTTCTTCACCTATATGAAATGAATACCGCTTATGATCAAGTGCACTTTCTTGTTGTGGTTGACTTGCTTTATCTTTTGATCTTTGCTTGCATGAGAGTATCAATTTGAGAATACCACTTGAAATATCATGATTAGCTCTCTTTTGGGTGTTGCTTGCTTTTCTTGATCAACCCTTTTGATTGCTTCAACTAAGCATCTTAAATGTTCCTTGGATCACCACTTCTATGTTAGCCTTCCAAGTACCACACTTGGTCTACCTACACATAGGCGGCAAGCCCCTACACTAGGGAGAAGTGACCTCTTTCCAAGAACCATTGTTGATACTCACTTGAAATAACTTGATTGATTGATCCAAGTGATGGACTTAACTTGATGAGTGAACTTGATTCCTTCTTTAAGTTCTTTTCTTTCTTCTTATTTAAGTTCTTTTCTTTCTACTAAATGATTTCCAATAGTCACTAGAACTTAACCTTTCAACTTCATCTTGAGTTTGATCTTGATCTTTTAATTTGAGTACCGAATGTGTGCAAAGTACACTTCACAATCAAATGGCCTTGTACTCATATTTTGTCATGCTTCTAGATCATCTCAAAACCAAACTTAGGTACCTCAAACACTTGTAAACATGTTTCCAACTTGAGGACCTTTCAATCAAGGTGACTCTTGATCAATCCAACATTTGTCACTTTTCTGACAGATTTTGTACCCTTCAAAGAAATAAGCATATCTCCCAAAGTACAAATCCAAATACCACGAAAATGGCTTGGAGATGTGCAATACTAAGTTATCTTAGCAGCTGTAAAAATTTGAGCTCCATTTGACTTCTAGATTGCTGCCATATTTTAATTCTTCCACCACTGCTACATGCTGAAAACTGCTGCACTATAGCTGAAAAGATCCACTCCAAAACTAAAGCATTTCTTATCCAATTCTCATGAAATTTTTACAGCATCTTATACCATAAGTCTAAAGCATGTACACCAATTTTCATGCCAATCCAATAAGTTTTGATTTCTCAAACATGGCTAAGTTCACATCTAGCTCAGATTTTACAATATAGGACAGATTTCATCAATTGAGCTATTCTTCATCAAATATGAATCAAACTTGAAGCTAACTTGTTTGAATACTTCCATAAGACATTTATCCATTCAAACCACTTACTAAAGGTCATCTCATAAATTTATCCAACACAAATCAATCCAAACTTGATTACTAAGCAATTATCCATTCAATCAACTCATAGCAAGCAACAGTGCATATTTATCCAATTCAATCAACTCATATGCACCCAAATGAAATGATCAACAAGAGATATACCTTAGTTAGCTCATGATCATCCAACTAGCAAGCTTCAACTCAATTATTTGCAAGTCATCAAATTTTCCAAAAAATCACCACAACTTGAATATGACATTTGTATGTTGTAGCACTTGAACTTCATTCAATTTTCATTTAGCATTGGGTTAGATATGCACTAAGCTTCAATGCTTGATTCAACATATGATGATTAATATGAACACAATTGAATCAAGTCTCCAATGCCGATGGTACCTACAATCAATCATCCACTTTTTGATGGTACCCAAACAAGTTTGGGTACTCTCAAGTTAGGAGCAACATACTTAGGCATAGCCTTAGTATGAATAGCGGGATGTTTTGCAATTGCAACCAATGAGGTACCATTGCCATCCTTTCTAAGCACATTATTATCAACAATTGAAGTAGGCTTAGAAATATCACCTAGGGGACATGAATGTGTCATGTGTCCCCTTTCCCGGTATGAGTAGCACTTTCTCTTTGCTTGAGCCTTCTCTTCTTTGCTCATGTGGTGCTTCTCATTTCCTTGCCTCTCATGGATTGCTTGAGCCTTCTTCTCAAGCTTGGTAGGACACTTAGAGGCAAAGTGTCCCATACTTCCACACTTGAAGCACTTTATGTGAGCATAATCTTTCATCTCATCTTCATTCTTGCTCATCATCTTGGCATCTTGAGTTTGCATTGAATGCCTTGCCTTTCCACCCCTTCTTGTTTTCTTCTTCTTTATCATCAAATCACCATCTTCATGATTGATCTTGATTTGCTCTTGGGGTGTCTTCACTTGCTCAACTTGTGGCTTTGGTTGAGGCTTTACTTGTTGCTTCACCAATTGCTTGGTTGGGCACATTGAGATAAGATGACCCCAAGTGCGGCACTTGAAGCACTTGACATGCTTTAGCCTCTCTTCTTCTTTTATATTCTTGAGCTTCTCAATGTTTGGGCAACCATTTGCAAGGTGTCCCGCTTCATGACACCGGTAGCACATGGTATGAGAGAGCTTTCTTTGTTGTAGCTTTTTCATCTTCCTTTCTCTCTTTCTTTCGCCCTTTGTCATCTTCTTCTTGAAGCCAAGGCCACACTTGTCACCATAGTTTCTTTGAGTCTTCAATATGTGCTCAAAGGTGACTTTTGAGTTGTAGCACCTCTCTAACTTACTGCTCAATTTCTTCACTTCACTTTTGAGCTCATTGTTCTCCTTCAAAAGGTTAGTCTCACAAGACATAGAAGTAGAACAAGCATCTATTTGTGAAGAACATGGCATATCTAATAAATCATCACAAGAGGTGGATACATGCTTCTTACCTACATCACAAGGGTTAGCAATAGTATGTGATTGATCAATTGACCCATGTGATGAACTCTCATTGTTTTTAAGTTTCTTTGTAAATACTTTAATGAGAGAAGCAAGTTGTTCTAACAATTCATCATGAGATACAAGCAGTGTCTCATGATTCAATTTAAGCTCATCAAGTGAAGATTTATATGCATCAAGTAATTTCTTATGTTCTTCACAAGAGTTCTTTAGAAATGAGTTTTCATTTTCTAATTTCAATGTTTTAGCTTTCTTATTTTCTAAAGACATGGTCATGCTAGCAAGTCTACTAACAAGCTCATCATATGAATCAACATGATCAACCACATCATCATTTGATACCTTAGTGTCACCTTGTGACATGAGACAATGTGGTGTGGTGGTTGGGCTTGTAGTAGCATCATCATGGCTTGAGCATGAACCATCATCACCATCAAGTGTGCATGGGGTAGCATCATCACTTGCAACACTTGTGGCATCATCATCAACATTGTCAAGTGAACTTGTAGTAGATCGATCATCATCATCATCACTTGACCGTGAGGTGGAGCAATCTTTCACAATCACCAAATTGTGATCATGCTCGACACCCTCATGCACCTCCTTCTTGGGCTCATCCTCCTTCTTGAATTTGCCATCATCCCATGTGGAGGAATCACCGAAGGTTTCCTTGATGGACTCCCATATCTCATGAGCGGTCCCCTTGTAGTTTACTTGCTTCATCTAATCAAAATGTAAAGCATCCAATAGAAAACAACAAGCATGTGCATCAAATTCATAGAGGACTCTTTGAGCTTTGGTTAGAGTTCTATGATCCAAGACATGGGTGAGACCACTAGTGATAACCCACCAAAATTTAGGTCCCTTTGCATGAAAATGATCAAGCATGTGATTTTTCCAAAGTGTAAAGTTTGTGCCATCAAAAATGTGTGTCTCACAAACATCTAGCCCATTAGACGCCATCATCTTGGGTCGGTGAAGACCACAAATGAGAGATCGGGCTCTGATACCACTTGTAGGGTCGAGATGGCGACTAGACAGGGGTGAATAGTCCTTTTTAAAACTTAATCATGTTAGCTAACCGAAACAAGTGCGGAATTAAAACTATCGGTCTAGCCAAGACTACACCCCTCTATCTATGTTCACTAGCACCTTGCAAAGATACTAATCAAGCAACAAATGTGCCGGGCTAGCTAGAGCTCTCCTAATCAATTCTAGAAGCAAGGTCACACAAACCTATGCCACTAGTACTTTAAGCTACAAGAGAGCTCCTACACATGCTAGTAAGCAAAAGCATAAAGCCAACTAAGCTCACTAGCAATGCTCAATAACAAGGCAACCAATGCCAAATTAGAGAGCGTAATTACTTAGCTATACAAACTAAGTAATATGACTAACAAGGTTACACAAACCAAATTAGCCACACGAGGGAGCTACTTCTATGCTACACAAGCATGAACGTAACTAGCAAGCTACACAAGCTAACTAATTACAAAAGCAACAACACAAGCTTAATGTATATGAAAGTAAACGCAAGCTTGTGTAACGGGGATGCAAACCAACAGGAAGAACAAGGTTGACACGATGATTTTTCTCCCGAGGTTCACGTGTTTGCCAACACACTAGTCCCCATTGTGTCGACCGCTCACTTGGTGGTTCGGCGGCTAATTGGCATCACCCGCCAAGCCCGCACGTCGGGCGCCGCAAGAACCTACCTTAGAAGTGAGGCTAGCTCAATGACACGCTTTACTAAAGTTGCTCTTTGTGGCTCCCGTGGGGCGAGCACAATGCCCCTCACAAGGCACTTCTCCGGAGCGCCGCACAAGCTTCTTGCGGGCTTCGATAGAGACCACCACCAAGTCGTCTAGGAGGTGGCAACCTCCAAGAGTAACAAGCACCACCAGCTTGCAACTCAATCACCTAGTGCCACTCGATGCAACCTCATGATGCAATCGCACTAGAATCACTCACTCACACAATCAGATGATCACTATCAAGTATGTGTGAGACAGAGGGCTCCTAAGCACTCTCAAGCATGGACACAAAGTCCCCCAAGGTGCTCAACGACAGCCATGGCCGAAGGCCACTTCTATTTATAGCCCCAAGGGCTATACTAGCCATTACCCCTTCACTGGGCAACTGTCGGGTCGACCGGACGCTCCGATCGTGTTGACCAGACGCTAGTCCTCAGCGTCCGATCGCCCAATGACAGCCATGTGTCACCTGCATTCAACGGCATTCTTCCAATTTCAACGGTCATCTTCTAACCAGACGCAGCAGCTTCAACTGACCAGACGCTGGACCTCAGCGTCCGGTCGTTTACAATAAGGTACCGACCTTGACCGGACACGTCCGGTCGCACGTGATCGGACGTAGCCCAGCGTCCGGTCACACTCCAGCTCCTGCATCACCATGCGTCAGCCTGACCGGACACGCCCTGCCAGCGTCCGGTCACTTCTAGTGCCAGCGTCCGATGCACCCAGTGAGACCCTTCTTTTCTGTGTAGGGCGCCGGTGGAGTTTCTTCACCAAGTTGATCCACATCAACTCCAACTCCATCTCCTTTGTAAATGTGCCAACACTTCCAAGTGTACACCACCATGTGTATGTGTGTTAGCTTTTCACAATCATTTCCCAAAGGATGTTAGCCACTCAACTTGCCATGCCACTCGATCCTAGCGACGATGCAAAGTTAGATCACTCGAGTGCCACTAGATGACCGATATGCAAACAAGTTTGCTCCTCTTGATAGTACGGCCATCTATCCTAAACCCGGTCATAAACTTCTCTACACACCTATGACCGGTGAAATGAAATGCCCTAGGTTATACCTTTGCCTTGCGCATTCCATTCCATCTCCTCCAATGTCGATGCAACACATGCACCAACACAATCAACAATGATATGATCCACTTCATATCATCACGTGATTATATTGGTTCATCGATCTTGACTTTACTTGCTCTTCACTGTTGCCATCGTCCATCGGCGCCAAGTCTTGCTCAAGCTTCACCGCCACATGTAGTCCATCACTCCAAAGCCTTCGACTTGCCCTTCACTGCTTGCAACTGGTCCATCAAGCCAAGTCTTGTCTTGATCTTCTCCACCTTGATCACATGACTCAATGTTATGTCTCATGTGCATTTAAGCTCCTTCATCATCACATGTGTGAGCTTTGCAACATTTCTAAGCCATTTTCACCTTCATGGCATATGTTGCTCATACACATATACCTGTGGACTAATCACTTGTGTATCTCACATAAACACAATTAGTCCACCTAGGTTGTCACTCAATTACCAAAACCACACAAGGACCTTTCATAGACAAACTAGCTGAGCTTAAGAAACAGCTTGATGAGCTCATCTCAAAGGGGTATATCAGACCTAGTGCTTCACCCTGGGGATCCCCTGTTTTGTTTGTTAAGAAGAAGGATGGCTCAATGAGAATGTGCATTGATTACCGAAACTTGAATGCAGTCACCATCAAGAACAAGTACCCTCTGCCAGGAATCGATGATCTACTTGATCAGCTTTGAGGTGCCAAGTATTTCTCCAAGATTGATCTTAGATCTGGCTATCATCAGATGAAGATTCGAGAGAGCGACATCCCAAAGACAGCTTTCGTGACTAGGTATGGGTAGTTTGAGTTCATCGTGGTGTCCTTTGGACTCACGAATGCTCCCGCATACTTCATGAACATGATGAATAAGGTTTTCATGGATGATCTAGATAAGTTCGTGGTAGTATTCATTGATGACATTGTTGTTTATTCACCCACCGCTGAAGAACATGAACATCATCTGAGAACTGTGCTTGAGAAACTAGCCCAACATTAGCTCTACGCAAAGTTCAGTAAATGTGAATTTTGGCTATAGAAAGTTGCCTTCCTAGGCCATGTACTATCAGCTAAAGGTGTTGCAGTTGACCCAGCCAAGATTGAAGCTGTGAAAGAGTGGGATCAACCCCATAATGTGACAGAAGTCAGAAGTTTCTTGGGATTGGCTAGATATTATCGTCGGTTCATCGAGAACTTCTCCAAGATAGCCCATCCGATGACCAACCTTCTAAAGAAGACTAAGGAGTTTGAATGGATGCCCGAGTGTGAACAAAGCTTTCAAGAGTTGAAGTTGAAGCTTACCACAACTCCTGTGCTAGCATTGCCCTGATATCAGCAAAGATTTCATGGTCTACTATGATGCATCCCACCAAGGACTTGGTTGTGTATTGATGCAAGATGGAAGAGTGATAGCTTATGCTTCTCGCCAGTTGAAAGAACACGAGAACCGTTATCCTACTCATGATCTTGAGTTAGCAGCAGTTGTGCATGCTTTGAAGATCTGGAGGCATACTTGATAGGCAACAAGTGTAATATCTATACTGATCACAAGAGCTTGAAGTACTTTTTCACTCAGGAAGATCTGAATATGAGACAACGCCGATTGCTAGAATTGATCAAGGACTACGACCTGGAAATTCACTATCATTTGGGAAAAGCTAATGTAGTTGCAGATGCTCTCAGTCGCAAGAGTTACTATCACATGTTGATCACTGAATCTGTACCACCTGAGCTCAAGGAAGAAATTGAAGATTTCCAACTTGAGATACTACCACATGACTTGTTGAATGAGCTCCGCATATAGTATGATCTCACAGATCGCATCCATCAAGCTCAGAAAAATTGTGGAGAGATCGAATATCTCCGTGGTCTAATGAAACTAGGCTACAAGACCAACCACCATGAAGATGAACAAGGAACCATCTAGGTTCAAGGATAGAATCTGTGTACCTTCTGGTCCAGCACTACGAGAGGAAATTCTGTCAGAAGCTCATGATTCTAAGTACTATATTCACCCTGGAGGTTCAAAGATGTATCATGACTTGAAGAAACACTTTTGGTGGAAAGGCATGAAGACAGACATTGCGGGACATGTGGCATGATGTGACACCTATAGTAGAGTCAAGGGTGAACATCAAAGGCCTGTAGGATTGCTAAAGCCTCTTGACGTTCCCGAGTAGAAATGGGAGAGCATATCCATGGATTTCATAATTGGATTGCCCCATTCACAGAAAGGCAATGATTCCATCTGGGTGATTGTTGATCATTTGACCAAGATTGCTCACTTTGTACCAGTTAAGGCCAAGACTGATGCCGAAAAGTTAGCAAATCTATATGTGGAGCATATTCTTAGACTGCATGGAGCTCCCTCTAGTATTGTATCTGATCATGGTCCTCAGTTTGTGTCCCAATTCTAGGAAGCCCTACACAAGTCCATTGGGACCAATCTTGATTTTAGTACCGCTTACCACCCACAGACAGATGGACAGACTGAATGAGTAAATCAGATCTTAGAAGACATGCTTCGTGCTAGTGTACTGAATTATGGCTCTAATTGGGAGAAATGCCTGCCCTATGCAGAGTTCTCTTACAACAATAGCTACCAAGCCAGTATCAAGATGTCACCATTTGAAGCTCTGTATGGTAGACCTTGTAAGACACCTTTGATGTGGTCTCAACCAGGGGAAAGATCATTCCTTGACTCTGCTAAGATTCAAGATGCCGAAGAAGGAGTTGCCCAAGTAAAGGAGAATTTGAGAATTGCCCAAAGTCAGTACAAGAGCTATGCTGACAAAAGAAGAAGAGAACTTGAGTTCAATGTGGGAGACTTCGTCTATCTCAAGGTATCCCCGCTATGTGGAACTGTCAGATTCCATGTGAAAGGAAAGCTAGCCCCTAGATTTGTTGGGCCATACAAGATCTGCAAAAGGATTGGAAAGCTCGCCTACAAACTTGAGCTACCTGAGGAATTGGTGGGTGTACATCCCATATTCCATGTCTCACAGCTACGCAAGTGTTTGAGAGTGCCCGATGAAGTGATCCCGACTGATACACTTGACATCCAGAACACTCTCGAGTATAAAGAGCATCTTATCAGAATTCTGGGTAGAGATACCAAAGAGACCCGAAGCAAAACTATTCCTATGTGCAAGATCTAATGGAGCAATCACACTGAGAGAGAAGCAACATGGGAGAAAGAGTCTGACCTCCGGCTACGATACCCTTACCTCTTCAAAGAGTACGTTACGATTTAATCTCGGGGACGAGATTCTGTTAAGGGGGTAGGACTGTAACAACCCAAAAATCCACACACCAAAAATCACAACTACAAAATTTTTGTTTCTAACCCCATGCAATGTTGAGTGACAACTGAAGGAGCCAACCCTAGGTTTTTCATTAGTTGTAACCCAACTAGACAATTTCATGAGCATAGCATGTCATTTGTTAATTATGTTTATTTAAATTCTAACAAATAAAGTAATGCATACATTGTCAACTCAAATTGTGATTTGGATTTCCAATTGCTATACAACTTCTTTAAAGTAATAAACCACAAAGTAATTATTAATCAAACCAAAGAATAAATGCTTAAAATGAAAACCATTTCTATTGTTGTATAACAAAACTACCACTATTTTTGTTAAACAAAATAGCTAAATAAAGTTCCTAATATATATAAAAGAGTGTTGTGGGCCTCATATATAAAAATCCAATGAATAAGGTACACCAGATTTGAATTCAAATTCCAAATCAAATTTAAATTCAAACAAAGAAAAAGAAAAATAAAATAGAAAAAGGAAAGAAAAGAAGAAAGCCTCGCAGCCAGGCTCGGCCTGCTTGGCCCGCAAACCAGCCCTGCATCGCGCGCAGGCCGGCCCAACTCGCGTGACCGAACGACCGACCCAGCAAGCCGACCCAGCACGCTGCTCACGCCCGCGCGCCCGTCTGCCCCGCCTGCTGTCGCTGCCACCCGGACCCCACACGTTAGCCACTCCTGGCACAGTGCCTTCTTCCTCCCCATGCTGGCATCTCCTTCCGACCGAGTCCCGACCAAGGCGACAAGCATGGGCCTAGGGTCACGCGAATCACCTGACACTATTCCCTTGGCGCCGTGCCCACGCAACCCCTGCGCCAACTACCCACGCCCGCGATACCGTCTGATGCAATCAACGCATCGCCAGCCATCCACCCCGTCCGCCATAGGTGAAGCTCGGACCTCGGGGCTATAAAGCGATGCCCAGAGTGACCTAAGGGATTCCTCAACCCACCGCCACCATTCGGTGGCCCAACTGCCCACACCACTCCGAGAGAAGAGGGCCGAGAAGGAAATTTGGAAGAGGGAGGCGAGCAGGGAGCTCAGAGACATAGATCACCGGAGCCTAGAGCACCGCCCTAAGCGCCTACCCCGACGACGTGGCTTCCACCACTAGGCAGCGCCTCGCCACCGCACCACCACCGAACGCCGCCAGCACCACTCGGTGAGTTCCTTTGCTGCGACCTTCTCCTAGCCCATGGATGCCATAGCAGTGCATGCACTCGCCGCACTCATGACACCGCTGTCATGGCGCGGCCACCACATGCGCACCCGGTCGCCTCGCTGGACTAGGACGCAGTCGTAGAGCATCGCTGTGATGCCTGGAGGATAGCCGCGTAGACCAAGACACCGTTAGCCGGCCGCAGCGCCGAGGCCACGAGCACCGGACCTCGGTCGGAGCTCCGCCGTGCACCACCCTCGCGTGCGGACTCCGCCATGCCCTATGGTTGTCGTCAACACTACGACCAGCTTCCCGCTAGCCGATTGAAGGAAAATAGGGCACCAGGACCCCTAGAACTGCCCCTAGATGCCCCGCCGTGAGCACCGTCACGCTAAGCCGCCGACCACCATGGCCAAAGCCCTAGGAAGCCTTGGCCACCACCTTGACCCCACCACCATACTCACCGAGGCCTGGGGATGCTTTTCCCCCACCTCAATTGGACGCTAGCGTCGCTGAGGGAGCTCGCCGGTGAGCACACCACCGATGGGAGCACGCCGGGGAAGGAAGCAGAGGAATTCCCTCACCGGCCACACACACATGCACCTGGTGCATGTGAACCAGGCCAAAGGGAAGAAGGATAGACTTGGTCCACCGAAGACCTAGCCTACGGTCCATGGACTGTGAACGCTAGTCCACCATGAGCCGCGCAGTGTGGGCCGATCTGTGGACCGAAGCCTAGTGGAGGCCCTTGGCTATGACGTGGCAATGCCACAGCATGCCATGTGGTGGGCCAAAGCCCAGCCCGTATCCAGGCCCAACCGGCCCAGTTTGGACCCGATCTGTGTTGACCGTTGACTAGTCAACGTTGACCGATTGACCAGACCCACATGTCAGCGACACAGAGACTCTGGACCCACCTGTCAGTAGGTGACGTCATGCTGATGTCATGACGACATCACGTGGGTCCCACCTATCAGTAACAACATAGCCAAGGTGATGTCATAATGCGTCACGGTGACGTTAGCTGCTGACGACAGCAACTCTGGCCCCACTTGTCATTGACTATGATCCGTTGACCATTCACTCACCCATTGACTTGATGTTGACTTTGACTGGACCCACATGTTAGTGACCCAAGAGCCCCCGGTCCCACCTGTCGGAACTAATGACGTTGATGACGTCATGCTGAAGTCAGCGGGACCCCACCTGTCAGCTCGGAATCGAGATGATGACGTTATGCTGGCATCATACTGATGTCAGCAATGCCACATGGACCAGTCATAGTGTGACATGTGTCTGCCCAGGATTAATTCAGCTGGCCAGAGGCAGCCATAGCCCTCTGGGACAAGTTACAACAGCTCTTGGGCCTCCACATCTTTGCCGTGAAGTCGAATCCTAGTCGAACGCCATTCCCGACACCGACGAAAGCCCCTTCCTGCTCATTCTTATATTCATTCGTACACTTACAATACATGATCTTGATCTATCTATATATATCTGCACCATGCCCTTGTGCAAGTCTACCCATCCCCCTCGCTATGGATATGTGCTACTCCATTCATGTGGTCATGTCTTAGCTCTTATGTGGGGTTGTCGGGATTCTTGTTCTTATGTTATGTTTGTTTGCCTAAGGACCATGCCTTCAAGCCGGTCGAGGGATCGTACCTCGTTCAACCATTTCGGTAGTGGGTTCGCCCCACCGTGGCCATAATGGCGAGCATAACTTGCTCCCTCGCTTTTAGTTGTCTCCGACGTACTACAGTTATTAGTAATCTAATTCGGCCCTAGGACCTGACCTTTGTGGACTGAACATTGGTGCGGATATCACCTACACGCAATGAGCCCTTTGTGGCCTAACTTAGTGGACAAGTCAGGATATGATGATTGTAGAAGATGGATGCCAACTCGTGTAGGATAAGCTCATGGTCGCGAGTCCCCTCGCCATGACCATCGGGCTCTACCTCTTTTTCCCTGTGTTTATCCTAGCCACCTTATATGATTGCACCACCTTGACCATAGCATTCCTTCGGGTCTAAGCGGTGACAACCGCACTGCTACGAACCAGGGGAATAGCATTGTGCCATTAGTTGCACGGCTATGATGCCCTATGAGCTAGTTTGGATCGTGGGACTGTATCTCTTCTCTCCAACCTTCGTCCGTTCCATGACAAGTTGGTCGAAAGAGTACAGATTCCATTCTTCTCTCTCTTTGGTTCTCAATCCTTGTCAATCCAGTAAGATGTGGATTGAGCCCCTTGCTTG
Organism: Miscanthus floridulus; assembly: GCF_019320115.1. Classification (NCBI taxonomy): domain Eukaryota; kingdom Viridiplantae; phylum Streptophyta; class Magnoliopsida; order Poales; family Poaceae; genus Miscanthus; species Miscanthus floridulus. The sequence goes on along the minus strand of NC_089588.1, from coordinate 29,800,668 downwards.
TTTGGTGTTTATTGCGCTCTTGATTCCATTCCTTTGATTCTCATCGGCTTCTAGGGCGAGTGGATCAAAGGAAGGCGAATCTCGTGTTCTTCTCTTTTGGTTCTTTCTTGCTTAAACCCTTGTATGCTTGTACCCAATTGGACCGTAGCATTTCTATGGTTCTTGTGGTGACAACCGCACCGCTAAGAACCCTAGGGTGTCTTAGTGCATTTAGTGTACCTAGGTCCTAGTACCCTACCAGTGGATTGGGCACTCATGTCCTTTTGTGTGTCGCTCCTTTTCGATGCCTCATCCTTTGCCATGGCGTGTGTATAGGAAGGAGTAGACCTTTGCCATACCTTTCTCTCCTGCCCCACCCATTCTTGGTCCTCGTCAATTACAATGGCGTACGGATTGAGAGAGACCTAGAATTGTATAGCTGCTCCTTTCGATTCATGTCTATCTCTATGATGCACGGATCGAAAGACCGCGAGCCGTGGTGTTTGCTTAGGATGAACTGAGGTCTTGGCCATTTATCTTGAAGCTGTATAGGTCGACCACAGTTGGCCTAGGAAGTACAGGCTAGGCCTTGACTTAAGCCCGTGGTTAGTGAACAACCACTCCTGTTTTCTTTGGCCCATGGATCGGACATCAGCCGAGAGGGCCAAGTCATTTCCTCTTTGTGTTCCTTCTGGGTCTTGTCACCTTTTTGGAATATTGTTTGTTCTCTAGCCTTGAGTGTGTTTTGGAGGTAATTGCCTCGAGGACAATGTTCGACCGGAACCCGTAGGAGAAAGAGAACATGACTGACAATAGGACTATGGAGTGGAGTTGATCTAGGAGGAGGAGACCTTGCTGATCGACTACACCGACTAACAAAGATTTGTACCACTACCACCTCGACATCACAGGTGTCATGGCAGCACCCTCTTTTAGAGAAACCTATTAGACAATGCATAATATCTAGAACTGCTAACACTTTATATTTAATCATTTGCTAGTATATTGCTGCATGCTACTACCTGAGCCATTATCACCCTAATGCAACCCACTCTACCATGACACCCTGCTTTGCACATTCGCTCACTTATACATGCTGACTTGCCTGCTTGCTTGCATATTACACCACTATACTTATTATTAACTCCACTTCGCATTATATCAAGGGATGTGATGCTAGTGGTGAACCCTTGGGAATGGTTTGGCTTGGGAAGTCGGACTCAGTGGTGTATGAACGTGCTGCGTGTATGCCTTGGGTGTGTGGAGAGTGAGGGTTGCGTCGACCGAGCTGGAATAATGATGAGCCTGGGGCGAGTCTTGCCATGTGGTGCTACCTAGGCACTTGGATATGGAATACCTGTGGTGGGTAAATGGTAATTGGAGGTGGCCTTGGGTGTGAACCTGTGATGGGAGGAGCCCAGGGTGGAGGTGCTGTGGTGGCACGTAAAATGAAAATCCACATAATGAATTTTAATATGATAAAACCAAGAACTGATTCCATCATATTATCATATTTCAGTCGATGTCACAGTCATACGTCATAAGATTACAAGAATACAAGATATTACATCACTGGGGAACACACCTATTACAGAGTTAATCTAGCAGAAGACTATCGAGTGAAGGCTCCTCCTTCATGGGCATCATCAGAGTTGGCGTAGTGCAGTGTAGATTCCATCTTTGAACCAAACTTGAGTGTAGGCACGAGATCTTCTAATCCTTCTAAAGTCAGCATCTCTGAGAAGCAGGAAATCTGCACACCGCTAGATGTGTGAAGGCCATGGTTAGCACTGATGAGCTTTAGTGGAAAAGATAAAAGCAAAACAAGGGATCTGGTGATCCTAATATTTAGCTATGGTTTGCATCCTTAGCGCATGAGAAGTAAATAAACTATAATATATTAAAGATATCTAGTTTTGACACATTCCCATCCACCCACACTCACATCCATCCATATCCATCCACCAACCATCCATCCCAAACCAATCTCTACACCACCACACCACATCTCATCTCACACACTCAGGTCGACAGGCCAACTCCCTCTCAGCCTTGTCTCAACGGCCCGCAGCCCCTAAGGCTCACTGACTGGAAAATACCCCAACCCTAGAGGGAGGAAAGAAGGACTCATCTCCTATCTAGTTTAAGCGAAACCCAGGAAAGGTCCATAGCCGACAAGTCAGCATATGTATCGATCGATCAACCATACACTCTATAGAGGTTTTACATACCCACAAAATTAGCCATCCTCAGAGCCATGTATCTCCTAGGCAGAATTCTGGTCGCTTGCTAGCCTAGAATGATGCCACCCTACCTCTCAGCCCTAGAACATCCCAAGTCTAGTCTGGGATGGCTGATACTGTGAGTCATAGATAGAGCTAGGGCTCTCCGGATGTTAAGAGCTGGGTCCACAAGGCCTCCTGAAGTCTTGGAAGGGTGTGGGGAAAAATCGCACGCCCCGTACCTCCTTGCACACGTTCACCTAGCAGTAGTGGCATCACTCTACCAAGTAGTCCGACCATCCCGCACCATATAGGGTGAGTGGGATGTAAAGGATTCTCGGTGAGTCCGAGTACTAGTAAGTCCTTAGGGATTGACCAAGCCAGAATGTCTTCATCAGGGTTTTCATTTTACGTGCCACCATAGCACCTCCACCCTGGGCTCCTCCCATCACAGGTTCACACCCAAGGCCACCTCCAATTACCATTTACCCACCACAGGTATTCCATATCCAAGTGCCCAGGTAGCACCACATGGCAAGACTCACCCCAGGCTCATCATTATTCTAGCTCGGTCGACGCAACCCTCACTCTCCACACACCCAAGGCATACACGCAGCATGTTTGTACACCACCGAGTCAGGCTTCCCAAGCCAAACCATTCCTAGGGGTTCACCACCAGCATCACATCCCCGATATAATGCGAAAGTGGAGTTAATAATAAGTATAGTGGTGTAATATGCAAGCAAGCAGGCAAGTCAGCATGTATAAGTGAGCGAATGTGCAAAGCAGGGTGTCGTGGTAGAGTGGGTTGCATCAGGGTGATAATGGCTCAGGTAGTAGCATGCATCAATATACTAGCAAATGACTAAATATAAAGCAGTTAGCAGTTCTAGATATTATGCAATGTCTAATAGGTTTCTCTAAAAGAGGGTGATACCATGACACCTGCGATGTCGAGGTGGTAGTGGTACAAATCTTCGTTAGTCGGTGTAGTCGATCAGCAAGGTCTCCTCCTCCTAGATCAACTCCACTCCACAGTCCTGTTGTCAAGTCATGTTCTCTTTCTCCTGCAGGTTCTGGTCGAACGTTGTCCTTCGAGGCAATTACCTCCAAAACACACTCAAGGCTAGAGAACAAACAATATTCCAAAAAGGTGACAAGACCCAGAAGGAACACAAAGAGGAAATGACTTGGCCCTCTCGGCTGATGTCCGATCCATGGGCCAAAGAAAATAGGAGTGGTTGTTCACTAACCATAGGGCTTAAGTCAAGGCCTAGCCTGTACCTCCCGGGCCAACTGTGGTCGACCTGTACAGCTTCAAGATAAATGGCCAAGACCTCAGTTCATCCTAAGCAAACACCACTGGCTCGCAGGTCTTTCGATCCGTGCGTCATAGAGATAGGACATGAATCGAAAGGAGCGGCTATACAATTCTGGTCTCTCTCAATCCATACGCCATTGTAATTGACTGAGGACCAAGAAAGGGTGGGGCAGGAGAGAAAGGTATGGCAAAGGTCTACTCCTTCCTATACACACGCCATGGCAAAGGACAAGGCATCGAAAAGGAGCGACACACAAAAGGACACGAGTGCCCAATCCACTGGTAGGGTACCAGGACCTAGGTGCACTAAATGCACTAAGACACTCTAGGGTTCTTAGCGATGCGGTTGTCACCGCAAGAACCACAGAAATGCTACGGTCCAATTGGGTACAAGCATACAAGGGTTTAAGCAAGAAAGAACCAAAAGAGAAGAACATGAGATTCACCTTCCTTTGATCCACTCGCCCTAGAAGCCGACGAGAATCAAAGGAATGGAATCAAGAGCGCAATAAACACCAAACAAGCAAGGGGCTCAATCCACATCTTACTGGATTAACGAGGATTGAGAACCAAAGAGAGAGAAGAATGGAATCTGTACTCTTTCGACCAAGTTGTCATGGAACGGACGAAGGTTGGAGAGAAGAGATACAGTCCCATGATCCAAACCAGCTCATAGGGCATCACAGCCATGCAACTAATGGCACAATGCTATTCCCCTGGTTCGTAGCAGTGCGGTTGTCACTGCTTAGACCCGAAGGAATGCTATGGTCAAGGTGGTGCAATCATATAAGGTGGCTAGGATAAACATAGGCAAAAAGAGGATAGAGCCCGATGGTCATGGAGAGGGGACTCGCGGCCATGAGCTTATCCTACATGAGTTGGCATCCGTCTTCTATAATCATCATATCCCGACTCGTCCACTAAGTTAGGCCACAAAGGGCTCATTGCGTGCGGGTGATATCCGCACCAATGTTCAGTCCACAAAGTTCAGGTCCTAGGGCCGAATCGGATTACTAATAACTGTAGTACGTCGGAGACAACTAAAAGTGAGGGAGCGAGTTATGCTCGCCATTACGGCCATGGTGGGGTGAACCCACTACCAAAATGGTCGAACGAGGTACGATCCCTCGACCGGTTTGAAGGCACGGTCCTTAGGCAAACAAACATAACATAAGAACAAGAATCCCGACAACCCCACATAAGAGCTAAGACATGACCACATGAATGGAGTTCCGCTGACACGTGTCACACTGCGACTAGTCCATGTGGCATGCTGACATCAGTATGACGCTAGCATGACGTCATCATCTCGATTCCGAGCTGACAGGTGGGGTCCTGCTGACGTCAGCTTGATGTCATCAACATCATTAGTTCCGACAGGTGGGACCGGGGGCTCTTGGGTCACTAACATGTGGGTCCGGTCAAAGTCAACGTCAAGTCAATAGGCGAGTCAATGGTCAATGGATCATAGTCAATGATAGGTGGGGCCAGAGTTGCTGTCGTCAGCAACTGACATCACCATGACGTCATCATGACGTCACCTCGGCTGTGTTGTTACTGACAGGTGGGACCCATGTGATGTCATCATGACGTCAGCATGACGTCACCTACTGACAGGTGGGTCCAGAGTCTCTGTGTCGTTGACATGTGGGTCCGGTCAATCGGTCAACGATCAACACAGACTGAGTCCAAACTAGGCCGGTTGGGCCTGGATACGGGCTGGGCTTTGGCCCACCACGTGGCATGCTGTGGCGTTGCCACGTCATAGCCAAGGGCCTCCACTGGGCTTCGGTCCATAGATCGGCCCACACTGTGTGACCATTGTAGATCATATTACCCAAATTCTAGTCAAATATCACATCCATACAACGTAATATCATAGTACAATAGTGCGGAATTACATAAATTATTACATCGCCGCATTAGCAGAATCAAAAGTAGCATTCATTCAGAACAGCTTGAAGATAAGATTGCCAAAACTCAAGCATAGGAACGAACCCCTCAACCGTCAAACTCCTCAGAGCTATACTCCTCAGTAGAACCTGTGTGCCAAAATTTATCAGTACGATTTGTACTGGCCACTCCCACCCTATGAGCTTTGCTTTGTGGAAATTGGATGCAAGTTGGATAAAAAGGAACCTATAAGGCTAGGGTTTCCTATGTATTAGCATATCAAGTATATATTAATAGTTGGTCAAGTTTTAACACCATTCCCACACCCATTCCACCCCATTTCCGTCCAGAGCCAGGTTTCGATCCTAGGATCGATATACCATGATCACCATACCATCGCTAGTCGATAGGCCAACTCCCTCTCGGCACTGTCTTAAGGCCCATAGCCCCCGGCTACGTCCGACACTCTCTCACGGGGGAAGAAGAGAAGGACTCATCTCACTATCTAGTTTAAGTGAAACCTAGGAAAGGTCCATAGCCGACAGATCGGCACATGTATCAATCAATCAACCATACACTCTATAGAGGTTTCACATAACCACAAGATCAGCCTTCTTTGCTGACCGTCGTCAACTGGGCTAATTCCAGCCGCTTGCTAGCCTAGGATAGTGCCACCCTACTTTGCTTTGTGGAAATTGGATGCAAGTTGGATAAAAAGGAACCTATAAGGCTAGGGTTTCCTATGTATTAGCATATCAAGTATATATTAATAGTTGGTCAAGTTTTAACACCATTCCCACACCCATTCCACCCCATTTCCGTCCAGAGCCAGGTTTCGATCCTAGGATCGATATACCACCATCTCATCACCATACCATCGCTAGTCGATAGGCCAACTCCCTCTCGGCACTGTCTTAAGGCCCATAGCCCCCGGCTACGTCCGACACTCTCTCACGGGGGAAGAAGAGAAGGACTCATCTCACTATCTAGTTTAAGTGAAACCTAGGAAAGGTCCATAGCCGACAGATCGGCACATGTATCAATCAATCAACCATACACTCTAGAGGTTTCACATAACCACAAGATCAGCCTTCTTTGCTGACCGTCGTCAACTGGGCTAATTCCAGCCGCTTGCTAGCCTAGGATAGTGCCACCCTACCATTTAGCCCTGGTACACCCCAAGTCTAGTCTAGGGTGGCTGAAACTGTGAGTCATGAGCCGAGTCCACAAGGTCTCCATGAAGTCTCAAAAGGGTGTGGGGGAAATCCTCCACACCCCGTACCTCCTTACACTGTCCGCTATCAACCTAGCAGTAGTGGCAATATCCTACCAAGTAGTCCGGTCATCCCGCACCATATAGGGCGAGTGGTACGTAAGGCTTCCCAGTGAATCTGAGTACTAGTAAGTCCTTAGGGATGACCAAGCCAGAATGTCTCCATCAGGGTTTCTATTTACCATGCCACCACAGCACCTCCATCCTGAGCTCCTCCCATCACAGGTTCATACCCAGGACAACCTTGTATAGCATTTACCCACCACAGGTATCCGTTTCTAGGGGTGCCCAGGTAGCACCCCATGGCAAGACTTGCCCTAGGCTCATCGTATACTACAACTTGGTCGACACAACCCTCACCCTCCACACAACCAAGTCACACATGTAGCACTCTCCCCAAAGTCCAGATAACTCTAGTTTCCACCACGCATCAATATAGTATATATAAGCGTAGTAGAAATAATAAGCAGTGAAATATAGCAGCGAGCGTGTGACTAGCCTGACAGCAGGGTGAGCAGGGGTAAGGTTGCGTCAAGGTAGAGGCCATCAAGAAAGCATACTACCATGCAAGTCCTATCATAGTGTGAATATACAATGAAGTAAAGCAATAGCAGTTCTATATTAGCCATGTGTAATAGGTGCTACGAATTTGGGTGGGATGTGGCACCTTCAGTGTAGTCATCTCCGTACTCCTCATGGTACTCACGATCCTTGTCCATCTAGTTCTCCTCCGAGTCTACATACGATCGAATTATAGTCGCGTTAGCGACGTCTATAGAATAGCACAAAGAAGCAATAAAAATTCAAAAAAGCCAAATGCACTCAAACATGGGTTCATTGCGTAAAGCTCGATTTTAGATGAATTTTGGTCCTAGTTTCGTATTTTTCTGAGGTTGTATGAATTTGTTATGAATTTCTGAAGTTTTAATCATTTCTGAAAATGGGAAAAGGCTGAATTAATCCTGGGCTGACACGTGTCACACTATGACTGGTCCACGTGGCATGCTGTCATCAGTATGACGCCAGCATGACATCATCATCTCGATTCTGAGCTGACAGGTGGGGTCCCACTGATGTTAGCAGGATGTTAGCATGACGTCATCAACGTCATCAGTTCCGACAGGTGGGATCGGGGGCTCTTGGGTCACTGACATGTGGGTCCGGTCAAAGTCAACGGTCAACGGATCATAGTCAATGACAGGTGGGGCCAGAGTTGCTGTCGTTAGCAGCTGACGTCACTATGACGTCATCATGACGTCACCTCGTCTATGTTGTTACTAACAGGTGGGACCCGCGTGATGTCATCATGACATCAGCATGACGTCACCTACTGATAGGTAGGTCTAGAGTCTCTGTGTCGCTGACATGTGGGTCCGGTCAATCGGTCAAAGTTGACCGGTCAACGGTCAACACAGATCGGGTCCAAACTGGGCCGATTGGGCCTGGATATGGGCTGGGCTTTGGCCCACCACATGGCATGCTGTGGCGTTGCCATGTCATAGCCAAGGGCCTCCACTGGGCTTTGGTCCACAGATTGGCCCACACCGCGTGGCTCATGGTGGACTGGCGTTCATGGTCCATGGACCGTAGGCTAGGTCTTCGGTGGACTGAGTCTATCCTTCTTCCCTTTGGCCTAGTCCACGTGCACCGGGTGCATGTGTGTGTGGCCGGCAAGGGAATTCCTCTGCTTCCTTCCCCGACGTGCTCCCGCCGGTGGTGTGCTCACCGGCGAGCTCCCTCAGCGGCGCTAGCGTCCAATTAAGGTGGGGAAAAGCATTGCTAGGCCTCAGCGAGTACGGTGGTGGGGTCAAGGTGGTGGCCAGGGCTTCCTAGGGCTCTGGCCACAGTGGTCGGTGGCTCGGCGTGATGGTGCTCGCCGGCGGGGCATCTAGGGGCAGTTCTAGGGGTCCTGGTGCCCTGTTTTCCTTCAATCGGCTAGCGGGAAGCAGGACATAGTGTCGACGACGACCATAGGGCGTGGCGGAGTCCGCACATGGGGGTGGTGCACGGCGGAGCTCTGGTCGAGTTCCGGTGCTCGTGGCCTAGGTGCTGTGGCCTGGCTAGCGGTGTCTTGGTCTACGCGGCTATCCTCCAGGCATCACGGCGGTGCTCTACGGCTGCGTCCTAGTCCAGCGAGGCAGCCGGGTGCGCACGTGGTGGCCACGCCATGACTGGCAGCGTCAGCGAGCGCAGCGAGCACATGTACTATGATGGCGTCCATGGGCTAGGAGGTGGTCTTAGCAAAGGAACTCACCGAGTGGTGCTGGCGGCAGTTCGGTGGTGGTGCGGTGGCGAGGCTGCTGCCTAGTGGTGGAAGCCGTGTCGTCGGGGTAGGTGCTCTAGGGCTCATGTGATCAATGTCTCCGAGCTCCCTGCTTGCCTCCCTCTTCGAACTTCCTTCTCGGCCCTCTTCTCTCGGAATGGTGTGGGTAGTTGGACCACCAAACGGTGGCGGTGGGCTGAGGAATCCCTAGGGCGCTCTGGGCGTCGCTTTATAGCCCCGAGGTCCGAGCTTCACCCATGGCGGACGGGGCGGACGGCTGGCGATGCGCCGATTGCATCGGATGGTATCACGGGCATGGGTAGTTGGCGCAGGGGTTGCGTGGGCACGGCGCCAAGGGAACAGGGCCAGATGATTCGCGTGACCCCAGGCCCACGCTTGTCGCCTTGGTCGGGACTCGGTCGAAAGGAGAAGCCAGCGTGGGGAGGAAGAAGGCACTGTGCTGGGAGTGGCTGACGCGTGGGGTCCGGGTGGCAGCGGCAGCAGGCGGGGCAGACGGGCACGCGGGCGTGAGCGGCGTGCTGCGCTGGCTTGCTGGGCCGATCGTTCGGTCGCGTGAGTTGGGCCGGCCTACGTGCGATGCAGGGCTGATTTGCGGGCCGAGCAGGCCGAGCTTGGCTGCGATGCTTTCTTCTTTTCTTTCCTCTTTCTGTTTTATTTTTCTTTTTCTTTGTTTGAATTCAAATTTGATTTGGAGTTTGAATTCAAATCTGGTGTACCTTATTCATTGGATTTTTAGATATGAGGCCCACAACACTCTTTTGTATATATTAGGAACTTTATTTAGCTATATTAACAAAAATAGTGGTAGTTTGTTATACAACAATAGAAATGGTTTTCATTTTAAGCATTTATTCTTTGGTTTGATTAATAATTACTTTATGGTTTATTACTTTAAAGAAGTTGTATAGCAATTGGAAATCCAAATCACAATTTGAGTTGACAATGTATGCATTACTTTATTTGTTAGAATTTAAATAAACATAATTAACAAATGACATGCTATGCTCATGAAATTGTCTAGATGGGTTACAACTAATGAAAAACCTAGGGTTGTCTCCTTCAGTTGTCACTCAACATTGCATGGGGTTAGAAACAAAAATTTTGTAGTTATGATTTTTGGTGTGTGGATTTTTGGGTTGTTACAATAGGAGTTTTGATTGATAAGAGCCTCAAGAATAGTGTGGTGGGAGTGAGAAGGCAAGGAGATAGGATTATCTTAGTCAAGCTTGTCATTGGTCATATGGTCTTGAACGTAATTAGTGCGTATGTCCCTCAAGTAGGCCTCGACGAGAGTGCTAAGAGACAGTTCTAGGGAAGACTTAGATGGCCTAATTAGAGCTGTACCTAGTAGTGAGAAGCTTTTTATAGGAGGAGATCTTAATGGGCATGTAGGTACTACAAGCGTAGGTTTCGAGGCAGTTCATGGAGATTTTGGGTATGGTAGTAGGAATCAGGAGGGGGAGAAAGTTCTGGACTTCACGGTAGCTTTTGACCTAATGATAGCCAACACTTTCTTTAGAAAGAGAGAATCTCATCTAGTGACCTTCAGTAGTGGACAACACTCTAGCTAGATTGACTTTGTCCTTGTAAGAAGAAAGGACAAACAAGCATGCTTGGGTTGCAAGGTGATACCAGGGGAGTGTTGTTTCTCAACATAAGCTTTTGGTGGCAGACTTTCGTTTTCAGGTGTGTGCCCATAGGGATAAATAAGCTAAGATTGAAAGAACAAAGTGTTGGGAACTAAAAGGGGAGACATCAGAGGTATTCAGGGAAAGGGTTATCAAAGAGGGCTCTTGGAAGGAAGAAGAGGAAATAAACAACATGTGGGAGAAGATGGCAACCAACATTCAGAAGGTGGCCTCAGAGGTGTGTGGAGTAACCAAAGGAAGTGGAGGCTAGGCTAAAGATACTTGGTGGTGGAACGAGGAAGTCCAAAGGGCTATTAAGGAGAAGAAAGAATGCTATAGATGCTTGTACCATGACAGGAGTGTGGACAACATAGAGAAGTACAAGGTGGCAAAGAAGACTGCAAAGCGAGCTGTAAGTGTGGCAAAGGGTAGAGCGTACGAGGATCTTTACCAAAATTTGAGTACGAAGGAATGAGAGAAGGACATTTATAGGATGGCTAGGGTTCATAAGAGAAAGACAAGGGACTTCAACCAAGTTAAGTGCATTAAGGATGAAAGGGAGCATCTCTTGGTGAAGGAGGATGAGATCCGACATCGATGGCAAGAGTATTTTGACAAATTGTTCAATGGTGAGAATACGGACACAACCTTTCAGTTGGATGACTCTTTTGATGACACCAATAGGCGCTTTGTGCAGAGAATCCAAGAATCTGAGGTCAGAGATGCGTTGAAAAGGATGAAAGAAGGTAAGGCGATGGGACCAGATGGTATCCCAATCGAGATGTGGAGATGCCTTGGGGACATAGCTATAGTATAGCTAACCAAGCTGTTTAACCATAGTTTTCGATTGAACAAGATGCCTGACGAGTGGAGGAGGAGTATATTGGTACCGATCTACAAGAATAAAGGGGATATTCAAAGATATACTAATTACCGGAGAATTAAGTTGATGAGCCATACTATGAAGCTATGGGAGAGAGTTATCGAGCATCGCTTGAGAGCAATAACGCGGGTCTCTATGAACCAATTTGGTTTCATGCCCAGAAGGTCAACCATAGAAGCCATTTTCTTAATAAGACAAGTTATGGAGCGGTATAGGGAGAAGAAGAAGGACCTACACATGGTTTTTATTAACTTGGAGAAGGCTTATGATAAAATACTAAGGAATGTTATGTGGTGGGTTTTGGACAAACATAAAGTCCCAATGAAGTACGTCGGGTTCATTAAGGACATGTACAACAATGTTGTGACTAGTGTTCGAATAAGTGATGGAGACACGGATGACTTCCCGATTAGGATATGACTACATCAAGGGTCAGCTTTGAGCCCTTATCTGTTTGCCTTAGTGATGGATGAGGTCACAAGGGACATATAAGGAGACATCCCTTGGTGTATGCTTTTCGCGGACGATGTAGTGCTAGTTGATGAAAGTCGGACAGGAGTGAATCAGAAACTGGAGTTATGGCGGGAGACTTTGGAGTCCAAAGGTTTTAGACTCAATAGAACTAAAACTGAGTATATGAGATGTGACTTCGGCACTACTACTTGCGAGGAGGAAGATATTAGTTTGGAAGGTCAAGTAGTGCCTAGGAAGGATACCTTTCGATATTTAGGATCAATGCTATAGAGAGACGAAGATATTGATGAAGATGTTAGCCATAGAATCAAAGCAGGGTGGATGAAGTGGCGCCAAGCATCTGGTGTCCTATGTGACAAAAGGGTACCACAGAAGCTAAAAGGCAAGTTTTATACGACAACGATTAGACCTGCTATGTTGTATGGTGCAGAATGTTGGCCTACGAAAAAACGACATATTCAACAGATAAGTGTCGCGGAAATGCGTATGTTGTGTTGGATTGGCGGTCAAACAAGAAGAGATCGAGTTCGGAATGATGATATACGTGATAGATTAGGGGTAGCACCAATTGAAGAAAAGCTTATCGAACACCGGTTGAGATGGTTTGGACATGTCCAACGGAGACCTCCAGAGGCACCGGTGCGTAGTGGAATCCTAAGCCAGGATAGTAACGTGAAGAGAGGCAGAGGAAGACCGAAGTTGACTTGGTTAGAGGTAATAAAAGGAGACTTGAAAGGATGGAATATACCCAAAGACTTAGCCTTAGATAGGAGTGCTTGGAAGACAGCTATTCACGTGCCTGAACCTTGATTGTTTCTGCTGGGTTTCAACTCTAGCCTACCCCAACTTATTTGGGACTTAAAGGCTTTGTTGTTGTTGTTGTTGTTATACTGTTGATTGCTTCTGCTGGGTTTCAACTCTAGCCTACCCCAACTTATTTGGACTTAAAGGCTTTGTTGTTGTTATTGTTGTACTGTATATGTGGCTGAACCTTTGCCTGTTCACAATGAATATTGCGAGGTTTTGGTCAATTTCCTCTGCAGAATGGCTTGTCCTTTTCAGTATGTTTCTGAGCAGGGGGTACAATCACCGTTTCAACTGAATGCAGTTAAAGATACTAAGTCAGTGAGTCTTTCTGCAGATAGACGGGAAAACTGATGAAATTGCAGCGGAAGAAGACGAAAGGATATCTAAATCTCCCCCGGAGACCAAAGAAAAGATATGGATGATGCAAGATCAGCTAATTATGGCCAAGGCATACTTGCATTTCGCTGCTCCCCAAGGTAGTGTACATTTAGTTCGAGAGCAGAGATTGAGGATAAAAGAGATCGAAAGGGCAATAAGCCACTCAAGTGGAGGTACCCATGTACCTGGGAGGTAAGCTTTAGCTACAATGATCATTAAAGTAGTTCTGTTGAACTATGCAAATGCTTCATGAAAGAAACAATTCTGTTACTGACATAAAAAAAGAAAAACACTATGCAGTGCGTTACAAAAAATGAAGGCGATGGAGCTGACCCTTTCCAAGGCTCAGAGGACCTACCCACGTTGCTCTCAGATGACATCAAAGCTACGTGCAATGATGCATAACAGTGAAGAATTGGTCAGAGCACACCAAAGCGAATCTTCATTCCTCGAGCAGGTTGCTGTGAGGACATTACCCAAAGGCCATCACTGCCTAGCAATGCAACTCACCGCAGAATACTTTTCGTTAGATCCCATTAAACGTGAATTCCCTAAAAGAGACAGCATTCAGTTGGATGGTTATTATCATTATGCAATATTCTCTGACAATGTGCTTGCATGTGCTGTGGTTGTCAGCTCTACAATTGCTGCATCAAAGGTATGATCTTAGATTCGTGAAGCAATAATACTTGGTTTGCTTTCTCTGTGAGCTGTGTGCTTACTCAATGCACTACAGTTAAAAACAATGGAACTTCAATGTGGCAACTGCCGCTGTATGCTTTCTGCATGTCTATAATTACCCTGCTATTGGTTTTCTATAACTTTGAGGGACTCATTGGATGGATATTTATTTTTTATTACTTTGTTATTCATGTTGTATGATGAGAATTTACATGCAAGGAGCATGAAAGGAAGGACTGCACTATGACTTGTTGATACTTTCATTCCATCCAGGAATCTTCTTTTGTTTCAGCCTATTTTTTTTTGCAGGATCCTAGAAGGATAATATTACATATTGTAACTGACTCATTGAATTATCCTGCAATGATGATGTGGTTTCTGACAAACCCACCAACTCCAGCAGCAATCCAAATCAAAAGCCTAGATGATTTGAAATGGTTGCCTGGTGATTTCAGTTCCAGATTCAAGCTGAAGGGTGTTCGAGATCCAAGATACACTTCTGCACTGAACCACTTGCATTTTTATTTGCCAGAAGTGTTTCCCTCTTTGGGCAAGGTTGTACTCTTGGACCATGATGTGGTAGTCCAGAATGACTTAACTGGATTATGGGATCTAGATATGAACGGTAAAGTAATTGGTGCTGTTGAGACATGCACTTCAAGTGAAGGTTACCATCGATTGGATAGCCTTGTTGACTTTTCTAATCCAAACATCTTCAACAAACTTGATCCAAAGGCTTGTGCGTTTGCATTTGGGATGAACATATTTGACCTGAATGAATGGCGCAAACAGGATTTGACTACAACTTATCATAAATGGTTTCAACTGGTTAGTGTTAATGATATCTTAATTAATTTTGTGGGAGCACAGCTTTTATGTGAAATATTTCTGCTTTTACTTGTTGTTTATGACAACCTATTTTGCTTTGGTTTCCAATTTTCAGGGCAAAATTGAGAAGTTATGGAAGGCAGGAAGCTTGCCACTGGGTCAGCTCATCTTCTACAACCGAACACTGCCTCTTGACCACCGATGGCATGTTCTAGGGCTTGGTCATGACTTCAGCATTGGAAGAGATGAACTTGAGTGCCTCTGTTATCCACTACAGTGGGAAACTGAAACCCTCGCTGGAAATTTCTATCCCAAAGTACAGACACTACTGGAACAGGTACCTTAACTATGATAACCTACACTTGCAGCAGTGCAACATTCACGGATAAAGGCGATGGGGGTGAGGTGATTCGCAAGGTGGAACATGGATACACAGCTTCGCTGTAGAACTTATTAGGAGGGCGAGTTGATCTCTTTTTTAAAAAAAGTTCTGTTGCTAAACGGAGTGCAGGCGTGGCCGTCCGGACGCGTGTCAGGTCCCCTAATTTAGGGTCCTCAATGCATCATGTATCAGTCCCTAGATCAGTAGCTGATATGCACAATTCGAACAAGATTGATATCAAAAATAATACTTTTATTGTTAATGGGAAAACGCATTACATGGTTCGGGTTTACATGGCTTGGGCCATTGGCCTTGTATTGTATATCAAAGTTCCAAGACAACGGTTCTATATTGACGTGGCTCTATTCCTACAGGCAGCTTAGAGTGCGGACATAACCCTAGACTTATTCCTACAGCGTACTCCAATATTCCAATTGTTGTAGTCCTAGCGTAGCTCTCTCGTACGGCTCCGTCTTCGAGTATACTCCTAGTATCCTATCCTTGCGTAGCTTCAGAAGTTCCATACGGGTATGTGCTTTGTAGCTTTACTCCTAAAAACATAGAATGGAGGGGGTTGAGTATATAAACTACTCAGCAAGCCCTAAACTTTGGGTGGAGGTGAGGTGGAAGGGAAAGGCTATATGGTGGAGGTGGATTATGGTGGTGGAGGTGGATAGGTAGAGGTAAAAGTAGTAGGGTGAAGTAGTTATAATTATAGGTTGGATCTTGGCAGAGTATTACTATTCTCACCAGTTCCTGTTGTTCATTATAATTACCAAATTAGTAAAATACGTTTTACCAGATCATCACAGTTGTAGAAGTCTAATCATAGTATCTCATCCTAACATTTGCCCATTCCAAGGACGTGGCTACTCGAATAGATTCAATAAAACTCTGCAGAGGTGTACAAATTTCCCCACATGATAGACATTGTTCCAAACCATGCGCGGTGGCAAGAATAGGCCTAACGAGATCCCGTACCCACTTCGGTGATACCCTAGATGTCCATATAACTCTACCATGGCTTCTGAGGGGCTGGAAACACAAATCCTGGATAATACCTAATCATCCAAACATGATGATACCTAATCATCACAATAAACAACATGGCTCGAACACGGCCAAAATAATCATGGGCTCAAACGTGGCCAAAATCTCAAAAGCTTAACGTGGAAGATCACATAGCAGACACGCCAACCGGACCACAGAAGAAAACCTATCCCCCATGTCTGTTCCTAATATTCTGCTGCCAACACCGGCCTCCTAGCAGAAATTATACTTCTATCTAATGGGGTGTGAGATCAAGCTTACCCATATAGACATGTGGTTGTACGTAATATCTCACTAGGTGAGAAGGACTATGAACCTGTCCTTATGTGACCGAGCCGAATATCTCCCTCAGGAACCCTTACCAGGCGTTTCTACCAAGGTAATCTATCCCACATAAATTATCCCCACTCGTCCCATGTCGAGGTTTAGTCAAATTTTACCATTCAAGTTCCATAGTTATTATTCTCAAGTTCATAATACTCATATCATATCAAGATAACCATTACCTTATCATATTATCATAATCAAGTTCATAATTATAGTTTCTTTAGTTCATAAGGGTTTCAAGTAGTATAGGTTGGGTTTATTATTTAGTGGAAATGGATAGTGGAGGGTGGAGGTGGCAGGGAGGTGGTTAAAGGATGGTAGTTAAGGTGGATGGAAGGGAAAGGGGGGTGTTAGTACTTGCCTCCATTTGCTGACGATCATTGACCTGTTCACTTGGCTTATAAGCCTGTACTTTTTTAGCCAACGAACAATATTTTTCACTCACAACAAATCAGCCAACAATACTCTCAACCATGGCTTATCAGCCAAGCGAACAGGGCACATATCCTTACTCTGAGACTCTGGTTCCTGTGTCTCCTGTTCATGTCTTCTTGACTCCATCGGGTTCTCTCACGTCTTCTATCGTATGCAGTCTAGCGTCGACAAGCAAGGAAACACAAACATAGAAAATAACAACCAAAGCATGTAAAACAAACATAAGCAATCAACGGTCCTAGATGGGTTGGTCCTATTGGGTGATGGTTTATTATCTAGGTTATCATTATTATGTCAATTTAAAGTAAGATTTGGATAGAGGTATTCCATCCACAATGTAGGGCTTCTACGGGTTAGGTTAAGGTGGGTGGTAGGTCTGATGGAAAACCAGACCACATTATTAGGGTTCACTATTATGTGAACCTAAAAGAAAAAGTCTGACCAAGTCATCATAGACAACTCAATCTGACTTCTAAGGTCCACCGGGTTAGCGACACATGCTCATGCATATGTATATGCCTACGATTAAATAGCATTGAGTAACTAGGTTGCTAGGGTTAGCCATACATAGGCGTATACCCGGGTATCGAGCATATCTATGTATGTATAGGTGTCCTATTATTTTAGGTGATTGGGTGCGGATATATTCGAGTATGTGTCATGATGTATACACATACGCGAATATATATGGGGTTAACTACTACTATGGTGGCTGCTACTACAACTATTAGTATTTAATTAAATATAGAAAAGGAAAAGCAATCAAACTAGAATTTAAATGGGCACCAAAAATTAGGATAAAAGGGTATGATTATGTAGGGTTTTATTTTATAAGATTTATGGTCAAAGAATTACTGTAATTCGAAATTAAGACTACGAAGATATAAATTATTAAAGTTTATCGACTAATCGCGAATGGAACGGAACATGGAATTACAATTTTATCTAATGACAATGAGTGCAAAATATCTAGGTATGATCTAGGGTGACTCTAGCTTATTTTAGAGTTTTCTAGGAATATTTCTGTAATTAATAAGATTATCTTTTCATATCCTGTGTACGATTCCCGGGTGTACCTAGCAATTTCTAGCCGCTTAGAGACTGACGCGTGGGACCTAGGGGCGAGGTGGCGCAATCCTATAGGCCGGGTGACGTGGCCTGGGCGGCCTCGGATTCCTTTGGCTGCGTCGGTTTCCCCTTCCTCATGCGCTCGGTCAATCCAGCAGCCGAGGGAGAGAGAGAGGGAGGGAGAGGGAGAGGGGAAAGGGAGAGAGAGGAGAGGGAGGGAGGGAGAGAGAGGAGAGGGGAGAGGGGAGAGGAGAAGGGAGGCGGGTTGGGCCAAGGCTTGGTTGGGCTGTGCTGCTTGCCGGCCCACGCGGGAGGAGGAAGGGTGGGCCACGGCTACGGGCTGGACCAAGGGAGAGGGAGAAAAGAATTGAGCCCAGGAATCCTTTTCCATTTATGAAATCCTTTCTATTTTTCCCAGAAAATTAAGAAGATGTAACCATGTATATACTACGGTGTATTTCTAGCTACTAAGAAAATTAGAGAATGTTATACTAGTATTCATGATGTATTTCTAAGTATGCAAGCATTAATATGATCTATTTCCTAGATATTATATATTCTTTTATAACTATGATTAAAAGTAATGATCTCATATTTCTAGACTTCCTAATGTATATATTAACTAAATGTAAATTGAGAAGGGGCTATTATAATTAAGAAAAGAATGCAATAAAATATTGTCATTATATATGATGTATTATCTACCTCTATAAAATGCGAGGAAGGGTTTTAAATAATTCAAGGGTGAAATTGGAAATTAAGGGAAGTTATTTTGGTGCCGCAAATAAATTCCAGAAAAGCACACAAGCAATCAAGCAAGCATTCAAACAAGCAATCAAATATACACTCAAGCAAACAAAGTGCAGGCAATGGAATTTAAATGCGAAGCGATCTTTCTAAAACTAGTAAATTATTTCTATTGCTACAACTAAATCCTACGTGACACACAAAAGTGCATATGGTGGATTTTGATGCAGGATTTTCATTAAACATTTTCAAAACGGTTTTGCGGAAAATAACTAGTCAAAGTTTTAATTTGTTGTAAATTCTAAAAAGTTCAAATTTTTAGTGGTTTTTAATATGATGCAAAAACATGCATGTTACAACGCGGGTGTTCGTCCAGACGTCCGGACGCTAGCACTGCTGTAAAAAAGATCTTAACTTTTCCATATGAGTTTAGATGGAGATAAAATTTATATTTAAACTATAGAGCTTGATAAGATCTATAAGCTGTATCTCACTGTTCTTTCGTTTAAAGCCATCTTGACCTGAAATTAGATCTGTATCTCGGATCTAATTTCATCATAAGCAAACAGGGTAGCTTCAAGCAAAAAGATGCCGCATGACCTGAAGTTCTATGGTTTTTATTATTATATCTCAATCCAAGGTCACATGTAAACGCTAAGATTTATAGCTTTTTCATATGGTCTTGTATAGAGATAAAGTTTATACAAAGATTGTAAGTCCCGACGATGCAAGATATATGTAACTTTGTAGTTGATCATCATCTTTCGTTTGAGGGTGTGTCTTTGTATACAATGTTTTGGGTTGATCTGTATTTAGAGATCGATCCGAACAATTTACCAACTATGTGCCGCAAACATGGCTTTAAAAAAGATTAAGATTAGAATGTTGTGCACTACTTGTTCATGGAGGAGTACAAGTTTTATGTACAACTTTTTCTCTATTCGAGTTCCATGAAAAAGTTGTTACTCCTACATCCTAGGCGGTAGTGCAGAAAGGGATTTCTCGTCGCCGTTTTAGTGGGTCATCCGTAACTCTATTTAGACATGTTGTCTCAGAAAAATATTTTTATAAAAAATCTGTCTACCCAACATCCGGTTATTTTAGCCCCCTCTAACAATCCTGATTTTACCTCATGCACTTACACTGTCTTATTACCATATTTACACTGTCTTATTACTATATTTATAATTATTTGTTCAGTGTAATTTATTGAACAGAATGATGTACTTTGAGAATAACATTAATATATGCTAAATTATTCAAAACAAATTACAAATTTTTTCTATAAATTTCAAACATCAGAGAAATATATATCAAATTGTTCACAAATATCAAATATAAGATACAAACAACACTAGCCCCTACTGCCACACCCACTGCCATGCCCACTACCCTTAGGTCGCACGGGTCCTCTGCGCCCCGGTGCCACACCCACATCCATGTTGCACCATCGAATTGCAGAATCATGTCAGAGGATCCTAGGTCGGCAGAGAACTGCGCATCGTCAGAGGCCCTCCGGCCACACCCCTGCACAAGAGCACGAGATCTGGCCGCTCACGTACCAGATCGAACGGTGGATAATCCGGTTGCTAGGTACCCTAAAACAACCGATTGACCATTAGCGAATCTGTTTTGTAAAATAGAATAAAAGGGTTGCGGTATGATTGCCAAAATAACTCCGAATTTGTTGGGGTCTGAGAGGCCCTATGAGCCTAGCAAAACATCGGCCGTAAGCCCATTAGCAGCCCACAAAATCAATAAGCTACAGGTTTTTTTTCGTGGGCTACGTAATTTCAATATTTCTTCAACAGGCCGAACACCTGAGAATAACAACGCAAAGCTGGACCTTTTGAAGCAATTAAAAAAAATGCGAAGTGGCCTACTAGTGTTTCTTTCGGAATTCTTTTTTTTTTAAAGACCAAGCAGCTAACCTAACAAATGCAAGATTATTTTTTTTCTTTTTTTTTTGCGCATAGAGTGTTTGTGTTTTCAAATACACACCCCTGGTCCTGCTTTCAGTAAGCATTTGTTATGAGTGTTTGGAAATTAAACCAAACAGTGTAAACAAAGCGTAGAGATCGTATGCCTGGAAGGATAAACAAAATAAATAGTAGTAAAATAATGCGTGTCTTCAAGGGTTATCAAAATCCAGAAAAAAGAACGAAAACTATTAATTTGATGCCTGTCTTAAAATCAAGACGTTACCGTGTGTGAAGATGCAAGCCTAGCTAGTCAATGCACGCGGTCCGAGGTAGAAGACTAGCTAGTCACCGGTCAACACAGCATGACGATTGACGCACACGGAATGACGGAAGGAACAGGGCAGCCTCTTTTTTATGAAAAAATAATGGAAGTGTTCTGGGCTTGGGCTTGGACATAAATTGTTACAAAGATGGCATTCCCTATTGGCATACGGAGTTAAGCAAATTAATAAAATTTATCGAACGATTAGCTGCCCGGATGTCTAGTCCGAGGCTGGGTCTGGACAGCCATACTGCCATACTATAGTTTTTCGCTGCTCGTATCAGCAATCCACGCCCATGCTCACACAAAAAAAAAACCAGCACACCCCGACCTGTCTCTGGGTTTCACGTGCCCATGCGGGGCCTACGCCACCAGACCGTGCGCGGGACCATTCGCGTCCCGTTCGGTTCTCACGTGCATTGCGACATGTGCAACACCCGATCTACTTTCGAAACATTCAGATGCAACACTTGCAACCTACGTCTGAAGACAAATGAAACACATGAAATATGCTTCTAAAAAACTTGCAAAAACACATCAAAAACACAAAACCATTGCAAACATACGCAATATACAAATAAAACACTTGCAGCATATGTGTGAAATGTATGCAACATCCACGTAAAACACACTTGCAACAATATGTCCAAAAACACGGATGAAACATTAGGAACAGACCTTTGCAACATACGTGTACAACCATTGCATCGTATAAAACATTATGGTCTACTTTTGCAATATTCATCTGAAACAACTGCAACATACATCTGAAACAACCAAAACACATTAAAACATACGTTTGCAACATGCATTTTCAGCACATCACAACATCTCCATGCTGCTTCCGAAATGGAGGCTCGCCGGCGTATGGAGTTCATCGGAGGCAACCGCTCTAGTCACCACCATCGACCAGATGGGCTCCGCCTACTATGAGGGCGGTGGGGACCCTTATTGGCCGCTGGTATCGTGGGCTCTGACATGCAGCCCCCCGTAGCCCCTGTAGCCGGCGCCGCAATTCCCACCACCATAGGATTTCTTGCCGCGTAGTTGATCTGGTGGAAGGAGCATCAAGGGTAGAGTGGGACAGAGGCGTGTAGCGGGCGAGCGGCCACCCCGCTGGGGGGGGGCTGCACTGCACGACGACGGGCACCGCTAGGCTGGCCGTGCACAGCGCGCGGAGGTGGCTGCGCTTTGGACCACGTCGGGAGAGACGGAGAGACAGAGGAAGGAGAGGCTGGGGCGGAGACGCAGATGGTGTGGAGCCAGTGACATCGACGGCGGGTGTGGGAGTGGTGGTGTCGCTTGCGGCGGCCGCGGGTACAGAGCGAAGTGCGCGACGGTTTTTTCTTTTCTTTTTTTTTTTGCTATGCGGGGGAGCAGTGCCACGCTGATGTAGGCAAGCGGCGCGAGTGGGTTGGTCCGTCTGAACAGACGGACGCCCGGGTCTAACCATTATTGTAATAATTGATTAACATAGCAACCATCTGGTTTTATGGTTGTGAGTGCCCTAAAATGAGTGGTCTCCATCTCTGGAGCTTCGCTCGATCCCTTGGATCAATAGATTCTTATGGTTTAGACTGCACCTAGAATATAAATCGAGCCACCATGTTCTATGAATAAAACATGCAAAATCAGTTTTGGTTGGCCTTTGTTGAACACAGTTATTAGTCCTTTATGAGTCAAAGTGCCCAACAGAAAGGTGACGCCCCAGCCTTTTAATATGCGCAAGTTATGCTTCCTCTCCCCTGTTTAACCCAATGGTTAAATAAATTATCAAGGTTCATACGAGGAGCAATTTTAATCTAAATAAACACAATTTGCACTGGACGCCATAAAAGTTTAGCATAGATGCAATTAAAAACAAGTGTTTGATTGTCTCTTGGCTAGTACAAAAATAGCAAGTTTTGGTGACACACTCCAATTCATCTTAGAAACGTTGCCTTTACTTATTAAGACCACCCCTTTGAAGTACCACAAAAACATCTTAATATTTACATGTGCCAAAATTTCTTGTGTAAGCATAGTATATTATTGGCAAGGAATCTATATACAGAACTAAGCGTAAAACAAGCCTTCTTATTATGTAGCCCTCTTGTAACTTTATATCAACAATCCTGACAACTAGGTTGTACACTGAATCAACTTATTATTTACACCTAATGCTCTCCTAAAGGATGCATTATTAAGGCGAGCTGCACTGAATGCCTCAGCCTGCCTGTTTTCACTATACCATGACCCAGAAATAGCAACTTTATTGGATTCGGTAAAGACCTCTACAACGACTAAGGGCAGTCCTAATGGTGCATTGATGATGATTTCTATCCTCATTAAATGACTTGCCACGTAGGCAAAATGCTGACATGGTAACATAATTAATGAAGAAAGAGAGCAAAAATCATAGAAATGGTTTCTTCATGAAGAAATCAGGTCTACTCTTGACCCAATGCACCAAGAAACTATGAAATCGCCATTAGGGAGAAACCACCAGTTTCAAGGGAGCTCGTGTCGCACTCCCATTGGAGGAAGAAGATAGAGTTGGGAGAGAGAGAAAAGAAAATAATTATTACTCATAGAAACCATGGGTTGGAAAGCAGTACTTTTTTGGTACGATATCCTATGTTATAGAAACTACTGATTTCTTTCATTGGGACTGCCCTAATTGCATTACATATACCAGACGACGAATATAAATACAGTAATTAACTGATCGATTGTCACCAGATAATCTTGAATCACCGATGTGCGCACTTTTATCGACCGATGGTTTATCAGTGACCGTTGATTTTACCGACTGTTGTGTGATGCTAATTTTTCTTCAGACTACATCTGTATCTAATATTAAAAACAATAATGGTTTATCGGTGATAGTTGATTTTACTGACTGGTGTGTGATACTAATTTTTCTTCAGACTATATCTGTATCTAATATTAAAAACAAATAGTCATTGTTCCATATAATGACAGGTGGACCCGAGCTGCTCTTGCGTACCTCCCATAGCCAGTTGAGACTCTGCAACATGTTAGATATTTGATCACGTAGAATCAATTGTTCACGCATGTTGTTAGACTCTGTACTAGGTACCTTTGTTGTTGCACAGCTGTTAGAAGGAAAAGTTTTGCATTCGCGAGTGATTGCTCTTCCAGCTTGATGTACTGACGACCCCTAATAAGTCTTGACTCTTGACTGGCCTAACATTAACCGACGTATAATCTAGGACTTGCTCGCATGCATCTAAGACTGTCTCCAATAACCACGACCTAAAATACAAGACTCATTTGTTCTTTGGGTAGCACTACAGGCAAATGGTTCAATACCTATTTTTGGTCTTCTTCAATAATAAGACCCAAAAGATAACCCTTTCTGTAAATGGGTCTCCAGAAGAGAGGATATTCAGTTTTGGGTTATGTCTCTCATGGTACCTAAAATAGGTCTTTCGTATAGGTACTCTATTGGAGGCTATAGATATTGTATTAGAGACCCATTTTGGGTTTGGGTTCCGCAATGAGTCGCCTGTTGGAACAACCTAACGACCTAGGCATCGAATGAAGAACCTAACCCGTCCTACAGTCTAGGGAGATCGACTGATGATCGAGGCTTTTCTTGACTCGTTGCATGAGGCTGGTGGCTGGCCTCTATATAAACCACCCGGCATCCTGGTGAAAGTGCTGAACCAAGGCTGGCCTCTATATAAACCACCTGGCATCCTGCTGAAAGTGCTCAACCAAGAAGGCAAAGAACAGACAATACAATAGTCACAAAAAAAAAAAAGAACAGACAATACAACCACCTACCTTCATATCACATACGTACAACAGCATCACAGCAGCTACCATGGCGTCCTACATTGCCAACAAGCCTCTGATCACGGCGGCACTAACGTTTCTCGCAGTCCTAGCCATTGCCAACTGCATCAGCAGTGCAGTCGCTGCCAGGGATCTGTCCAGCAGCGGTTATGGCGAGGAGGAGGCTATGACGGAGAGGCACGAGAAGTGGATGGCGGCGCACGGCCGCACCTATCGGGACGAGGCGGAGAAGGCACGTCGGTTCAAGTATTCAAGGCGAATGCCGCCTTTGTTGACACGTCCAATGCCGCCGCAAGCGGCAAGAAGTATCACCTGGCCATCAACCGGTTCGCCGACATGACTCACGACGAGTTCATGGCGAGGTACACAGGGTTCAAGCCCGTGCCGGCCACGGGCAAGAAGATGCCCGGTTTTAAGTACGAGAATGTTACTCTGTCAGAGGACCAGCAGGCGGTTGACTGGAGGAAGAAAGGTGCTGTCACCGATGTCAAGAACCAAGAGCAATGCGGGAAGCACAAAATAAGGAAATTGTACACACATGTCTGTCAACTGTCGTATGTACATAATTACTAACTAGTATAAACTGTTCTGAACACATGTGAAACATACTGCATTACTCATGTCATAGGTTGTTGCTGGGCGTTCTCGGCGGTGGCGGCCATCAAGGGCATGCACCAGATCAAGACCGGCGAGCTGGTGTCGCTGTCAGAGCAGCAACTGCTGGACTGCTCCACCAACAACGGGAACAACGGCTGCGGCGGCGGCACCATGGAGTACGCCTTCCAGTACGTCATCGGCAGCAACGGCGGCATCGCCACCGAGGCCGCCTACCCGTACATCGCCACGCAGGGCATGTGCCGGAACGTCCAGCTGGCGGTCGCCATCAGCAGCTTCCAGCAGGTGCCCAGAGACGACGAGGACGCGCTCGCCGTGGCTGTTGCCGGCCAGCCCGTGTCCGTGGCCGTCGACGCCAGTAACTTCCAGTTCTACAGAGGCGGCGTCATGACCGCGGACAGCTGCGGCACCAACTTGAACCATGCGGTGACGGCGGTTGGGTACGGTACGGCGGAGGATGGCACCCAGTACTGGCTGCTCAAGAACCAGTGGGGGAAGACACGGGGAGAGGAAGGGTACCTAAGGCTCCAGAGGGGTGCCGGCGCCTGTGGTGTCGCCAAGGACGCCTCCCATCCCGTTGCATGAATGAACTAGGGGAAATAATGAACACACAATCTATATATATACATACATTATGGCATGCATCTATCTATAATAAAAAAGACTGATAAAGCATGCACACAAAATAGATATCTTAGCGTGGGTAAATATAAATCTTATAAGTAGAATTGTCATAAGTTTTACATAAAGGAATCACAATTAATCCGGCCTCTGCAGTCTGCACTCAAGAATCAATATACATAGCCAAAACAGAATTGTCATTCAGCGCTCTGAATATTATATAATTTATTTGGCATATTTTCAATTTCAGTAGTCCATATACTCTATACACATGTGTAACATTATTATTGTTGTTTCTGTAATATGAATGCATGTTTTTCAATTTCACTTTATGAGAACATGACATATATATAAGTCTAAATGCTTTGACATCTGCCTAATCATCTCTCTGTATTTGATAAAATATGACTTCCATTCTTTTTGGCATGACAGACGGATGCATGCCTATTGTTGTTGTTTTTTCTTGGTCGTGCTAGAGCATATTTTTCATTAAGTCCCGAATCTTTGGAATTGAATTCATTCTAACAATTATAATTTAGACACAGATTAATTATGTTAATATGGTTGTATATGAAATATATTTGTATAATATTGTTAGCCATACAATGAAGATATTTATATGTTGCACTTCTACTATAGAGAAGCGAGTTGAAGAGCATGGTATAAGTTGTAGAGTAGAAATATAGCAGGATGATCTATAGAACCAATTTTTATCTCCCACCCTAATAACTTGAGATAAGCTGTACTTGTGAGCTTAAGAAAATTGTGGAAAATTAAATTTAAAGCCAAATAGTGTAATCAATTAAGTAGATTCCAATTACTCTAAAATGAAGGGATCCAAATAGCCCCTAAGAGAAAAGTTTTTTTTTTCTCGAATACGCAAGAGTATTGTGTATCATTTGTATTAAGAAGAAAGAGGGTCTAAATAACAAATGGCCTACGCCGGCCCGGCAACAAAAGCTTAAAGGGGATTACATAGGCGTTAAGAACTATCTGCGGACGCGGTTTGTCGCCGTGTTCTATCCTGCTCCCGGTGTCGCCAAGCTAGAAAGTCCTGAAGCTTTGGCTTTTGCCCAGCGACCCGCTTCTGCTCTGATGGCCGAAATGAGGTCGACAGGTGCGACGGCTGCCGCTCTTAAGCAGCGCGCATTCCGTTGTTTCCATACTTCCCATGATACTAGCGCAAAGAGGGAGTCAATACCGGAACGTTGTACACCATTCTAGTCTGCGCGCAGCCGTCGCCACCAGGAGCTGATAGATTGAGTTGCTGGCAGGAGCAGTCGACCGAAGGCATGGAGGATGATTGTCCAGACCTCCCTAGTATATGGACAGGATGCGACGATATGGTCAATCGATTCCCGAGCTTGGTCACAGAGATAGCATTGCTCCCTTGCGTCTAGTCCATGGCGCAAACGGCGATCCCCAGTCTAGTGTCTGCGTCGGAAGGCTAGCCATAGGAAGATCTTTACTCTGAGCGGTGCCCAGGTCTTCCAAATGAGTCTGTGCCCATGGAATTTTATGGCGCCTATGTGCAACATGTTGTATGCAGACTTGGTCGTGTAAAAGCCACTCGGTGTCCAGCGCTAGATTGTTCTGTCGGGTTGATCAGAGAGTTGGATGGCCTCCATGAGTTCCTAGAGCGATAGGTAGTCGGCGATCGCTGGAACTGAAAGTCCACCAGCGATGGCGCGTACCCATTGTCGGTCAGTCAATCCCTGTCTAACCATCTGCTGTCGGCGCGTTCTGGCAGGCACGAACTGAGATAGGGCAGGAGCGATATCTTGTGCTGACTGACCATCGATCCAGTTATCATCCCAAAATAGGGTGGACCTTCCATCGCCGACCACCGTTAGCGTGGATGCTCTGAAGAACCTATGCACTTTCGTGTCAACTTTGATTGGTAGTTGGCTCCAAGCTCGATCTTGGTCCGTATTCTGTAGCCACAGCCATCTTGTTTGTAGCCGGCGAGTCTAAGGTCAGAGACTCCCAACCCCCCCCCCTCCCCACCCAGTTGCGACGGTCTACACATAGCCTCCCAAGCGACCATGCACTTGGCATGGATGGATTCATCTCTTCCTGCCCAGAAGAATTTACGGCAGATTGCGTCGATCTCCTTGCGCGCCCAAGGCGGTAGGCTGTCTGCTGTCATGGCGTAAATTGGTATGGCTCTAAGCACCGATTTAACCCAAACAAGGCGTCCACTTCGCGCCATCAGGGATCCTTGACAGGGCGGCAGTTTACTTGCGACTGATTCAACCATGGATTGCAGGTGAGCCTTGGGAATCTTCTTGGTGCTTAGGGGTAAGCCCAGATACCGGATTGGGAACGGCTGGACCTGGCATCCTAGGATGTCGGTCAGTTCCTGTATGGTGTCCTCCACACCGTAAATTGGTATAATTGAGCATTTTGCCAAATTGGTTTTCAATCCAGATGCTTCACTGAAGATGCGGAGTATTTCCTTGACCGCCCTTGCCTCTTGCACTGTTGGCCGAATGAAGAGCATCACATCATCTGCATAGAAATTGCATTGGTATTTGACTGACGCTGGATCCATTTTCCTCAGCATGCCGTCCCTTGCTGCCTTGAGGAACAATCTATGGAGCACATCCATGGCAATGATGAACAACATAGGTGACAGAGAGTCACCTTGCCGCACTCCCCTCCTGTGTCGGATTGCCGGTCCTTGGTGGCCATTGAGCATGATTTTGGACAACGCTGTGCTGAGTAGGACTGAGATCCACCGACGCCAATTTTGCCCAAATCCTCTAGCTTGTAGTACCTTCAACAGAAACGGCCATGAGAGCATGTCAAATGCCTTGGATATGTCAAGCTTGAGCAGCAGCATTGGAACTTTCTTCTTTCTAATCATTGCGGCAGCCGATTGAATGTACTTGAAGTTGTCTTGTATTGTTGGGCTTTGAATGAACGCATTCTGGTTTTTGGCTACCAGTTCATTGGACCTTGGTGCTAACCGCAGTGCCAGTACCTTAGAGATTAGCTTGGCAAAGCTGTGTATCATAGTGATCGGTCTAAAGTCTGCCGGACAGCTTGCACCAACTTTCTTTGGCAGTAGGACGATTATGGCGTTGTTCAATCTTTCCTATGGCCCGACTGTCAGCATGCGCGAATGTGTGTACAGCGTCCATCACATCTTACTGGATCAGCGGCCACGCTGTCCTTGTAGAAAGTCCCGGTGAATCAGTCCAGGCCGGGCGCTCTGTCAGCAGGGAGTTCTTTGATTGCGTTCCAGACTTCGTCGCTGGTTAACTCTACTTCTTGCTCGGCGAGGTCAAGTTGTTGGATCCCAAGAGCCTGAAGATTTAGAGTAATGGCCCTTCCCGGCGCCGTCCCGAAGACTCCGGAGAAGTGTGTGTGCAGGGCGCTCTCCATGCCTTCATGCTCAGTGACGACATGACCGTCGACCGTGAGCGCTGGAATGTAATTTCTCCGCTTCCTGCCCCTTGCAATCAGGTGGAAGTAGGCTGTGTTTGCATCCCCCTCGCTTAGCTGCCTGACACGAGACCTTTGCCTTGCCATGGTCCGTTCCAATGAGGAAAGGCCGAGGCATCGCATTTTCATTCTCCTGCGTAGTTTGCCCACGTGCTCAGGCAGCTGTCTAGTTTCTTGTGCTCTGTCTAGCTGGAGTACAAGCTCTCTAGCCATGAGCAGCTGCTCCCTGATCCCTCCAATCTTGGTGGCCGACCATCTTTGCAACTCGCGCACCAACTTGCGTAACATAATGTCGAGCCGCGTAATGGCGCAAGGATGTGCCGGCCACGTCCATGCTGTGGATACCGTGTCCAGGTAGTCATCGAATTTTGGCCAGAAGATTTCGAAGTGGAAACATGCCTTTGACATAGCTCCCAGGCAGGTGTGCAGCAGGAGCAGACAGTGGTTCGAGGCATCGGAGCCGAGGCCGCGCAGGTGCGAACTGGGGAACAACTCGTCCCAGTCTACGGATACCAGGACTCGGCCGAGGCGGACGAGCGTCGGTGAGTCACGCTCGTTGCTCCACGTGAAGCATCTCCCATGAAGGTGGAGGTCCTGCAATTGGAG
Organism: Miscanthus floridulus; assembly: GCF_019320115.1. Taxonomy (NCBI): domain Eukaryota; kingdom Viridiplantae; phylum Streptophyta; class Magnoliopsida; order Poales; family Poaceae; genus Miscanthus; species Miscanthus floridulus. The sequence continues at coordinate 29,770,668 of NC_089588.1, read as the reverse complement.
CTCTGCCACTGTTCTTCTGAACCTCCTTAAGTTGGCCCTGTCAATACGTTGGTTGTTCTTGTCCGCCTCATTCAGAATCAGATTGAAGTCACCGGTCACCGCCCATGGCCCATGGCAGGCGTCCCGGATGGCTTCCAACTCCTCCAAGAAAATGGCCTTTTCTGAATCCGCTTGAGGCCCATATACTGCTGTGAACCACCAACCTGACTCGTCGTCCTGCAGTTGCTGCCTTACCCGCACAGTGACGGAGTGACGGAGTAGCAGCCTACAAGCACAGTGCTGGACTACTCGACCAGCTCGTGTTTTTGTTGCTAGGAATAGTTCGTCCAGGGCAGCTACTTGTGAAGTTGTGAGGTTCCCTAGCATCATAGGCCCGCTTGGCCCCTGATGATGGTGGCGCCGTGTTCTGCAGAATCCCCATTTTCCTCATGAGAAGCACTTCCCCACGCTTGGATGTTGGGACGTGCGCCAGCTGCTGCGAGGCGATCCGGCTGCTATGTAACGGCATGGCCCTCTTTTTCGTCGGGGCTTGCTGGGCTGGCGGAGTGTTAAGCAGTGGTGATCTGGTGTTTTGTATCACCTCATCAGCGAAGCATGCTAGCCGTCGAGCCGCTTCATTCGGCGACGGGGTGGCTTCGCTCGCCGTGGTGCACATGTTTGTGGCGGTGGCGTCCGGAGCAGGTATCGTTTGATGTTAACATGGGTTGTGTTGCCGATGACGAAACCGCCGGCGGTGTGGCGGTCGGCGGGGTGACAGGCGTCCCGGTCTCGGCAGTTGTCCGTGTGGCCTAGGGGCTCACATGTTGCATCCACATTGGCCGCCACATGGTCACCACTTGCGTTGTCCGTAGGGACAGGCGTGAGGGTTGGTCACTTCAGCGGTGCCTGCCTCTTCGGCGCTCGCTGGGTTGTCGACTTGTATGACTGTTGGCGTTGTGGGGTCACTGAGGAGTCCTGCCTCGAGGATCATTGGATCCGAGGCCGACTCGACTCCAGTGCATTGGCCGTCGTTTAGCATGTGGCCTAATTCGAATGGGAGCGGGGCCCCTAGTTCAGCCGTCGTGGAAGGCTCCGGCAGGTCCTTCTCCCGCCTGGGAACAGTCTAGTCACAAAAGCAGGATTCGCCTGCATCCTGCTGTGGCTTCGGCTTTTGCTTTTGCTTTGCGCAGGCGTACCCAGAATGTTGGCAGGCGTGGAGTTGCCGGGTGACGTCGTCCCCTGGGCACCTTCTTGCAACATGCGGTGCCTCCATGGCACCAACGCTGCCGCCGCCGCTCATGCGGGTCCCAACCTCGCTGTCGACGACACCCCTCTGGCATCGGAATCCCTGGAGCCGAGGACCAGTTCCGCGTTGGAAGTGGTGGCGATCTGGATTGCCGTCCTGGCCACTGTCGCCGTTGTCGGTGGTTGGCGGAGGTGGTGGCAGCGAGAGGTCGGCGGAAACGAAGTCGGCGATGCTGCGAATGTGGACAGTTACCCTGGTACGTGAGGACGTTCTTGCGACGCAGGGATGGCTGCAACCTACGGAAGAGCAGCTGCTCGCCGGCGGTCATGAAGCTCTCATTCTCGGCGACGTGCAGCCAGACAACCTTTGGGATGGTCCCTCGGGTTGCTTGTCCAGGCAGTAAGCTTGAATGCGGAGAGGTCTGCCTTGGACGCCGACGATGGGTCGACTTGGTGCACCCAATAGCTGGGGGCGAGGATCTTTGCTGTGGTGTCTTCCCCCCAGGCATGAGGCTGAATGCCTTCGAGCTCCAATGTCGCCCTGAACTTCATGGAAGCAGCCTCAGCGTGAGCCAGGCGAGTCCAGGGGCGGAGCACCAGGCTGGTTCCTGCTGCTGGAACTGTGGACGCACCAGGCTGGTTCCATGCTTGACTATGACTTTGAAAACGATGGTTGGGACGAGTGACCGGCTTCGTCCTACACCAAGGTCGCTTGAGGAGATGACATTTGCTACGTTGTGCTTCGCTAAGGTTTTCGCTCCAATGTGTTTGTGTGTGTGATTTGTTCCAGGTGGATCCTTGTAGTAATGGGGAAACCATGTTATGTAACCCGTTAAAGTAGATATTCATGATACATGACTATGGTATCAGCTAGATAATGAGCAAGTGATAGTGCTGTTTCTTGGGACTATCACGGTTGTGCTTCTTTTCTGTGGATTTCCCTCTGAGGAAATCAAAGTTCGCTTTAGCCGTGAGCATAATTAGAGTTTGTGGCAGAGTGCGGCAGCAAACTGCAATGTCCTCCGGGCTTAGAAAGGGGCCTGGCAGTGACGGCTGGCCCAATGGTGGTTGTGGTTTGTCGAGTGGTGGTGCTGCCAAGTGTGCAGCGGGAGATAACCAGATGGGGAGAGTCAACAACAGGGTAAGGAAGTGCCATCGAATCCTCTTCGGTTAGGATTAGGCAAGGGTGGCGTAGAGGTGGCAACGATGGGATGTGAGTTTTGAGGTCGCCAAATAGATCTCCAGTGGCTAGAGCGTCGGTCGAGGCGTCGGCAATGAGGCAGCATGGTGAGAAAGGGAGGAGAGAAGAAAGAAGAGAACACAAGTTAGGGAAGGATGGGATTGAGGTCACAAGATGGCGGCGGGGGGCAGGCGGCGCGGCTAGCAACATAGGCTAGCAGGGGCGGTCGGGGTGCAGATGAGAGAGAGATAAGAAGATGAATACCCAGAGGATGAGCATTGGAACACGCACTAGCGCCTGAGGACCAGTTTTCTATAGAGAGTCCCCATTGTTTTCCCACTCCTCCCTACCACATAAGCAAGTAAATAATTATGTTTTTCTATTTTCTTTTATGATGAAGTTTTGATTTGTTGATGCAATTGTGTGGTCCCATAACCAAATAAGCTATAGTGCTCGGATCGTATATATGATACTCAACGTGCGCTGAATTAACTCGAGAAAATTGGCCAGACTTCCATAAAAACATGTTAATTCTGCTTTGGCACATTTCTAACAAAAACGTAAGAGAAACTCGTCAGGGAGGCTCAACTAGGGTCACTATAGGGTGAGCAAGCCTCCAAGAACGACCACAGACACCGGTGTAATAATGCTTGTAGAATAGCAAGTGTAGAGGTTGGACAATCTAGAGTTTTGAATGGAAAGGGTAAACATATATTTGTTTGTATTTGGTGGATTGGATACCCACAATCAGCTACGGACCTAATATGATTGTGAAATCATATAACTTGTTAGGAGTCGATAACTCTTTAAAATCTCGTGTCCAAAAACTTGAAGTTGAAGAAGGTGATCAATTCCATTCACTACCGGAAACAGTAGGTATGTCGAGTGTCTAAGGATTTGCCGAGTGCATTCCATCGGGCACTCAGCAAACCTGGTCTATGCCGAGTGCCGCCGGAGAAACATTCGGCAAACATATTACACTCGGCAAAAACCCTCTTTGCCGAGTGCCTTAAAGTAAACACTCGGCAAATAATAATGAAACACTCGGCAAACATCAGGCGCTCGGCAAAATAGCAGCACGTGCGCCGGCCGTGCAATGGCCGCTAGCTTGAGCGCCCTGCCGTTAGCATTTTGCCGAGTGTTTATTAGTGACACTCGGCAAAGACATTATTTGCCGAGTGTTTTTTGTTGGCTCTCGGCAAAGCCTAAACTTTTTTCCTTCTGCTACCCTCAAAAAAATTTCTAACCTCTACATACAGTACGTGGTACTCCATGTTAAAATTTGATATATTTCTCGGTCTAATTGCTATATTTATTTAATTTATTTCATTTAAAAGGCTTTTTTTGATATAACTCAAATTTGAACTGCAAGTGATTCAATTAATGGAATAAAATAAGTGGGAAAATGATATTCATGTTCTTGAGTCCAGTGTGAAGCCTTATGCGGGAAATGAATGGAAATTTCGAACATCTTATTCACGAAATTGTTTTTAAATTCTATAAAAAAGCAAACGAAGTCTGAAAATCATGAGATTTATCAAGATCTCATTGATATCATACGTGGAGGCTGTGGTAAAAAATTGAGAAGGTTTCACATAATCTGTCGTGTACGATGTTTACAAACTGAAGTATCTCAGAAGAAGAATCGTAGCGTAGAGAAGGATTCAGTAAGATTTGGAGTCAAAGTGACGGTCAAATTGGGGTTTGACTTCAAAACTTTTTGTATAGGCAATAGAGAATATAGATTGATTCATGTGTAATTTTGGTATTTTTTGGGGTCCATTTGATAATTTTAATTTATTAAGTGCAATTATAGAATTTTAATTGATTATAAATTGAATTTGAGCTATAACTGCATGAAATAATAAGTTTTTTTCTCTTCTGACCTCGAAACGTTATCTACTGTTCACATACAACATGTGGTACTCCATGTTAAGATTTGGTATATTTCTGGATCTGTTTGCTATATTTAATTAATTTATTGCATTTTAAGGAATTTTTTTGGTATAAGTCAAATTTAAACTGCAAGTGATTCAAATAATATAATAAAATGAGTAGAAAAATAATATTCATATTATTGAGTCCGGTGTGAGGCCTTACCTAAAAAATAAAAAGAAATTTCGAACATCTTGTTCAGGAAATAAGACCATGAACGTGTGGTTGAATGGTTTTTAAATTATAAAAAAAGCAAACAAAGTCTAAAAATCATGAGATTTGTCAAGATCTCATGATATCATACGTGGAGGCCATCGTAAAAAAATTGAGAATGTTTCGCACAATCTGTCACGTACGAGGTTTAAAAACCGAAGTATCTCAGAAGAAGAATCGTAGCGTTGAGAAGGATTCGGTAAGATTTGGAGTCAAAGTGACGGTCGAATCATAGCGTTGAGAAGAAAAATGAAAAAAAAATAAGTTCGTGAACTTTGCCAAGTGTCCCTGAGATGGCACTCGGCAAATATGGTGTTTGCCGAGTGTCAGACTTGGGACACTCGACAAACAGCTTCACGGACCCCACACACGCGCAGTAGTTTAGGATTTGGAAATTGGAAAAAAAATAAAACGGGTTTGTTGAGTGCCCGCGATCTAGTTTGCCGAGTGTCAGAACTAGGACACTCGACAAACAGATTTACGGGCCCCACACACGCGTAGTCATTTAGGTTTTGGAAATGAAAAAAAAACAAAACGATGGTTTGCCGAGTGCTAGATCGCGGGCACTCGGCAAACCTCCCTCGTAACCACCTCAAGTCCCGCACCCGGCCGCACACACACGCACACACTCAAACACTTTGCTGCGCCCAAACGAGACCACGTCGCTGCCCCCGCAGCCGGTCCCGTGCCCGACGACACCAGCGCCCGTGCCCGGCCCCGACGACAGCACCCGCGTGCCAACGATGCAGGCTCCCCGCGCCTAGGCCCTCGACGTCCCACACCCGGCTTTCTGTAAGTTGGAGAAGATATTTCCACCTGGCTTCTTCAATCCGATGTAGCATTTGATTTTGCACCTCCCGTATGAGGCACGAATGAGGGGGCCTGTGCAGAGCCGTTGGTGCTATTCAATTGAGAGATTTCAAAAGATTCTTCAAACTAAATGTAAAAATAAATGCAAAATTAAAGCATCTATAGTAGAGGCATACATTCTGGAGGAGGTGTCAAACTTCACAATAAAATACTATGCTGACAACCTTCCTAGCGTGCATAATCAACCCTCTCGTTATAATGCTGGCGAAGATGAATCGAACCTTAGCATTTTCTGAGGACAACTAGGAAGTGCAAGTGGTGCGACTAATAAGGGGAAAGCGACGTCCGATGTCGCCTACAACCTGGAGGACCCATCCTCGGCGTACAACAACGAGTCCGTCCACAGCCTCCTCAATGGATACACATCGATGGCAAGGGTGATCCATGGCCCAGAGTACGATCCGAGCGCCCATGACCTTGATGGAGAAGTGGTAATGAGGGCAGGGAGGAGGCAAGAAGCATGGCCGGTTCTGGATTGGCGATGGCACAATCGACATGGCCAGTACTCCCACTCTCTCCTAGATTCGAGCATAGATCACTGAGTTCCAATCCGGCGATACGCCCACGGTCGGACTCTATATGGTTCCAGATGAACGTACTCCTAGGTTATTTCTGTTTTATTCATCGTTCATTGATTTTTACATACTTTTGCATTGCATTATAACATTGGAATGAAATATTGTAGGCTCAGCTAGAACAAGAAACGAGGCGCCAGGAGGAGCTAGAGACGAAGATGGAGGCAGAGCAGCAGAGGATGGAGGTAGAGTGGTAGAGGATGGAGCTGCAGATGTTTGAATATATGAGGGGTGTGAGTCCCTCCTCCTCCACCGATGCCAGTCCCTCCTCCTCAACCTGCTCCAAATACTGTTTTAGGCACTATGAGTCGCTTTACAACCTTATAATCACCGTTTCTAGTTTATGCAGAATCAATCTTACAAAGATGCCCAGACACTAGAAACTTAGTGACTAATGCTATATGTTTGTTACCAACTAGTACTTAAGCAATCATATTAGAGCACAATGCAACTGAGAAGATATTGCTGATAGTTGCAAGGGTTTACTAGTTAGGCAGCAGAGAGACTATGCAATCTTGTCTCGCACATGGAATCTCTTCTCCTTTATGTAGCATCAACCGGCAGCATCGAATGAGCCTCATGACCCAGTGTGGTCGTAGTGGAACTCGTGGCTTAAGTGACTACTTGTGATTTTATTTGCATTTGTGGATTACCTGTGACTATTTGTAGTTGTGAATGAACCTACTTGTGATTATAAAGTTTATTTGCATTTATTTGCTGTCGATATATCTATATGAATTGACTGTGATGCTTATTGTAAACTATGTGTGATGTCTATGATGTTTATTTGAGTGGCGTATGTTATACGTGACCGAACCATAAAAACAGGAAATATATGGCCACTTTGTCGAGTGTTACACTCGGTAAAAAGGCATTTTGCCGAGTGCCAAAGTAAAAACACTCGGTAAAGAGGATACGTGGCCAAAATCTGTGCATTCTGGTACTAAAATGACTTCTTTGCCGAGTGTTTGCGCTGTGACACTCGACAAAGAAGCCAAAATTCTATGCATTCCGGGACGTGTTTGCCGAGTGTCTGGTATTCGATACTTGGCAAAGGATGAAGGTTTGCCTGAGTGCCTAGAATTTGACACACGGCAAAGGTCGAAGGTTTGCCGAGTGCCTGGAATTTGACACACGACAAAGAAAGAAGCTTTGCCGAGTGCCTGAACTTTGACACTCGGCAAAGAAGCAAGGTTTGCCGAGTGCAGTAGAATTTGACACTCGGCAAAGAATGAAGGTTTGCCGAGTGCCTGAGATTTGACACTCGGCAAACGCACCGTGTCCGTCTCCACTTCGTCACGTTACTTTTTTTCACCGAGCGTCGGTTTCAGCTCTCGATAAAGTCTTTGCCGCCCGATAAAAAACACTCAGCAAAGAGCCGTTTGCCGGCACTGTAGATGGCGTGTGCTGTTTGGCAGTGTTACACTCGGCAAATCCTTTGCCGAATGTTTTTTGGGCTGGCACACGGTAAAGCAACTGTTTCCGGTAGTGATTCCATTCGATATGAGCACCTTTAAAAAATTGAGGTGACTGGATTGACAAAGTCACCATAGATATCTCATTGTTGATGGGTGGCCATGTACACTTAAAATAATAGGACCATTAAATCTTAAAATAAATTCTGAAAAATACAAGCACCTACTTTAAGTTGAGAGTTTAAATCCATAAGGGAATCTAGCCAGCTAAACTATATAGAGTTCGTTCTATTCCCATCCAAAGGGACCAAAGCTATCAAGATGTGGTTACATATCCTCTGGCGATCAAATGTGGTTCCGTATCTTGGCGACCAAAATCTGTTTATGCAATTTTGAATTTTAGTACAAGAATTTATAATTAGTTCATTCATCACGACACACATAGGAGTAGGGATGAAAACGGATCGGATACGGACGGATATCACTGATATTACATTTGTTTTCATATTTCTACCCAGATTCGGATTCGAATACGGATAGTGTCAACCATGCCGGATAGGATACGATTAGATATCGACATCATAAATATGCTATTTGAGTATTCGGATACGGATAAGGTATCAGATGTTGAATATCCGGACTCGGATACGGACAGATCTAAACCCCTCTAAACGGATTCGGTCTCGAATACGGTCGGAAAATATCCGTACCGTTTTCATCCCTACGTAGGAGAGACGTACTCTGTTTCCAAATAAGTAGCGAGGAGCATATATACAAACTGCAAAAATTGACGAGCCAGATTAAAATAATTCTACCAAAGTCCCAAACCGAACTTCCTTGGGCTCGAAGCCACGAATATATATATAGAGAAAATTCCTTATTTAATAAAAAAAATTCTTGTTCCTAATTTAGCACTCAAACTTCGAATCTTTCTTATCTGGCCAAGTTTTTTATGTCAAATAGGGAATTTCCAACTCCATACCTCCTTTCCCGTTTCAACTTGTCCCGACGCCACCAAAGGCAATCTAATAAATAAAACCTTGGCACACGGATGTATCTGGAGTTCTGGGCCACGGAGACACAAAGATGTCCAGCCACCGGCGGCGTTGTAGGCCTAGGCGACCGCCCGAGACTTGGTCATCAGACACCAGCGGGTCCACCGCCTGTAGCTCCATGCGGGCCACAACTACGCAGACAGCTGACGACGGCGATGTGTTGCCCGTGCGCTCGCCGGCTTCAAACCCCACCAGCTGGGTGCTCCTGAGCCGACTTGGTGCCCGGCTGGACGATTTCCCCAGCGACCGCATCACGACGTCAGCGATGTCCCGCACACCCAAAGGCGAGGAGATCTCCGTCTGACCGTCTCGTACGTTCGAGCTCGTGGAACCGCCCGGAATTTCCGTCCTCACCGTCGACTGGCCGCGGGCGTCGCCGACCCTGAGGAATTCCTCGGGGAACGTCATCGCCACGCACCGCGACGTCGTGCTACTCGCAATCACGGTCCCGTTCCATAGTTTCGCTGACTTGTTCGTTTACCAGGCGAGCCGCGACCGGCGGCCGTCCTTGCTGCTGCTACCAGACCGTATTATGTGTACCGGAGAAATTGGTATAATGTCCTGCACAAGCAACGACGGCGTCGACGACTCGCCGTCGTTCATTGTGTCTGAACTTCGGATGACGACGCAGGGGACGGGCAACGTCCGCCTGTTACGGTCTGGTTCCGGCCAGTGGGAGGCCTTCGAGAACTTGCACGTCCGTGGCGCCAATGGCGGCTGTGACCTACACTGGTGGTCGACGGACGCGGTTGTGCCGTACGGACGCCGCCGGTACATGATCCAGGCAGATTACTACCGTGGTATGGTGATCATGGACCTCTCCTCGAAGTCGGACTCGGAGACGACGATGAACCCGCCGCCGAGGGCTTCCGGTGGACAGGGTTAGGGACCCCGAGGACAAACACGGCCGCCGAGGATGTCCTAAATCTTGCCACAGCGTGTCCGTCACGCGCTTCGGCATCAAGTTCGTCAGCGTCGACACCCAGCACTGGAGCAACTTTGGAGTTGGGAACCGGCACGTGCTCAAGTGGAGCCACAGGTTCCGAGTCACCACCTGGTCGCTGCGCGAAGACAACTACTCGTGGAAGAAAGACTTGACGATGCACGAGGAAGAGTTCTGGGAAGCCTTCGATGGCGGAAAACGATTCCCTTTCCCACACGTCCAGCCGGAGTTCCCCGTCGTCGACGTGGACAATCCTGACGTCGTCGTCTTCCGGCTAGAGAAGGATGACTTCTATCACCGCAGCGAGCCGAAATGGATGATCGAGGTCGACTTGAGGAAGAAGGTTCTGCTGGCAGCCACTGCTTACTCCAACAAGAAGGAAGGTGATGGCTTATCTGGTGATGCGGAAGTAGGGATAAAAACGGTACGGATATTTTCCGACCGTATTCGAAACCGAATCCGTTTAGAGGGGTTGAGATCTGTCCGTATCCGAGTCCGGATATCCAACATCCGATACCGTATCCATATCCGAATACTCAAATCGCATATTTATGATGTCGATATCCAATCTTATCCTATCCGACATAGTTGACACTATCCGTATTCAAATCCGAATCCGGACAAAAATATGAAAACAAATGTAATATCGGTGATATTCGTCCGTATCCGATCCGTTTTCATCCGTGTGCGGAAGCCATCAACTCTGTTAGAGTATCTCCTTATGATCCCATCCCCAGTGAGTTGCCACGTTACATGGATGGTGGGCAAGCCTAGCTTCAAGAAAGGGACGCAATGACTACATCTCATCAGCTACTTAGCAAGCAATATTTTAACTCGACACCACCTTCCAATAGCAAACAAGTTAAAATTGTTTTGTTGCTCACCCAAACAGTTCTTAAAGATGAAACAATGCAGGCTGCCTATTGTGTAGTAACAAGAAGAGTAAAATAATGCAGTACAAGCCTAAATACCATAAAACGTTAGCTTATGATTTTCAAGTGTATTCCTCAAAAGTATAAAACTTCTACTTGGAGAACAGTCTTGAGAACATGTGACCAAGATTATTGGATGTAAGATTAACGTTTCAGGAAATGAAATCAACATGGAGTCAACTATATCCCACCAACAACAATCTCAGCACGTCTGAGTAACAGAAGTAGCACATGCCTGCTGAGTGTAGCTGTGGCAAAGGCCCAATGGTGGCTGGCATTGCACGAGCCACACTCCCTGCCCTTGCCTAGCGGCAGCCAAATCCATGCTCATGCAGGGCCTTGCTATATAGGGTTGTTCGGATGGCACTAGCAGGCCAAAGGTTGGGAGCGTTGTATGAACGGGCACAGGAGGGAGTGAGAAAAGAGATGAGAGAGCTGGATGTCATATTGACTTACATAGGTGGGAGTGGGGAAGGAGATGAGAGATGACGACATGTTGGCCCGCATGGGCATGGACACATAATGTCAAGAATACAAGGCGGGTGCCCATGTTTGCCCAAGGAGGATTGTCCCTACTGACTTTTTTACGCTTGGCGTGGTGTACATAACTTGCGGACAACAAAGGTAGCTAGTGCGGAGAGTGGGCTGGTTTAGATCTTGCATGGCTGGAGCTCCACTTGGCGTCAACCAACATAGCGCATGGTGTTGTCAAACAAAGTGCACGAGGAAACATCATCTCTTACTCAAGAGTATAAATTTCCAAACGGGCCGCGCGAAACAGGCTGGCACGGGCCCGGTGCGAAAAAGCACGGCATACCAAGATTAATGCACGAGGATACATTGTTCATAAGTGGTACATCTCTCACATAGTTAAATGAAACTATGTGAGGGGTGTATCCATTTGTGAACAATGTATAGTCTCACTTTGTTAAAATGATTTAGATTTTTTATGGAAAGCTTATACACCCACATTATGCCCGCATACCAATTCTTAGATTTTTTAGACCACTTTATGATATTATTGATTTTTTTGTGGGAGTCACCAAAATAGTTGTTTGAGCATTGTTCAGCAAAACACTTAATTTTTCATCGATTTTCAGGATCTCACCTCAAATAGAACATATCTTCTTACATATACTTTTTAAAATTTTTGGACATTGTTAGATTGGATGTGTAGTTCAAGTTGTAGTTATTTTTCAAAAGCGTGTAGAAATTCATTTAAACTGTAGAAAATAATAAATTAGTTCGAGAATTTTTGAAACTTCTACAAAGGGACATATATGTAGTCTATTTTATTTAAAAGTATTTCGGGTACATAATACTGATCGGTGGGCATGGTTAGAGCAGCACTAGATAAAACTCTAGACCTTCAGCTCCCCAAACCCTAATTTCATTTCTCGTGCGGCCACCAAACCAGGATCAGCAGGCCACTGTTATGTGGTTGCTAGGATTGAGAGGAGAGAGTCGAGGGGAGCGACGGTGGCTGACGCGATACAGTACCCATGGTACTGTTCATGCGGCGGCGGCTAGGGCTGCAAGGGCGCTGGGGGAGCCCGGCCGCGGGGCTTCGCCCACGGCCGGCAAGAGAGAAGGGATTTCCTTCTAATCTCTTGCTTGATTCTAGATTGATACATCTCCTCTCATTATATAGAGAGGTCTGACTTGGCCTCTAAGCAAGCGACTAATTAACCCTAATGGGCTAAGGCCCAATAGGCCCTTTACTCCTCTAACACTACACCCCACCTGGACATGCAGCTCGTCCTCGAGCTGCAATCTAACGATGCCTTCACTAAACACAAACCTAACACCTAAAAATAAGCCTTTTACATCTCGGCTTATTTTATTGACCTGAAGAAGACTACGACTCTTTATTTTTGACTCCTGAATATACGGTGGGCACCCTCCACTTGCTGGACCAGCACATGTGTAGCCACCTGGATCCCATGGAGGCCATCGGAACGAGAGGGGTGCACGGGTATGGCCACCTAGAATTAGTGGCAACAGCAACCAGCGGAGACGTGCTTGTGGCGGACGGTGGCGGAATGCGATGGCGCTAGGCAGTGCGTTCCCGCAGGTGACAAGGAGGAAAGTTGCTCCCATATCGCCGGTGCCGTAGAGTTGGAGTTCGCCGCCCACGGAAAAAACACCATGCTTGCACCTGAAGACAACAGCATATTGGCGCGGTTGCTGGTGGCCGTCTGACCATGCTAGGTCGCGCTCCCCTATGCTGAGGTCGACCGCCGCCAAGGTCGCCTCGTGCATAGGTGAATGCATCTTCTGAAGCCGCCGGCGCGCTAGGAGGCCACGCGCCGCAGCCTGCAGCCGCACCGCCGCAAACACCTGGCAGGCACTCGCCCGCGCAATCGCCTTCCTCTCCGTGGGCTGCAAGGCTGCTGCTGTAGGGACGACTGGCCGCAAACCGGCGATCCAAGCCGGAAGCGGTGGCGGCGACGGCAACAGCTGCTGCTGGGACGTCGGCGGCGAGTTCGGCTGCTGCCCCAGCAGGAACCCATAAATCCCGGCCACCATCTTGCCAAGGTCAAGGACAGCCGCCATCAATTGCTCGTTCGTCATGACGCCCACGGCGGAGGACGACGGGTGGACATGATCGAACCATATGATCGAACCAGAGATCTCTGATACCATATTGTTATGTGGTTGCTAGGATTGAGAGGAGAGAGTCGAGGGGAGTGACGGTGGCTGGCGCGATACAGTACCCACGACGCTACAGTACCTGCGGGTACTGTTCACGCGGCGGCGGCTAGGGCTGCAAGGACGCTGGGGGAGGCCGGCCGCGGGGCTTCGCCCACGGCCGGCAAGAGAGAAGGGATTTTCTTCTAATCTCTTGCTTGATTCTAGATGGATACATCTCCTCTCATTATAAAGAGAGGTCTGACTTGACCCCTAAACGAGCGACTAATTAACCCTAATGGACTAAGGTCCAATAGACCCTTACTCCTCTAACACCTTCTCTCCTTCGCCGCCGCCGCCGCCACTCCCCCAGTGTTCCCAGCCGTCGCACCGCTCAGGCCCATCGCGCCCTGCTCCGCCTGAGGAGGCGCCGCCAAGGGGCGGAGTCGTGGCTGTAGGGGAGGTGACCGGTGAGGCACCGGCGTGGGGTGGAGGTGGCTGGGGAGACAGCGCCCACTCGCGCGATTGAGCTGCCGCCATCGCGCCTTGTGGGCTTGCGGCCGCAGTTCGCCGGAGCCCACGCCCCGCCTACCTCTGAGAACGGCCCGTGAGCTTGGGCGTTCCAGCGGTTGGCGCTCGGCCATCACCGCACGGAGCAAGAACACAGTCGGCATCGGCAAGCAGCAAGCTCCGGCGCTCCGCAGGTCCGTGTTTGCAAGCCGCTAGTACAGACAGTGATTCTACTTCTATATGATTTATGGATTATTTGACCATTTATGTGTGGCCTGTTCTTCTTCGATTTGACCACACATATGGATGGATCTAGTCACTGTCCCTCTGATCTTTTAGGCACTTGGAGTTCTGATCCCTAAGAATGTCTGTCATTTCCATTGCATTGATATCCAATATGAAATTTTGAGTAGCCTCTGTTTTCTTTTTTGGGAGTTACGAAGTGAATTCTAATTTGAACTCTGAATGTTACATCCAATTACCTATGTTTTATTAGGACTGGCTAGCATGGATTGGTTCAGATCTAAAGAGCTGCTGCTAGATGAGCTCTGGCCTAAGTTTGCTTCAGATTTAACAAAGACATTTCTGGTTTAGATCATTGCCCTATTCATGTAGTTTAGTTAATTCATGTATTTTAATTAACTAGCAAACTTGCCCGTGTGTTGGAACAGAAGAAAAACTGCTACATAACTAATTATGTTTTCTTCTTTTTATAAAATTTGATACCCATAATTTATTTTGTGACGGCATTGAAAATATAAGCAAATATTGAAAATAATATGACAATGTATAATCAAGCCTATATCAATGTATAATCAAGCCATCATGAACTGGTTAGGTCGCCTCGGCGGCACTCCTCAGGTCCTGAGTTCGATTCCATGTGGGAGCAAATTTCAGACTGGGGTTAAAAAAATCCCCTCGTCTGTCCCACGGCCAAAGCACAAGGTCAAGGCCCGGCTCGGTTCTCATAGGGCAATGCTACCCCGGTGTCAGGGTAGATCAGAGGTTCGGGAGTTTTCTCGGCTTGTATGAGAAATGTCTTCTCTCTTATAGCAATGCCCGAGGGTGGCTTACCCCCCACAGGTCGAGTTTTTTTTTTAACTGGAAATTGGATTGAGATGTTCCTGTTGGTTAAATTTATTTCCTGGCAGTTTCAAATCTCACGAAATATGGGCTAGCTCAAGTGTAAAAAGATTTTCATGGAGGTTTCATACTCTCACGAAATGATTGTTCGTGAAGGGTGCAGTAAATTATCATGGCGATTTTGGGCTCCTAGGCAAACGTATTTTTGTGATGGTTGAATTACATTTTCATGGTGATGACTCCCTCTCACGAAAATGTCTTCTCTCTTATAGCAATACCCGAGGGTGGCTTACCCCCCACAGGTCGAGTTTTTTTTTAACTGGAAATTGGATTGAGATGTTCCTGTTGGTTAAATTTATTTCCTGGCAGTTTCAAATCTCACGAAATATGGGCTAGCTCAGGTGTAAAAAGATTTTCATGGAGGTTTCATACTCTCACGAAATGATTGTTCGTGAAGGGTGCAGTAAATTATCATGGCGATTACTATATTTCTATGAGTTTTGCGACCCTGGTGGCACTATTATTTTCATGAAGTGACCTTCATGAAGGTTCGACCACACCTACCACCATCCCACTCGCTTTGCGTAAAAGGACTAACCCAAGGATGGTGGGATGGACTCTAGAAGCCTTATATGTTGGTCTAACCCACCCTAAATAATCAAGTTGGGACTAAACCCTCCACAATATCTCGTTAACATGGACATGTGCCATGGGTCAAATTCCAAATTGGGCCGGATGTCATATTTCCACTCTCATGAAATCTCAGCTTTCTGGTAGTGGCTGGCAGGGAAAGGGCCAAGCCCAAGAGAAGTGGGAGTGGGAGAGGGAGACGAGCCAGTCAGGATTTTGGCTAGAGGGGGAGAGCTGCGGTTTTACAAAGAGATGTATATATATATATATATATATAGAGAGAGAGAGAGAGAGATTTGGTGGGCTGCGAAAAAGGGTTTTGACTCAACAGAGTAAGGAGAGGTTTTAAGCCTTTTCATAAATATGTGAATTCATTTTGAAACTCAAATTCAAACCTTTTTTATCAAACAAAGTTCGAAACTTATTTGAACAGTTTGTGATTTCAAAACTAGTCACTTTTAAACATAGTCTTTAAAATTAGGTTTAAATATATTTTTCAAACAAAACTTAATACTTTATTTTAAAAATAGAATAAAACCTTTTCATAGCTTAACTAGAATTTTAATAAACCATTATTCACATAATAAAAATAATGCAATCAACATCAATGCAACAAACATATTAAATTAAGTTTAAAAAGTATTTAAAAATCACATTTTTCGTTGTTCAAATTATAAACAACATAATTAAATCTTGGAAAATTTTAGAAAATTCGTAAAACTATTTATTTTATTTAGTGTTTTCCATTGACAACCCAAAATAGAATTTTTGGGATGTGACATATCCGACAACGGCGGATCCAGGAATAATTTTAGGGGGGGGGGGGGGCTGAACAACACATATCTTCGACTGCTGCTCGATCTTAAATCTCAGCCCCCTACACTATAGAACTTTGCCTAAAAATTCATGGAGGCTCCACAGGGATTCCACTGCTGCAGTATGGGTAGCCCCCCCCCCCCCCCCCCCCCCCCCCCACCCACCCACCCACCGTTGGATCCGCCCATGATATCCGAGGTGCTACATTCTGATCTATCTCAATTTCAGGTTCTTCTGCGTGTTCTCCAACGCTGCTGGATGTCTGGCGATCGGCCTGTTGAGCAAGGGCTTGTGCAATGGTCCCATATGCCATCTTCTGTTTCAACATGGGAGTCCTACGACCATCTACGCCAACAGTTTCTGAGGGCACCGGCCTGGGGATATGCCGGTTCTGAAGCATCGTGGAATGTAAGCCCAGCTACGACTCCCGGCGTCCGACAACAGGCCACGGGGAAGAGGCGCCTACGGCCTGGCCTGTTAGAAGTCGCAAGCCCAGTAATAGAGTCATAGGCCCAGTGTGGATCAATTGATCGGAAATATATGTAATCGTGGAGAGAGGAGGAGAGTAACAAGAATTGTGTAAGCAACACTTTATAACTGAAATCCTGTCCACGCTGACGTATCCCACTTCCCTTCTCCCAAGTCTTCTCCCTCTCCTCTGATCTTGTGCTAACAGCGTGGTGCTCGGCTGCCCGCAAAAAGGACAATTGTCAACAAAGCATACGATCGATTAAAAGCACTTAACAAGCAACAACTGAATGTAATCTTCATGCAAAGAGAAAGTTCTCGGTTCTGCTTATGATGCCTTGCGTGAACAGAAATGGGGTTGGGGCCGGGTCTACAGTCATGATATCTGAAGAACAGGTTTCTTACGATGGAACGAGCGTGCTAGTGACATGTAAGTACAGGGATTTTGTTAAACAACTCCGGAGAAGACTGTCAGCGAAATGCTGGCTATAGGCAGAAAGCAAACCTTGCAAAATGGCAAGGTACAAAGCAGGATGCTAATGCTGCAGGCTTGGACCACTCCTTCTGGTTGCTTTATGTTGAAAGAATGCGTGTGAACATATATATCAAGCTTTTATTTTCTGAAAAGGCCTGAGAGGATGCTGAATGCTATTGGGTACACTGGCAAAACGTGAACTACGGAACAAAATAACTGGAAGGAACTCTTACTGGACAAAACTTATATAGCATGTCAAAATTTTAGGAAATTTAAATAAAAACACACAGCTGTAATAAGGGCCGCCTATTCCTGATGAATGGATTTCTTCATAGGCAGTTAGAGGTATCAAACATTGAGCCTGAGCCATTTTGGTTGAATTACGGAGAACAAATATACAAGACTAACTATGTTGGTTCGGATATATAAGGCTTGTTTTCAAGGCAAAAGGCATTAATGCAGCAACGTGCAGTGAAAGAAAAGGATCTAATAGAGAGCTAGCTCTGAGCACACGGCCAGTACAATACTTATCTTATGGCTAGAGCAAAGTAAATATTCCTCATCCGTACAAAAATTGCTTTCTCCAACAGTATATATATGTGCACCCTCCATACTCGCATGCAAATGCCTTTTGATTACTGGGGAGGACGATATCAGAAGGGTTTCAATTTTTTTAATTGAAGCAAGTGATTATTCGTAATTTCGCCATGGAGGACCAGGAAGGTATGATCTATATGTCTTCTCATTGTGTGTATACATACGGTTAAGAAGCAAAAATACCGATAGGCTTGATGCACGTTTTCTTTTATCACCAGTCACGACAATGATTATGAATCTACATAGATTGAAGGGGTTACACAGATTTGAGGGGGATACTTAGTTTTTCTTATAATGATATGAAATTGAAGGGGTTACATAGATTGTCTATCATAATAGGAGAGGTGGGTAATTAGATGCAAATTTATCATATTTCTTAATGACATAGGTGGGTAATTTTGGATAGAGTCATGGGCTATATTATGTTGTCTTACGCAATTGCAGTTGCAGTAGTGGGTAATTATTTATAAAATAGAATAGATCCAAGAACTATTATTATCAATGGTGATTAGATTCTACCGAATTAAGGGATTAGATATTTACAATTTTTGTGAAAGTTTCTAGAATCTATCTTTTTCCCTATCGGGTCTCATGGGGATAGTGGGGAGGCTCCATTGGGGATCTATAGTTAGAATTTCTAGAAGTTAACTTTTTTAAGCATCATATGTATTTAGTTTGAATCTGAGCTTAAGATATATTTGCTCTTGTTATATAGCTTTCTTTGACTTCAAGAATCTACAATTTAGCTTTCAACTTTAATCTTCTTGTTGAAATTTTTTTCCACATTTTAAGTTGAAACTCTAGTATTTTTATCTTTTATTCAAAATTTATTATTTTTTGATTAAAAAAAGAGTTTAGGTCCTACCAGTATTGTCTTCAACATGTTAAGCTAAAACTTAGCTTGCACATCAGCACCCCCTGTTAAATTTGTTATATTACAGGATTATATGTGTATCAGTATTGTTTTTTATATCATAGAGTGTTTAAACTTAAATTAGTCAATACTGATACGACATAGTGCTCTAGTTAAAATGTATAAACTTATTTTAAATAACAACTTATGATTTTTTTTATAATGGAGTATTAATATAAATTAAAGTGACTCGCCAGTGTCATTGCTATGCGCTTGTTAAGTAAACATTTTCCATGCTTTATAAGCTATTAAGATAAATATTTATCATAAAGTACTAATGTTTACTTGGTCTTCATGAGGAAACATAACATTGTGGTTACTTTTAACATCATGGTTGTAGAAGTGTGTAATTTAGAAATATGTATAACGTACTTTATGGACACTGAATTATTTTTCATAAGTATTTACATTGTAGATTTGAGAGATATTTTTGTTTATTTTTTTTCTAATGGTTGAGGTAGATACAAATATAAGAGTGATGCATTATACAATCTTTCAGTAATGGCATAGATGGATAGGTTGAATGCGAATTTTGGTATTAATTTGCATGATCTTTCATTATGACAAAGACTGGTTGTAGAAGTGTTATATATAAGTATACTGCCCAGTGCTAACACTACGACAACATTCGGATATATGCAAATTAGAACTGAAATATATGCATACTCCATCACATGTCTACCACAAATTGAAGTGTCCCTAGCTATATACAAATTTGTTATAAATGAAATTTCTATGGTGGAACAAGTTCATGGAGATGAAAGTTCATTTTATTTCAAGGCACTAAATAACTGCCCTAGTTTATATAGTAGCATTTCAACATTAAAATATATCCAACTGATGTCTTCATAGAAGTGCAAAAACAGTTGGAGTAACTTGACATCCATTTAACGTCGAAGTACGTAATGAGTACGTGAAATTCTGGTTATGATTTTTCAGAACTAGAACAGAGGCAATCCAGCAAGGAAGGAGGGACGAATAATGCCGAGGATCTTAATAACGCAGGACCATGGCGACCTAGATACTGCAGAATCCAGACTAGGTGCAGGACCGGCGGATCGTTCTCGAGATCTAGGTCCTTCTTTGTCGATGGTTCCTCCTCAACATGAAGGTATTCTTCTTTCTTTCGTTTACAGGCATATCTCCATTCCTCCGGAACTTTGAAGCAAACTAGGATCAAATATTCACTACGCCTGAATAGACAATCACTGTCGGAATATCACTCCTGGTTGCTTTACAACTAGCAGTGATGAGTTTATCCCTTTCAATTCGTGGCTTCAACCGGCAATGTGATAGCACAAACAGCGGTGATAGTGGACTATCACTGTAAGTTCGTGACTTCAACCAGCAGTGATAGACATGGTACTATCATTGTCGGTTGAAGCCACGAACCACTAGTGATAGCCTGTTGTGTAAAAAAATTCAAAACATTTTCATATGAGGTCGAATCAAGATAAACTTTATAACCAAATTATAGAGTTCAAAAAGATCTAAAACTTTGTAGTTGATAATATTTTAATTTGTGATGTTTTACATCTCCAAATATTTAATATAAGTTCTTGGATCAGATTTATATGGTTAGCAATGTCGAATAAAGGCGAAGTCAACATCGAAGTTGTAGGTGCTCGATATGATCTACAACTTTGCAGTTAACAACTGTCTTATTTGAGATCATTTAGTGTCCAAAATTCAATATAAGACTCAAAATTGTGTAGTTAAAAGAATAACATCAGTTGTATAGTCACAAGTGTCGCGTAGCTCAGCTAGTTATGGACGCTCGAGAGAACATGAACATTGAGCTCTCAGGTTCGAATCTTAGAAACACATATTTCATTTGCAGGCATATCTTCATTCCATGGGGACTTTAAGCCAAAGCTAGGATCAAATGTTCCATCCCAAAGAAATATTAAGATTGCTTTTTTTTTTACTTTCCTTAGAACGTTCTGGTTGATATGTCTATCTAAGTATATAATTTTAAGCTTCCTCCTGAGTACTGTAAAATAAGCCAATGTATATAATCATGTCTTACCTTCACTCAGAGATGCAACATGCGATGGAGGACTACGTGAAGGAAAGTGGAGCGGAGGTTGCACTACGTGAAGGAAGTGGAGCAGGAGGATGAACGGTGTGCTCCTTCCAAAATATGGCACTGATGAGTCCGAACAACCACCAACTATCTACACGGTTCCCCAAGAGATCAAAGGCGGAAATGAGGATGCCTACCTCCCATTTGCGGTCAAGATCGGCCCATTAACGCGCTACAGGAACCGCATGGGGCACTACGACCAGTACGATCGCCTTCAAGACTACAAATGGTGCTGTGTTCGCAGGCTCATTGGCAGAAACCACCTTCTCCAGGAGCCTGAGAGGACGCCAGTGCTCCTTGACCGGTGCCTCAACTCCTTGAGAAGCCTAGAGCCACGGATCCGAGCATCCTACCAAAACACAGATAACATCAATGAGCAGGACATGCTGCTAGATGGATGCTTCATCCTTCACCGCCTACTCAAGTACGCGCACATCGCAAAAAGAGAAGAAGCATTGGAGGTGAAGGCAAGTACAGCTAAGGATGAGGAAGAGGAGGACGACGACTGGACCCAGGTGTTCGGCAGGTGCTGGGTCTGGGGCTTTGTTACATACGACCTGCTGCTGCTCGAGAACCAGATTCCTTTCTTGGTCGTGCAAAGCTTGTTCCATGACCTTCGGACAGACCCAGACGAGAGCAGCGACGTCCTCGTGCTGGGCGCCCAACGCCTCTTCCGCTCCCTCCGGCCACAGCCGCTGCAGTCTTCGCACATCGCCTGCAGCAGTGTGCACCACCTCCTGCACCTCTTCTACCAATCTGTTGGTCTTCCAGCCGCGACGCCCAAGCCTGACAACCTCCGCAGGTACAGGATGCCACCGTCGGAGCTCTCTGAGTGGATGCCATGCGCGACGGAGCTGGAGGAGGCTGGCGTGAAGATCCGGGCGCGACAGGGTGCATCGAGCTTCCTCGACGTGGGGTTCGACGCCGGCTTCCTGGAGATCCCGATGCTGCAGCTGTACGACTACAGTGAGCAACTCCTGCGCAACCTGATCGCCTTCGAACAGACCTACCCGCTCACGCCGGGCCACGTCACCGCCTACGCTATGCTCATGGACTGCCTCGTGGCCTCGTCAGAGGACATGAGGCTGCTGCAGCTCAGAGGTGTGCTGATGAACCAGATGAACGGCGTGCGAGACAAGGACCAGACGGGGTTCTTCAGCCGCCTCTGCCACGGTGTACACATTGCCGCCGACCGCAACTACCTCGGCGGTGTGATCGAGGAGGTGAACAAGTACCAGCAGGCAAGGTGGCCCCGTTGGCGTGCGGCACTGGTGCGCAACTACTTCAGCAACCCATGGGTGGCCACGTCGCTCGCTGCCGCTGTGTTCCTGCTGGCCCTCACCATTATGCAGACCTTCTTCGCTGCGTATTCCTACTTCAAGCCACCCCATTGAAGTGAATAGCATAGTATGATCCACCACCTTTATATACCAAACTGGATCATCCTAAGAGCAGACCTTTTTTCTGAAAGTTTTTTATTATTATTATTGTCACGTCATCTTCCTTGGCATTTGGAGGATATATATATATACGTACTGTGTTGTGTGTTGTAATCTATCTGTGTTCCTACTTTACGTATTGTCATTTTTCACCGTGGTGGCACCAGCGCTAATGTGGGTCTGATATATCGAGTCCAGCGTCTAAAATTGTTTGGCGGTGCCATCTAACTACCAAACTTCTAAAATTGCATATCCAAGTCCCCAAACTTGCTAAATGGACAACACAAGCTAACTAAACTTGCATGACGGTGCAATATATCTAGGTTACTAACTTGCAAAATTACAATTTCAGATCACGAAACATACTAATAATCAGGCCACGCAAGGTCTAGACTATAGTTGTTTGTGATAAACTGCCTACGTGATTATTGACTGTGCACCTGTCACGTGGTGCCCACATGTTGTCCCTCTCTATTGTTTCCCTTCACAACTAACTCCCATATTGCTGCCATCATTCTCTTGTGCCACGTAGACTGAGCACTAGCATCAACTATATCCCACCAACAACAATCTCAGCACGTCTGAGTAACAGAAGTAGCACATGCCTGCTGAGTGTAGCTGTGGCAAAGGCCCAATGGCGGCTGGCATTGCACGAGCCACACTCCCTGCCCTTGCCTAGCGGCAGCCAAATCCATGCTCCTGCAGGGCCTTGCTATATAGGGTTGTTCGGATGGCACTAGCAGGCCAAAGGTTGGGAGCGTTGTATGAACGGGCACAGGAGGGAGTGAGAAAAGAGATGAGAGAGCTGGATGTCATATTGACTTACATAGGTGGGAGTGGGGAAGGAGATGAGAGATGACGACATGTTGGCCCACATGGGCATGTACACATAATGTCAAGAATACAAGGCGGGTGCCCATGTTTGCCCAAGGAGGATTGTCCCTACTGACTTTTTTTACGCTTGGCGTGGTGTACATAACTTGCGGACAACAAAGGTAGCTAGTGTGGAGAGTGGGCTGGTTTAGATCTTGCATGGCTGGAGGTCCACTTGGCGTCAACCAACATAGCGCATGGTGTTGAACACACAATCGTTGCCGAGCTTTGTGCAAAAGGGTTCTTACAGCAAGTAGAGGAGTAATTCGTGAATTTCGAGGTCTACCGGCTCAAAATAAAACATAACCTCCTTCGGAGGTGCTCATAACATATCTGGCTCAATCCTTTGGAGGTGCTCATAGAGATATGATTTGCATATGTGTGTTCATAGGGATGAGTGTGCGTGCGTGTTGTGGACTTTATTGTTGTACTGTGTAAAACGGTTTAGTCCTTCGGAGGTGCTCATAGAGTTAGGGTTTGCGTACGTGTATTCATAGGGGTGAGTGTGCGTACGTGTTGTGGACGTCGGCGTTGTACTGTGTAAAATAGCCGGTGTAGCACTTGTGCACTTGACTACAAACACACAATCGTTGTCGAGCTTTGTGCAGAAGGGTTCTTGGCCTTGATAAAGAAAGCAGAGGAGAAATTCGTGAATTTCGAGATCTACCGGCTCAAAAAACATAATCTCCTTCGGAGATGCTCATAAGGGTAGGATTTATGTACTTGTTTTTATAGAGATGAGTGTGTGTGTGTGTTGTGGACGCTGTCGTTGTACTTTGTAATTCTAAAAAACATACCCCTTTGTGCCTGAATAGGGGGGCACAGACCCTTTATTCTTTTCTGAACCAAAAGGTTGGAGCTCTGCCGCTCAATTAAGAAGAATAGCATGGGTGTTTTGTACTGTGTAATTCTAAAAAAACATATACCTTAGAATAGGGGGCATAGACTCTTTATTCTTTTTTGAACCGAAAGGCTGGAGCTCTGCCGCTCAATTAAGAAGAATAGAGGTTCACACAACAACATGACACACTCTCCTACCCACATAACAGCCAGCGTAGCACTTGACTACAACACACAATCGTTGCCGAGCTTTGTGCACACTACGTAGAAAAAGGTTTTTAGGGGCGGCTGGTAACCCTCTATAGGGGCGGTTTTGCCAGCCGCCCCTATGAAAGGGCGGCTACAAATCACTAATTTGTAGGGGCGGTTCCCAGACCGCCCCTATAAATCGATTTGTAGGGGCGCCTCACTCTACGGTTGTAGTATTTTTTCATGATATTTGCACACTTTGCGCCGGTCGGGTTTCGAACCTACGACCTCTCACTCGCGTGTAAACTCCTCTATCACTGCACCTCATGATCACTTGTGTCTACGTTCCATTTTGGTTCCCCACATATTATACAAAACTGAGCATAAATTGATTATTTGAGGCCCTAAACTAATTCAAATGAAAAAGTTGTCAACTACAAAGTTTTATAACTTTTCGAGATCTACAACTTTCATTTTGTTAGTTTCTCCATCCGAGGTCGTTTACAAAATTTAAATTTCAAATTTGAGAAATTCAAATGTAGTTTTCGATGACAAGATGATTTCAAATCACAAAGTTATCAACTACAAAGTTTCAAAACTTTTTGAGATCTACAAATTTCATTTTTGCTGTTTGTCCATCCGAGGTCATTTAAAAAATTCAAATTTCAAACTTTTTGAAATTCAAATGTAGTTTTCCTTGACAAGATGATTTCAAATTAAAAAGTTGTCAACTACAGAGTTTCATAACTTTCCGAGATCTACAATTTCTATTTTGATCATTTATTCATCCGACATAGTGGTAGTAACACTGTTCACAAATGTTACATATCCCTCTTATTGTTTATGAAACTATAAGAGAGATATGTAAACTTTATGAACAATGTTATTACCACTTTATCGGATGAAGAAATGACCAAAATAAAACTTGTAGATCTTGATAAGTTCTGCAACTTCTATGTTCATGATTTTTTCATCTGAAATCAAATAGTGTTCCAAAATAACGTTTGAAGTTGTTATTTTTTGAAACTCAAAATTCAAATAGATAAAACACGGTCACATGAAAAGATGGATAAAATAATAGTGGTAAGAACACAATAAATTGATAGGGCATGATTTTAGAAATTTTTAGAAAAAAAAATCATCAAATTTGAAGTTAGTATGAGGGAGAAAGACTAGTTACAAGTTTTAGCCAGAGATTAAAAAGAGAAATCAGAGTTCTTCAATAATTTCAAATTTTAATTTCAAATAGTATTTTTAAGTAGTAAATGATCTCAACTAAAAAGTTGTCAACTACAAAGTTTCATAACTTTTTGAGATCTACAACTTTCATTTTGATTGTTTCTCCATCCGAGGTTGTTTACAAAATTTAAATTTTAGTGCTTAATTTTTAATACTCGGCGTCTATTTGTAGAGGCACTTCAATATTGAGCCGCCCCTACAAATCCGATTTGTAGGGGCGGCTGGATATAGAGCCGCCCCTACAAATCGGACCATTTGTAGGGGCGGCTGATAACACCAGCCGCCCCTACAAATCCATTTGTAAGGGCAGCTCATTTGGCAACCATTTGTAGGGGCGGCTCCCCTACAAAGAAAGCAAGACGTTGCTACAAATCGTTTTTGTAGTAGTGACACTCTATAACTGAAATCCTGTCCACGCTGACGTATCCCACTTCCCTTCTCCCAAGTCTTCTCCCTCTCCTCTGATCTTGTGCTAACAGCGTGGTGCTCGGCTGCCCGCAAAAAGGACAATTGTCAACAAAGCATACGATCGATTAAAAGCACTTAACAAGCAACAACTGAATGTAATCTTCATGCAAAGAGAAAGTTCTCGGTTCTGCCTATGATGCCTTGCGTGAACAGAAATGGGGTTGGGGCCGGGTCTACAGTCATGATATCTGAAGAACAGGTTTCTTACGATGGAACGAGCGTGCTAGTGACATGTAAGTACAGGGATTCTGTTAAACAACTCCGGAGAAGACTGTCAGCGAAATGCTGGCTATAGGCAGAAAGCAAACCTTGCTAAATGGCAAGGTACAAAGCAGGATGCTAATGCTGCAGGCTTGGACCACTCCTTATGGTTGCTTTATGTTGAAAGAATGCGTGTGAACATATATGTCAAGCTTTTATTTTCTGAAAAGGCCTGAGAGGATGCGAATGCTATTGGGTACACTGGCAAAACGTGAACTACGGAACAAAACAACTGGAAGGAACTCTTACTGGACAAAACTTATATAGCATGTCAAAATTTTAGGAAATTTAAATAAAAACACACACTGTAATAAGGGCCGCCTATTCCTGATGAATGGATTTCTTCATGGCAGTTAGAGGTATCAAACATTGAGCCTGAGCCATTTTGGTTGAATTACGGAGAACAAATAAACTAGACTAACTATGTTGGTTCGGATATATAAGCTTGTTTTCAAGGCAAAAGGCATTAATGCAGCAAAGTGCAGTGAAAGAAAAGGATCTAACAGAGAGCTAGCTCTGAGCACACGGCCAGTACAATACTTATCTTATGGCTAGAGCAAAGTAAATATTCCTCATCCGTACAAAAATTGCTTTCTCCAACAGTATATATATGTGCACCCTCCATACTCGCATGCAAATGCCTTCTGATTACTTGGGAGGACGATATCAGAAGGGTTTCAATTTTTTGGATATAGTCATGGGCTATATTATGTTGTCTTACGCAATTGCAGTTGCAGTAGTGGGTAATTATTTATAAAATAGAATAGATCCAAGAACTATTATTATCAATGGTGATTAGATTCTACCGAATTAAGGGTTAGATATTTATAATTTTTGTGAAAGTTTCTAGAATCTATCTTTTTTCCTATCGGGTCTCATGGGGATAGTGGGGAGGCTCCATTGGGGATCTATAGTTAGAATTTCTAGAAGTTAACTTTTTTTAAGCATCATATGTATTTAGTTTGAATCTGAGCTTAAGATATATTTGCTCTTGTTATATCGCTTTCTTTGACTTCAAGAATCTACAATTTAGCTTTCAACTTTTAATCTTCTTGTTGAAAATTTTTCCACATTTTAAGTTGAAACTCTAGTATTTTTATCTTTTATTCGAAATTTATTATTTTTTCGATTAAAAAAAGAGTTTAGGTCCTACCAGTATTGTCCTCAACATGTTAAGCTAAAACTTAGCTTGCACATCCTGTTAAATTTGTTATATTACAGGATTATATGTGTATCAGTATTGTTTTTTATATCATAGAGTGTTTAAACTTAAATTGTCAATACTGATACGACATAGTGCTCTAGTTAAAATGTATAAACTTATTTTAAATAACAACTTATGGATTTTTTTTATAATGGAGTACTAATATAAATTAAAGTGGCTTGCCAATGTCTTTGCTATGCGCTTGTTAAGTAAACACTTTCCATGCTTTATAAGCTATTAAGATAAATATTTATCGTAAAGTACTAATGTTTACTTGGTCTTCATGAGGAAACATAACATCGTGGTTACTTTTAACATCATGGTTGTACAAGTGTGTAATTTAGAAATATGTATACCGTACTTTATGGACACTGAATTATTTTTCACAAGTATTTACATGTAGATTTGAGAGATATTTTCGTTTATTTTTTGTAATGGTTGAGGTAGATACAAATATAAGAGTGATGCATTATACAATCTTTCATAATGGCATAGATGGATAGGTTGAATGCGAATTTAGGTATTAATTTGCATGATCTTTCATTATGACAAAGATGGTTGTAGAAGTGTTATATATAAGTATACTGCTCGTGCTAACGCTACGACAACATTCGGATATATGCAAATTAGAACTGAAATATATGAAAACTCCATCACATGTCTACCACAAATTGAAGTGTCCCTAGCTATATACAAATTTGTTATAAATGAAATTTCTATGGTGGAACAAGTTCATGGAGATGAATGTTCATTTTATTTCAAGGCACTAAATAACTGCCCTAGTTTATATAGTAGCATTTCAACATTAAAATATATCCAACTGATGTCTTCATAGAAGTGCAAAAACAGTTGGAGTAACTTGACATCCATTTAACGTCGAAGTACGTAATGAGTATGTGAAATTCTGATTATGATTTTTCAGAACTAGAACATAGGCAACTAGCGAGGAAGGAGGGACGAATAATGCCGAGGATCTTAATAACGCAGGACCAGGGCAACCTAGATACTGCAGCATCCAGATTAGGTGCAGGACCGGCGGATCGTTCTCGAGATCTAGGTCCTTCTTTGTCGATGGTTCCACCTCAACATGAAGGTATTCTTCTTTCTTTCGTTTACAGGCATATCTCCATTCCTTCAGAATTTTGAAGCAAACTAGGATCAAATATTCACATGGTACATTTGTGGCATACTCTGCTGAGGGTGTGACGGCTCTGGCTGCTAGGAGCTGGTTGCTTCATTCCTAGCTCTTCTACCTGTTATCCTGCCAGAAACACTACTCCTGTGAGCTTCCTCTTGTGATACAAGAGTGAAGGTTACCTCCCGAAAATTATACAAATGAAGTTCCGGGTTAGGTAACGGGAACTCATTTGTATATCCGAGGAAGAAAAATACAAGATTACCGGTAGCATCATGTTTAAAAGTATGTCCCTTAACAAGATAATCTTCATCGTTAATGAGGCATGGAGTAGAAATGTAAACAAGATTTTCCAATGCATCAATTTTGAAAGCAATACGAGTAATATGGGACGTACAAGTAATAGGTCTTGACATCTTGAAATTTTCTAACCATTGAGCAATCATAAGCTTCACAGGAGAAATTTTAATGTTTTTAACCATGGTATAGAGGAGTTTTAATTCATCATTTAGAACAACTCTAACATCATCTCTAGGAAACAAAGTCATGGCTATCCAATGGTGCATGAGCCTCAAAGTAAGATGAAGAATTTCCATGTTACGAGGCCGAAATTTGCCAACTACAGCTTGACCCAAAATCTCTCCCCAAAAACTATGGCGGTTAAAATGCTTGAGGGAGACATTAAGGTCAAGAGAGCGTCTTTTATTAAAGCCAAGAAGTGAGCTGAGATCTCTCCATGGAAGATAATATTCTTTTTCAAAAAGACGGAAAGAGATCCCATTGTCAACTTCTTGCAGGGAGCATAAAAACTGAATGGTTAGGAGGCGGGAACCTTCCTCCCAGACAGGCAGAACTTCCTCCCAACCAACGGCTTTCCAAACAGCGAGGAAGTCATCGTCCATACCTATTTTCTCAAGAAGGTCCAGGTCCTATGCCGACGTGTGGCCGAAAGCTCGATCCTTGATGAGGGCGTACGCTTGCATCTCCCGGTCGCCTTCCAGGTCGAGGTAGGGTGCTTCGTCTTCCACTTCCATCAGCTCCATTTGTGATTCTGTTGGCGTGGTTTCTTCTTCATGCATCGGGCTTTCTTGGTGCGTGCTCGAGCTGCCATGGGAGTGTTTAATGTATTTTGCATTTTACCCGTGCGGATATCAAGGTTTTCAATTTGGTGGTTGATGTTCTCGAGTTCACGATGGTCTCTTGCTGAAAAAGAGAGTCGTGTCCCGGATAGTGGAGGTGGTCCATAGGAGCTGGAGGAGTGGTCAGGCTGGTGTGCATGCCTTGCCTGTGACCACTCTGTGCTGTCTGCGCTCAGCCATCCTGATCCTTCAGCTTCATGCGGTTGCGGGGGTTGATCCCAACCTGGCTAGAACCTGGGTGTAAACCCTGGCACCTGCCCAGCTAGAATCCACCCTGCATGGTACATTTGTGGCATACTCTGCTGAGGGTGTGACAGCTATGGCTGCTGGGAGCTGGTTGCTTCATTCCTAGCTCTTCTACATGTTATCCTGCCAGAAACACTACTCCAGTGAGCTTCCTCTTGTGATACAAGAGTGAAGGTTAGCTCCCGAAAATTACACAAATGAAGTTCCAGGTTAGGTAACAGGAACTCATTTGTATATCCGGGGAAGAAAAATACAAGATTACCGGTAGCATCATGTTTAAACGTATGTCCCTTAACAAGATAATCTTCATCGATAATGAGGCGTGGAGTAGAAAGTAAACAAGATTTTCCAATGCATCAATTTTGAAAGCAATACGAGTAATAAGGGACATACAAGTAATTGGTCTTGACATCTAGAAATTTTCTAACCATTGAGCAATCATAAGCTTCACAGGAGAAATTTTAATCTTTTTAATCATGGCACAGAGGAGTTTTAATTCATCATTTAGAACAACTCTAACATCATCTCTTGGAAACAAAGTCATGGCTATCCAATGGTGCATGAGCCTCAAAGTAAGATGATGAATTTCCATGTTACGAGGCTGAAATTTGCCAACTACAGCTTGACCCAAAATCTCTCCCCAAAAACTATGGCGGTTAAAATGCTTGAGGGAGACATTAAGGTCAAGAGAGCATCTTTTATTAAAGCCAAGAAGTGAGCTGAGATCTCTCCATGGAAGATAATATTCTTTTTCAAAAAGACGGAAAGAGATCCCATTGTCAACTTCTTGCAGGGAGCATAAAAACTGAATCGTTAGGAGGCGGGAACCTTCCTCCCAGACGGGCAGAACTTCCTCCCAACCAACGGCTTTCCAAACAGCGAGGAAGTCATCGTCCATACCTATTTTCTCGGGAAGGTCCGGGTCCTATGCCGGCGTGTGGCCGAAAGCTCGATCCTTGATGAGGGTGTACGCTTGCATCTCCCGGTCGCCTTCCAGGTCGAGGTAGGGTGCGTCGTCTTCCACTTCCATCGGCTCCGTTTGTGATTCTGTTGGCGTGGTTTCTTCTTCATGCATCGGGCTTTCTTGGTGCGTGCTCGAGCAGCCATGGGAGTGTCGTGAGCTTGATCCCGTGACCTTCTTGAGTGCGCCGCAGAGCTTCCTCCCAAGCCTGTTCATGGTAACAATAAAACAACGACAAGGCAACAAAACTCGAGGGCGGGTTATGTTAGCAAGAGCAAAATGGCCAACCCGAGAGCTTGTCTTTGGACTTTGGGCTTGGAAAATTTCAGCATAGTTTCTTTGCACTCAAACTTTGTGGAAAAATACGAAAATGATTTTTGGAGCAAGTGAGTTTGAGAGAGCGAAAAATGAGGAGAGTGGAGTGTGAGTGAGACCTCACATCCTGGCTCTCCTATTTATAAACTAAGCTCAAGCAGTCTGAAGGGGGGTGGAGGCAACAGCTAGGAGCTGTTGGAGAGAGCTGGGTGCACGTGGCTGCCAGGTGGGGTTGGCCGACCCCATAGGTCACCCGACCCACTGGTGGGCTCGCTGGTCCCCCCTTTTGCCAGCTGCTTCCAATGGTCATTTTGAATATGGCCGTTGGGGGCTTGGCCAGGTTTCAAACCAAAACTTGCTCAAAATCTTTTCCTAACAAAATTTTATTACTTTTTGAATTTTTATAAAAACATTTTTAAACATAAAATTGATATTAGAAAAATTCTAGTAATTGAAAAAATGAAATTTTTAGGAATTAAACATGTGTATGAAAATGCAAAATTGGAATTTGAAAATTTTAATTTTTAAACATGCATTTTGAATGAGATAACTACCGATTTACCTTCGGCAAGGACTCACCATTTAAAGTCCGTTGAGCGGGACTTTCCTCCTTTCAATTATTACTCGTAGACGGGGCATCCGGTCTAGGAGAAACAGACGTGGATGATTGTACATCTTTTACTCGCCACACCTTTTTGGTCTTCTTTGGAGGTGTGGGAGTTGTTCTGTCTTCGGAGCTTTCGGGGTTTGTTTTATTTTTCGTAGCTTCGACCTCTTCTTCGCTTTCGCCTTTTTGTTCATGTGTTTGCTCATGGAAGCGATGAGGCTATCCATCTTTTGAGGTTGAATTCCAACCTCTCTGATGCCTTGTGGGTTTGGCCCGTACTTGATTCTTATCATGGAGCATTGCTCCTACCTAGGCCGAAAGTCAAACTTCTCTTCTTTGCCGTTGATGTTGAAGCGGATTTCTCCAGCTCCAACATCAATTTGCACTACCACAGTGCTCAAGAAAGGTCGCCCAAGGATGAGCGGTGATTCTTTTATGGTTTCCATGTCCAGCACCATGAAATCGACAAGGACGAAGTAACCCCAAATTTTCACCGGGATATCTTCGGCTATCCCCACTCGGTAGCGAACTGAAGAATTGGCCAGCTGGAGCTGCATTAGCATTGGCGATAAATGTGTGAAGTTTAGTTGGTTGAATATGATATTGGGCATCACACTGACGCTGGCCCCAAGGTCGCACAAGGCGTGATCAAAACATTGTGTCCCGATAGAGCAAGTGATCGTGGGACACCCCGAATCTTTCTTCTTCTCGGGAAGTTTGTTGAGTATAGCTGCGCTACACTCTTCTGTTAGCCTAACGACTTTCGTGGTGGGCAGTAGTCGTTTGTTGTTGATGATGTCCTTGACGTAGTGTGCATATGAAGGTACATGTAATACATCCATTAAAGGAATGCTCACATGTATCTTCTCGATCATCGAAACAAAGCGAGTGAACTTCTCATCCATGGCTGACTTCCATGTACGAGTGGGGAACGGCAAGAAGCTTGTGTCAGCAAACTCTTGGGGGGGCCGTTTCCCCCTCTTGCACTTCATTCTGTGTTGAAGGTTCATCCTCCTTATTTTCGTTAGCCTTCCCTGCTTGGTTAGGGTGCGGTGGATCACGAATGGACTTACCACCTCTCGTGGTCACCACATTAACATTTTCACGGGAAGTCTCGGGTTGCCCCGAAATCTTCCTAGACTCATATGTAGGGACAACGGCAATAATTTGAGCTAATTGTGTTTCGAACATTTTATTAAGGCTCAATTGATTTTTGATGGAGCAAGATAAACCTTCTATTTTGAGTTAATAGTTTCTAACATTTTATCATTAGAGACAAGCTTCTTTGTTATGTTTTTGTTTATTTTAGCTTGCCCTAACACAAGATCTTTCAGGGAGGGTTGATTTGAAAAAATTGGATTAAAAGTAGTGTTACCTCCCTGGTATTGTGGGCGCGACTGGTTGTTCCACCCTTGGCCTCCTTTAGAATGGTACCCGTTGTTGTTGTTCATGTAGAGGACATCTTTGCGGGTTTCGAGGCAGTCATTCCTTGAATGTCCTGTGTTCCCACAGACCTCGCAAGTCATATGCGAGTCAAGTGCTTGGACGGTGCCATACATTGCTTCTTTCTCGGCAACGGGCTCGTCCAAGCGCTTCATGAGGAGATCCAATTTTGTGGCTAGCATATCTGCCTCCTTCATGGTATGCATGCCTTTTTGTCGGATGCTGAGTCTTTCTTCACTCCAGCCCTAGTTGGAGATCATTTTCTTAATTAGAGTCATAGCTCTGTTGATCGTGAGTGAGAGGAAGGCTCCTTCGGCGGCAGCATCTATGTGAGCTCTTGATATGGGCGTTAACCCGTTGTAAAAGTTCAGGAGAATTAGCCAATTCTCCATCCCATGGTGTGGCAGGTGAGGATGTATTCTTGCAGCCTCTCCCATGCCTCTAGGATAGATTCAGATGTTGTCTATTGGAAATTGGAATCCTTCCACGAAGAGCATTGGTTTTACCCATCGGGAAGAATTTAGAATGGAACGCCGTGGAACACTTGGTCCATGTATCAATAGCTTTCCGGTCCTTATAGAACCACTGTTTTGCCCTCCCCAGGAAGGAGAAAGGAAATAGACAGAGTCTGATAATCTCAGGGTTGACTCCCTTCATGACTATGGTGTCACAAAGTTCCAGGAATTGTTGTAGGTGAGCGTTGGCATCCTCACTAGGCAGTCCATGGAATGGACTAGTCTGCACCATCGTGATTAGACCGGTCTTTAGTTCAAAGTTTGCATCACCCACATTGATGTTGGGCCCAACGGGCACATTGGCAACAGCAGGGATGGAGAACTCGCGCAGAGTCTTTTGTGCCATCGTGTTCGATACGGACGGTGCTACGATGACTTGTTCATCTGCCGGCAAAGTGATGGAAGGAAGGATGAAACGGTGTCTAGTCTTCCTTAGGAGTGACTCCAAATTCTCGATGAAGTTTGTCGGCAAGTTGAAACCACTCATACACTATCCTGTTTTCATCTACAATAGGATAAAACAAGCAGAATTAGCCTACATGAGCAATGTTTACTACACAGACATATTATCATGAACATGTTCTAATATATTCTTCTATCCGATGTCTTCCTCGGCAACGGCGCAAGAAATGCTTGTTGGTATTTCTTAACGTTTACAGAAATATTCCGTAAGCGCACGGAGATACTGTTGTAGCATTTCACTTGGAAGTATTCAGGGTATCGTAATTTATATTTTGCCATGGGAAGGTGTTGGTATAAAAGTCTCTATTAGGTACATGAACAAGATAACATTGCTGTATAATAGACCAAAGTTCATAGCAGGGGTAAACCATGATAAATTTGGATACTGTGACACACATGAGCCAATCTCAGGAATAGAATAAAGAATAAAACCTAAACAGGAGCAGTCATACAAGTATCCTAGTGTTGCTATGCAAAGATTAGCAGATGATTTAATAAATACATGTTTAGGACTTAGTTCTAAGCACCCAGGCACCCGAGGAGACCAAACGAGCACTGGTCTGCCAGCAAGAGCACAGTCATATTCGCTGGTTCTTGATATACCCGAGCACAACGCCTGTGTATATGAAAACTACCCTTGCCCCCAGGAGCTTCGACCCTACGGATCGACAATCAAAGACAAGGGCAAACCTAAAGGTACAACAAACCACCACCGTAGTTTAGATCGACTAGACTAAATATATATATTGCAAAAATGATTGAGCATAGAGTATCATATGGTAAACTAATATCATATGAACTAAGCTCTGAATCGTAAGCATAACAACGATAGATTGAGAACAAGGCCATAAGGAAGCTGATGATATTTCTCATACCAAATCAACTCTGAGAAGTCCAAGATCTCCAACAAAGCTTCTAGCCTAGCTCCAAACTACTACAAAGGAAGAGTACAAGAGTGGAGAAGGAGATAGGCTCAAATGTGGTGTGTGTAGTGGGGGATGCCTCTCCCTCCTATTTATACTAGTCCTAACGTCAGTTTTGCAGGGAATATTCCAGGATCCCGCGTGGCACTGTCTTGGGACATTGATGTAGAGGGCCCACGCACAAGCTGGAGGAGGGCAGTGCACTTAAGGGGTCGAGCAACCCCTAGGGTCGGGCGACCCCAGGTGGTGCCACCCCACGATCACCTTGTTCTGGGTGGCTTCTTGTTGGACTTGGGCCGTGTCTACACATGCTCGGGCCCAGTTGAGTCAGGTAGATGGGCCTTTTCCTTTAGTGCTCTCATAGGATGGCATTACACTTTGTATCTTTGCGCATTTCGATCATGTTTTTTGTGGTTTCCATAAATGTTTCCTGCAAAACACTTATTCTCGAATACATGTGGAAATATGTTAATATAAATAAAAAATGCGAGTAAGGCAAGTTAGTTCTCCTCTATTTTTATCATATTTGGCGGTCGGATTTGGCCTTTAAGGACCGCCAACATTCACCTTGCATGTGGGTCCATCAATCCATGGGTGTTCATCTCCCACCATTGAGAGAAAGCACAAGCTTCATCCAATGGTGGAGATTGGCTTGGGAGTGCTTGGCATGGATTGTGGTGACATGGAGTGGCTGGTGAGCCCATTGGTGGGGTGAGCTAACCCTCCCTATGTGGGTTCACCGGCTCACATTGCTCCATTTAGCTTCAATCTCCATAGAAATACTAAAGTACAAGTGGAACTTCTTATTTGATAAAATATGCTCATGATATACTCAAGTACAAGGGAGATGAGCCTATCTTGAGCATATTTTATCAAATAACAAGTTCCACTTGTATTTGAGTATTTTTATGAAGATCCAAGCTCAATGGAGAAAAGTGAGCTAGTGGACCCACATAGGGGGTCAGCCAGCCCCACCCATGGTCCCACCAGTCACTCCATGTCACCACAAGCCATGACAAGCGCTCCCAAGCCAATCTCCACCCTTGGATGAAGCTTGTGCTTTCTCTCAATGGTGGGAGATGAACACCCATGGATTGATGGACCCACATGCAAGGTGAACCGACATCAAGTGGAGCAACAACAGCTCGTACCCGACAAGGAAGCTCCCTGGAGGTCCCACAAGTATGGAGGGGGTGGCCCACCTATCATAGGGGAGGTCGGGTGACCTCCCAAAAGGCTCTACCGACCTTGCCACCGCCTCATTGCATGCCTCCATGCTCAAGTCTAATCTCTACCCTCCATCAAGGTCAGTTTGATCTAATGGCTCATGATGATGATCACGCAGATCGCTAACGTGGCGTTGGAGTAACCCCTACTCCACCTCTCCTTATAAAAGGAGGCTCATACCCCTCCTCTCAAGACATGAAAGCTAGGAAGAAGCAAAGAAGCTCTCTAGTTTACTTCCACATTATCTTCGTATAGTAGGATAGTCTAGTGTGGGAGTTAGAAGTAGGGTCGAGCTCTAATTAGGTTCCCGAAGCTAGTCTTCTGGTCTAGTATACTTCTTGTACCTTTTTATTTTTGTAAGACTTTTACTTTATTTAATATATAATTCTTGCTCTACTTTACTTAGCATTTACTTTGTGCAACTCTATACTAGTTGTAGTGTTGTTCTGGTTAGTCTTAGCATATAGTTGTTATATA
Organism: Miscanthus floridulus; assembly: GCF_019320115.1. NCBI lineage: Eukaryota > Viridiplantae > Streptophyta > Magnoliopsida > Poales > Poaceae > Miscanthus > Miscanthus floridulus. The sequence continues at coordinate 29,734,154 of NC_089588.1, read as the reverse complement.
CTAGATCAATGATCTAGAACCCACACTTGTATATGATCACCGGCTTTAACTAGGTGCTCTATTTGGCCTGTGTGATCACAAGTAGAATAGTAAGAGAAGGTGTAAGCGTGGTGCTTATACACTATCTTGCCTTTGGTTGTTGCTTGTTGTATGGATTGTTTGTGGTAGCTAGTAGGTTATGATAGGGCCTATCTAGTCTTTGTATTCCACCACGTGTTCGAGATAAGTTTTTAAAAGGTAAGACAAGCATCAATTGTGTAGCTGCTTCGGGTAGGAGTTACATCTTCTACTTTCTCACCTACTAGTATACCCGTCATGTGGTCTCAATCTATTTATGTTGTAAGTGTGTGATTAAGATAAACCATAGGAGTAAAGTAAGAATCGTAGGAACCTTGACTCTCTCGTTGTTCTCCACCTAGCTATACCTTACTAAGTTATCTTTGAGCTACTTTGTACTTGCTTCCACACCCTTCGTATCCAATATTCAATTACCCCTCTACACTAAATGGTACAAGTTGTGGTAAACATTAGGATCTCTTGTTTATTATTATTCCTAGCCACCGCTTTCCCTTAGGATATAAATAACGATACCCTAGAATACTCTCAGGTGAAGTGCTACAACGATATATTCTGTGCGCTTGCGGAATTATCTACTTGATCATAAGAAATACCAACAGTGGGTCCACCAGCTCACTTTGCTCCATTTAGTTTGGATCTGCATAGAAATACTCAAGTACAAGTGGAACTTGTTATTTGATAAATTACGCTCATGATATGCTCATCTCCCTTTGATTCGAGGCTATTGACGGTGATTTTTAGTATATGAAAGTATGACATATTCACCGTCAACAGTTCCCCCAAATAGCGTAGGTGGGCATCGGTTGGAACACATGCTCTCATAGGCGATGCAACTCGCGGTTGTCGCCTATTTGTTCTGACTCAATGCCTTAGAGCTACTTGGCTATCGTCTGTCAGACCAGACTCTGTACCTTACAACTACTCAGCTTATGGATTAGAGATCTCTAGAGTCAGTCTTTGGTGGTGGCACAGGTCGGGAGCGGGGTGCTCGCACTCACACCGGATGTAGGCTGAGCTTGTAGTTGAACCTTGTTGTTGTATCACTTTTGTTTTTGTTGGTGTTGTAATCCTCCTCTCTTCCACTATGTCTTCTAATTCTATGACCTTCAGGGGTTATCCCTATAATAGGTGCTTTGCACCCTCCATTCCTAGCCTCGCTGGTTTCCGTGGAAAATTATTCAGGTGAGGCTCTCACCCCTCTAGTGATGTCTTCCAAAAAAATGTCTTCTCCCATCCCTCTCTGCCCCTATAAAACTGTCCCAAGCCTTGCAAGCGCAATCTGCCACCACCTCGCCCGCTCTTGCTTCCTCCCCTGCACTGTAGCGCCACTACGAGAGCTCTGTCGAGCCGAAGTTGCCGCCGTCGATCTCCTTATCGCACCACCTCTGGTTCCAATTTCTTCTCCATTGGGACACCATCAATTTGCTACTCATTCGTTGCTACTCGTTTTCAAGAATTCGTGGCCATCGTGGTGTTTCTCGAGCTCGCAGATGTTCCTGCACCACAGTACGTCTCCCTCCTCGGTCTCCTACCCTCCTCAATCCCCTCACCGAGAACTCTGTCAAAGTGTTCATGGTGATCTCCTGCCTTTTCGCTGACCTAGCCTTTTCTTGAAATCCGTCCACTATTTTCTGTGTCTTAGCAAATTCCCTTGCTACCTCTAGTTATCTATGTTTATTTGTGTTTTGGCCCTACCAGAATAACAAAATGAGTTTTTTTTTTGTTTTTTAAATGTGTTAATGATGTCATTATATCTAATAATGATGTCATTTATCCATTTTTGGTTAATAAAAATATTTATAAAATCTATATATTTGTATTTTTAAAATTGATTAATGATGTCATAAATCCTATTTATGATGTTATTAATATGTTTTAATTGATAAAATAATTTTCAAAATGGCACTTTTGAAAATTAGCCTTTAAACTTTATAAAATATTTTTGTGGTTGAAATAATTTTCATTTGATCCCTAGTTTTGAAAATATATACAAATATGACCTTTTTAATTACAACTTTGCCTCTAAACTTAAAAAAAACCCATATCTTTCTAGCCGTAGCTCCGTTTTAGGTGGTTCTTGCGCTCACGAGTTTGTAGAAACAAAACATACATATTAGTAAATATTATAGTATGCTTTTCCAATGTGTAGTGTACTGTTCTTATTTTGGTTTGTGGGCCATGTTTGTTGCTCCTCTACAGAAGGTATCGAGTAAGTGAACTTCCAAGATCAAGAGTTTGATATCTCTAATCAAGCCGAATTTGAAGCCCATTTTGAGTTAGTGTAGTTAGAACTTTACTCGTGTGCTGTGTCTAAATTTGAATCCCATGTTAGGGTTTACTAGACTTTTGACATATCATCCTTGAAATCTGGGTCGGTTGGGAATAGTTTCAAGATTAGCCTTGCAGTCTGGGTTGGGTTGGGTTTAATGTTAATATTGATAATGAACTATGCAACATGTGGGATGGTTATGTTTTTAGCAACATGGAGAATTGGAGTCCAGCAGGCTAGATGGTTAGTCTAAGGTTGGTTTGTGTCATGATACGGTGGATATGGTTGTGGTTGTGATATGACCTGTTGGATGGATGTGGTTTGTAGTTGTCAGCCCCTCGTTTTTAGACTCCGAAAGTGCATCTATAGTTGCGCCAGGATCATGCACAAGTACGCACTCGATAATAGAAATGCCACATAGATTTATAAAATACCAAGCTTTATTGATATCTAGAAATAGGGTCTTACAAAAGTGTCTCGAAAGGCATAGCCATAGGCTTTTATAAGTCTAACTTGTTCTATTTGCCGTGAGGCGGCATTTTATTACAGCGGGGTGGTAACTACTAAGCGGTATTTAATAGCGTAGCGACACTCTATTCCACAGGAATGCTTGAGCATGGTCAAAATCCTAGATCCTAAGACTCCTTCCAACGGTTCGCTAATCCTCGAGTGGTTCCTAATCCTCATGGTTCGCCTCTTCGTTGATGTTGAAGTCTTCCTCGAGGTCATTATCTGAAAGTCAACAACGGGTGAGTACATACGTACTCAGCAAGCCCTAACCATAGGGTATGGTGGGTGGTGTAGGTTTGTTGGTGGTGGATGATGGAGGTTGTTTGGTGGAGGTGGATGATGGAGGCTGTTTGGTGGTGGTGGATGATGATAGTGGAGGTGGAATTGGTAAGGTGATGTAGTCATAATTAAAGGTTTGGGCCCTGGTAGAGTATTATCATTCTCACCAGTTCCCGGGTTAATATTAAAGATTAATAAATCTCATTATTTCCATTTCATTACACATAAAAGTAAATCTAATCATAAGTGACATCATCCCAATGATTGCCCATTCCAAAGATGTGGCTATTCGAATAGATTCAATACGCTCTATAGAGGTGTACAAATTCCCCCACATGATAGGCGCAGTCCCTTCCATGATCAGTGGACGGAATAGGCCTAATGAGACCCCGTACCAGAAAGTATGCGACCTTAGATGTCCATACAATTCTACCATGGCTTCTCAAGGGTTGGAAAACTTCGAATGATACCACATCATCCATGTCAATAATTCGGATGATACCACATCATCCATTTCAAGAACCCAGATGATACCACATCATCCAGTCAATAAAAGGGGCTTGAACTCAGCCAAATCAAGGGGCTTAATGTGGAGGATCACTTAGCAACCACGCCAACCGGACCACGGCATATCACTTAGCAACCGGGTCTTCTCCTGATATTCCACTGCCAAACCGGACTCCTAGTAGAAATTATACTTCTATCTAATGGGGTGTGAGATAAAGTCTACCCATATAGACATATGGTTGTACGTAATATCTGGCTTGGTGAGATGGCCTATGAACCGGTCCTTATGTGACCGAGGTGAGTATCTTCCAATAGGAACCCTCACTAGGCAATCCTGCCAAGGTAATCCATACCACATGAATTACCCCGCACTCGCCCCTTGTCGATATCAAGTTTAGGTTTACCAAGTTATAATTCACAATTATTCTCAGGTTAATGTATATCATAGTGATCGCAGGGCATCATCATACGTCTTATTATATCATCAAATTCATATCTTGATGATCAAACTCATAATTCATAGTAATCCATAATTCATAATGAGAGAATAATATAAGTTTAGTTAATTAATTAGAGGAATGGAAAGCAGAGGGTTTAGGGTGGTAGTGGTAAGGTGTGATGGTGGTGGAAAGGGGAGTTAGGACTTGACGTCATTGTTGTCTCCTTTTGGATCCTCTACGTAGTCCGGGTCTTCACTCTCCTAGTACTCACTGTCTTCTGTTTGTCGGCGCTTAATAAATAAAACTACCGCCAAACTTGAAAATAAAAGAGAAAAACAAGCATAGAACAATATGGTGGTACTAGGTGGATTTGATAGTGTTCATTTTTAGAAGATTTATGGAAGTGGTTTCGCAAAAAATGGAGTTAGGGTTTAAGAGTTATGATTTTTAGAATTTTAATTATAGTTGGAGAATTAAATGGATTTTATGGTAATATTTTGGTGTATGGAAAATAAGTGAAAATTATATGGTCAAATTCCTGAGTGCACCTAGTTTATTTACAAATTTTTCTGGGAATTTTTCTAAGTCGGGAAATAGGTTTTATAGCCTTCTATGTACACTAACCGGGTACCTATAGCATTTACCGTGTGTGTGCTGTGTGTGTGACATGTGAGCCAGCGGTGTGGGCCAGCCTAGCATCAGTGTGGAGATGGTGTCATGTGCCTAGGCCCATGCGGCAGAGAGAGGAGAGAGGATGACAGATGGGGACGAAGCGGCGATGGAATGACGTCTCCAATCGTCCCCACCCGGCAGTGAGAGGAGTAGGGGGAAGAGGGAAACGACAGCCGGCACGGTGATGGAAGCATGGGGAAGAGCTTGGGCTTGCCGGAGTTCGCTACACCTGCGATGTCGAGCCTCAGTGCGGGTAGTGGAGTGGTGAATGGTGCTTGGGAGGTCTAGCCGCAGCCGGTGACGGGTTGCCGACGGCGATGGGAGCTCGGCACGGCGGTGGCGGCTTCGTGTAGTGAAAACAGACTTAGAGGCCTTATTCCATTCAACTAAATACGTGTACGTGTACGAGGTGGTGTGGTGAAAGTGCTAGTGGTGGTGCATTGCCTAGCCGAGCGTCGCCGATGGCATGCCAGCGTTCATGGAGGCGCGGCGGAGCTCGGTGCTCGGTGGTGGGGTGATACAGAGGGAGAGAGGGAGAAATAGGTGCAGTAGAAGGGAGAGGGGAGGCTCTAGAACTCTCTGGCCACTCCAATCGACCCGAGACCCAACAGAGAAGGAGGAAGGGGAAGGCGGCTCCAATGGCGATGGTGGCGCTCGATTTGGGGAGAATTACCCTAGCGCGCTACCAAGAGGAGGAGAGGAGGAATGGAGGGGGAGACGGTGTGTTCTAGCTTATGGTGGAGCTAGTAGTGGTGGTGGTGCGACCGGAGCGTCACCGGCCGGGCCTATTTATAGGCCGGCCATGGTGGTGCCAGCGGCAGGAAATATCTCCCGACCGTTGGAGATATTTCTCACCAGCGCACGCGCTCAAATTGCTATGGAGGTTCGGCATAGTGTGTCCTTATCCGTGCTCTTGTCCAGGAGCTCAGAGCTTGGCCATGGCGCAACGGTTGAGCGAGCTCAGTGCGACTCATGGCCATGGTGGCAGAGAGACAAAGAGGAGAAGAGAGGGGGAGGCAGAGAGAGAAGCGGGGTCGGGAAGCTTCCAGAGCTCGCCCGTGTCCTTATCCACACCATCAGAGCGGAACGGGTGCTAACGCGGTCGAGGTGGCCTACAGCGATGTGGTATTTGCATTGCTGTGGCGAGGTAGAGGACGGGCTGATGGGTTGGCCCCGTGCGTCAGTGAGGGAGAGGGAGAAGAAAGGAGGGAGCGGCGCGGTGCGCTGCTAGGCTAGGCCGAGCGGCTGCGGCCCAAGGCGAGAGCGAAAAGGGAGAGGGAGGCGGGCTGCGTCTGCGGGCCAAGGGAGAGGAAAGGAAGGAGGTAGGAGGTTTGAGCCCAAGTGGTCTTTCCTATTTTCTCATTCCTTTTCTATTCTATTTCATGGTTTGAAATGATTTTGAATTCAAGATTTGAAATGTTTTCAAGTAGGGTGTACCACCATATGTTCACAAGCAAACAACAAACATTCCATGCACTTCCACTCAAGTAGTTTATTATTAAGTTGATTTATTATTTATGCTAAATTAATTCCTAAAATAATTCTTGTGGAGGTGAATAATTCTTTTTGGAGTTTGTGATTTTTATTTTATGTAAAGTTTTAAAAAGTTCAAATTTTTAGTGATTTTTAAATTTGGGTCAAAATTCAGGGTGTTACAGACCTACCCCCTTAAAAAGAATCTCGTTCTCGAGATTCGAACTGATCCTCGAATAGATATGGAAATTCCTTTTTGAGATCTTCTCTTTCTCATGTGGCTTCTACCTCAGTGTGATTGCTCCATTGTACTCGACAAAATCTTACTGCGGTCCTTCTTGTTTGTCGGGTGGCAACATCCAATATCTTAATCGGTCTTTCTTGGTTCTGTAGATCTGGCTGTAAATCCATTACTTCCAAGGGTGTTTGTTCTTCTGGTACTCTCAAACATTGCTTTAGTTGTGATACGTGGAACACATCATGCATATTTGACATTTCTGGAGGTAGCTCTAGACGGTAAGCTACAGCTCCAACTTTCTCAATGATCTTGTACGGTCCGATATACCGTGGTGCTAACTTTCCTCTGACTTGAAATCTTTGGGTGCCTCTAATCGAGGATACTTTTAGATAGACAAAATCTCCTGGCTGAAATTCTAGTGGCCTGCGTTGGGTATCCGCGTAACTCTTTTGTCTGCTTTGTGCTTCTTTTAGGTTTTCTCGGACCTTGGCTACTTGTTCTTCTGCATCTTTGATCATGTCTTGTCCAAATAAGCTTCTTTCTCCAACTTTGGACCACATTAATGGTGTTTAGCACTTTCTTCCATATAGTGCCTCGAATGGTGCCATCTTTAGGCTTGCCTGGTAGCTATTATTATAAGAGAACTCAGCGAATGATAAACTCCTTTCCCAATCTTTTCCATATGTTAGTACATAGGCTCACAACATGTCTTCCAATATTTGATTTACCCTTTCCGTTTGTCCATCTGTTTGAGGATGATAGGCGGAGCTGAAATCTAAGTGTGTTCCCAAGGCAGCATGTAGACTTTTCCAGAAACATGCCATAAACTATGTACCTCTGTCAGACACAATTCGGCTTGGTACCCCATGTAATCAAAGGATGTTATCTATGTATAATTGTGCTAGTTTATCTCCCTGACATATGGCCTTCACTGGGATAAAGTGAGCCACTTTAGTTAATCTATCTACTATGACCCATATTGAGTCATTTCCTTTGTGTGTTTTGGGCAGCCCTGCTATAAAGTCCATGCTGATCTCATCCCATTTCCATACCGGTATATGTAGTGGTTGAAGTAGTCCCGCGTGTCACTGGTGTTCTGCTTTAACTCGCCGACAGGTATCGCATTGTGCTACATAATCTGCGATGTCTACTTTCATCCTTGTCCACCAATATTTTTGCTTGAGGTCCATGTACATTTTGGTGGATCCTGGGTTGATGTCGTATGCTAAATGGTGTGCTTCATCCAATATCAGCCTTCTAAGCATCTCATCTTGAGGTACGCATATCCGATCTTCGTACCATAGTATCCCTTGCTCGTCAACTTTAAATCCCTGGGTCTCTTTTTCAGCACTCCGTTTCTTGAGTTGTTGTATCTCTTTGTCCTTTTCTTGGGCTACTTTTATCTAGTCTTCCAAGGTTGGTAGTATATGCAGGATATTCAGGGTGCCATGTGGTACAATTTGTAGATTCAGGTGGCGGACTTCTTATGCTAACTCGGGTCTTCGATTTAGGGTTGTGAGGTAGTGGCAATAGGATTTTATGCTTAACGCATCCGCGGCCACGTTGGCCTTACCAGGATGGTATTCTCAGGTCATAATCCTTAATTAATTCCAACCATCTCCGTTGTCGTACGTTTAAATCTGGTTGAGTGAAAATATACTTCAAACTCTTATGATCCGTAAATATTTCACACTTGTTTCCAATGAGGTAGTGTCTCCATATTTTGAGTGCATGTACTACCGCTGCTAATTCCAGATCATGTGTCAGATAATTTTCTTCATGCGTCTTTAGTTGTCTGAAGGCATAAGCGATGACCTTATCATCTTGCATTAAAACACATCCGAGTCCTTGTCGGGAGGTATCGCAATATACTACAAAACTTTTGTGAATGTCTGGTAAAGTGAGTATTGGGGCTATTGTTAACCTTCTCTTTAATTCTTGGAAGCGCTTTTCACATGCTTCTGTCCACTTGAACTCATTTCCTTTCTGAGTCAAGGATGTCATTGGCGTAGCGATTTTGGAAAATCCTTCGATAAATCTTCTATAGTATCCAGTTAGTCCAAGGAAACTGCGAATTTATGTCTCATTTGAAGGTTGTTTCCATTTCGAGATTGCTTTGACCTTTTCTGTGTCCACTTTTACTATATCTACTATGATAATATGTCCCAGAAAAGCGACTTCTTGTAGCCAAAATTCGCACTTGCTGAATTTTGCGTATAGCTCATGTGCTCTTAACTTGTTCAATATCACTCTTAAATGTTGCTCCTGCTCTTTGGCACTCTTTGAGTAAATAAGAATATCATCAATAAACACCACAATGAATTTTTCTAGTTCCTCCATGAAAACTTTGTTCATCAGGTTCATGAAATATGCGGGCGCATTTGTTGATCCAAATGGCATCGCTGTGAACTCATATTGTCCATACCGTGTCACGAACGTTGTCTTTGGTATGTCACAAAGTTGGATTTTCAACTAGTAGTTGCCCGATCTCAAATCTATCTTTGAGAAGTATTTTGCTTCTTTTAGTTGGTCAAACAAATCATCTATTCTTGGTAGTGGGTATTTGTTCTTGATAGTGACTTCATTTAGTGACCGATAATCAATACACATACATAAACTTCCATCCTTCTTTTTCACAAACAACACTGGTGATCCCCATGGTGATGAACTCTGTCTAATGTATCCTTTTTCTTGTAATTCCTACAATTGTTTCTTTATTTATTCTAAATCATTGGCTGCCATTCGATATGGTCACTTTGCTATTGGAGCAGTTCTAGGTATCAGGTCAATGATAAATTCCAAATCTCTGTCTGGTGGCATTCCGGGTAACTCTTCTAGAAATACATCGGGGTATTCACATACTACTGGCACTTCCTCAACATTCTTGGCGTCTATGTTGCAAACCATTGGCTGAGCTTTTAGAACTTGGGGTGACATTCTACTTTTATTCCATTATGATTTATTAGTGTCACTATCTTATCTCTGCAGGATATGTTACCATGGTGTTTTCCTAACAAATTCATTCCTAGTATCACATCTAGTCCTTATGTCTTTAATACTACTAATTCTGCTTGGAACTCGATTCCATCGATCATTATTCTTACTCGAGGACATTTTAGAGAACATTTGAGGATAGCTCCGGGGGTATGTATCAAAGGAGTGGTGGGGAGTAACACCGTTCTCAAACCATTTTTAAGCACAAAATAAGCAGAAACAAACGAATGTGAGGCTCCAGAATCAAACAACACGCTTGCAGTTTACCAGGAACTCACCGTACATGACATCAGGGGCTGCCTGCACTTCTTATGCATTCATGTGGTTGACTCAGCCTAGACTAAAGGTCTGAGGGTTCCTTTTCTGCTGTCCAGAATACTGAGGTCCAGTGCGTCCAATTCCTGAGGCGGCTGTCCTATTGCTGGGTGTAGATGATGCAGGGGCAGAGGCTACCGATTGGTTTGCATATGGGCATTGGGCGATTCTATGTCCAGGTTGTCGGCATCTGAAACATGTCTACTCTGAGGCTGCATTATTGTTGCTCTTAGGCTGGTTATTGTTGTTGTAGCTTCGATAGGCGGATGTGGTTTGCTGAGAGTTGGTTCTAGGTGATCTATATTGCATGGTTGACTGATACTTCACTGGTTCAGTGTTGTTGGTCCTGACCCTTTGTGTCCTTTCCTGCTGACAGGCATGTTGCAGGTTGAACTTACACTTCCTTTCACCATCCATCTTTGAGCGTTCTTCTTCCAATAGAATATTGTGGTTCATCAAGGTGTTGAAATCTGGATAGATGTGCGTAATCATTTGTGTCCTATGTACTAAGTTAAATCCTCTTCTAAAACATCTCTGTTTCTTCTTATCTGTATTAACATCTTCGGGAGCATAGCGAGATAGCTTCATAAATTTCCGGATGTATTGATTCACTATCATTGCACCTTGCCTTAAGTAGCAGAATTCTTCGGCCTTCATTTCCATTATTCCTTCATGTCGATGAAATCTAGTCGGTAGTCTATTGAGGGGTATACCCACAGTAGTAGATGATCAGTGGAGGTGCGCATAATAGGAACCGGATGGTGTCACAGGCGCAGAGACAACAATTTAGATAGGTTCAGGCCGTCAGATTGACGTAATACCCTATGTCATGTGTCTTTGGTGGATTGTATAATGAGAGAAGAGATGATATGAGATGTTTTTGAGGGGGTCCCTACCTGCCTTATATAGCTAGGGGGTAGGGTTACAGGTCAGTTAGATCTAGATCTATTCGGTTACATGGTAAGTTTTTACAAGAAATACAATATCTAACATATCCGAACAGATCCTTCTCTATCTTCAAGATTCCTTCCTGAAGCCTTGTGCTGCACGCCGAGCAATGCCTTGCACCACACGTCTTGATCTTGTGGGCTGGACCGTCCCTGATGGTATGGCCCATGTCCATTGTCGTGGGTACCTAGGGTTATACCCCTCACAGCTAGTCCCCGAGCACCTTGTATCCGCTGAGCAACGCTATCTTGAACAAGTCTGAGCAGTTTAACCTAGAATTAGACAGTTAATCTGGCAATCAGACCAGTTTAACTGGTAATCTGATCAACAAAATTAGGCGCTAATCTGACCAGTAAAAAATAGGTGCCGACCAGTTTAACTGATCAACAGGCCTCGAACTTTACTCAAGTAAGGCTTGACAGAAGGATGTAAGGAGCTCAAGTTTAAAATTTAAAAATTCTCCACCTTAGGTGAAGTGTACACACTTAGGCTTCGTTGACAAAGTTGGATGATTATCATCCATGACTTAGTCAATAAGGAGGATAAATTAGGAAAAATGCACTACACTCACCGCCAGGTGAAGTGTAGCCCCTCAGTCCCCGAGCCTAACATTAGGTGAAGAATTCACCTTGTGCTAGGGTCAAAAAATAGAAGACTCCAAAGGCTTAGCCTATCACACAGCTAGTCCCCAACTTAGCTAAAGACCAGTAAGGAGGAAAAAATAGTACACTCACCGCAAGGTGAAGTGTACACACTTAGTCCTCGAGTCTGATAGAAGATAGAGAAATATCTTGTAGCAGGATCAAAGAATATCAGCAACCTGTTAGTCAAATAATCTACTCCCAGCTTAGCTGAGAAAATTACACTCACCACTAGGTGAAGTGTACACACTTAGTCCCCGAGCCTGCTATAAGATAGAATAACATCTTGTAGCAGGATCAAAGAATCAAGTGAAAAGGACGAAGTCCTCGGGCTTAGCACTAGATCATGGGAGAAAAAACCGGATAGTGCTTAGCACTAGACATTGGAGTAAATCTGGATAGTGCTTAGCACTTAGCCGTGGAGAAAATACTGGAGAGTGCTTAGCACTTGACCATGGAGAAAAAATGGAGAGTGCTTAGCACTTGATAGTGGAGAAAAAATGGAGAGTGCTTAGCACTTGACCGTGGAGAAAAATAGAGAGTGCTTAGCACTTGACCATGGAGAAAAAATGGAGAGTGCTTAGCACTTATCTGTGGAGAAAATTGGAGAGTGCTTAGCACTTGACCATGGAGAAAAAATGGAGAGTGCTTAGCACTTATCCATGGAGAAAATTGGAGAGCGCTTAGCACTGGACCATGGAGAAAATTGGAGAGTGCTTAGCACTAGACCATGGAGAAAATTGGAGAGTGCTTAGTACTTGACCGTGGAGAAAAAATGGAGAGTGCTTAGCACTTAACCATGGAGAAAATTGGAGAGTGCTTAGCACTTAACCATGGAGAAAATACTGGAGAGTGCTTAGCACTTGACCGTGGAGAAAAAATGGAGAGTGCGTGGAGAAAAAAATGGAGAGTGCTTAGCACTTGACCGTGGAGAAAATTGGAGTGTGCTTAGCACTTGACCATGGAGAAAAAATGGAGAGTGCTTAGCACTTATCCGTGGAGAAAATTGGAGAGTGCTTAGCACTTGACCATGGAGAAAAAATGGAGAGTGCTTAGCACTTTTCCATGGAGAAAATTGGAGAGTGCTTAGGACCATAGAGAAAATTGGAGAGTGCTTAGCACTGGACCATGGAGAAAATTGGAGATTGCTTAGCACTTGACCGTGGAGAAAAATTGGAGAGTGCTTAGCACTTAACCGTGGAGAAAATTGGAGAGTGCTTAGCACTTAACCGTGGAGAAAATTGGAGAGTGCATAGCACTTGACCGTGGAGAAAAAATGGAGAGTGCTTAGCACTTAACCATGGAGAAAATTGGAGAGTGCTTAGCACTTAACCATGGAGAAAAACTATAAATTGCTAAGCAAAGCAGGCCCATGCATTCAATATGCCCTGAGGCCTATTGAGCCAGCCCATTAAGCATCTGTAGAGAATTTGGACGGACGCGAGCGACGTGGCGCGGCACAGCGTGGTTTCCCAAAAACCTTGAAGACGAAAGGTCGGGGTCGAACCATATAAATGCAGATGCCGTGGAGCACTCCCTTCACATTGCCTGATGCTTCCTCTTCATCGCAACCAAAAAGCATTTGGCATTTGGCCTTCCGCGCACCTCGCCACAGCCGCATCACAACCGCAGCGCTGCCTCAATCAGATCTGAGCACAGTCCCATTGAATCAAAACCACCTCCTCAACCAGAGCTGATCCATGGCGAAGGGTGGAAAGAAGCATAGCCGCTCGAGCCCGAAAAGGTCAGGGGGGAATGCTGCGAAGAGCACTGGCGAGATCCGCTGTGATCTGGAGTGGGTCAAATCGACCTGCTCTTAGGAGTCCCTTGAGGGAATGGTGATTGAAGGCACCCTTCCAGACCAGGTGACCAGAGGATGGTGCCCTGCTGCAGGTGAGGCGTTCCCGACCCCCGACACCAATGAGCTTGTTGTATTTGAGGCATATTTTGTTCGTGGGTTTGGGATTCCTGCACATCCTTTCTTGTGCAAACTTCTTCGGTACTACGTCATTAGCCTTTGCCATCTCAATCCCAAAAGTATTCTTCATATCTCCCTCTTCATCAACCTATGCGAAGCATTCATCGGAATCGCTCCACAATTCAACCTCTTTCGCCACTTCTTCTGCCTCAAACCCTTCTCCGGATCTAGATCTCCCATGGTGGTCGGCGGAGTATATCTGTAGCTATGGGATGGTATGGTGAAAGAATACATCCAAGTGCCCCTCAACACATTGTTGAAGGGATGGACTGCTAGGTGGTTCTACATCCAAAACGATGAGCCGAGCCTGTAGGCCAACATAGACCACCTAGCGGAGCCAAATGCGAACTGGTTGGCAAGGCTGAGCAGCACAGAGATGACCTAGGTCGAGGAGCTCCTTTAGATACTAAGGAAGATTCAAGGCAACCTGGACAGAGTTGGTGTAGCAATCAACTTCATCTACCGTCGGATCCAGTCGAGCAAGGATAGGTTCCACCCCGCATTTGAATACGCGGGGGATAACGATACTGCTTGGGAACCCCCCGAGAGAGTAGAAAAGGGGGACGCCTATACCCGCACCCAGAAGCTCTTTTCAAAAGAACACAAGACTGAGGAACCTGGGCCAACAAAGGCCTTACAGCATCACGAATCCGTCACCATCGGTAAGAGTGCATCAATTGTAGTCATTATAATGTCAAGTCTTGTTGATGCTTTAATGTCTTATTGAAAACTGGTGGACAGAATAGTGCTGCATACTTCTCCGACATGCCAGACGAGACCTGGTCAGAGGGTGTTGATACCCATCCGACCCAACTGCCGGTAGGTCCGCCATCGGAAAGTAGCTCATCGTCCAAATCCGAGGACGTGGTGGAGACACCCACCAAGCATCAATAGGCGATGTGCGGGAAGCAACCAGCCCGGGAGGAGCGGGTGAAGAAGAAAAAGAAGATGAACATGCCACCACCATGCAGGGGTGGCGGAATCTCCTTTAGGGAGCCTTCGGCTCGCTGACGGGTCGTTGTAGACTGGTCGGACGACAATGAGGACGGAGGTGAGACGCTGCAGCAGCGAACTGCGTGAATGGCCACTCCGACACCTACCACCAAGGCCTCCGACCAGCAAGCCTGAGGAGCGGCCGATCGAAGATTTACTGGGGACGAAGTCCCCAAGCCCAGATGAGGGGCTCTGGCAGGGAGAGCCACCATGGCGAGTACAGAAGCGCCGGAGGCGAACTGGCCGCCTCCGGTGTTCTCAAGATTCGTGCCGTCGACTGAAGGGCAGGGGAGCTCCAACAAGCCCTGGTGATTTAAAGTTGCACATAGGCGATCCAACGCTTAAGTGTTGTTGCCACAGACTTAGTCCGAGCAAAACCGAACTTGAAGTATTAACGATACGATATCGTGTTGCAGGAAAACGCCAACCAAGGAGGTGCACCCAGTTAATGTCAGCGATGCCTAGCAAGAGCCGAAACCATGTGCCACGACTACCAGCGCTCGTGACACCGGTGCGGGACAGCCGGAAAAAACGCAGGAGGCACCCGAAGACCAGGCTAGTGCCCGAGTTGAAGTCCCCCATCGCTCAGAGCCCACAACTGAGGAGATTGCCACCGAGCCGACCAGTCACCCAGAGCCAAGAGCCAGTCCCCAAGCTCAATCACCAAGGACGGGTCTTGGTACCTCCGTCCGAGCATAAGACAGCCGGGTGCCAAAGCAAGCAAGGGAGACCCCCGAGTTCATTGAAGAAATTGAGCGTGAAGCGCCAGATACCCAGGACCCTCCCCCTCAGCTCTTACAGACTTTTGTATGCCGCAGAGATGCAGTAGAAGTCGTGGAGGATGAGGAGGCGAGCCAACAGGTGGAGACACTCAAGGCAACACTAGCGTCGGTGTCCAGCCAAATACAAGTAAGTTAATCCACATGACCAGTTGAAGTTGTAGATTATGGTAGTGAACTGTTGTTTGCCACAGGAGTTGATGAAGATCTCCAAGAACCGTGCACGCCAGCTGGAGTGGGCTGCTCCGGCAATCACCAAGAACCAGAGGCTGTGTGAGTCGGTGGAGGCATTGGAGATGATGTTGGTTGGAGCACACGGCGACCGAGAGAAGCTGCAAGCGCGAATGGCGCAACATGAGGTGGATAACTGGAAGCTAACAGAGTAGCTATGCGAAGCCGTCGATTCTAAGAATGGTGAGGCCTTAGGCCCTACAGCGTAATGCTTTCTTGTCCTCAATTTACCCAGGATGATAGTAACCTTCATCTGTGTAGAGCTTGAAACCGAGGCGCGTCTGGCGCCTGAGGCGAAGGCGCAGGCGGAGAATGAAGCGCGTCTGGCGCGTGAGGCGAAGGCGGAGGCAGAGACCGAAGTGCTACTAGCGCATGAAGCAAAGGCACTAGCAGAGAAAGAAAAAGATGAAGCTCGGTCGGCGAAGACAAAACTCATCGAAGAGCTAAAATGTAAGTTATTCCTCAAAGGGTCCAAAACCAATATAATTTAAAGGGCCTCATCGGACATCCAAACAACATTTTTAGGACTCAGCTATAAAAATTTACGGACCCATAATTTACACTGGTTTTGGGTTTAAAACTGGGCTTCCAAATAGGCCAATATATAAACATTTTCAAAGTAAAAGAGAGAAAGTTGAGGGTCTATTTGCAAATGCGTATTTGTTCTTTCCTTAAGCAGTTGGGCTCACGGCCATGGCTGCCGGTAGGTAGGCTCGGGAGACTCTGGCTGCGAGTGGCAGTAGCAGCTGAAGAGCAGCGCGGTCGGGCACAGCGGTAGAGTGGTGCGGCGGAGCAGCAGCGACATGCATGGCTTCCACAACCGGACATTGCGCCGGCAGTTACGATGGAACGACATGGCAATTTATACAATGTGTATAAAACCGAGAAACTCAAAAAACCAAACCAAATGCAGCTACCTGTTTACTTGCCCTTCTCTCCAGAAAACCCTACCACCTGAAACTGAAGCTGAATTGATTTCTTCCCTCGTAACTTTTGACCACGTGGAACTGCTAGCACCCGGACGTCCGGTCGGATATCGATGCGTTGGATGCTACGTGGCCCGTGCCGATTCATTTCCCTTGTGCGCTGCACTCCGCACTCGTGCCAGCACGCCCTCGCATGTGCTTCCATTTCGCACGCCCACGCGGGGCCTACGCTACACACTCACGGGGGGAGCGCTTGCGCCCCCTCATTTTTCCACGTGCATCCCATGTGCAACACCCCGATCTACTTTTGAAATATCCAGATGCAATATTTGCAACATAAGTATGAAGGCAAATTAAACGCTTGGAACATGCGTTTGAAACACTTGCAAAAACCTGAAAACACTTGGAAACCATTGCAAAACATATGCAACCTCAACATCCAGATAAACACTACTTGCAACATATGTGTGAAACATATATGCAACATCCAGATAAACAATACTTGCAACATACGTCTGAAAAATAGATGAAACATTGGGATAGACGCTTGCAACATATGTGTACAACCATTGCAACATATGCAACATCCCGATCTAATTTTGTAACATCTGTATGAAACACTTGCAACATACCTCAAAAACATCTGAAACATTTGAAATAGATGCTTGCAACTGTCGGTGCGGGACCCACGGGATACCCCGCAAGGAAAGGAGAAGGTCTCATCTTAACTATAACATCTCAAGACTGCATCGTCCACTGGCCAGGTTCTATTCCTGAGGATAGCGGCACCCAACTAGTCGACAATGCGACAACAACAATTCTACCCTACCAAGAAGGAGACTCGATCTGCGACCTTGAAGCCTCTACTGAAGTTATCAACAACTCTGATAGTACGGAAACCAACGCCGATGACAGAACAACTCATGCTCGAGAAGTATTCATGATTCGCCGTCCTCGATCACCATTAGTTCCCCTAGAAGCACCCGACGTCAAGTCTTCAGATGAATCTGAGTCCAACATATCACCATTTACCTAGGGGCACGATGGTGAGACCAAGAGTCAGAGGCAAGCCAGAGAAAGAAAGAACAAATTGAAACAAGGACGTCAACACCGTGCTAAGCAGCGCAAGGAAGCTTGGATCAAAAATGAGTCAGATCTAGCCGAGTACAATAGAAGAAAATCAGAGCGAGAGGTCGAAGAAGGACGAGCAGCGAATACACCCTACGATAAGATCCGAGAAGCACTAGAAGAACTCAGGGCGACTTCACATCCTAATGAAAAACAAGAACAGCTCTGGCACTTCCTCCGATCAACAGTCCTAAGGACGCACGACAGAAGGGCAACATCTCATGAGCAGGAAGATCAAAATCAAAGGAAGTCCGCCTTCGAGAGACTTGGACCAAGTGAAAGTCACAACAGAGAAAGTAAAAAAAACCATAGTCAAAACGACCGAGTCGAACAACCAAGAAAGGCCAGAAGCAAAGCACCTACTCGGACAGCCACGCAGAACTACTCTCACCAAGACAACAGTTGGCAAGAAGGGGGCGCTGAAACAGAATATACAGAAGCCAGAACGCATGATACATTCCCCTGTTTTGCAAACAGACTTGCTTCAATACGACTGCCTCACAAGTTCAAGCCGTCCAACCACTCCAAGTATGATGGCAAGACCGAACCAAGGCAGTGGCTTAGGATTTACTCGCAATCAATTGAATTGGCCGGAGGAGATGATGACATCAAGACCTTGTTCTTTCCCATAACCCTAGAAACCATGCCCCTTCAGTGGTTTGACAAATTGAATCTAGGATCAATCAAAAATTGGGAGGACCTACAAAGAGCTTTCTGCAAAAATTTCACGGGTATCATTACACACCCAATCACCCACGCAGAGCTAAAAGGACTCAAGTAGAAAGGGGGTGAAAGTCTCATAAATTACTATCGACGATTTGGCGAACTACGAGCTCAAGTACATGACATCACCCAATGAGAAGTAATCGAAGCTTTCTCTCACGGGATCATGGCTAGGTGGCAATTTCAAGACTTCTGCAAAGAAAACCCAAGAAACAATGAAGAATTCAGATGAACAGTGGAAAAGATGATTACCGCAGAAGAAAAGACACGAGAAAGATTCCCAGATAGAAACAATCGAGACAACCTGGACAAGCAAAATCTTCGAAATAACAGACATCAGGAAAGAAAACATGGACCAGACAACACCATAGCAGTCACTGACAAATCAAGGAAGTTTTCCAAGCCTAGGAGGTATGACGACATTGAAAACATGCGTTGCGTCTTACACCCCAAAGGAAATCACACCATCGGAGATTGCTACACCTTCAAAGATCGATACACAAGAAAGGATAGTAAGGAAAATATCAAAGAAGGCAATCAGAAAAAAGAAGAAGACAACCACGAAGACAAGGGATTCCAAAAATCTAGGGGGACAGTAGCAGTAATCTTTGCCGGGGTCCCAAATTCTAGAAGCAAACATCAAGAAAAGCTAGCGCTATGAACCATCATGGCAGCAGAACCAGCTACCCCAAGATATCTCAACTGGCCACAGTATCCAATCCAATTCTCAAGAGAAGACCAATGGACTAGCGTAGGAAACGCAGGCCATTACCCACTGGTTCTAGATCCAACTATTGTCGGTATGACTGTCACAAAAGTACTAATCAATGGGGGAGCCGGACTCAACATCATTTTCTCAGAAACTCTAAGGAAGATGGGACTACAACTCGCCGGGATGATTACACCAACAAGTACGCCTTTTTATGGCATAGTACCCGGCAAGGCAGCATTGCCACTTGGACAAATCACTCTACCAGTTACTTTTGGGACTCCCTCGAACTACCGTACAGAGTTCATCAAGTTTGAAGTTGTAGACTTCGATTCATCATATCACGCAATCCTCGGGCGCCCAGAACTAGCAAAGTTCATGGCGATACCACATTATCCGTACTTGTTGCTTAAAATGCCAGGGCCTAACGGTGTTCTCTCTCTTCGGAGTGATTTGAAGCGCGCTTTTGACTGCGATGTTCAGGCAATCCAAATTGCAGCAAAAGCACAGGCCGCCGATGGAAGAAAAGAAATAGCCGCTGTTGCAGCAGAAATGATCCCAGAAGAGCTAGTGATACCGGCCAAAAAACCCAGCATCCTAGCACCACCAAAAGAAGCCAACGTCAAGCAAATCGACCTGGGCACCGGTGATCCCTCCAAAACGGCAACCATCAGCGCCCACCTCTCGGCAAAATAGGAACTCGCGCTCACCAACTTTCTTCGGGACAACAAAGATATCTTCTCTTGGAAGCCGACCGACATGCTAGGGGTCCCAAGAGAGTTGGCTAAGCACATAATTGATATCAATGAAGGCTCCAAGCCTGTGAAGCAACGACTACGACGATTCTCACCCGACAAGAAGGCAGCAATTAAAAAAGAAATTACAAAACTAATGGCAGCCGGATTCATCAGAGAAATCCTCCATCCAGATTGGCTAGCAAACCCAGTTCTGGTAAAGAAAAAGAATACGGACGAGTGGCGCATGTGTGTCGACTACATAGATCTCAACAAACACTGCTCGAAAGATCCGTTCGGGCTACCATGCATTGATCAGATAATTGATTCAACAGCAGGATCTGCCCTATTATCCTTCCTTGATTGCTATTCAGGATATCACCAGATCGCATTAAAGGAACAAGACCAGAGCAAGACATCTTTCATCACTCCATTCGGTGCCTACTGCTACAAAACCATGTCATTTGGACTCAAGAACGCTGGTGCCACTTACCAAAGAGTGATCCAAACGTGCCTCGGTGATCAGATCGGCAAAAACGTAGAAGCATACGTGGATGATGTAGTAGTAAAGACAAAGAACCCGGATACACTAATTGAAGACTTAAAGCAGACCTTCGAAAACCTAAAAAGATGGAGGTGGAAATTGAACTCAAACAAGTGTGTATTCGGAGTTCCTTCAGGACAACTACTCGGATTCTTGGTCAGTCATCACGGAATCGAAGCAAGCGCCAAGCAAATTCGAGCCATAACAGAGATGGGCCCTCCTTGAAGTGTCAAAGATGTGCAGAAACTAACAGGCTACATGGCGGCCCTCAATCGTTTCATATCAAGACTGGGCGAAAAAGGGTTACCTTTCTTTAAATTGCTAAAGGAGACAGACAAGTTCGAATGGACAGAAGAAGCCAACGAAGCTTTCAAGAAGCTCAAGGCATACCTCACCTCCTTACCCATTCTCACACCTCTGAAGAAATACGAAGACATGATGCTGTACATTGCGGCAACTTCTACTGTGATTAGCACTGCGATTGTCGTAGAAAGAGAAGAAGAAGGGCGTATATATAAAGTACAACTCCCCATATACTACATCAGCGAAGTACTGTCAGAATCAAAAATCCAATACCCGCATGTGCAAAAACTACTCTACGCCCTCCTGATCACTTCACGCAAGTTTCGCCACTATTTTGAAAGCCACAAGATTACCGTGGTGACAGATTTCCCACTCGGAGACATCCTACACAACAGAGATGCAACAGGGCGCATATCTAAGTGGGCAGTTTAACTTGGTGCTCTCAATATCGATTTCACCCCACGAAAGGCAATCAAATCTCAAGCCCTGGCCGATTTTGTTGCCGAGTGGACAGAAATTCAACAACCTATGTCAAATACCATCCTTGATCATTGGAAGATGTACTTTGATGGATCACTCAAGCTAGGCGGAGCCGGTGCAGGCGTTCTCCTCATTTCTCCAGATGAAAAACAACTCAAGTATGTCCTTCAGATACTATGGCAAGCTACAAACAATGAAGCAGGATACGAAGCCCTCATCCACGGGCTACGAATGGCAATTACCCTCGGAATCAAGCGTTTACTTGTATACAGTGATTCAGCAGTAGTTATCAATAAAGTCAACAAAGATTGGGATTGCAACAAAGAAAACATGGGCGCTTACTGTGCAGAAATACGAAAGCTCAAAAAACATTTTCAAGGACTAGAAATTCTACACGTCCTGCGTGATTCTAATATTGCGGCAGACGTCCTCGCCAAGCTTGGATTAGACAGGGCGAAGGTTCCACCCGGTGTATTCATAGAGGAGTTATCAGCTCCCTCTATCAAACAACCCGGTGAGATAACCCCCGAAATCTCAGCTAAAGGCACCTAGATTTTGATAATCACCACTTCATGGACCCAGGTTTTTATTGATTACATCAAAGAGAATAAGTTGCCAGCAGAAAAAGAGGAAGCTACCCGAGTTGTTCGTAGAAGCAAGAATTACATCCTAGTAGGAGACAAGCTCTACAGAAGAGCCACATCATTAGGAGTACTCCTAAAATGCATCTCATTTGAAGAGGGCAAAGAGATCCTAGACGAAATACACTCAGGTTGCTGTGGAAATCACGTCGCTTCAAGAACACTAGTCGGCAAAGCATTCCACACCGGTTTCTACTGGCCAACCGCTTTGAAAGACATAGAAGAACTTGTCAGAAGATGCAAAGGTTGTCAAATGTTCGCAAGACAAGCTAATGTGCCAGCTCACAACCTCATCTGCATCCCACCTGCTTGGCCTTTCTCCTGCTGAGGGTTGGATCAAGTAGGACCTCTCAAGAAAGCAAAAGGCGGTTTTGAGTACATCTTCATAGCAATTGACAAGTTCACCAAATGGATTGAATACAAACGACTCGCAAAATACAGCACAGCCAAAGCAGTCGAGTTCATCCAAGACATTATGCACCGCTTCGGCATGCCCAATCGAATCATCGTAGATTTGGGTTCTCCCTTCACAGCCACAGAATTCCAAAGTTGGGCATAGGACTGCGACTTCAGAATAGATTACGCATCAGTCGCACATCTAGAGGCCAACGGATAGGTCGAAAGGGCTAACGGACTCATACTAGCTGGATTAAAACCAAGACTGTACGAAGAACTAGTGGACTATGGATCAAAATGGATTGAAGAATTACCCAAGGTCGTATAGGGGCTACGAACTCAAATAAGCAGGGCCACCGGATACTCACCTTTCTTCCTGGTTTACGGATCAGAAGCCGTACTACCTGCCGACTTGATCTGGACGTCACCAAGGATAGAACAATATGACAAAGGAGAAGCAGAACACACCCGAAGATTAGAGCTCGACTGTACAGAAGAAGTCAGAGTAAACGCTACCCTTCAATCAGCAAGATATCTCCAAGGATTAAGACGCCACTACAACAAGAATACCCAGTCTCGATCATTACAAGTCGGAGACCTAGTACTAAGAAGAATACAAAAAACCAACGGACGCCATAAACTACTCAGTCCATGGGAAGATCCTTTTATCGTCACAAAAGTCACCGGACCGGGCACATACAAGTTGATAACTAAAGACGGAAAAGAAGTCAACAATACATGGCACATCAGCCAGCTACGAAGATTCTACGCATAAAAACAACTCAAGGGAAAATATATATACAAGCCACAAGAGATCAATGTTTATGATCAATAAAGATAGCGCTCATCAACAACATATGTACTATTATGACCTATCAATATTCATGATCAATAAAGATGGTTCTTTCTCGACAAATATATGTCTTATTATGGCTTTCCCCGAGTTGTTTCCAATGAGCACCAAAAAGCAAAATGGCTGAAAAGACGCCTGAGCATACCGGCCGAGAGCAAAAGAGCTAAAAGCATGCTTGAGCCCACCGATGAGGGTAGCTAACAAGCTAACACCCGAAACAAAAAGCAAAATGGCTGAAAAGACGTCTGGGCATACCGACTGAGAGCAAAAGAGCTGAAAACATGCTTAAGCCCACCGATGAGGGTAGCTAACAAGCTAACACCCGAAACAAAAAGCAAAATGGCTGAAAAGACGCCTGAGCATACCGGCCGAGAGCAAAAGAGCTGAAAACATGCTTGAGCCCGCCGATGAGGGTAGCTAACAAGCTAACACCCGAAACAAAAAGCAAAATGGCTGAAAAGACGCCTGAGCATACCGGCCGAGAGCAAAAGAGCTGAAAACATGCTTGAGCCCGCCGATGAGGGTAGCAAACAAGCTAACACCCGAAACAAAAAGCAAAATGGCTGAAAAGACGCCTAAGCATACCGGCCGAGAGCAAAAGAGCTGAAAACATGCTTGAGCCCGCCGATGAGGGTAGCTAACAAGCTAACACCCGAACCAAAAAAGCAAAATGGCTAAAAAGACGCCTGAGCATACCGGCCGAGAGCAAAAGAGCTGAAAACATGCTTGTGCCCGCCGATGAGGGTAGCTAATAAGCTAACACCCGAACCAAAAAGCAAAATGGCTGAAAAGACGCCTGAGCATACCGACCGAGAGCAAAAGAGCTGAAAAGATGCTTGAGCCCGCCGATGAGGGTAGCTAATAAGCTAACACCCGAACCAGAAAGCAAAATGACTGAAACTAAGCCTGAACATAAAAGAGCAATTTCAAGACAAGACCCTCCAGCTCCTTGTTCCAAATAGCAAGAGGCTCAGGGGCTACACTCAGAAGATCCCAAGAAGCGCTACACGGTTTTGCTCAAGAAAGCACTCGGACGACGCTTGTTCCTGCTCAACAAGACTTGAAGGAACAAGACGAGGCTTCTAGAGCTCTACCATGAAGTGCTCGGGGGCTTGTCGATCCTAGGATGTTTTTGCAACCAAAGATAGGACCAGATGCTGACCACACTCCGAGAAGAAGCTAGAGATGTCCTAAGTCTTTTCAGTACCAACAAGAACACAAAGTTTGTCGAGACAATGATCTATACCGAGTTGTTTACAAGTCACAGATGAAAGCCAGACAAGCACTCGACAAATCAAGGAAGTCTATCAAGACATCAACCTACATATACCGAGTTGTTTACAAGGCACAAACAAAAGAAAAAAAAGCACTCGACAGATCAAGAAAGTTTGTCAAGATAATGATTTACCTAAGCCGAGTTGTTTACGAGACAAAGAAATACAGACAAAGAAGACATCAACAAAAAATAAAGAATCTCCATTCAGTTTTCAAGTATAATGTTTTGTTATAGAAGCTGGAATACAAAGGTCAATTACATCAGGCATTGTCATCAGGAGAAGAAACATCAATGTTAAGATTATCTATAATCTTCCTGGCTAAATCATTGACCTCAGGCTCCAACTTCTCAACAACATCTAGGTACTCTTGGCTCTCGGCTTCATCAGCAACCTTGGACAAAGAAAACTCCGGAGAAAGAACCCGGACCTGAGCAAGAACATTCCTGGTGCAAAGATGGGCACACCTCTTCATGAACTCCTAGAAACGGGTCGGCACTTGGGGAATGAACTGGGCCCAAGAATGACCATCGTCTGCTGGAGTTCGGAGAAGGCCGGCTACTGACTAAAAAGACTTCCACAAAGCTTTCCAGTTCTCAGTAGCCGTTGCCAACTTGCCAGTCAAGTCTTCAACGGTTTTTGGGCCTGCACAAGATCTCTGTCAGCTCCACGCCTAATCAACTTAGCAAGCGTGAGTTCTTCTTTAGCTTGAGTAATTACCTCCTTAGCCTTATTGTGGCTAGTACGAACGAGTGTCTTCATCTCCTCGATACCCTCCGAGAGCTTCTGCTTTTCAACTCGGAGAGCTAGACCAAGCAACAAAAAGGCAAGTTAGCAGAGAGGCAAATTTGAATACAAAGGGAAGCGAAAAAGAACTCGCGATACCATGGCACTCTTTCTTCATGGCCTCCACGTTTTTTAAGGCCTCCTGGGCAGATGCATCCCTCTGCTTTTCTACCTCAACTACTCGGGCATGGAGAGCCTTCTCCTCCTACTGAGGCATTTGACGCTCAGTCTCCAACTCGGCCCGACAGAGGTCAAGGTCTGCCTTCAGGGTACTCACCTCAGAAGACAACTTTTTCTCGTTTTCAGACGAGAAAAAGAAGCCGGTATGATCATGAGAAAAGGACTGAGCAAAAAGGAAGAGAGAAAAACAAGAAATAAGGACAGGAGAAAAACGAACATCCAGAGAAAGAAGTTCAGAAAAACTTACCTGGAGCTTTTCCCCGAAAGAAGTCACGAAGGTCGCCAAGTTTCCCCAGGCGGCAGTCAGCTCCGACAATCGATGAGTGGCATCAAATTGCTGCACCACATCATCAGCCAAAGGCGGACCACCGGAAGCAAGAAGAGGAGAGGGAGAAGCCAGCCGAGGCGAAGAAGGCATGACCAGGGCAATCTCCTGGGAAGCCATGACCAATCCCTCAGATGAACCCACCGCCATGGCCACGGTCACCTCGGGAGACGGCAAATCAGCTGTGGACTCTGTCCCCCTCACAGCCACCTCGACGACCGTGCGTTCTGAGTCCTGAGACTTAGTACGCAAGGGCGCACCAGAGATTTGACAAGAAGTCGACTGGAGGCTCGGGGAAGACGAAGACCTAAAAGTTGACAAGGAAACTCGTCAAAAAGAATAAGAAAAAAAGGAGAACAGAAGTAGAGAAATAAAACCAAAATTCACTCACTCAGCTATCTTCTTCTTCATAAAACCAAAAGAAGACCTCGCAGGGGGAACCATGGCAGCAAAAACATCGCCACCACCCTACGGCAGGAGCGGTGCGGCCGGTACTAGAGCCTCAGAAGAACTCGAACCCGATGTCTGCTTGCTACAAGAAAACAAGACCAAGCCCAAAACAAAGACAGGAGTTCAACAATAGGAAAACAAGATAAAAGTACTCCCATTTGGGTGTAGGATTCTTCCCCTGTAATCTTAGTAGAAGTATTATTCTATAATCCTACTAGGAACTCACATTGTAAACCGACTAGGACTCTGGCCTCCTGACTATATAAAGAAGGGCAGGGCTCCTTAGATCGGGAGTTCAGAGAACAATTGTACGACACAATACTTTACAACCAATCTAACGCAAAGGCTAAACGCCGACTGGACGTAGGGCTATTACTCGATCATCGATCGAGGGTCCAAACCAGGATAAATCGACTGTCTCTTACGTTTACCGTCG
This sequence comes from Miscanthus floridulus, assembly GCF_019320115.1. Classification (NCBI taxonomy): domain Eukaryota; kingdom Viridiplantae; phylum Streptophyta; class Magnoliopsida; order Poales; family Poaceae; genus Miscanthus; species Miscanthus floridulus. The sequence continues at coordinate 29,707,921 of NC_089588.1, read as the reverse complement.
AGTTCCACATACACTGAAGCCCGAACATACTGCCCCAGGGATCCCCATGGCAGTCGCCACCACCCTGCAGCAGGAGCGGTGCGGCTAGTACTAGAGCCTCAGAAGAACTCAAACCCGATGTCCGCTTGCTACAAGAAAACAAAGAGAGGAATTCAACAATAGGAAAACAAGAAAAGAACTCACCGACATGTAACGAGGGCAGCATCATCATCCTCTTCCTCCTCACTCTCGACCAAGGCCACCATAGATCCAGCTGAAAAAAGGACAAAAGTACTCGGTCAAAGATAAAAACAAACAGCAAAAGGACAGAGCGTATTAATATGCTCACCTAAGAGCATGCTAGCTACAACTAGAGTACCTGGACGAGTACTCGACTGGCGAGACTTCTTGGCAGCAGATGGAGCAGAAGAAGAACTATCTGCTTGCCCCCTCTTTCTGAAAGTACGAGGAGCTCGAGGGACTGGACGAGGAACATATTCTTCATACATGTCATAAAATGCGGAAGAAACACCAGGAAGCATCATGGTAGTTTGAGACTTACTGGTCAAGGACGCCCCAGCAAGACTACCCCCAACCTCCACATTTGCAGGGAGATCATCAAGGGGAATTGGATCAGCGAAATTACGCCCCAATTCCTATAAAAGAATAAAACAACAAGACAAGGAAGATTAAGCAAAAGTGGATACAACGAAAGACAATCAAAAGTACCCGCATAAAGAAAAGAACAACTCAGAGCAGGGGGCGGGTTCTTAGCGATGTACTCAAGGACAGCAAGCGGAACAACGCTTACTCCTTTCAACATCTTCTGGAGACGCTCGAGCACCTCCTCGTCGATCAACTCAAGGGCAGGGACCATACGAGAAGGGTCCTCCGCCCCAGAGTACTCGAAACCGTAATGTTTGCACTCCTTCAAAGGTTGAACTCAGCAGCGAAGAAAACTTGAAATAATACCGAAGCCGGTCAAGCCTTGCTGTTTCAGAGTGCAAATCCTCTCGAGAAAAGGCTTGATCATCTGGAGCTCAGCAGTCGTCACATGGTTCTTTTCCCATCGGTCATTAACCAAGGGACCAGATCCGGAGTGAACAGAAAGAGGAGGAATCAAGTTGGCAGCATAAAACCAATTAGCACGCCAATCTCTAACAGAATCAACCAGGTCATAGTCAAAGAATTTGCTCTTAAGACCCTGGCGAAACTGGATCCCGCAGCCACCAAGAACATTGGTGTCATCGCGGCGGGGTTGTGGCTTCAGGTGAAAGAAGTAACGAAAGAGGGAAAGAGAAGGAGGAATTCCAAGGAAAGTTTCACAGAGATGAACAAAGATAGAAAGATGGAGGACAGCATTGGGAGCAAGATGATTCAGGCTAATCCCAAAATAACTGAGAAACCGACGAAGAAAAGCAGAAGCCGGGAGGCAAAGTCCAACACGGATAAAGGAAACGAAAAGAATAATCTCACTAGGACCTGGAGCAGGGACCCGATGCTCACCTGGAGCCCTCCATTCAGCAATGTCCTTGCTCTGGATCAGACCATCGCCAACAAGCTCGCAAAGCTGGTCTTCAGTAGTTGTCGAAGCCGGCCAAACCTTCTGGGTAGCCCTCATGGCCATGAACTCTTGGTTCTCGATTATAGAAAGTGATGACTCCTCGTCCACAAAGGCTGCCTGGGACTTGCTCGCGGCTTTCTTCCTACCCATGTACTAGCGGAAGCAAAAAGGCACTAGGGAAAGATGAGGCTCAGACGGTGGCGCTCAGACGACGGCAACAATGGCGGCGGTGGATTTCTGAAAACTAGGGTTTCAAGGCAAAAGCGGAGCAGTGAAGAAGAAGAAGATGAAAGGCCTTTAAATAGATTTTACAGCAGTAAAACGTGGCCCACCAGGCCCATTTCAACACGACATGAGGACGCAACGGTCCATTTACTGACACAGCTAAAATGACGGATGGCACAAATCCACACAACGGTACAGTTCAATGGACAGATTTTAGACTTATCCATCCAGCACTACGGCAGAGTTATCATATTGCTACGAAAAGAACTCATCAACCATGAAGCAACGAAGGGTTACCAACAAGGAACACAACAACCCGGATCTTATAGAAAGAACTCGGGATTCTCACAAACAACCGGGAAATAAGTAGAATAAAGAATGACAACTCAGAAGACAAAATTTTTTTCCATTATGAATGCTTTCAAAAATAGAAGATTACACATCTTACAAGACCCAACGAACTCGGTACTACGACAAGCAAGGTAGCAAAGAGGAACCCGGACATAGCTAGGCTCTGGAACGACTACGTGTTCCAAATTGCTACTCGGTAGAACAAACTACACTCGGCTACACTGTTTTCTTCAAAGGACGGACGCAGTGCATCCAAGGCGGAGATCAGCAGCACGGTGGGACAACATGGAGCAGAGAAGGTTGGCAGGCATCTGTCTACCCAAGTCCGATGTGATGCTGGATATGGTGTTGATCTGCACCGGACAGTCTCAGGGCAGGCGGCGAGGATCAACCCAGAACTGCCAGATGAAGGAACGAAGCCCACATCACAAGACTTTCTCCAACTAACGCCACGTACATCCTGGTACATTGCTGCTGCAGGATTAACCTACCTCTAATCCCTATCATAAGACTCCCTCCAGCTACGGCAAGACACACAAGAACTGCAAAATACGTCCGGGGGCTCCTCTACTTCACAAACTACCATATTCATGACTACAGAGACTTCAGAACAAGCAACAAAACGCTCAATGAATCAAAACAGCACTCCAGGAGGGTATTTATAGACTGAAGGAGCGGTGCACATGGACTAGGAGCACCAACGAAACAAGCCTAACAAAGGACACAGTGAGAAGACAGAACTCAATAATGGAGGACTCAGAAGTAAAGGAACAGTACTCGAAAACGAGCATATTCGGAAGAATATACCAACACTGTGCAACTCATGAACAAACAGCATTTACACTCAACCACTACCAAACAACCACATCTGACAACAGCAGACCGCCAGAAAATATACCAAGACCCAGCACCCGAGTTCTTTTTGAATAAAAGAACCCGGATATACGCTCGGGGGCTGCAACAGGAGAGAATGTTCAGCTCTTTTGAACAGCATAAGATTCAAGACCCTCCAACTTTTTGTTCCAAATAGCAAGAGGCTCGGGGGCTACACTTAGTGAGTGCACTTTTTCCTTCAAAAAAAGCGCACGTCACTCAGAAGACTTCAAGACAGACCACTTCAAGACCACACGACAAAAAGAACACGGACATATCTATATCCGAGCTCTTTTTGACAAAGAACCCGGGTATACGCTCATGAGCCCTTCGATGAAGATTCAGGGCGATTTCAAGAGAAGACCCTCAAGCTCCTTGTGCCAAACAGCAAGAGGCTAGGGGGCTACACCCAAATGGGGGTACTTTTTTCTTCAAAAAGGTACACACCACGCGAAGATCTCACGAAGCGCTACACGGTTTCGCTCAAGAAAGCACTCGGACGACGCTTGTTCCTGCTCGACAAGACTTGAAGGAACAAGACGAGGCTTCCAGAACTCAGCCATGAAGTGCTCGGGGGCTTATCGGTGCGGGACCCACGGGATACCCCGCAAGAAAAGGAGAAGATCTAGTCTATCTAGGATTCTTCCCCTGTAATCTTAGTAGAAGTATTATTCTTTAATCCTACTAGGAACTCACATTATAAACCGACTAGGACTCTGGCCTCCTGACTATATAAAGGAGGGCATGGCTCCTTAGATCGGGAGTTCAGAGGACAATTGTACGACACAATACTTTACAACCAATCTAACGCAAAGGCTAAACGCCGACTGGACGTAGGGCTATTACTCGATCATCGATCGAGGGTCCGAACCAGGATAAATCGACTGTCTCTTGCGTTTACCGTCGAGTTCCGCATACGCTGAAGCCCGAACATACTGCCCCGGGGACCCCCGTAGCAGGCTATTGGTGGTCAAACATCGACAGCAACATGCTTCTCCTTGCGCCGGTGGCGCCTGCGGCGTCATCGGGCGCGAGCACGCGCACGACAGCCTCGGGTGGCCATCTCATGGCCGAGGAAACAGTCTCGGTGTTGCTCGCGCCGTCTGGCGAGGTGGGAGGCGGAGCAAGAGCAGCGGCGAAGAAAGGTCCGGCGGAGAGGAAGGACGGAGCTAGCTAGGCGGTCGAGCGTGCCGTAGCGGTCGCCGTGGACCACGCGCAGAATCCACGGCGGTGCGGGTGAGTCGAGGTCGATCACGTCTTTGGAGTGGAGGTTGCGTCTGGGAGAGTGGATTTATTTTACAAACTTCAGGAGTGGAGTTGTTGAGGGCAAGATGCAGTGAGCTGTTCGGGCTGTCGTGGCCCGCGACAATGGGAGCATCCGGGTGTCCGCACGCCCTAAGGAGAGCATTTCTGTTTGACCGTGTCTAACAACTGGAGGGCATTTTCCTTAGCCATGCATGTTGGAGTGGTTAGCGCGGATACCGTTGTTTTGGACAGCTTTCATCAGCACATGACGAGGTATATCATCCATGATAGTTAGCAGTTGATCTGTTTTCCACCACCACTTGGTCCCTAACATTTTCGGCCGGCTGCCGCTTCCACCAGTTTTAGGCGCATGTGCGTCAACCACAGCAGGGATTGAGCCAACTACTGCTAGTGAACGTTAGGCCTCAGCTGTCAAGGTTTCTTGTGCTACTAATACAGCTTGCGTTGTACTAATTAATTAAACACCTCCCTTATTGAGCTCGCCGGTGCATATATATATATAGTTCTTAATTAAGTCCATGCCTGAATTTGTCAAAGTCATTGCGAAATCGAGGTCACCAATTTCAACCACTGCATGCAACAGGAATATAATTGTTCGGGTGATCAGGGGATGCCTTTGTTGACCTTCAAACGTGCAGTAAAGACTTAATTTGCATGTTTCACGGTTCTGGAGGGAATGGTGAAATGTATGTGCATGTGAGCAATGCAGAGACATGACTCATGAGCATGTATATTCTTTCTCTCGACGTGGTGTCTTCCCTCATCCACACCCACCAGACTGTGTTAAGAGGTCTGAGGACGGTGTTCACATATTTTTACTCATGAGAAAAAGGGTAAAGTTCATTTTAGGACCTCCAACTATCACAGAAGTATGGATTTCAACCTCCAACTTCAAAACCGGATAACATTGGCCCTCCAACTCTCGAAAAAGTTCACTTTAGGACCCTGGCCGGTTTCCTTGGCGGTTTTGCATGGCACTGTAGCAGTGCTGCCGTCAGCGATGACGTCAGCACTTCTTTTTAATTTGCAAAATTGATATCTTTTTATTCGGAGCTTCAAATATAGCAAATAATATATCAATTTTGATCGTCTCGACGAGCTCTTTGCAATGGTGTACTCCGTTTTGTTGTTTGAGATAATTTTATTTCATGAAAAAAATAAATATTTCTACAAAACAAGTTAGAATAACAGAACTCGTGGAATTTGTTAGATAAATAATATTTTTATTATTATGTAACACGAAATGTTGTCTTTTTAGGTTCATTTGACCATAGAATATATAAGTTTGACCATTTTTGAAATGCAATAATTCAAAACTTGTTTTGTAGAAATATTTCTGCTTCGTGTCCGCCCGGTCCGCAAATATTTCTGCAATAATTCAAAATATTTCTGCAATAATTCAACAAGGGCGCCGTGTCCGTCCGGTTCTGGCTGCACGACACGAGCTTCTGCTTCGTGTGCTGCCACCTCGCGTCGGGCGGGCGCGAGGGCGACGAGGCGCACCGCAACGCCGACGCCACGGAGATCCTCGCCCGGACAACCTTCCCGCGGGGGCACGCGCTCAACTTACCGATGCCGCACAAGATTCTAGACCACGAGTAAGCCACTCACTATTGCTGCTACATGCTCCCTCAATTCAATCTAGCTATCCACTGCCACTTCATGCGGTCATACTCATGCCATGCCAGCCAGGAAACAGATACGTACAGGTCGGCCGAATGGTCGTCCAGTTCCTGTGTGCTGCAATAGTAGCCGTAGGAAAGGAAAAAGGACAGGTGTACACGAATCGTATACTGTATCGGATTTGGGTACAAGATAAATATAATACTACTACTACCACTAGCTACTTAATTTCACCACAAAAACAGAAAAAAACTACACTAGGAGCAGTAAACATATCGTTTGATCGTGTCATATGTTGACAGTTAGTTAACCGCAGCTAGGGAAGGTTAATTCAAAAATATCTAAGCGATCGTGGCAGGTCTGATTGACCGTCCAACTCCCTGTTTTATATACTGACTACGTTGGTGTTGTACATACACAAATATACAAAGTATATAAAATACTTGCATACATCAGCTTAATTGCATAACTTGTTTTGTAGAAATATTTATTTTTTCATGAAATAAAATTATCTCAAACAACAAAACGGAGTACACCATTGCAAAGAGCTCGTCGAGACGATCAAAATTGATATATTATTTGCTATATTTGGAGCTCCGAATAAAAAGATATCAAATTTGCAAATTAAAAAGGAGTGCTGACGTCATCGCTGACGTCAGCACTGCTACAGTGCCATGCAAAACCGCCTGGGAAACCGGCCAGGGTCCTAAAGTGAACTTTTTCGAGAGTTGGAGGGCCAATGTTATCCGGTTTTGAAATTAGAGGTTGAAATCCATACTTCTACGATAGTTGGAGGTCCTAAAGTGAACTTTACCCTGAGAAAAATAAAGTGCTTGCTGGAGTTCTTACATGTTGTGTGTTGATATGCAGGATGCATTATTACCTGCTGTTTGCACTAGTTGCTAGTGGACATATATATTCCGTCCAGCCACTAAAATCTCACATATGTAGTACCCGTGCAAGTACGAAAATTAGATCGAAATAACTCGACGGATAACTTCACTATGTAGACGAAGAAAACAAATAAACAGAACTACTTAAACCAGAGGAAGCAGGTAGTTTAGTTTCCAATGGGGCCATCTAAACACCAACGATCATATCAAATGCTAAAACTTTGTGGTATCGATAATCTTTGGAGTGCAACAAAGTTGTACTACAGCTAAGACAATTCGTAAATTGTAATCCCATTTTTCTACTTGCATTTACTTAATGATCAAGTCAAGAATAGCTCCATTATTGATGATTCCATTATATTCTAAAATCCTCAACTTGGTCTCCAACTGAAACACCACTATCATATCGTGCTATTGAGGTAGAGAACTACCGCACATGGCCTCAAGAACTATAAATACCCATGTGACATTCAATGGAAACTCATCTCAACTCAGACGCTCTCTCTAGTGGTAGCTCACAATGGCAAGCACAAAGCTAATATCAATAGCCTTTGTTTTCCTCATGATGAGTATGGGATTAGCCAATGCTGTGAGGGTGACTAGATACTCTAGTGCTGATGGGTCGGGGCAAGGAGGGGGAGGGGGTGGTGGATATGTGAATGCCAGGGGACTAGGTGATAGTCGGAGTCCTTATGGTGCCCATGCAACTGCCGGAGGGGATGGTGCAAGTTATGGAACTAGCCAATATGGTGGGTCGGGATATGGTGTAGGAAGTGGGACAGGTTCAGGGTAAAGCGGAGGGGGTTATTCCGGTTATGGACAATCTTTTTATGCAGGAGGTTCAGGTGTTGGATCTGGGTATGGTAATGCAAGTCCCTGATTTCCATATCAAGTCAAACTAAAGTTGGGGCCCATCCTCAATTCTTGTTTAAAGTCATGGAATTATCATTTGTTTTCTTTGTACTTTATTATATTTTGTGTTGGCCTTGTATCATCTCAATGTAAGTCCTTGTATCAGCTCAATGTATTGCTCTACAAAAACTAACAAAAGCTTTGTTCCATCGAAAAAAGAGGGTACTGGAATACCAGTGCCGAACGGCGTTGTTAAGATGAACGGTGATCTAGACAAATGTTTTTTTTTAACAAAAGGACTAGTGGAGCCTCTATAACTGCATACATCCGGTTCTTGGTTTTTAGATTAATTGCTCATAGTTAACATAAACACGTCACGTAAACTTAAGAAAATCATAAGCAATGTATATCATAACTCACTACTCAGAGAAGCTTTTTAGAGGTGGCTGGAAACCATATGTAGAGTCCGTCTCTAGGAGGTTGTACGTCACAAGTCTCACTCGATTTTTTGAGATCACAAAGTCATGTGGTTCTTTTAGCATGCGGTCAACAAGGATTGAATCCGCAACCTCCGGACTCACGTGCTCCTCTCTTAACCACTCCGCCCCAAAGTCACTTATGAGTAGAAGGTAGATATACATTTCTTTTATATTCATCTTACCGAACATTGAAATAAATATTTTGAACCCTAAACGATTTCAAATGAAAAGTTGTTGATATAATCGAGTACTATAGCTTTGGTTATGGTTGTTTCTCCATCCAAGGTCATTTGAAAATTTTGAATTTTAAAATATGAGAAATTCAATAGAAATTTCCTTAGATAAATGATTTCGTATAAAAAAAGTTTTTAACTACAAAGTTGTATAGCTCTTCGAGATCTGTAACTTTGGTTTTTGTTGTTTCTCCGTCTAGATCATTTGGAAATTTTGAATTTCAAAATATGAGGACTTCAAATTAAAATTTGGGACCATTGATTATTTCAAGTGACAAAGTATGAAATGCAATGTTTTAGATCTTTTGGAGGTCTATAAATTTAATTTTTGTTATTTCTTCATCCGTGGTCATTTGAAAAAAAATCAAAAAAATAAATTTCAAAATATGGGGACTTAAAACAAAATATTGGGTCTTAAATAAATTTTAAATGAAAAAGTTATCAGCTACAAAGTTGTAGATCGCTACGAGTGCTACAACCTTTATATAAAGCTTGTCATACATCATTCAACTTGATTTCTAAAAACGATGCTTCACCTATTTTTAGAGGTGGGTCAAATTATCAGCCGTCTCTAGAATTCATTTCAAGAGACGGCTAGAATTCCAGCCACCTCTAGAAATGCTTCCATTTTTAGAGGCATCTCGTAAACCGAACCCACCTCTAAAAATACAGTCGCCTCTAAAATCGATTTCTAGAGGCAGGCCAGTGCAGAAACAATTTTCAGAGGGGGGTTTTGATTGAGTTGTATTTGCCCAAAAAATCACTTCTGTAGTAGTGACTTCTCCATCCATTTTTGGCGAAGATATCTAAAGCAGTAACTTTCAATGTTTTGGTCGCCAAATGGATCATCTGTGTTCTGTCCTCACGTTAGAGGAACGCCTAAAGCCACAACCAATATGTTACCCTAAAATAACACGTAACAGTAGTCTACCAAATATCCTATCTCAAAAATCCCAACTTTTTAAAATTTGTATCCCAAAATGTGCTTGATGATGTGCCATGAAGACTAACTAGACAAGTGTCGTCGGGAACCATAATTAAAATCTAATTTAATCATGGGTCACCCTTGGATCCTTGCATCACATTGCAGGGCACTATGGATATGTTTGGTTGCATCTCTATCTAGCCTGCCTAGGAAAATAACCTAAGCTTGAGTTAGCCTGTCCAAGTCAATGCAACCTAGTAGTGTTTGGTTATCGTGTGCTAGTTAAGCCTAGATAAGTTAGTTTTTGTTTGGTTGCCTAGAATCCATGATTATTTGGTACTATTCCCTCTTCTCTACAACGGTGACCTTACCTTCATCACCTTCATTTTCTCTGTTCACCTCGACGGTAGTGGAGGCCGAGGAACTCGACGGTGGCCACCCCACACGCGCGGAGGAGGAGGACCAGATGTGGTGGTAGCCGATTCGCCATGAAGGAGCAGCACCAGATGCGGCCGCTGCCAATTCACCGCGAAGGAGTAGCACCAGATGTAGCCGCCCGCCAATTTCGCTGTGCGACACCTCCACCGCCGATTTGTGGGAGGCTACTATCCTCCATGAGGTGAGAGAAGCGGGTCCCAGCACTAGACGACTGGCAGGATGGAGGAGGAGCACGGAAGCGGTGGCTGGTAGGGTGGAGGTGGAGCACGAAAGCGGGGCTTGTCGGTCGGCGGGGTGGAGGAGGAGCGTGGATCCGGCGGCCGGCAGGGTGGAGATGGAACACACGCAGGAGGTGAGCGGAGTTGGGTCTTGAGCTAGGCAGAGCCAGGCTTTGCGAGAACGAGGGGATCAGCCATTTCCAGGGAGCCTAGCCAAGTCATGGTTGATGCATTAGTTGGGCCAAGCTACAAACCCAAAACAGCAAACCAAAAAACTCCTTGATTGGCTTCCTAGATCCTAGATAAGGGATAGACACCCAAACAAAAAGCCCCTATGTATCTTAGCCTTGATATACCCAAACTCTAGCTATCATTGTATTAACTTCTCTTCCATCATATTCTCTACCCTTATCGCTAGCCGTGGCCATGTCATCGACATCGGCCTGCAGTTTTTGAGCCTCTATCGAGTGCATTCATGCAATGATCATAATGTCCCGCCAACATTCACTTTACCAAGAGATTGTGTCGGGTGAGCTCTTCCCTTTTTGTGTCCTTGATTTTTTGGTCATGTCTGACCTGCTCATCTGCAGCAAGTAGCATTCCTCCATGGGGAGGGATCCCCGAGCATTGTGCTTTAAGGTGGAATGACTTCTCACGTAGGCCGAGAAAATCTCCGAACCCCATGTCCCACCCTTACACAGCAGCACTGTCGCCCAGTGAGTGGACCAGTCCTTAGACATGCATGCTTTAAAAAGCGGGACAGACGAAGGAACTTTTTTAGAGAATTGTACCTCACACTCGGTTGTTTCGGACGAACCTAGTACCCAATTTTTTCTCTCTCCCAACCAATGCAGTGTCGTGCATCTCCGAAGTCCTGAGTCCCTAGGTCGGCCGCTAACGCCGCTCCTAGGCCTGCTCCCTCCACTGCTACCGGCGCCTCTATGCCGCCCCCAGGCCAACCACCATCCCTAGGCCTGCTCCCTCCACCACCATCGCCCCCAGGCCATGCAGCCAAATGGCAGCCACAGCGGCTTCACCTGCGTCATGCCTGAAAGCATCTAGGCCCCTAGTTGAGTTTCGGTGATTAATGACAATATGAGATTACTATGACTAACATGTGTTTTGCAGAGGCAATTAAGTTAGGTCATGGTAATGGCAATTGATTGGGCAATCATGGTTGTCATGCTCCTATGATGGAAATCGTTTCGGTTTTAAAAGGATGGATGACAAGGTTAAGGATGGACTAGTTCTAAGTGTCGTTTGGTGTTGAAGAGACACTTAGAGTAGTTTAGGACTTTATTTTTCCTTTGGCCATACTATTAAGGGGGGTACGGACTAGTAGCTTGACCTAGGTGAGTCTAGTGGGTTAGGTGTGGTGCACACTTGTCAAATCTAGCACTAGGTAGCTCAGGAGTAGCCCTAAGATCAATTGGAGCAAACTTCATTCATATATGATTTCGAGTTGGAAGTGAATAGAGGGTCAAATGACTGACCGAACGCTGGTCTGGTTGTGGCCGGACGCTGAAGGGTGAGTCCGGTCAGTTCGTTTGATCAATTGGAGCCATCTGGTTATGACCGGACACTGAGTGAAAAGTGACCGGACGCTAGGTGCCAAAGTCCGGTCAACTCCAGAGAGGTTCCAGAGAGGGAGATTCCTGATTGGACGCGTCCGATCAGTGTTGACCGGACATAGGTCAGGATCCGGTAACTGACCGGACGCTGAACAGTGAAGTGACCGGACTCTGGGTTCCAGCATATGGTCAACATCAGTAAGGTTTCAGAGAGCAGTTTTCATGACCGGACATGTCTGGTCAGTGCTGACCGAATGCAGGTCAAAGTCCAATCACAACATAACGGCTCTTTGGCGGGGATAACTGACTGGAGCATCTGGTCACCTTGACCGGAGCGTCCGATCACCCCGCAGAGTGCTGACTCAACCTCCTAATGATTCGTTTTGAATGAGGGGGTATAAATACTTTCTCTATTCATCCAAGGGAGGTCTCTTACCCATTTGTTTAGCTGTGAAACACCCTTGAGAGTGCAAAGGAGAGCAAGAGCCTAGTGAGGTGATTGAGATTTGAGAATCCAAGATTAAGGCCTCATTAGTGCAAGGATAGTAGCAAGTGTGCATCCACCCTTCTCATTACGCTTGTTGAGGTCAAGTGAGAGTTTGTGCTTGTTACTCTTGGTGATCGCCATCACGTAGATGGCTTGGTGGTGATTGGGAGTTTGGCGATCATTTGGCAGAGCTTGTGGATGACCCAACTCAAGTTGTGTGCAGTTTTGGGTGATTCACCGTGACGGAGTGTTGAAGAATCAGCGCGTAGAGAGCACTTGATCCTTGCGCAGATCAAGGGGGAGCTACACCCTTGCGCAGGTGCTCCAATGAGGACTAGTGGGGAGTAGCGACTCTCCAATACCTCAGCAAAACATCACCGCGTTCCTTTCTCTCTCTTTACTTTAAGCATTTATATTTGAGCAATTCATTTCTTGTCTTTACATTCCTAGAATTGCCATACTAGAGTAGGATTGGAACTTAGGTTGCAAAACTTTATGCGGTAGAATAATAGAAACACATTCTAGACACAAGGGGTGAAGTGGGCTAAGTGTAGGATTTAATTATTGCAAAGAATTTTAGAATTAGCCTAATTCACCCCTCATCTTGGGCATCTTGATCTTTTCAATTGGTATCGGAGCCTCATGCTCACTAAATTAGGCTTAACCGCCTGGAGAAAGATGTCTCACGGGGATGGATCTCCTCCTATCTTTGAAGGAGATGATTTTCCTTATTGGAAAATCCGCATGGAGGCTTATTTAGAAGCTCTAGATGTTGGAATTCTTAGAGCCGCCTCACAAGGATTCCCAAAACCTAAGGAACCCACAAACCTTCAAGGCGATGAAGTAAATTACGGAAAATGGAATGCAAAGGCTAGAAACGCCATCTTTAGAGGCCTTTGCAAAGATGTGTTTAATCATGTGTGGAACCACAAGGATGCCCATGCACTATGGTTGGACATTTATGCGCTCCATGAGGGAACAAAGAGTGAGCATGAGGAATGCTATCATCTTGTTATGAAAAAGCTTAATTCATTTGAGATGCTTCCCAAAGAAAGTGCTAATGAGATGTACTCATGCTTAAATGTTCTTATAGAGGAAGTGAATGGGCTTGGACTCACACAAATGCAACCATCCGATGTTGTAAGAAAAATCTTGAGTGTCCTCCCCATTGACAAATATGGGCATATTGTGATCGTGCTTCATCAAGGCGATCTTTCCACCGCCCACCAACACAAATATTGGGAAAGATCAATGCACATGAAATATATATGCATATCACACCACAAGATGGCTCTTCTTCCACCAAGAAGAAAGACAAAGACTTGGCATTGAAGGCTAGCCAAGAGAAGGCAAAGCAAGAGTTGAGTATGAGAGCTCAAGTGATGATGAAATTTATGATGCAAGTCTTGCTCTCATGGTGAGAAGAACCGCCAAGATGCTTAAGAAGCTCAACAAGAATGGTGTCAAGTTTGATGGCAAGAAAAAGAAGTTATTCACTAGCAATAGAAGGAAGACAATCTCCGAGATGGATTGCTATAATTGTGGAGAACTTAGTCATCTAGCACATCAATGCCCCAAGCCAAAGAAAGACAAATACAAGAAGAAGAGTAAGGGCAAGAAAGATGACTCAAGTAATGAAAATGATGATGAGAAGAAGAAAAACAAGCCATACAAGAAGAAGGATGGCAAGAAGAAGGGTTTCCACAAGAAGAAGAAGAATGGCAAGGCATACATCATCGGTGATTGGCTCACGGATATTGATTCATCAAGTTGCTCATCCGATGATGATAGTAAGAATGAGAAGGTGGCCGCTATTATGATTGACTCTTCACTATCTTCACCAACACCACCGCCATCATCCTCTACACACCTATGCCTTATGGCTAAGGGTGAACGAAAGGTATCAAATGATGATGATAGTAGTGATGATGATCATGCTAGCAATGATGATAGTGATAGTGATGATGAATTTGAATCACCTTCCTATGATGATCTTGTCAAGTTGCTTAACCAATATACTAAAATCATTAGGAAGACAAGAGCAAAAAATGAAAAGCTAGAAATTGAGAATGACTCTCCCTTGGCTAAATATGATGTAGTTGAAAAGGCTAGTGTTGAGCTTAGAGAAGAACATAAAACTATGTCATCCAAACTCAAGGAGCTAAAATCATCTAAAAAGGAGCTTAAAGAAAAAATATGATAAACTGGAGGGGATACATAATGAGCTCACCACTAGCTACAATATGCTAAAAGAAGAGTATACCAACCTCAAGGTTAATCATGATAATCTTGTTGTCTCTCATGAGTTTTTATCGAATGAGCCATATGATGCTACTAACCATGTTGTTAAGATTGATATAGCTACATCATGTGATAATTTGATTATTGAGAGCATTGAGCAAGATTCTAGTAGCAAAGGCAAGCAAGTGGTTGAGTCCGACAACTATGATGAGTATGTCAAAATCAAGAATGAGAATGAGAAGCTCAAGAAAGATCCTAAAAAGCTACCAACCACCAACACTATTATGATAGAGAACCTTGATCATGATTATGATATAGAGCTCAAAGAAGAGAACGAGAAGCTCAAAGAAGAAAACAAGAGACTCAAGATAGAGAAAAATGATGATGCACTCAAAGAAGAGAACAAGAAGCTCAAGTTGGAGAAAGAACATCTCAAGATTGGCTTGAGCAAGTTCACAAGAGGCAAATATCTCCAAAGTGAGCTACTCATGAACACCGTCATGAAGATGGATAGAAGTGAAATTAGGTATGTGGGAAATCAAGAGAAAAAGGCTCAAGCTCAACAACAACAACAACAACAACACAAGTCAAAGCCAAAGCCAAAGTGGTGTTTTGAGTGTGGAAAAGAAGGTCACTTTGCCCATGAGTGTCAAACTCCACAACCACAACCCTTGCCCAAGCATGCTAGACCCTTTGCTTTCAATGCTCATTACATGCTTAGGAAGGACTCTAGTGGAAAAATGAAAGTCATGTTCTTAGGACCTCCTAACAAGAATAGGTCTAAGAAAATTTGGGTTGCAAAGTCACTTGTTGAGAAAGTCAAGGGCCCTCAACAAGTTTGGGTCCCTAAACAAGTTTGATCTCTTGTGTGTAGGTGAACTACAAGACCAGTAGAAGTCATTGGGTAATTGATAGTGGTTGCACACAACATATGACCGGTGATCCTCATATGTTCACCTCACTAGATGAAGAAGTTGATGGTCAAGAATGAATTACATTTGGTGATAATTCAAAGGGCAAAGTTAAAGGATTGGGCAAAGTGGCAATATCAAATGATCATTCAATCTCAAATATGTTATATGTTGCCTCATTGAGCTTTAACTTACTATATGTTGGTCAATTGTGTGATCTTGGCTTTCAATGCTTATTTACCAAGAAGGAAGTGGTTGTATCCAAGAAAGATGATGATCAAGTTATATTCAAGGGATTTAGATACAACAACCTATATCTAGTTGATTTCACCTCCAAAGATGCCAACTTGAAGACAAGCCTATGCACCAAAACATCACTTGGGTGGCTATGGCATAGAAGACTTGCTCATGTTGGGATGAGCTCACTCAAGAAGCTTATAAAGAATGGATTGGTGAGAGAGTTGAAGGATATGAAATTTGAGAAGGACAAGCTTTGTAGTGCATGTCAAGCTGGCAAGCAAGTTGCAAACACTCATCCTACAAAAGCTTTCATGTCAACAACAAGAGTGCTAGAGCTCCTTCACATGGACTTATTTGGACCAACAACTTACAAGAGTTTAGGAGGAAATCTTTATTGTCTTGTGATTGTTGATGACTACTCAAGATATACATGGGTGTTCTTCCTTCATGACAAGACCAAGGTTGCATCATGTTTCAAGAAGTTTGCTAAAAGAGCACAAAATGAGTTTCAAGTGAAGCTCAAGAAGATTAGGAGTGACAATGGAAAAGACTTTGACAACACAAACATTGAAGCCTATTGTGATGAAGTTGGAATCAAGCATGAGGTCTCCGCAACATACACTCCTCAACAAAATGGTGTAGTTGAGAGAAAGAACCGGACACTTATCACACTTGCAAGAATAATGCTTGATGAGTATAACACACCCAAAGCTCTATGGGCGGAAGCTATCAACACCGCATGTTATGCATCCAACTGCCTATTCCTTTAAAAGTTTCTTGGCAAGACACCTTATGAGTTGCTCAATGGGAAGAAGCCGGACGTCTTATTCTTCCAGGTGTTTGGTTGCAAATGCTACATCTACAAGAAGCAGCAACACCTAGGGAAGTTTCAAATACGTTGTGATATTGGTTTTCTTGTTGGTTACTCATCAAAGTCCAAAGCATATCGAGTATTTAATCATGCCATCGGCTCGGTTGAAGAAACATATGATGTGGAATTTGATGAATCTAATGGCTCCCAAGGAGCACATGAGAATCTTGATGATGTAGGTGATGAACCATTGAGGGAGGCCATGAAGAACATCCCGGTTGGAGACATCAAGCCTAAAGATGATGAAGATGATGTACAAGTGATTGATCCACCTTCTTCATCAAATGTGCCACAAGATGGTGATAAAGATGAGAGAGTAGAAAATGAAGATACTCATGTCTCTCATGATCAAATGGTGGCACAAGCACAAGATGTTGATGCTCCACAACCTCCCCCTCAAGTGGTTGATAGAAGAAATTCACCTCTACTATAAGCACATCTAGAAGATCTCATCATAGGGAGTCCATCAAAGGGTGTAATGACTCACTCTCAAAAACTTGCTTCATTTATTGAACATCACTCTTTTGTCTCTTGCTTTGAGCCTAAAAAGGTAGAAGAAGCTCTTCAAGATTCGGATTGGATAAATGCCATGCATGAAGAGTTGAACAAATTCACCCGCAATGAAGTTTGGACTCTTGAAGAGCGACCACAAGGTGCAAGAGTCATTGGAACAAAGTGGGTGTTCCGCAACAAGCAAGATGATCAAGGCATTGTAGTGAGGAACAAGGCAAGACTAGTTGCAGAGGGGTTCTCTCAAGTTGAAGGGTTGGATTTTGGAGAGACCTTTGCAACGGTTGCAAGACTAGAAGCCATTTGTATCCTCCTTGCATATGCATCGCATCGTGAAATGAAACTATATCAAATGGATGTTAAAAGTGCATTTTTAAATGGCTTTATAAATGAACTAGTCTATGTTGATCAACCTTCCAGGTTTGAAGACCCTAGATATCCTAATCATGTTTATAGGTTGCCAAGGCGCTATATGGGCTTAAGCAAGCCCCAAGAGCTTGGTATGAGCGCCTTTGGGATTTCCTCATTGAGAAGGGCTTCACCATTTGGAAGGTCGACACCAAACTATTCACCAAGAAGCTTGATGGAGAAATCTTCAATTGTTAAGTATATGTTGATGATATCATATTTGGATCATCAAATGAAGATTCTTACAAAGAGTTTGGTGAATTGATGTCGAAAGAGTTCGAGATGTCTATGATTGGAGAGCTTACATTGTTTCTTGATTTTCAAGTCAAGCAAATGAGAGAAGGGATTTTCATCTCTCAAGAAAAGTATACCAAGGATCTTCTCAAGAGGTTCAATATGGATGAATATAAGCCAATCAAGACACCAATGCCATCTAATGGACATCTCGACCTAGATGAGGGAGGTAAAACGGTTGATCAAACTCTCTACCGCTCTATGATTGGTAGCTTGTTATATTTGACCGCATCTAGGCCCGACATCATATTTAGTGTGTGTATGTGTGCTAGATTTCAAGCTAGTCCTAAGGAGGCTCACATGGTTGCCATTAAAAGAATTCTTAGGTACCTTAAGCACACACCAAGCATTGGTCTTTGGTATCCCAAAGGAGCTAGATTCCAACTAGTTGGCTATTCCAATTCAGATTATGCCGGTTGCAAAGTTGATAGGAAAAGCACATCCAGAGGGTGCCATTTGCTTGGTAGATCACTAGTGTCTTGGTCCTTCAAGAAGCAAAATAGTGTGGTTTTGTCCACCGCCGAAGCCGAATACATTGCTGCAGGTGTTTGTTGTGCACAAATACTTTATATGAAGCAAACTTTGCTAGACTATGGTGTAGTTTTAGAAAAGGTACCTCTTTTGTGTGACAATGAGAGTGCGGTAAAGCTTGCTAATAATCTGGTTCAACACTCTCGCACCAAGCACATAGATATCCGCCATCACTTTCTTAGAGATCATGTTGCTAAAAATGATATTTCACTAGAAGGTGTAAGGACTGAGAATTAATTGGCTGATATCTTCACTAAACCACTAGATGAGGCGACATTTTGTCGGTTAAGGAATGAGCTCAATATGCTTGATTTTAGTAACTTCACTAGAAAATGAGCTTGTGTTGTCCCTTGCATTGCATTGTAATATACAACATGTTTAATTTTTGGTAATACATTTAGGGCTTGTCTAACATGGTTAAGATAACAGCTGAAAAGTTTGTGAAGAAGCTTAACCTTGGATCAAACTTGATGAGCAACTAGAATTACTTTCAAGTATTGCATTGCATATGCATGTGTGTTGTTTTGTCATTTCCTTTCGATTACCCTTTTATTGCCTATTTTCTTAAAAAGAATTATAGCCTAAGGCAAAATATTTTGAAAATTTTGAGGGTTTGAGAGAGGTCACTCACATCAGTCCCAATTGGTGTTTATTTGGATCTTATTGAAGTTGGGACTTGATTGGAAACAAGCAGTGTGAAGGAACATTGAAGAATCACTGAAAAATGGCGACCGGACGCTGTACAGGACTCTGGATTCTAGCATCCGGTCAGTTCATAGGAGGTGAACAGAAGCGCAAAGGAGTGACCGGATGTTGAAACAGTGATCTTCCTGCATCCGGTTAGATGGTGTCCATGCATTCGGTCAAGCGAAGAAGATCAACACAGGATCGACCGGACTCTGGCTGTGTCCGGACAAGGGTAACCGGACACGTCTGGTCACGACTTGAGGGGATTTTGACCTCTCTATAGTCGACTGGACTCTAGGTGGCAGCATCCGGTCATTGCCACCGGAGCGTCCGCTTAGTAGAAATCGGTTGGATCTTATATTCCTTTCCTTATCCAACAACAGGGGGCCACCATATAACTCTGTACACTGCACACTTGTGCTGACCTAACCCCACGTAGACTTCGCCATCACGACCTTCCTCACCCGCACCGCGCGCCCGTGCCCTAGCCACCACATCCACACTTGCATCGCACCCGCAACAGCCTCGAGCCGCCACGCCATCCTCACCCGCGCTCGCATCTCAGCCATGCACCAGCACCGCCGTCGTCATGCTCCTCGCCTGCCTCACGCCACACTAACGCCGCCTGCACCTCCATTGTTGTGCCGGCATCACCACGCCCCGTCTAGCCCCATCCACTGCCTCACCATGCCCTAGCCACACCGATTTGACCTAGCAACTACCTCGCACACCTGCATTACACTGCCACCGTGTCTTCTCAGCCATCGCATCGCAAACCCTAACCCTAGGCGTATTCCAGTCGTGCCCCATGATTCGTTCCTTTGCTCTTCGGTCGCCGATTCGTCAGGTAGCAAGCCATCGCCTCTAATTTCGTATCCATTGCTTGCTTCTTACGGTTTCACATCTCTAGATGTAAATTGTGATTATTTATATCCTATCTATTCTATCGTGCAGCGAGTTGGTGCTTTTGTGGTTATCTTTGAAGTTGTCAGTGAACTCGGGGCGAAGCCCGCGAGTATGGATTGAGGCCAAGCCTTGCGAGTGTCAGTTCGTAGTTGGTTCTTGTCTGTGGCAGTAGTTCTATTTAGCTCTAGCAATGGCATGTGTCAAGAATGCCAGAGGTGGTCCCGATGATGAGGATCCGAGGCCTCTACCTCGCCTGTCTACTCAGGAGAAAGGCAAGGGTAAGAAGACCACAACAAAGAAGCGGAAGCTTATTGATGTGGAGGCTAAGAGAGCAACAGCAGTGGTAGCCGCCGCAGAGCATGCAGAGAGAGGAGGAGCTCGGAGTGGTGTCCATATTGCAGATCAGCTTTCTCCAGCACAGAGGGCCGCCATCGAGAGAGTTGAGAGACGTCATGGTAGTCCAGCTAGGACTATCATGCTTGAAGGATGGTGTGTCGCATTAGAGGAGACATAGCCTCAAGGGGAGACTGTTGAGCAGCAGGCACAGCCAGCAGAGCCGCTAGTGGGTACTCAGCAGGCAGAGCAGACCAAGGAGACAGAGCCAGCACCTTAGCCACAGCTTTGTCACTCTAGCCGTACACGCACTCAGGTGTCACCGAGGCCTGAGACATAGAGGAGGGGTTCTCGTCTACCTCCCAGACCATAGGGTCTGCCTCCAGTGACTCACCATGACCTTAGGGTAGCCACATCCAAGCAGGTGTAGCAGCTCCGTTTTGTGTAGTTTGAGGAGTGGTTTCCGCTGAGGCGGGATGAGCGTGCTTCAGAGCACTTCTATACACCACTATAGGAGGATTTCTATCATGCATACCTTAACAGTGGAGTTGCTTTCAGATCACAGAGGGTTTGCTCTATTGAGTCACTTGTAGCTGCAGCAGGCGAGTAGATTCGTCCCCATCTATCATATCTGCTAGGGTTGATAGACCTACTTTGATGGACTGGCCGATATGTTCCATCATGGGTCCGTGAGTTCTACTCTTCACTTTGGATTGACCTAGGGCATAGGTTCATACACTTTGCATTTAGAGGTCATGACTACAGGCTGCAGAGCTCGAGCGTTAGAGAGATTCTCAGGATTCTAGAGTCACCCATTCGCCTTCATGAGGTTTGCTACGGTCAGACAGAGCCTCCCAGACGCCCTCACGGCGGGCTTGTGCCACCCACAGATCTAATCCAACCATCCTTCATAGAGCCTTTCGGCGAGGGGTCGAGCGGGACACCATGGGACCTTACTCCTACAGCTTGGCTTCTTGATGCTATCATGAGGAGGACTTTGCTCCCGAGGATGGGTTATCGCGAGGGATTGACTCGCATTCAGTTGTGGCTAGTGAACTCTCTTATGCAGCAGACAGTATTTGATATTTGGGATATCATTCTTTCATAGATGGAGGACACTCTAGCAGAGGGGTTCAGAGGTCACAGACAGCTGTCGTATGCTCACTAGATCACATTCTTGATTCGTAAGGCAATTATAGTGAAGTCTCCAGAGACAATGGCTGAGTACACAGGTGCTACTACAGAGTTCCCTCCATATAACATGACTCAGATGCTCTACCATAGTACTGCGAGGACACCTCTCCAACCGAGTCATTGCCTAGAGGTCCCAGAGACAGCAGCCCAGTAGGATGAGATCATCAGGGACATTGCAGCGATAGAGGAGGAGCAGCTAGATGCTCAGTAGGAGGGTGTGGTTGAGAGCAACCCTAGTGACAATTCTGATGATGACTATCAGCCTATCCCTCAGATGCCTCCTCGTGCTCATGATAGTGAGGCCAGTGGCTCTAGCTCAGCTCCACCACAGCCACCGTAGACAGATCTAGCTCTTCTTGCAGTACCAGGCACACTAGGCCTAGGAGACAGCAGCTACCCAAGCATAGGTTCAGGCCAGACAGGACGAGTTCCAGAGACAGCAGTAGGCCATACAGCAGTAGTAGCAGGCCATGCAGCAGCAGAAGCTCCTAATCTAGCAGTAGTTACTTGGTTTCATGCAGCATGTCGTCACTGCTATTGGGGTTGCACCATCATAGTCTACACCTCAGATCGGCTAGCCTGCCACCACTTCAGTGACTCTAGTTGTATAGCCTAGTGGGCTTCAGAGTCAGGGACAGCTAGCTACTCAGTTTGCTTCACCTACAGAGTAGGTGTCCCAGTGGTTTGCTTCGCCAGTGGCAGCCTAGGGTCCTTCCTTCACTCCTATTGTTACGGGCTTCACTCCACCTCAGAGTTCCTCGGTGCCTGTGACTGACACCCCAGTTTCTAGGAGCCTCGGTGCTACTTTCAGCGAGCTTATAGGGCAGCCTACACCGCCAGAGTTGCGAGTCCATATATCTTCCACAGTTGCTCTAGCTACTAGGACTACAGAGACGCTCCCATCATCTATTGCCAGCGCCGACAGTGATACCTCCAGACTCACAGGCCACGCCAGTCCTAGAGCAGACCCAGACCGCTTTAGCCTCACTTCCAGCGATAGAGGGTCAGACCGCTCAGAGCTCAGGGTCCGAGGATGATGCTGCTCAGTTCCAGATCTCTCATCACACCTCAGCGCCCGACTCGTCTGCTCCTGCCCCATCGTCTGACCCTTAGGTTTCGGTGCTTGACGCCAAAGGGGGAGAGGGATCGAGTATGTTAGATCTAGGAGAAACGCTATATCTAGGGGGAGCTTATGATTTATTACTTTTAGTTCTTTATGTGTGATACATTATGCATTCATGTTTACTTTCATGTATTGAACTACATATGTGTGATTGTGATACTTATGTGACATGTGTGCTCTCTACCTTGATTTATATATGTCATGTCACTTGGTTATGCTCATTTGCTTTGCTTCCGCGTTTTACTCCGATTCAAATGAGCTTTGTTTCTAGTACTCATGCTTATTTTATATCTATTGAGTACACCATGTTGGCTTGGGTCATATAAGCATGTCTAACTCCTTTGCTCTTATTGTCAAAAGCTTATATGAACCACGCATGTTGAAAACCTTATCTCTTTCACATACTCGAGGTTGTATTGTCATCAATCACCAAAAAGGGAGAGATTGAAAGCATCTAGGCCCCTAGTTGGGTTTTGGTGATTAATGATAATACGAGATTACTATGACTAATGTGTGTTTTGCAGAGGCAATTAAATTAGGTCATGGTAATGGCAATTGATTGGACAATCATGGTTGTCATGCTGCTACGATGGAAATCATTTTGGTTTTAAAAGGATGGACGACAAGGTTAAGGATGGACTGGTTCTAAGTGTCGTTTGGTGTTGAAGAGACACTTAGAGTAGTTTAGGACTTTATTTTTCCTTTGACCGTACTATTAAGGGGGATATGGACTAGTAGCTTGACCTAGGTGAGTCTAGTGGGTTAGGTGTGGTGCACACTTGTCAAATCTAGCACTAGGTAGCTCAGGAGTAGCCCTAAGATCAATTGGAGCAAACTTCATTCATATATGATTTCGAGTTGAAAGTGAATGGAGGGTCAAATGACTGACCGGACGCTGGTCTGGTTGTGACCGAACGTTGAAGGATGAGTCCAGTCAGTTCATTTGATCAACTGGAGCCATCTGGTTACGATCGGATGCTGAGTGAAAAGTGACCGGACGCTGGGTGCTAGAATCCGGTCAACTCCAGAGAGGTTCCAGAGAGGGAGATTCCTGATCGGACGCGTCTGGTCAGTGCTGAACAGCGAAGTGACTGGACTCTAGGTTCCAGCGTCCGATCAACATCAGTAAGGTTTTAGAGAGCAGTTTTCGTGACCGAACATAGGTCAGAGTCTGGTCACAACATAACGGCTCTTTGGCAGGGATAACTGACCAGAGCATCCGGTCACCTTGACCGGAGCGTCCGGTCACCCCGTAGATTGCTGACTCAACCTCCTAATGGTTCGTTTTGAATGAGGGGGTATAAATACTTCCTCTATTCATTCAAGAAATGTCTCTTGCCCATTTGTTCAGCTGTGAAACACCCTTGAGAGTGCAAAGGAGAGCAATAGCCTAGTGAGGTGATTGAAATTTGAGAATCCAAGATTAAGGCCTCATTAGTGCAAGGAGAGTAGCAAGTGTACATCCACCCTTCTCATTGGGCTTGTTGAGGTCAAGTGAGAGTTTGTGCTTGTTACTCTTGATGATCGTCATCACCTAGATGGTTTGGTGGTGATTGGGAGTTTGGTGATCATCCGACGGAGCTTGTGTATGACCCAACTCAAGTTGTGAGCGGTTTTGGGCGATTCACCGCGACAGAGTGTCGAAGAATCAGCCCGTAGAGAACACTTGTTCCTTGCACGGATCAAGGAGAAGCTACACCCATGCGCGGGTGCTCCAACAAGGACTAGTGGGAGAGTGGCGACTCTCTGATACCTCAGCAAAATATCGCCGCGTTCATTTCTCTCTCTTTACTTTAAGCATTTATATTTGAGCAATTCATTTCTTGTCTTTACATTCCTAGAATTATCATGCTAGAGTAGGATTGGAACTTATGTTGCAAAACTTTTGTGTGGTAGAACAATAGAAACACATTCTAGGCACAAGGGGTGAAATCGGCTAAGTGTAGGGTTTAATTATTGCATAGAATTTTAGAATTAGCCCAATTCACCCCACTCTTGGATATCTTGATCGTTTCAGTGCCTATGTGGCTCAAGAAAGGGAAGTGGAGGGAAGGGATGGGATAAGGTTGGGGAGGGTGGGTCCCACCGCAATTTGTGAGCAATTTGAATTTTTTCTAAAATTTGTGAACAATTTGACATATATCTCTCTGATATCTACAATCCCTGAAATAATTTAGAATTTTTTTTGAAAATTTTAGCATATATTTCTCCGATATCTGCAATCTTCCCAAATTACATCACTTTGTCTAATAAATTGCATTGAAGAAATCATTGTAGATATAATGTAAATATAGCTAAAAAACAATACAATGCATGGAAAAAATCAGGCATCAAGAGCTTCCAAAATACTCAGTTGTTGGCCAGATAGACTCCTTTTTTAACCTTCGGCCTGCATTCGCCCTAGCGTGAAATCAAACCCCGCACGCGAAGGTGCTACTAGTACGCCTTGACCAACCGGTCTAGGTGACATTCTGTCAAGTAAGAACAACCTCTCTTTACGCCATGCTTGCTTTATCCTGATAGCTTGATTTTCTATAGGCAAAATAATGGTAGTACAATTTCATTCCTTGATAATATATGCCCAAGCTAGGAATGTTGGCGGATCTTGAGATTAACGAAGTCATAGAACCAAAGTCTTGTTGCGAGGGCAAATCTCGAGATTGACAAAGTCGAAACGGGAGCCTTACTTTGAGCTTGCATATCTTAGGATTGACAAAATCAACACTACGTCTCACTATCGATGGGCGCATCTCTTATACCACTAAAAATAGCATCATTAAATCATAGAATACAAGAAAATACTTGCACATGCGTCAAGTCTAGGACTTGAATCTAGGTAGATAGAGTATTCAAAGTCAAGGAATTATATATGGGTGCAAAGGTTTGACCATAAACAACCCAACTAGCTGGCTCTGCTCATTTGTCTGCCATTCAAATGGACCAAAGCAATCAAAATAGTCACATTTCTTCGCGACCAAAGTTTCACTGTCAAACTAAAATACCCAATAAGCATAAGCATTAGCTCTCCCTGAAAAGGGTGGAAGATGAAATAAAGAATAGGGTAGTAAGGAAATTGAATTAATGGCAATATGCATTTTTTTTTACTAAGGGACCGTTTGGATCCTTTCATTTTGGAGGAATTAAAATCTATTTAATGGATTAGACCATTTGGCTTGAAATTTGATATTCCACAACTTTTTATTTCACATATAAGCATATCTCAAATTTATAGGGTGAGAAATTAAAATTGATTCTATATATTACCATACTATGTTTCTACTCTCCCACTTATAGCACGCTCTTCAACTCGGTTTTATATAATAGAAATACAATATATAAGTATATTCCTGGTATGACTAACAATAATAATATATAAATATATTTCATGTATACAACCATCATAGCTTAATTAATTTATGTTTAATTTATAATTATTAGAATGAATTCAATTGGAAGGATCCAAACGGGAGGGTTAATTACTTCGTTAGGATTCAGGACAATAATAATAGGTTGCCAGGAGCATATATAGAAACGGCAAAAATTGACGAGCCAGATTAATTCTTCAAAAGTCCGTAACTGAACTTCCTTGGGCCCGAAGCCGCGGATATCTTCCTCCGTTTCAACTTCTTCCGACGCCCGACGCCACCGATAGAAAAAAACTCGATTACACCGATCTGGACCACGGAGAAACACAGATGTCCGGCCACCGGCGTTATAGGCGTAGACGATCGTCCGAGAGTTCGTCATCAGGCAGCAGGTCATCCACCTCCCGTAGCTCCATGCGGGTCTCGACTACGGAGACAGACGACGATGTCCACCGCGGCGGCCACCGGCGGCTTAAGCGATCGTACGCTTCGTTGCCCGTGCGGCGTTCGCCGGCTTCACACCACAGCTGGGTGCTCCTGAACCGAGCCGGTGCCCGGCGGGATGATTTCCGCCGCGACGGCACGACGTCCGCGATGTCCCGCACATCCAAAGGCGAGGAGATCTCGTTCTCGTTCGAGCTTGTGGAACCGCCCGGAACTTCCGTCCTCACCTTCGACTGGCCGCCGCTGCCGTCGACGACACCGAGGAAGAAGTCCTCGGGGAACGTCATCGCCGCGCACCGCGACGTCGTGCTACTTGCGATCACGTCCTACGACGAGAACACGTACCGGCCGAATAGTGTCATCGACTTGTTCGTTTACCAGGCGAGCCTCGACCCCTCCCGGCGCCGGCGGCCGTCCTTGTTGCTGCTGTGATTTATGCTCACCGTTTGGGTAGCTGCGAAATTGGTATAATGTCGTCCTGCACAAGCAACGACGTCGACGACTCGCCGTCGTTCGTCGTGGCTGAACATCAGATGTGGCGGGGGAACGGCAACGACGTCCGCCTGTTCCGATCTGGGTCCGGCCAGTGGGAGTCCTTCCAGAACTTGCACGTCCACGGCGCCAACGGTGTTAGAACTCGAACGATGAACGAGATCGGATCGTGAGCGACGCCAGCGACGTGGTGACTACGGTGAGTGCGCGAACAGATGCAAAACTCAGAGGAAACTATGAAGATTGGAGGCTGCCAGCAACTGCAGCTTATTTGGCTCTTTGTTCCTTATATTTATAGGTATACTCGAGGTTTACAGACTCCAAACCCCCCACGCCACATTGCGCAAAGATCGCAACGCCGTTTCGCTGCGGCGTGCGCTACGCGCGCTCTGAACAATGTGGCGTGAACCTGACGGACTCCACGGTCGAGTCATGGTCGTGCACGCCTACGACCATGCTCTCCCCTACCTGACCTGCCTAGACTCCTTTAGGACTACGATTACATGAATGCCGTGCATCAATTTAACTAACAAAACACCCCCTAAACTTGATGCACCTCGACGACACCTAAAGCACTCCTCAACTCCACGAACTTGACTCGCCCTAGCGATTTGGTGAAGAGATCGGCGAGCTGTTCTGCAGTCCCAACATGATCAACTTACACCTTGCCTTCTTCTATGCATTCACGAAGAAAATGATACCTTGTATCAATATGCTTGCTATGATCGTGATGCACTGGATTTTTGCTGAGCGCGGTCACGGACATATTATCCTTGAGAAGCTTCACTGTCATCTCCTTAGTCCCCAACAAGTCTGCAATCAGTCGGTTTAGCCAAATGCCCTGACACGCCGCCGCTGCTGCTGCCACGTACTCAGCTTCACACGAAGACAAAGCAACAATTCTTTGTTTCTGTGATGCCCAGGTCACCAAACTGCTCCCCAGAAAGTAGCCAATACCCGTCGTGCTCTTTCTGTCTTCTGGATCTCCTGCATAGTCGCTATCGCTATAGCCAACTAGGATCGGTTTTAGTTCAGCACCTCTCTCATATTTGCAGCCATATCCCATAGTACCCTTCAGGTACCTTAGGATGTGTTTCACAGTAGCCCAATGTTCTTTCCCGGGTGCCTCCATGTATCTGCTTACAACACCAACAACAAAAGCTAAGTCTAGCCTGGTGTTGACAATGTACCTGAGGCTCCCTATGATGCTTCTATACTCTGTTGGATTTATTGGATCTCCACTCTTCAGCTTGCTAAGTTTCAGTCGACATTCCATTGGTGTTTCACATGAGTTACAGTTCCTCATCCCTGCACCTTCTAGAATCTTTGCAGCATAGGAACTCTGACACAATGTAATCCCATTGCCATCTTGCTTGACCTCTATGCCAAGGTAATAGCTCAAGAACCCCAAATCACTCATGCTAAACTTCTTTTTCATCTCAGACTTAAACATCTTGATGTCTTGCACATCTGGTCCAGAGATGATCAAATCGTCGACATATACTCCCACAAGTAAGAATGAACTTTTGTTGCTTCTCCTGTAAATAGCATGATCAAGCTTGCTTCTCACAAAACCCAGAGCCAACAACTCCTTATCGAGTTTTGCATTCCACGCCCTCGGTGCTTGCTTCAACCCGTAAAGAGCCTTTCTCAATCTGAGGACCTTGTCTCCTTTGCCGACCACAAAACCTGGAGGCTGTTGCACGTATACGGTCTCAAACAGATCACCATTCAAAAATGCAGATTTGACGTCCATATGGTGAACTTCCCAACCACCTTGTGCTGCAAGTGCTAACATAACTCGTACAGTTTCAATCCTAGCAACCGGAGCATACACCTCATTGAAATCGACTCCAAACTGTTGAGCATATCCTTTAGCCACCAGACGAGCTTTATGCTTGATCACATTCCCTTCCAGGTCCTTTTTGACCTTGAAAACCCACTTCAGGCCGATGGCCTTGTGTTTTGGTGGCAACACACTGACTTCCCAGGTGCGATTTGCTTCTACGGCTTGCATCTCGGCCTGCATGGCCTGCCTCCAACACTACTCGGTTAATGCCTCTTGGACTGATCTTGGTTCCTCAGCTGCAACAAGACAAAGACCGCTATACTCAAAATCCTGCACTTCTTCAGTAGTATCAAGCAAATTTGGGATTGTACGGTAACGCAGTGGGGCACCTTCTGAATCTGCAAACTGCCCGGTGGGCGGTGTTGCCCATTGGGTCATCGGCACTCCTGGGATTGAGTTGGAGTTGGGAGTGTGTGGAGGTGAGTTTGATCCACCCCCAGACTGTGGAATTGACGCTGACACAGCAGGCGATCCGGGATCACCGGCATCAGGTTCAGGTTCAGAAAATTCAGGCTCCGCGAGCCCTGTTGTCGGACCGGCTACTATGTTGTCCCACTGAACCTGAAAGATGTCAGGCGCTTCTGTTGCTGTTGCGCCTCCGATCACCCTGTTGTCCTTCCCTTCCCAATTCCACGGCTTCTTCTCGTCAAACACTACATCCCGAGTCACCAATAATTTGTCCTTCACCGGATCATAGATGCGATAGCCCTTCGTTCCTGGTTCGTACCCAAGGAACACACCTGAAACTGCTCTGTCAGTTAGCTTGCTCACCCCGGGTCCAACTGTCTTCGCATATGCAACGCATCCAAAAGTCTTCAGACGCTTGACCCCGGGTTTTCGACCGAGCCATGCTTCATATGGAGTCTTGCCATTCAAGCTCTTAGTGGGAGAGCGATTCAAAATATAAACAGTCGTTCTGATGGCTTCACCCCAGAACTTGGACGGCACGCCCATGCTTTTCAGCAAGCACCTCGCCATCTCTACCACCGTCTGATTTCTTCTCTCCACAACACCGTTCTGTTGAGGAGTATACGGTGTGGTGGTGTTGTGCTTAATCCCATTATCACTGCAAAACACCACAAACGCTCCTGAGTTGAACTCGCCTCCCCTGTCAGTTCTGAATGCCTTCAGACGGCGCCCTGACTCAAGCTCTGCCGCCGCTCTGAATCTCTTGAAGCATTCCAACGCCTCTGACTTTGCAGCCAATACCTCAAGCCACATGTAACGACTAAAATCATCTACAATAAGCAAAAAGTAAGACTTGCCTCCGGGTGTGGGTGGCGTTATTTGCCCACACAAGTCCATGTGTACAAGCTCAAGTACTGATGATGCTCGCCATGCCGAAGCTCGAGGAAAAGGAGTGTGGTGCTGCTTGCTAAGTGCGCAGCCATCACACACCTGTTCTATCTTCTTGATCAGTGGTAGCCCCTCCACCATCTCCTTGGCACTAAGATCATATAGCGCCCTGAAATTTAAATGGCCAAAGCGAGCATGCCACTGCCAGGCTTCCTCCTCCATCTTGGTCAGTAAACAGATCGGTGCTGTCAGGTTGACCTTCATGACATACAGGTGGTTCCTTCTTTCTGCTCGGATCAGAACACCTCGAGCATTGCCTTGCTGTTCTCTCTCGAACACTTCCAGAACACCCTTGTCAATCTCAACTCGACATCCTGCTTCTTCCAACTGTCCGAGGCTCACAATGTTACACCTCAGTGATGGAATGAAATACACCTCGGTGAGCACACGATGCTCCTTGTTCTTGCTGGCCATTGTCACTGCACCAACACCACAGATTTCTACGGTGGAGCCATCGCCAAATTTCACCGCGCCGCGCACCGATTCATCTAAGTCTGCCAACGAGGATCGGCAACCTGTCATATGATTTGTTGCGCCTGTGTCCAACACCGAAGCGCCCTCATCGTACTTGGCCGGGAACACACGTTCCTGGTTCAGGAACAGGCCTTGGCCGCCTGTCCTTGGAGTGTGCAGGACGTCGCACACCTGGGCCACCAGGAGCGCCGGGTTCTTGTCTGTGTCACCACTGACATGGTGAGCAGCATCATCATGGTCTTCCTTCCCGGATTTCTTGTTCAAGCACTCCCTTGCCCAGTGGCCAAACACACCACACTTCTTGCATCTTCCCTTCCGACACGGTGTCCCCGTCGAAGGATGACAACCTGAGTCACGCCTCTCGCGATCATGCTTCCCGCCACCGCCGCCGCGCACTCCTTGTTTGTCCTTCTTTGCATAATTTCCACCGCCCTTACCTCCAGATGAGGACGAGTCGGTGTGAATCATGCGACTCCTGTTCTTCGCCATCCACTCCTCCTCAGTGAGGAGAAGAGAGGGCTTCGCCTTATCGGTGACTTGATCTGGCGTAGGCTCGAATCGGTCTTCAGCCGCCCTGAGCCGACCGACGAGTTCTTCGACAGACAAAGTCTTCAAGTCGCAGAACATCTCGATCGTGACCGCTACTTGATTGTAGCGCGGGGGAACAACTCTCAGGAACTTCTTCACCACTCTTGTATCATCCACGCTTTCATCACCAAGGCCCTTCAGATCGGTAGCCAGCTTGCCGATCCGAACTGCGAAGTCATCAATTGATTCTCCCGTCTTGAACGAGATTGATTCAAATTCTGCAAGTAACTTCTGCGCATTCACCTCGTTCACGCGTTCTGCCCCCAGACGCATCGATTTAATAGCTTCCCATGCCTCCTTCGCCGATTTCTTGTTCAGCAACATAGAGTGCATCTCGCCGGGCACGCCACAAATCATGGCGCCGAGCGCAAGTCGATCACGTCGCTGCTCGACCTTGTCACTCTCGATCGCGTCCCACAGATACATCGCTTCGAGGTTACATTGGACATGAGCGGACCACTCTTGATAGTTGGTGCGAGATAACATCGGCCAAGCTAGGTTTCCCGACGCCTGATTCCACGCACGTTCCATGGTTTCCTTCTCCTTCTCTCCGGTCGAGCCCATGTCGACGGTTCTTCGGATTCACGTCTCCTCCTGCTTGCGATCGACGAACTCTATCACTCGGCTATCTCTCTGACGACTCCCTGTCACCAGACACCTCCTCCTTCGTCTACCTTCGGCTCCGATACCACGTTGTTAGAACTCGAACGATGAACGAGATCGGATCGTGAGCGACGCCAGTGACGTGGTGACTACGGCGAGTGCGCGAACAGATGCAAAACTCAGAGGAAACTATGAAGATTGGACGCTGCCAGCAACTGCAGCTTATTTGGCTCTTTGTTCCTTATATTTATAGGTATACTCGAGGTTTACAGACTCCAAACCCCCCACGCCACATTGCGCAAAGATCGCAACGCCATTTCGCTGCGGCGTGCGCTACGCGCGCTCTGAACAATGCGGCGTGAACCTGACGGACTCCACGGTCGAGTCATGGTCGTGCACGCCTACAACCATGCTCTCCCCTACCTGACGTGCCTAGACTCCTTTAGGACATGATCTGGGCAGATTACTACCGTGGTATGGTGATCTGGGAGACAACGAACCCGCGGCCGCCGCCGCGGCTCCGGTACGTGCCCCTTCCGGTGGACACGGTTGGGGACCCCGAGGACCCCGAATGGGGCAGCCGAGGATGCCCTAAAGCTTCGCGCGGCGTGTGCGTCACGCGCCACGGCGTCAAGTTCGTCAGCGTCGACACCCAGCACTGGAGCAACTTTGGAGTTGGGAACCACCACGTGCTGACGTGGAGCCACAGGTTCCGAATCACCACCTCGTCGCTGCGCGAACACGTGGAGGAACGAGCAAGAGTTCTGGGACGCCTTCGATGGCGGAGAACGAATCCGTTTCCCACACGTCCAGCCAAGGTTCCCCGTCGTCGACGTGGACAATCCAGACGTCGTCGTCTTCCGACTAGAGGAGCCATATGCATATCCTGACGAGCCGAAATGGATGATCGAGGTCGACTTGAGGAAGAAGGTTCTGCTGGCAGCCACTGCTTACTCTGCTAGAATGAAATCTGGTTTTGATCCCATCCCCAGTGAGTTGTCACGGTACCTGGATGGTGGGCAAGCCTGCAAGAAGAGGAGGCAATGCCATCTCATCAGTGCTACATTTTTTCGTCTCCTTTTCGAGCAAATGCTAGATTTATGGGGCGGCTCTATACCTTGTAATCACACATCAATGTGATACGTATTACTACTTGTATTCTAGACCAAACATGGGTTTATTCATACAAGTTGCCCTTTTTATGGCTCTGTTTGGAGCAGAGCGTTGAGCAAAATATCACCGATTCCCCAGCGGAGTACCCACGCCTCCCTTCTCTTCCTTCTCCATCCCCGCGCTCATCTTCCGTGCTGCCAGCGTCCTCCTCTTCCTCACGTTCATCTTCCGCGTTACCGACGACCTCCTCTCCTCGTGTTCGTCCTCCACGCCGCCATCGCTGGCTTCTCTTATAATCTATCTTTTTTAGCTTGTTTTTAGTTGGAACAGTGTTTTTCTCTCACAACAAATCAGCCGAAACAGTGTTTCGACTTATTTTTTCAACGAAGCGAACGGAGCTCTAGTCCTCCCCGTGCTTGACCTCCGTGCCACTAGTGGGCTTGCTGTGCTCGACCTTCGCACGCTGCCGGCTGGCTCCCCATGCTCAACCTTCGCGCTACCGATGGGCTCATCCTCCGCACGCTCGTCCCCCGTGCCATCAGCGAGCTCATCATCCCCGCGCTCAACCTCCGCACCGCCATCCATGGGCTCGTCCTTGAGGAGCCTGTCGTCCATGGCGGAGAAGATGAAATGCTGCCTTGGAGTACCCAAACGGTGCGATTTCTTTGATCCAGATTTTTACGGAAGCTAGCTGCGGGAGGAAGCCAGCTTGATCCGAAGCGAGGTGGCAATAAGTTATCCCAAACAGGGTCTATTACCGTCCAACACTTGCAAGCTGTT
Organism: Miscanthus floridulus; assembly: GCF_019320115.1. Lineage (NCBI taxonomy): Eukaryota > Viridiplantae > Streptophyta > Magnoliopsida > Poales > Poaceae > Miscanthus > Miscanthus floridulus. Next base: position 29,674,631 of record NC_089588.1, on the reverse strand, counting down.
AGGCCCGGTTTATTACAGCTTTAGCTTCAAGAATCTCATGGAGTTGGGATGCTTGTCCACACAATTGGTCGACAAGATTTGACATATTATTTTTTTTAGTAAATTTTGGATGTTTGTATAGCATTTGAAAATAACAAAGCATTCCTTCCATCTATTGTTTTCACAAAGTCAAGTGCGCAGCAAAACTGATATGTCAGTTTATCGGCACGGACCGATATTTAACTGTATTGGTAAAAACATTTGGGAATTTAAATTTGACCCACCAGAATTTGGTCCTACAAACGCGTGCCAGCCAAAAACAAGTGGGTAAAACTTTCATGGTAGCCTAACCCTAAAAATCTATCTATTTACACACCTCCTCTTCCTTTCAAAGCCAAGCCACTCTGTTCTCTCCTGTTGGCGTGCTGAGCTCTAAAGTGTTATATACTTATTATTTTCATACTATTTTGTATTACTTTTTATATCGAATGGTTCCGATATATATTACATGATTTTTCTATGAATTAAGGGTTTTAATATAATATAAATTCTGGCAGAAAATTTTCTTGTGTCACCAAAAAAAAAATCTAATTTTTTTTAAATTTTTATATTCCTGTTTATGCGTGACCAAACCGTACTGATATTTTAAAAGAATATCTATAGTCTAAACCCTTGACAAAACAGGTCCTTAGTAACTTAGTATAATTCCTAGTGCATTGCAATGCTATTATTTTACACATCTCCTTTATTTCAGATGTCTAAATTTTTAGAAGATTTCAGACAACACTCTTGTACTACCAATTAGTACAAGTAAATTGTCACTTTGGTGGTTTGTTATTTATCTTTGTGTCATAACATATCAAACTTGTGTCCTTGTCTGACTATAAAAATAATTGTAAATTGTTAAATTGTCTTTATGTCAACACATATCATATTTTCTTAGGTCTGTGGTTTTGTCTAACGGGTTTTTTTATTCTCGAAACAAAACATTATGGATTGTGTCGACAGAAATTGCAACGAACTAAAACTAATATTTTAGTATAAAATATATGCAATAACCCCATCGCCTGAAACAAAACTAAAACTTAGGCACCTGAAATTTAGCAAATCCGATTATTTTAACTGCTGGAAAAATTCTAAACTATGTTACGCACATTGACACTGATTGGCCCCTGCCACGTCTTGGTAACTTTTTTATGCTACCGATGAATAATTCTGATTTCCTTGTTATAGATATATAGGGCATTCAATGATTTATGTGATAACGGCAGAAATTATATATTTAAGCACTCGATTTGAAGTGCCAGGTATACAAACAAGAACCCCAAAAAAATAGCCATCGAAACCTTCTCAAAAACAACATAACACACAATATATACGTACCTACAAAATGTTTTCCCATCATCTACATATCACTCAGGTTTTCCTTTCTCTTTTCTGTGATATAAGGACTAGCGCACTCAGTTATTGCAATCCTGCAGCACCAAGTGTGTCGATCTCACAACCTGTTCTGTACGTACGTGCTCCCAAACAACTACACGGCTAGGTCATCTGCTCTCGATTTCCGTGGGCCGCCACGTCGTCTTCCTGGCGCACAGCATTGCCTCCTTGTTCTTGGAGACGGTCATCCTGACCTCCCACTGCAACGACCTCACCACGCCCTGGATCTCGTCCACCGTCTCCTTGTCGTCCCGCACGATGAGCTTGCCGTTCGGCCTCAGGATCCGGTCCACCTCCACGATCACCGGCAACACCTTGCACCTGCCAATGATCCAAACAACAGAGCAACGGATTCGTGTTCATGTCGATCGTCATCCGCGCGCTTGAGCGATCGATAACCATGGCCTCCGTTCTCTTCCTACACCTATACCTGGGCTTGAGCTTGGAGAAGAGGTGGTCGGCATGGAGGAGGTCGTAGGACCTCGGGTAGGTGCTGAAGGACTCGCACCAGTCATGGTAGATCCCGAACAGCCCGCGCTCGTAGATCACCGGCAGCGTGTCCGGCGAGTCGATGGTGACCACGTTCATGACCCACACCTTCATCTCCCGCAGCACCGCTGCGAACCCTCCGTAGACGGCCCTCATGTCCATGACGTTCCGGACGGTCTTCCAGTCGATGCCCATGCCGGCGAGGTACGAGCTCCGGACCACCTTCCTCCAGTGCTGCAGGTCCGCCGCGAAGTCGTCCGGAGCCGGTTTGCCGTACACGCCCACCTGGCTGCGGTCCAGCCAGTAGGGCGCCTTCCGCAGCCTCTCCGGCCACAGCGCCGGCCACCGGGCGCCGCGCACTGACTGGTCCTTGGGAACACGGTGCATACACGCCCGGAACTTTATGTTCCTGCATGCATGTCAAGGTTCGTTGTCGTCAGTTTCCGGTCTGACGTGGCAAGTAGTAGTTCAGACCGTGGTCTTTGTCTTGTTACCATGCAGCGTTGGGGTCGTCGGAGGGCTCGCACAACGCCGGCTCCTTCTCCGGCCTCTTGTCATAGCAGACGTTGTTCACCGGCTTCTGGAAGATGACGAGGCCGACCAGGTCGACGGTGTCCCTGGTCTTCGCCACCATCTCCCAGCACATCGCCTTGGTCAGCTTCACCATTTCTGCAAGACCCACCAGACCAATAATGTTGTGACCAACTCACGATCGATCGATCTTGTTTGTCTCGATCGGCAGTGGCGGCGGCGTCCATGCATGCATATATAATGCCTTTGCGGCCTTGCAAGGGGGAAAACGAGCGAGAGCTGACCGTCCCAGATCTCCACGTCCTCCGGGAGCTTCTGGTACACCGGCGTGGCGGACCAGACGAAGAAGCCGCCGGGGCGGAGCAGGCGGTTGAGCTCGAGGAGGAGCATGCCGCCGTCGATGTGCCACGGCACGCGGCACCGCGCGCAGTGAACGACGTCGAAGACGTTGGCGGGGAACGGGAGGCGCTGCGTGCCCATCACGGCGGAGATGGCCGGGATGCCGCGCTCCAGCGCGAACTGCACCTGAGCCTCGTGCTCGTCCTTGGGCGCCAGCGACATGGTCAGCGTGTCGCGGTCGAACAGGTACCCGCCGAAGCTGGCCACGCCGCAGCCGACGTCCAGCACCACGCGGCTGCGCCTGCCCCACGCCACGTCCGGGAACGAGTTCTGGATCAGCTCGATGTAGTGCAGCGCGCCGTGCTTGAACTGCGTGCCGCCGCCCGGGAACGTCAGGTACTCGCCGGAGACCTTCACCCAGTTCTGGTGCCCCTTGTACTCCGCCAGCTTGGTGTGCGGCACATTGTAGTACCAGATCTTGTCGCGGCTGTGCGGCCACCGGATCGGCTCCCGGTACTCCGGCGGCGCCGGGACCAGGCACGTCGGCGCCTCCTCGGGGCAGTGCCGCTCCCGGTGCTCGTAGTGCTTGTCCGTCTTGAGCTTCTTGATGGCCGCCACGTTGTCCAGGCACGGAATGTAGTCTGCGCCGGCGCTCGAGTTGCACAGTTTCCACTCCACCGTGGCGACGGCGCCGGCCACCTTGTTCTTTCCTTTCTTCCCCTTCTTCTCGGCGCGCTTCTTCTTCTCCTCGGTGGACTCCGCCGCCTGCGTCGTGAACGATCCGTTCTGTGCCGCGCGCTCCGTTAGTAGCTCTGCCTGGACGTTCGGCTGCGCGTCCGCTGCTGCAGGCAGCTGCTGCTCGACACCGTCCTGTTTCTTCTCGTCTTCGGAAGTCGTTGTGGATGCGGTGGTGGTGTCGTCAGTGGCCACCGCCGACGCCTCGTCCTGCTTGTCAGTGTCGGTGGCTGTCGCGGTCGCCGTCGCTGCTTTGGCCGACGGCTTCACCGTCAACGCGGCGCCTTCGACCATGGCACTCTCCTCCGAGATGCGAGTCTTGTTACCGTCGTCCTTCACAAGGTCGACGCCGTCCATCTTGCCGTTCTCGTCATCGAACGTGAGCTTCTTGGCCGTGCCACCGCCAGCCTCCGCGCTGCTCTCCTTGACGACGCCGGTCGCCGCCGCCTGCTCTGTTGCGCTCGCCTTCGTGTCCGTGGCCGTCTGCTCGGCGGCGCTCTGATCCAGACCGCCGGCATCCTTGTTGTCGATCGGCGCCTGCTCCTTGGCGGCGGCATCGACCTTGGCATCGTTCTCCATCGCCGCCTCCTCGCCGGTTCCCTTGTCCTGCCCCGCAGCGGCGGCGTCCGTCTCGCCGCCGCCCGGCTTGACGAGCTCCCCGCCCTCGGTCCTGCCGTTCTCGTCGTCGAACGACTGGTCCTTGGACGCCGCCGCCGCCTTCCCGCCGTCGCCTTCTGCTGCTCCGCTGTCACCGGGCTTGCCCGGGACGTCGACATCCTCGGCGCCCTCGGCGGCGGCGGCGGCGGCGGCGGCACCGGCCGTGGCCGCCTCCGCGACGACGTTGGCGCTGTCCTGCTTGACGGTGTTGGTGGCGTCGATGGAGCTGTCCTCCTCCTTGACGTCGGCCTTGACGGCTGCCTTCTCCGAGGACAGGGAAATGGCCGCCGGGACGGTCTCCGGCGAGGACATCATCCACAGGCCGAGGAGGCAGAGCGCGACGAACACGACGAAGGTCGCCGTGGAGTAGAACGACGACCTCTGCCTCTGGTTCCGATCGAACAGGGCCATCCTCTCCTCTGTTTTGGATCAGCTCATGCAAATCCCCTCTGAATCCGAGTGCGGAGTGCGGAGATTAGTAATGAAATTTGGTCGAGAACTACAACCAAATCAAAAAAATTCAGGCATCCATTGTTACCTAATTTGGATCAATCTCCCTAACAAGTCCCAACGAGAAACAAATCCATTCACACCTGCAGCAGTGGTCTGTGTTGTTTCATGATTCCGGATTCTCCCGAAGGCGAGTGTGCATGCGCGTTCTTAAGGGCGCCGCGGGTGGCAAGTTTGGACGAAGGGAAGAGAGCGTAAAGCGGGGGAGTGAGCGAGAGACAGGCGGGGCCAACACACAGGCCACTCCCCGGCTTTGGTGCGCCATGCCCATGCATGCAGAAATTGCAGATACAGTACAAGGAAGACGACGATCTACAACTAGGCCAGCCCAAGGTCCGTTCTATTTTTTTTTTATAAGAAACTAGCAACCCAAAGTACACCTTGTTCATGTTATCTATTCTAATATGTATTTGAATTAGACTTCATATCATCGCTAGAAGCATAAATACGTATGATTCTAACTCATATAAGCAATGTTCATGTGGCATGATCCAAGCGAGATAATGAGATACGTATAGGCATCGTGGGATGTAAAAAGACGAATGGAAGAATCCTAGCCGGATTCGAGAGGGAGAGAGAGTAGAGATGGGAACGGACCAGGTTGACCCATTGGATAGTTAACCTGACCTATAAAAGTAAGGCCAATGGATCGTATGGATCGGTCTCAAAGTCTAAAATAGGTCGATCTAATAGTCATATAATAACCTTTTAAAATTTCAGTTTTTTCTTCATCTTTTATAAGCATGGTTCATCGTAACTTCATCTTTTATAAGCATGGTTCATCATAACTTATAAGTACATCTATGGTTTAAAGTAGTTTGAGGAATATCATATTTCAGAACTAAAAGCAGATAAAATTAAGTACATCTACAGTAAGCAAGGAAGGAAGGATGGCTATATAAGAGCATCTCTAGCAGTACTACCTAAATCAGACTACCTAAATGTCTGTTTGGATAGCCATCTAATTTTCTGCTACCCATATTTTGCTTCCGACTACAGCAGTACTACCTAAAATAAGCTACCCAAACCGATGCTAAGTAGACAATGACAGGTGGGTCCCCTGTGTCATTCTCACTCGTGTTTTCTCGCGCGGAGCAGATGGAGCACCGGGGACAAGGCAGGCCACCGCGCCGGTGCTGGCAAGGGCAAAGGATGCCGATTGGGAGGGCAGGTGCTGGGGGCCGCGCGTGTGCCCACGCCGCGCCGGAGAAGCGGCCAGCGGCGGCCGTCGTGGTGGCTAACCTGCTGCTCACTAGGGCGGAGCAGAGGGCCGGTGGGAGCTGGGGCCGTCTACCGGCGAGAGGTCCCTTGCAGCTCGCCGGGGCGAAGCGCGCGCCGAAGGGGCTGCTGTTTTTGCGCTGGAGGGAGCAGGAGGAGGCGGCACTAGGTAGGGGAGGGAGGATCCTGCCGGCTAGATCCGCGGGGAGGAGCGCCGCCGGCGCGGACATGGCAGGGAGGAGCACCGTCGGCGAGGGCCACTCGCGTCGCCCGTGGGGAGGAGCATCGCCGGCACGGATAGGGGACGGAGGAGCGCCGCCAGCGCGGGCGAGCCGTGCGTGCGAGCGCGATGGAGAGAGAGGCGTGTGGGGGTGGGAGAAAAATAGGTAGTGTGATTTGTTGGCCTAACATATATAGGTAGTTAGAGGAGAAATTTGTTGGCCAACAAAAATAGATAGTTTGATAGATAGCCGTTGAAGTAGATTTTTTAACCTCCAGTCGAACAGAGCCATTTTCTTGTTTATTAGACGGTCTCCAATAGACACAGCCCAAACACAAAACGCATTCGTCAGTTTGCGTTGCGCACAGCAAAAGGGTTCGTGACTCATAACCGCCCTTCTCCAACAGCGGACGCAACAGAGTGTCCTCTTCCCTTCCTCCCCTCACGAGCCCCGCCGCCTCTTCCCTTCCTCCTCTCTCGCACACAGGTACATCCCCTTCGTCACCGATGGCGGCGGCGCGGCCCCCGATGGGGACCGAGGACGCCATGGTTGCGCCATCTCCCAGCGACGATGGGAGTGCCTCCCTCCCCGCCGAGCCGCCGAGCGCCGAGGTCGCCGATGACTCCATCCGCAGGCCCGCCTGGCCAAGCGCCCCCATCCGCAGTGCTGCCTGGCCGAGTGCCCCCGTCCGCGAGCCCGGCGGCGCCGCGGTCCTGCCTCGCCGTCGTCGTCCGCGGGCTGCTCCGACCTCCTCCCTCCGCTCCGGTCGGCCTCCTCGGCTTGCTCCTCCTCTCCTCCCTCCGCTCCGACCTCCAGGTGGAGGTGGGAATCAGCGCCGCGTGCCCGGGCGGATGGCTGGCGGGAGTGGGAGTGGGGGTGGGAGAAGAGGAAGAAGAGGGAGAGGTAGGAGGACCCCGGCGTCGACCGTTTCACCCAGATTTGCGTCGCGGAGAGAGGCGACGCGTTTTTGCGTTCTGGTTCATTCGCTACGCAAAATGGATGTCCTGAATGCGTCTTCTGTTGGAGCACGTTTCTTTCAGCTAAAACACTGTGGAGGACGCATTTTGCGTTTGCGTCGCTGTTTGCCAACTTTGTTGGAGACAGTCTTAATTAGCGAACACTGAATTCAAGTCTTGTATCGCTCACTGTTCTCTCAGCTTTGGCATGGCGAGCTGCAGTGGTAAGACCGACGCTTGGATTACAATTTTTTTTCAAATTACATAGTTCAATGTTCACACTTACAATGTACGCATACTTAGCATCAACAGCCAGGGGCAAAATCGTCATTTCACAACTGTTTTCTCCCCTTATTTTAGGCCGTGTTTGGCTGGGCTCTCTGGGGCTCCGGCTCCTCCATGCAGCGACTGTGCAACCCTGTAGCGACTAAAAACAGCTCCGGCTCCTATACAAATGAACGTGGATTGAGAAGGAGCTGCTGGAGCTATGTTTGTGGTGCTCCGCCGGCTCCGCCATAGTACCTGCACAGTGCCAGAGCCGGCGCCGCGCGCGAGCTCCACCAAACGCGCCCTTATTCCGTTCGCTGTCCTCCGACAAATTTTGTATAAAGTAGAATGTTCACCAGCAAATCGATTTATTTTCAGTATACATCACTTTCAGTGTCCACTAGCGTTTTTTTTTTCAAAAGAGTTCCAGCAAGAGCCGGGTGTCCTTTTTTTAAAAAAATGATTAAATTAAATCTAAAGTAAAATGAGACAAAGGCGTACAGTGGGAATCCGAAGTTCAGACTCCCACGAGCCAGTCGCTGTTCATCCCCTTTCCTCAATTCAATCCTCCGCCACAACCAAACCCTAACCGTCATGGCGCCACCACGCTCGCTGCCGGAGCTCATCGAAGACACCACCGCGGAGGTCCTCCTCCGTGTCCCCCCGTACGAGCCCGCGCACCTCGTCCGCGCCTCTCTAGTCTGCAAGCTTTGGCGCCGCATCCTCCTCGACCCCACCTTCCTCCGCCGCTACCGCGACTTCCACCGGATACCACCGCTGCTCGGCTTCCTCCGCAACTCAATCACCGCTAGCCTCACCCAATCATTCCGCTTCGTCCCCACAACATCAGCATCCCCCATCTCCCAGCCGCCGTTCGATTGCGCCGGATGGCGAGCGCTCAGTTGCCGCCATGGGCGTGTCCTCCTTGACACGGGCTTCTACGGCATCGACCTCGTTGTCTGGGATCCCATCAGAGGCGATCCGCAGAGGCTGCCCAAGTGCAGCATCACCTTCTCCTTTTACAGCTCCGCCGCGGTTCTCTGCGCCGCGGGTACCTGCAACCACCTCGATTGCCATGGCGGCCCCTTCCTCGTGGTCTCCGTGAGCTCCCATGAAAGCCGTGCCGGTGAGATGTTCGCTCGGGTGGGTGTGTATTCGTCAGAAACTGGTGCGTGGGACACTCTCGCCCCTCTTAACTTAGTCAGAAATAGTTGCCAGGTCGACCGCAACAAGAGTGGTGCTCTTATCGGAGATAACATCTATTTCTCCCTTGAGCTTGGTGAAAAAATTCTGAAATTTGATTTGGGCAATAATTCCGTGTCTATGATGGATCCGCCGGACTTGTACAACACTGGTGTTCTCCTCATGCCAACAGAGGAGGGTTCGCTTGGGCTTGCTGGCATTAGGGGTTCAAGGCTTTACCTATGGTCAAGAGAGGTGGATCCAAAGGGAGATGCCGGCTGGGTACCACGAAGGGTCATCAAGATTCAGAAACTGTTCCCCAATAACAACCCCCGTTACAGACGTAGTGTGATTGGTTTTGCTGATGGTGTTGGTGTCATATTTGTGAAGACAGATGTTGGTATCTTCATGATGGAGCTCAAGTCAGGTCGGAAGAGGAAGGTGAGGAAGGTAAGCGAGCCTGATGATTGCTGCGGTGTCATCCCATTTATGAGCTTCTACACTCCAGGTACAGTGCCAGCCCATTGCTTAGATGTAATCCTGCACAAGGGCTTTCATGTACGGTTGCAATTAATGTTTATCTATTAAACTGAATATTGATGACGATGTTAGTCAGTTCAAAACTAAATACATGGCACTATCTGAAGATCTCGGTTGATTTTGGTTAGGTCAGAATTTTAAGTGCTATTACTGAAAACGGCACCACGTGCCCTAGAAGTTTTTGTTTTCTTCCTTTTTTCACAAACCAGAATGTTTTGATTGTTGTGTTGATATCTCCTATGGCTGTTCTGAAGTTCACATGCCAATACCCAAACCTTTTATACCTGTGGGATTGCACCAATAAATCATAAACTAATGTTTTATCACATTTTGGATTGTTCGTTATTTTACCCTACTTTGTAAATACTACACAATTGCCTGTGCACTATTCATCTTTAAGAACTGTTTGTGTGAGCAAAATACAACAACAACAACAACAACAACAAAGCCTTTAAGTCCCAAACAAGTTGGGGTAGGCTAGAGTTGAAACCCAGCAGAAGCAATCAAGGTTCAGGCACGTGAATAGCTGTCTTCCAAGCACTCCTATGTAAAGCTAAGTCTTTGGGTATATTCCATCCTTTCAAGTCTCCTTTTATATGCTGCTGCATGGTGCTTTTCAGATTGTGCTAGCAAAAAACTACAATCATCATCAGAGACAAATTAATCACTGTTGCACCAAGGTATGGCAGTGCCTGGCCAGTGTACAAATTCACCAAGTTGAATCTGCTGCAGTTAGCGTCTTTGCAGGTTGGTGCTTTGGAATGTCCACTGTTTTCTCTTGGGTAGTTTAATTTATGGTGGTGTGAACCATCATTGGACCTATGATGTTACGATCATGGCTGTGGCAACTATATTTCAGTTTTAATTAGTCTTGTGTACGATGGTGTTTCATTAATGTTTTTTTTTCTCGAACAGCGCAGGAGAACTGCGTGTCATTTCATTAAGGTAGAAAAATGTTTCATTAATGTTTAATATTTTCGTTTTAATCAGAAGCTATATTGTGGCTGTTTTGACCGGAAAAGGAAGCTGGGTACTTCAGTTTAATTTTCATTTCTGTAAGAAGGGTAGCAGTTACTGGCTTTCCATGTTCTCAGGAATCCACTCAGAACTGGAAAGAAGTTAGGATGAGTTCAGTGTCTGTCTGAAATATTGGTCGTCTCTCTGGTTGCATACAGGTTTAAACTTCATTTATTGTACTTCATGAGCCAGAGCGTGCTCCAGCTTTTGTTATTAGAACACTAGTATGCATCTGTTGATTGGAGCTTGTTTGTCCTGTTGCAAGAGTGCGAGAACGCAGTGGAAAAGGATGGTAAACAACTTTTTCTAGCAGTGACATGGGAGCCAACCCTGTATTGTAGTTCGGTCAATGGCCATTTCCTTTGTCTTGATATCCACTTTTTTGCTTCAAAGGCCGAACTGAATCTTTCGTAGTCAGAATCCAGTGTAACCTTGTGGAAATGTATGAGTTAGTCACATGTTTTACACATGCTTGTTTTCAGGCAGTGGTGGTTTGTCATCACTAGCAGAGTAGCAGGGACTAATTTTAAGTTCCAAGCCTGAAGTTGTACAGTTTTAGTTTCTATTCAGGGCAGGCAGACTGCTATCTGTATCTAGTATTTGAGTGTTGGTTTGGTTTCAGTACAGTCAAGTGGTTCACACAGTGAATGAAGTCAACACTGTACTAAAGACCTAAACAAACATGGAAAACATGGGAAGATGGAACCGAAGACTATGTTTCAGGTCTGTAGTTAAACACTTAAACTTATTTAAGTTTATGTGGTGTTCATGATTGAAAACTCCACTTGGAACCGAACATGTATTGGGTCATAACTTATGTACTGAAACCTGAGTTTGCTTTACTTATTCATTTATCAGAATCGTTAGGAGTTTCCGCTCTCTAAGGAATATACCAGGAAGTGAAATTACACAATTTTTTTGTTTACTTTCTGTTTTTATGTACACAAACTTGCTTATTTGTCAGATTGCTTACAGTTTGAAGCTTTATTTGTTGGACTGTGTCTTTGTTTGCTAGCTACTTCACAAATTCATTCAAGTAGGGTCTGCTGCTATTGAAATGTGCTGGGCATATTAACCTGAAATATTGTTTTTGAGGAAATAAAAAACTATGTATCACACTGTCCATGGAAACAAACAAACTGACACATTACTGAAACTATGTTGACTCCATGTTGATTTCATTTCCTGAAACATTAATCTTACATCCAATCTTGGTTACATGTTCTTAAGACAGTTGTCCAAGTAGAAGTTTCATACTTTTCAGGAATACACTTGGAAATCATAAGCTAATAACGTTTTATGGTATTTTGGCTTGTACTACATTATTTTACTCTGCTTGTTACTACACAATAGGCAGCCTGCATTGTTTCATCTTTAAGAACTGTTTGGGTGAGCAACAAAACAATTTTAACTTGTGTGCTATTGGAAGGTGGTGTCGAGTTAAAATATTGCTTGTTAAGTAAACCTTATAAATCACACTGAAATATCATCAACCATCAATGTGATGAATATTTCATGGTAGGCACTTCCCTGCCGACTGCTGTCACCCTCCCCCTCTTTCTGAAAAAAATGCAAGTATTCATCAGAGCTATAAAATAACTGATACCTTTTCTGCATGGTTCTTTTTTTTGGGAGGGGGAAGATCTGCGTGGTTAGTTTTCAGATTGCACCTGGAGAGTAATCTAAGTACGGGTAAAACAATCAACCTGTGACATTGCTTTGAAGGGTTCTGCTTTCTGATGTAGGCCTAACTTATGGGTCATAGCTGACTGAAAACTATGTTCAGGTTTACCGTTGAGCATAATTTTTTTTTCGACCAAAGGCATTTCGCCCAGCTTATATTGAAAGCTTAACAGAGGTTTCTACCGGGGTTACCGGCTTACAATGCATGAGTTCAGATACAAGAAAAACTCCATGGAAACTACAACCTCCTAACAGTTCAGACCAAAACATAGACCTCTCCTACGACCAGCTCCTAACCTCCCCACAAGACTTTAACTGAAAGCCAGAAACGTAGAACGCTACAGAACTTGGGCTGCAACCAGAAGAACACATGACAGCGAAACGCCTGCATTAAGTACAGGTCACCAGTGCTCCATCCCTGCCATCAGCTTCTCCACCGCCGCTTCCTTCTTTGCTCCATCCTTTCGTGCCAGTTTGATCCACTGCTTCATAAAGCCGAGAGATTTATAAGCTACATGTTTAGGCGATTTAATCACAATGTTAGAAAAAACTAAGTCGTTTCTAGTTTTCCAAAGCGACCACCCCACAGCCACCATCACCCACCACACAATCTCATGTTCATCCCCACCCCCTTGTTCTAGGAACAGATCTTGAAATTTAGTGACTGATGTTGGAGCACTCGGGCATCCTTAATTGTCCCTGACCCAGTACCATACAGCCCTTGCAATTGGGCATTGAAAAAGCAAATGGTTAACTGTTTCCTCTTTCCCACAGAATTTACACACATCTGCTTTGTCCCAGTTTCTCTTCTTCAGTTGATGAGTTGTTTGAATTCTGTCATGCCATGCCTCCACAGAAAAATCTTCACTTTAAAAGGGATTTTGGTGTTCCAGATTTCCATCATTCTAACATCCACCAACCCAGCGAAAGTAATGTATCTGTACATGCTCCTTGTAGAGAATTTTCCTGACTTATCCAGTTTCCAAGTCACTCTGTCATCCTCCTCTGTGAGATTGATCCTCTCCAGTTTAGTCATCATTTCTCTCCACTCCTCCAACTCAGCCTCTCCAAAACATCTCCTGTAGCTAAAATTCCATGCCAATTCACCTGCTGTTTGAACTGAAACTTCTTGGTCATGGCATATACTGTATAATTTAGGGAAGCTAACTTTTAGAGGGCATTCACCTAACCATACATCCTTCCAAAACCTTGTTTGCTTGCCACTCCCCACTATGTGACCCTTCCCCTTTTCATACCAGTGCTTAACAGAATGCAAGCCCTGCCAAAACTGTGAAGATCCCGCCCCCTTACTCTGACAGAAACCCAGGTTTCCCAAGTATTTCCTCCTTAAGAGCTTCATGCACATACTCTCATCTCCACTTTCCAATCTGAATATCCATTTGCACAGTAAGGCAGTGTTCATTGCTCTGTTGTCAATAAAACCCAAACCCCCAAATTCTTTTGGTTTGTCTAATGCCTCCCACTTAATCATGTGAAACTTCTTATTACCAGGCCCCTCCAAGAAAAAATTCCTTCTACTCGAGTCAAACTTCTGGTGATTTCCTTCATAGAGCCAATGGAAACCCATAGTATACATAGGGATACTTGTGAAACTTAAATTAATCAAGATGGATTTGCCTGCATAAGATAAGTGCCCACACTTCCATGTTTGAAGTCTCTTCTCAATTTTGGTTGCTACTCCACTCAATTCAGCTTTGCTCAACCTTCTGCCTCAGTCATACCAACAGTGAAGATTTCACTTTTGGAGTAATTGATCTTCATCCCAGACAGTTCCTCATAACAGAACAGAAGGAATTTGAGATTGATAATGTCCTGCTCAGAGTTTTGCACAAACAGAATTGTATCATCGGCATACTGAAGATGAGTCAGGCCTCCCTCCACCAACTCAGGTAATAAACCAGTAATCAACCCCTTCTCTTTGGCTGTAATCAGTATCTCTGAAAGAGCATCTAAAATTAGGTTGAACAGCAGAGGGGACATAGGATCACCCTGCCTCAAGCCTTTGAAACTTCTGAAATAATTGCCTAGTTCCCCATTTAGATTCACTGCTACTTTCCCTCCTTGTACTGCCCTTAACATCCAATCTATCCATTTCTCATCAAAGTTTTTCCTCCTCAATACATCTTCTAGGAACTTCCAATTTACTTTATCATATGCTTTTTTGAAATCTAGCTTCAAAATGATCCCCATCTTTTTCTTCACCCTTAACTCATGCAGAATTTCATGAACCACTAGAACCCCATCTAAAATAAAACGCCCTGGAATGAAAGCTGTCTGTGCTTCATTGATCACCTTATTAATGACTAAATTCAATCTGAGTGTAAGCACTTTGGTGATAATTTTATATATGACATTCAAAAGGCATATGGGCCTATATTGCTTTATCTGGTTGGCACCCTTGACTTTTGGCAGCAGTACCAGAATACCAAAGTTCAGCCTTGCCAAATCCAACTGCCCCCTGTGTAAAGCTTGTAGCATCTCAAAGATGTCCCCCTTAATTTTCCCCCAAAATTTCTTGAAAAAACCTGTAGAGAACCCATCTGGGCCAGGAGCTGTATTTGTCTTCATGTCACTGACTGCAGCTTCTAATTCCTCCATCGAGAAAGGTCTAATCAACAGTTGGTTATCAACCTCCTCTAATCTGCCTCTGCCACTCCAGAAATTCTGACCCAATTTGATTCTTGGGTCAGGTTCACTTCCAAACAACACTTTGTAGAAATTGGTTTTCATAAATCTTCATCAACTCCTTCTCCTTGTCATATCTATCTAACCACTCATTGCTTGATAAGGTTCTTGATTCAGCCAGACTGTCCCATGCTTCTATCTGAAGAAGAAGATTTTGTTTTAATTTCCTTTGGTCACTTCCCCAATTTCTGCTCCACCCTTTCAAAACCCTCCTCAACAGTTGAGATACAATATTCCAGTGATCTAGAATATTTTGTTTCCTTCTCCCAGGCCATTTGTTAATAACCCACTCCATAAAGCCTTCCTGGGAAAACCAAGCAGGCTCAACTCTAAATATGGTAGATCTAATACTTACTTCACTTTCTGTTTCCACCAAAAGAGGGTTGTGATCAGATCCTACCCTTGTAGGTGATCTAGTTGTAGCAAGGGGAAAACGGCCGTCCCAATCATTTGACACAAACACTCTATCTAGAACAGCCATAATTGGGATTTCCTGTTTATTTGTCCATGTGAAACTTCCTCCCTGTCTGTGCATCTCTCTCAGACTCACATCATCAATGAAATGATTGAAAAGTTGAACCAAACTGTCATTCACATTACCAGTTGATTTTTCTGCAGCTTCCCTGACAAGGTTGAAATCACCCCCCACAATCAAAGGAACCTCCATTGACATAATCACTTCCATGAGCTCTCTCAAAAAATCAGGTTTCAAGTCCAATTGCACAGGACCATATACATTGATAATACCCCAACTGAAACCAGAGTCTCTGTTTTTCAGAACTGAACATTGGTGATATCTGCCATGATTATACTGTACCACATCTAATATATCTGTATTTGTCCCTAGCTGTAAGCCACCAGACCTCCCTTCTGGTGGAACCCAATTCCAAGACATCTCCTGACCTCTAGCTAAACCTGCAAGTTCTCTAACAGTAAAGTTCTGCTTAAAAGTTTCTTGAAGACACACCACATCCACTTGGTGTTTGGCCATCAGATCCCCTAACTGTCTTCTTCTCCCTCCACTATTCAGCCCTCTGACATTCCAGAATAATATCTTCATTTGATTTTTGCTTTCTTCTTCCCCTTGCTGGCTTCATGGATGGTTGAGGTCCCATCTCCCAGCAAGGGGTCATACTGGGTGACTCAATTACTTCGGTCAGCTCCTCCACTACCATAACATGTCCCTCAGGACCCTCATCCTCACTGTCACTCACCTCCTCCACAATCACAATCTCTTTTTGAGAAAGTTTAGCATGTTCCAGTCTGAAAATCTCAGCTTGAGCAAGTTCTTTAGCTTTTAAAATCTCAATGAAACCATCAATCTCCTCTTCATTTTCACCTAGCTCTAGGTTACACTCTATGGCTACTTTAGCTAACTGAGAATTAGTAACAGATTGAAAAATAGAGAAGGGATTGTTTGGTATACCTTGTAGCTCCTTAGCTTTGATCTTTTCAGCTTTGTCTTGGACTGGAGTAGTGCTACACCCCAACCTTGTGCTCCTCCTCTCAGCTTGTGTAGGCTCCACAGCAGCTTGCTTAAGTTGCACAGTATGAATCACACTATTTTCCTGAGAAACTTTGTCTTCAGCCAGGTTCAGAGTCTCTCCCATCATTATATCTGAATTCTGGGATTGCACCATAATTTGGTCTTCAGAATCCAGGCATAATTCCATTTGCTCGATCACTGATCCCTCCTCCAATTCCATTGTAACCCCACCAGAGGGAGGCATCTGCTCCTGTATCAGTACTGAGACTTTATCTTTGATCAACTATGATTTATCTCCTTCATACTGGTGAGATTCAGAGTTCACAATCTCCGCTCCCTGCTTTTTGGTTCTGTACTCCCCTTGTCTGCTTGATTCAGGGGGTTGGCCACTTGCATCAACATGGCCACCATCCTCTTTGCCTGGAAAATAGTGATCAGATTCTTCCTCTTCTTCCTCCTCTTCATCATCTCTGTTTTCTGGGGGAGCCTTGCTCTTGTTCTTCAAGTTTTGTGTTTTCTCAGTTTCCACTAACCAAGAAACCATGAAACCCCTCTTGTTAAAATACACTTTTGAAGCTCCTTTGATCTCCTTAGGGTCTTTGCATGACACTTCAACCCTGATTGGGCCTAATCCTGGTAAGGATGTCTTGTCTAATTCTTCAAAATCACCTACCAGATAGGCCACCTCCTCCACTGACCTCTCTTTCCTGGCCCAATGTGGGACACCCATCAGCTGTACCCAAGCAGATGTAAGCATGTCACTGCACCCCCACCATCAGATCAGATTTTTCTACTGAAACCACCATATCAGAAATTTTGCACTTAAATTCCTTCAATTTGGTCAGGAACTCCAAATCCTTGACTGAGGGAACTACAAACAAAAACTCATTTGTGCCCATTTTCTTCACTTGCTAGTCCCAAGTGGAATTGATCAGATATTGTAATTCTGTTGTCACCTTACTCACTGACCCCCTTCCTTGAATTATAGTCATGACTGCTGTCAGAGGACTCTTGATTTTCTCTTCCTCCTCAATTGGGACATGGATACTGTAAAAGAGCTGGCCAGGCAGACCAAATCCACACAACCTCATTCCCTTGTTTTCCTTGGACCAAGGGCAATTTGGAGCAAGGTGTCCTTTATCCTTGCAATTGTAACAGATTGGTGGATTGGGGCAATTAAAGCATTTGTGCCCTGTTTCATTGCATCTGAAACACCTCTCCAGAAAAACTCCTCCACTATCATCTCTACCATAACCCCCTCTGTTGTGTTGGTCTCTCATGAGCTTGAAACGTAAATCTTCTTCTTCAGCATAACCAGCACCCTGATGTTGTGGCCTCCTTTTCGCGCCCCTGTTATCATCTCCACCCATACTCATCCCTACCCTGATCCCAGTAGCCCTCTCTGTTTCTCCCATCCCTCCTGTAATCCTTGATCTGTTCCAAATTCGCCCGAGCCTTCTCTGCGTACGACTCAAAGTTGAAGAGGGATTTTCTGATTTCATCCGCTTGTCTTTTCTTCTGCTGTTTGGAATCCCATTTCGTCAGCCTTCTGCCACTAGCTCGACCTCCTGGATCACTCCACACCTCATCCGGAATCCAGGGATCAGAAACAGGGCTCTCCCGTTTCATCCGCTTGTCTTTTCTCCTACTTTTATCCGGTCGTCGCCGGTGCGAGGATGAGGACGGGCTTGTTGAAGGGGCGCCGCCCACGAGTCGCCTTTCTATCGCCTATCGCCCCTGAACCGACTTTGTTCGTCGGTTCCCGTTGAGCATAAATTTCAGGTTCTGCACGAAAAAGGAGACGGAAAAAAATGTGTAACTGATGAGGTGCTGTCATTGCGTCCCTTTCTTGAAGCTAGGCTTGCCCACCATCCATGTAACGCGGTAACTCACTGGGGATGGGATTATAATGAGACACTCTAGCGGAGTTGATGGCTTCCGCATCACCTGATAAGCCATCACTTTCCTTCTTGGAGTAAGCACTGGCTGCCAGGAGAACATTCTTCCTCAAGTCGACCTCGATCATCCATCTCGGCTCGTCGCAGTCACAGTAATCAGGCTTCTCTAGCCAGAAGACGACGACGTCAGGATTGTCCACGTCGACGACGGGGAACTCCGGCTGGACGTGTGGGAAAGGGAATGGGTCTCCGCCATGGAAGGCGTCCAAGAACTCTTCCTCGTGCATCGTCAAGTCTTTCTTCCACGAGTAGTTGTCTTCGCGCAGCGACCAGGTGGTGATTCGGAACCTGTGGCTCCACTTGAGCACGTGCCGGTTCCCAACTCCAAAGTTGCTCCAGTGCTGGGTGTCGACGCTGATGAACTTGACGCCGAAGAGCGTGACGGACATGCTGCGGCAAGCTTTAGGGCATCCTCGGCGGCCGTGTTTGTCCTCGGGGTCCCTAACCCTGTCCACCGGAAGCCCTCGGCGGTGGGTTCATCGTCGTCTCCGAGTCCGACTGCGAGGAGAGGTCCATGATCACCATACCACGGTAGTAATCTGCCCAGATCATGTACCAGCGGCGTCCGTACGACACAACCGCGTCCGTCGACCACCAGCGTAGGTCACGGCCGCCATTGGCGCCACGGACGTGCAAGTTCTCGAAGGCCTCCCACTGGCTGGAGCCAGACCGGAACAGGCGGACGTTGCCCGTCCCCTGCGTCGTCATCCGAAGTTCAGACGACGGCGAGTCGTCGACGCCGTCGTTGCTTGTGCAGGACATTATACCAATTTCTTGGGGGACACATATTGCGAGAATCAATCCTAGGCCCGCCTGCGGAAGGTAGCAGCAGCAAGGACGGCCGCCGGCGCCGGGAGGGGTCGTCGCGGCTCGCCTGGTAAACGAACAAGTCAACGAAAGTATGGAACGGGATCGTGATCACGAGTAGCACGACGTCGCGGTGCGCGGCGATGACGTTCCCCTCGGACTCTTTGGATTTCCTCCTCAGGGTCGTCGACCCCTGCGGGCAGTCGACGGTGAGGACGGAAATTCCGGGCGGTTCCACGAGCTCGAACGTACGAGACGTACGGAGATCTCCTTGCCTTTGGATGTGCGGGAGGTCGCGGACGTCGTGCGGTCGCCTGGGAAATCGTCCCGCTGGGCACCAGCTTGGTTCAGGAGCACCCAGCTGTGGTTTGAAGCCGGCCAACGCACATGTTTGGTTGCCTGCACAACTCCTTATCTAGGCTCCTCTAATACATGTATAAGACTTTATGCAGCGTAGCACTCTCAAAGCAATCCAATCCTTCATCCCGTTATACGCGAAAAAATAGCGTATCCAGCTATGCAAGAAGCACCAGCACCCGCTCTGCAGGCAACGGTCCATTCCTTGCAGCCGCTGTACAAGCCCCTGCACCCGTCACTACGTAAAAAACGATTTTTAGTAACGGGTCGAATTTTTTATAGGGGCGGCTGGTGATGGAGCTGCCTCTGCAGTGTCGTGCTCGTGTGCCTAGACATTAGCTGCCCCTACAAATGAAACAGCAGGGGTGGCTGGTGATACGAGCCGCCCCTACAAATGGGTCTGATTTGTAGGGGCGGCTCACTCACCAGCCGTCCCCGGAGTTGTTATTTGCAGGGGCGGCTGGTGATTGAGCCACCCCTACAAGGCTCAATCACCAGCCGCCCCTACAAATGACCCACCGTATAAATAGCTCTGATTTGTAGGGGCGGCTCAATCACCAGCCGCCCCTACAAATGACCCACATATAAAACAACAGTAGGACATTTTTTTCTTCTCGAGTCACTCACTCCAACCCGTGAAAGAAAGGTGGGGAGGCCTTGGGCACCTCCCAAAAATTGCTCTACTAAGGGAGAATGTTTTAGTCTCAAATCTATTGGTGGAGAGGTTGTAGAAGATAAGAAAATGTTATTCCACACTTTTTTTTTGAAGTTTTAATGGTTGGTTAGTGAGTAATAAGAGTTTTGTTTTTCTCTCTCTTCTATGGTAGTTGAGCTACTTATGAAGCAAATTAGACCCAAGTTTTAAATGTACTAGGGTAAATTAGGGAGGGGAACAAGATCATACCCTTGTTTGGTCCATGTTTCTTGATTTTAGTGAACAATTAGTTAGTTTTATGGATGTTTCATGTGCATGTGGATCTAGATCTAGGGTTTGGTTTTTTTATTAATTTTGTTTTTGTAAATTTATATTTGATGAAATTGGATTAGGGTTTGTATGAAAGATATTGGGTAAAGTATAATTATTGCTAATTGTTGTCTTTGAAATTGTTTATTGTAATCAATAAATATGTATTTTAATTATTTATGGATAAATAGGCCATTAATTAATTTTCCTCTATCATGGTGTGTTTGTATGCTTCATGTAATTATATTAGATTTATATTCATATATATCTAAAGTATATACAATTATTCTCAAGTAATTATTAATTTGATTCATTTTTATATATATCTGAATAAGTAATCCTTTAATGTTTGTTTTATTGTTGTTGTAAAAGATGGAGTACAGGAACTCTTGGATGTATGGTTCGTTAAGGTTCAAGGCAGGTTTTCGTGAAGAGGTGGATAAATTTATTGAAGCCGTAAAAAAGCATGCAACGACATTGAAAGAAAATAAGGATATAATTATTTGCCCATGTAAAGATTGCAAGAACCGTATGGCATGGACAGATGTGACTATCATCAGATCACATTTGATTATGCGAGGATTTGTTGAGGACTACATAGTGTGGATTCATCATGGTAAAACAATTATTGTTAACGACAAGGATGAGGAGGAATACGACGACGAAACCATAGAATCTCTGTCCCAATATTCAACAGAGCTTGATGCACGAATGGATTTTGAGTTTGGTAATGAACAAGGTGGTGATGCTGGTGGTTGGGATCGTAACGACGAAGTGGTGCCAATAATGATGGTGGAGCACGTGTCGGGGATGAAGATGATTTGGAGGACATGATTCGAGCCCTTGGACCAGAGATTTTACTAAATAGTCTGAAAGGTCTAGAAAATTTAAAAAGGGTGACAAAAGCATCGAAGGAGATTGTGTATGGTGTTGAAAAGGGTTGTCCGACACATTAGACATTGCTACGTTTTATGCTTGAGCTGTTCATCCTGAAGGCTAAGTACGGCTGGTCAGACTGTAGTTTCAATGATCTATTGCATCACCTGTCATGGGTGCTGCCACAACCAAACTTAGTTCCCATCAACACATACCAAGCGAAGAAGTTCATAAGTCCATTGACAATGGGGGTTGAAAAAAATCTATGTATGCCCCAACCACTGTATACTTTTTCGTGGTAAAACGTTTAAGTCACTAGATAAATATCCTCGGTGTGGGGCCAGCCGGTACAAGAACAATGACCTTTACGGTGGGGACGAAGCCTCCACGGAGAAAAAGAGGAACAATAAGGGTACAAAAAAAGTGGTACAAGAATCTTAGCCCCAGAGGACACTCCATTAGGCAACGATGCAAAGCAGAGAAGAATTCCTATCTTGGTAATGTGGTACCTGCCAATGACCGACCGCTTGAGACATACCTTCCTAAACCCTAAAGAAGCCGCACTCATGATGTGGTGGGATGATGAGCGCAAGGTGGATGATGATAAGATTGCACACCTAGCTGATTGTAGTCAGTGGCAAAGGTTTGATGAGAAGCACAAAGAATTCAGCGATGACCCAAGGAATGTACGGTTTGGCTTGAGCACCGATGGAATGAATCCCTTCAATGAGAGGATGAGCGACCACAGCACATGCCCAGTGATCTTGACCATGTACAACATTCCAACATGGTTGTGTCAGAAGAGAAAGTACCTTCTCCTCACTATTCTTATTTCTGGCCCTAAACAACCAGGCATTGATATAGACGTGTTCCTCGAGCCTTTGATGCAAGAAATGGAGAGACTATGGAGGCATGGGGAGCAGATGTATGATGTGTTTCGAAAGGAGGACTTCATATGTAGAGCAATAATATTTGTTACTACCAATAATTACCCCGCGCTGTTTGCTTTGTCTGTACAGATCAAAGAAAAGACGAGATGCTTGGTTTGCTTGGATGGTACTACATAGGTGTACCTGGATGCATTCAAGAAGATAGTTTACCTAAGGAACCGACGCTTCTTAAAGATAAGTCACAAGTACCGCAATAAATTGTTCTTTAGATTTTATGACAACGCCCCGCAGGTTGAACCCCCTCCGGAGAGACATCATAATGGACAACACGTGTATAGAATGGTGAAAAACATACGCGTCGTCTATAGAAAGAAGAATCCGGATGGGACAAACAGAGATAGAAGCACACCTCCTATCGAAGGCATACCTTTCAAGAAATAATCGATCTTCTTTCAGTATGTCTTATTGGCCAGACTTGGAGGTCCCCCATGCCATTGATGCTATGCACGTGTAGAAGAATGTCTTTGAAAGTCTCATTGCTACCTTGATGGACACAAATAAGTCAAAGGATGGTCTGAAAGCACAGAAAGATATGGTGCAGCTAAACGTGATGCCACAGCTTAACCCGGTACCTAAGGCTAATGGAAAATACACTCTGGCCATGACGTGCTTCAACATAACACCAGACGAGAAGAGAGCTATATGCACTTTCCTGAGGGGGATCAAAGTCCCGACTAGATTTTCAGTAAATGTGAAGAAGCTAGTGTCGATGAAGGACTTATCAATAACACACTGCAAGGCTCACAATTGCCATGTGATGCTGACAGTGTTTCTACCTATTGCAATCAGGGCTATAAAGCCAGAGTTCTTAAAAATGACCATCACCCGCATGTGCTACTTCTTTTCGAAGATCTCACAGAAGATGATTGGCAAGCAAGAGCTGAGTGACCTACATGAATTTATGGTGGAGACACAAAATCAACTGAAGATGTGTTTACCTCCTGCTTTTTTTGATATACTGCCACATCTTATGATTCACATGATTAATCAGATACAGACGCTGGGCCCTTACTACTTGCATGAAATGTGGTTCTACGAGCGGTTTATGTCGGTTCTAAGTCGATACGTGCATAATCGAGCATACCCAGAGGGCTCCATGATAGAGGGTTACAGTACTGAAGAAGTCGTCGAGTGCTGTCAAGAGTACCTAAAAGTACAGAAAGGGATTGATAAACCCGATTCTCGTCACAAGGGTAGGCTAGCTGGGAAGGGCACCAGTGGTAGAAAAGTGTTCATCGACCATGATTACAAAGAGGTGAGTTGGGCGCATTACAGTGCACTACGCTAGATCTTAACATTACTGCCGGTTCAAAAAACCCCTTCACTGCCGGATTTTGAACCGGCAGTGGTATACCGGCAGTGATGTGATTTTGACATCACTGTCGGTTCTTATGAACCGACAGTGATGTGGTTTCTAGAAAAGCCAAAAAATTCATTGAAAAAATAAGGAATTTTTTTAATACCAGGAGAGGCCCCACTGGACAGCCACACGGTCGCGCTTCGCAAGTCACAAGTCAAGTGATTTTTTACCCGAAAAATGCGTGCTTCGCGGCCACCGGCGCTCGAACCCCTGTCGTCCTACTTCGCGTCTTCGGCCCCTAACCACTCCATCTGCAAGCTGTTTGTGTCCAAATGAGATTTTTGTCCTAGCCATTTTATGTTCATCTAATTTTAAAATGAGTATTTAGGACCCTAAATGAATTCAAATGAAAAAGTTATCAATTACAAAGTTTTATAACTTTTCGAGATCAACAACTTTAATTTTGGTACTCTCTCCATCCAAGGTGGTTTACAAAATTTAAATTTTAAATTTGAGAAATTCAAATGTAGTTTTCCATGACAAGATGATTTCAAATCAAAAAGTTATCAACTATAAAGTTTCATAACTTTTTGAGATCTACAAATTTTGTTTTTGCTGTTTGTCCATCCGAGGTCGTTTAAAAAATTCAAATTTCAAATTTTTTGATATTCAAACATAGTTTTCCTTGAGAAGATGGTTTCAAATCAAAAAGTTGTCAACTACAAAGTTTCATAACTTTTTGGGATCTACAACTTTCATTTTGCTAGTTTCTCCATCCGAGGTCATTTACAAAATTTAAATTTCAAATTTTAGAAATTGAAACGTATTTTTCCTTGACAAGATGATGTCAAATCAAAAAGTTGTCAACTACAGAGTTTCATAACTTTCCGATATCTACAACTTCTATTTTGGTCATTTGATCATTTATTCATCCGAAATAGTGGTAGTAACATTGTTCCCAAATGTTGCATATCCCTCTTATTGGTTATGAAATTATAAGAGAGATATGTAAATTTTATGAGCAATGTTATTACCACTTTATTGGATAAAGAAAATGACAAAAATAAAAGTTGTAGATCTTGATAAGTTCTACAACTTCTATGTTCATGATTTTTTCAGCTGAAATCATTTAGTGTTCCAAAATGACGTTTGAAGTTGGTATTTTTTGAAATTCAAAATTCAAATAGATAAAACACAGTCACATAAAAAGATGAATAAAATAATAGCGGTAAAAACATAATAAATTGATAGATCATGATTTTAGAAATTTTTAGAAAAAAAATCATCAAATTTGAAGTTAGTATGAGGGAGAAAGACTAGTTACAAGTTTTAGCCTGAAATTAAAAAGAGAAATCAGAGTTCTTCAACAATTTCAAATTTTAATTTTAAATAGCATTTTCAAGTAGTAAATGATGTCAAATGAAAAAGTTTTCAACTACAAAGTTGCATAACTTTTCGAGATCTACTACTTTTATTTTGGGCGTTTCTCCATCTGAGGCCGTTTGAAAAATTCAAATTTTAAATTTTAGAAATCAAACGTAATTGTTTGTTAGATAGATTATTTCAAATAAAAATCTTTGGACATCCAAACGATATTAAATTAAAAAAGTTTAAACTACAAAGTTGTAGATCTCATCGAGTACTACAACTTTGATATAAAGTTCACCTTCATCGGACATTGGATGAGAAACTTATGAAGTTCTTACAGCATATCACTGTCGGTTCAAGCCACGAACCGACAGTGATAGAATCAGTGTCGGTTCGTGGCTAAAACTGGCAGTGATGATCCAATATCACTGCTGGTTCTTGGCTAAAATCGATAGTGATATGAACCGACACTAAATACCTGAATATCAGTGTCGGTTGGTCCTATCACTGTCTATCACTGCCGGTTTTTTAAAATCCGACAGTGATGAGGCCGACAGTGATGTCCAAATCTATAGTAGTGGTGTCTTGCAGAGTACATAACTGATGCAACCGTACATTGATGAACACTTGACTATCATTATGACGGAGAGAAATGGCCGCTCGGATGATTAGGTCATCAAACAACACAAGCAACGACTAACTACATGGTTGAAGGACTAAAATATACCGCCTGGAGAAACCATAGACTCTATTACCATCAGTAGGTTGGCGGAGGGGCCATCGAGACAAGTGACATCTTGGAATGCTTATGACATCAATGGGTATACGTACTATACCCACGCAAAAGATAGTAAATATGCGAACCAAAACAACGGCGTTTGAATAGAGGCTCTCGATAGATTGGGACGAAAGATCCAATACTTTGGCATCATTGAATAGATATGAGAACTTGACTATGGAAGGGATATAATGATGGGCCTGTTTCGATGCCGCTGGATCAAACAACACCAACTGAACGAGATCGAAGAGAGTCCTGGACCTCGAGAATCTAGGCTACCAAGATGACCCTTGGGTGCTCGCTTCACGTGTCGCACAAGTTTTCTATATGTCTGACCCACAAAGTAACCCCCCAAGAAGAAGACAAAGCATGTGGTTGCCTCCGAGAAACAACACATTATTGGAGTTGATGGCGTGGACGATGTTGAAGCTTACAATAACTACGATGAGATGCCGCTATTCACAGACTTTTCTAAGAAGATCAGTGTTGTGGAAAAGAACCTCCCCAAAGACATATTGCTATGGGAACGAAAAGGTGTCAAGGGGAAAGTTGTTACAGCAGGCTTGCTAGTTGTTGAACGTGGAGTGTTTGTGTAAGTGTGTGTTTGTAAGACTTCATTTATGCATGCGTGTGAGACTATATATTTATGTACGTGTGTAAGACTACATATTTTTGTATGTGTGTGAGACTACCCTTTGCAACATCCAGATGACTCTATTTGAACATCCATAGATTAAAAAGAGATTAAAATTTTAGGAAAAAAACCATCACATTTGGAGTTAGTATGTTTAGTAAAACTAGTTACAAGTTTCTGCCATAGATTAAAAAGAGAAATCACACAAGTTTGAATGAGATTTTTAACCATTAAATGATTTCAGCTGAAAAAAGTGATGAATACCAAAGTTGTATAACTCATCAAGATTTACAACTTTTATTTTGATCATTTCTTTATCTGACAAAGTGATATTAAACATTGTTCATAAATCAACATGTTTCTCGTATAGTTCAGGAAGCTATGAGTCATATATGAATTTATGAACAATGTTTACTAATACTTTGTCACATGAATAAGTGACCAAAGTAAAAGTTATAGATAGTGATGAGTTCAACAACTTTTATGTTCACGACTTTTATTGTTGAAATCATTTAAGGTTTTAAAATCTTGTTTGAAGTTGCCATTTATTAAAATTCAAAATTTCAACTGTTCAAATTTGGTCAAATGAAAATATGATCAAAATAAAAGTTGTACATATTGATGAGTTCTATAACTTTGGTATTCTTGAGTTTTTCATCTGAAATCATTTACTCTTTTAAAATATTATTTCAAGTTTAAATTATTTGAATTTTAAAATTTGAATCATTCAAACAAAGTCACATGATAAGATGACCAAAATAAAAGTTGTACATGTTGATGAGTTATACAACTTTTATGTTTACACCATTTTCATTTTATTTCATTTAATGTTATAAAATTTTAGTCGAAGTTTTAAAATTCAAATTTTTTTATTTTTGTTTTCTATATTGTTTTGACTACAATTGTTTATATATATTTTTTTTTCATATATAGAATAATATAAAATATTATATTTGTGCATATACACAATTATTTTTATATTACTTTGTGTTTTTATGATATAAAAAATACAGAATTAATAATTAAAAAAATAAAAAATATTTGTAGGGGCGGTTGGATCACGAACCGCCCCTATAAATGCATTTGTAGGGGCGGCTGGATCAGCAACCGCCCCTACAAATCGTCCCGGCTATAAAGTCAAGGGCGCACGGGTGTTGCCTGTTGGACGCTCTCTTTTTCCTCCGTCGCCGTTAGGCTGCCCCACCGACGCCGGCTCCTAGACCTATCCCGACGTCGGCCCACGCTCCTTCCCCGCACCCACGCGCCCCATCTCCGCACCCGCGCGCCCCCTCCCCGCACCCGCGCGCCTGCTCCTCCCCGCCCTAGGGTTTCCGACCCGGCCGGTGGCGCCCCATCTCCGCGCCGTGCCTCCCCGCTGAAGCTGTTGGTGGATCCAGCCAGGTCAGAGCCGCTGGGTTGTTGGTTTTGTCCTCGCGCGCTGGACACCCTATGCCGCATCCATCACCGGTGTTTCCCCTTCCTCGCGGGCGAGCCGACGCCCGGCCAGCGGCCGCCTGTCTCGGCTTCTCTGGTGTCCGGTCAGGCGCCCCTGTCATAGTGTGCCGCTACCGCGGGGTGCAGGCGCGCTTCAGCCTTCGCCTGTGTTGTCTGTCCGCTCATTGTCCTAGAGCCGCCGATCTGCTCTTCCCGTCTTCCTCAGGCCAGCTACCTCTGCTCCAGCAGCTCATTGTAGTAGCTGTCGGCCCCACGGAGTCTAGGTTAGTACCAATCCGTCTCGGTCTCTATATGTGTATTGGCTTTTGGCTTTGTTTTGAAGGCTTGCAAATATAAATTCATCAATCGATTTGTTTTGTTACATGGGCGCTAGGTTGTTGTTGTTGTGGATTGAATCTATGATTCATTACCGAGGATATCTAAGTCTGCTGGTTCTGCAACATATACTTTGTAGTAGCTGTACTTGTTAAATTAGCATATGGATTCTGCATCGGGTCTTATGGTTATGCTAGCTAATTTGCTTCGACGTTTCTAGTCCAGTTTATTTAGATTTCAGCTTAATTAAGTCAAACATTCAATTGAGGCATTATGCTGGGCATCTATGGCCACATATTATTCTATAAACATCTTGCTGTGCAGAATACTACAGGTCTGCACTTCTTGAGATATCATAGCTAGTCATGATATACATAGCTATTGTTGTTGCCAACAACAGTAGAAAAACAGCTAGTTATTGTCTCGGTTGCTCTGTTATTCAGTTGAACATGACATCAACTTCAAGTGAGCTAGCTAGTAGTCCGGCTCCGATGGTAGTATACTCTCTAGAACTAGACTGCACATTTCGTCGGTTGCTTTGTGTTTGCTTGCAGATTGCTAAACCACATAGTAATTTCAGTCTGGAATTCCATTTTACCTCTATTTATTTTATTTCAGTTTGCAATCATTGTTTTTATCAGGTCTGTGCTTTCTGTATGCTTGCAGTTTGCAATATCAGAGTAATTTCAGTTTAGGAATTTTATTTTGCTTCTATTTGTGTGCTTTCAGTTAGCTTCCAACTGTTTTATCAGTTATGTGCTTTCACTTTACTTGCAATTTGCATTATGAGATAGTAGTTTCAGTTAGGAATTTCAATTTCTTTTTATTTATGTGCTTTCATTCTGCTATTAACATGAAATGCTCTGAGCATGATGATGCGGATTCATTTTTAGTGTTGATTTTTTTGTGACTATTTTCATTGAGTTCTTGTTTTTTGTCGATGCAATGCCCTCAGTTTTTTATCTGTTTGGTTCACCAAATGGCCTGAGATAGTTTATGATTTTTGCAATTCATAGAAAAAATTGATATTTGTGGTTTGTTACTTTTTCTTTGAATTTTTATCATGTTTTTGCTTGTTATTTTTAAAAATTTTCCATGTTCTAAAATATTGGCTTCCTAGCTTTAGGTATTCTTTGAAATCTTTCTCCATTTATATGTTGGTATTTTTCATGTTAGATCTAGTTCGGTTACAAGCATTAGCGATTTCTTTGTATAGTTGTGTCCAATTGGTTGTTCTTTTACTGCAGTCTTAATCTTTTTGTAAATAATTTTACTGCAGTCTTAATCTTTTTGTTTCACTTGATATAGTTGTTATTGCTACCTGTTGTGTCTTAATATAATTGTTTTCTTTCATTGCTTACTGTGATAGTGCTCAGTGGTTGTCCTTAATGTTAATCATAACCTTTTGCCACTTGGTTCTTGCTGTATGGTACAAAAATTACGTTCGCTCGATCTTATCTGATGCAACTATCTCAGTTCAATTGCCACCGGCCTCAATGAAGTACTATTTGGTTAGTTCTCCCTCTCATTCAGGCTGCTACTTGTACAGAAGGTGGAAAAGGGGAAGCATTGTCCTGACCTATTACCTATATTTGCATGAGGCCCAACCTATATTTGGCAAGTACTCCTACGTAGAAATCTGAGCAATTTTGGTTCTAAAAATATGTTCGTGCTCACTTTTCTTTCTAAAGAAAGTTTTGCTTAGATGAAGTAGCATTGCTGAAATCTCATATGTGATTATGTTTAGTTTTCTTTCATTGCTTAGATGAAGTAGCTTTGCTAAAAATATGTTTCTTATTCTAAAAAGGAGCATATCCTTCAATAAAGTACCAGAATATTGAATTTTATTTGCATAATCTGTTTTTGTGTTGTTCAAAAGTCACTATTGTTGTTGGCAAATTTTCAACTGTTTTTCTACTGTTTATTGTGTTTGCTAACTAAATGTGCATAAGACAATGCCTATGCATCTCTCTTACTATGTGGCTGGTGGCTACTAATCTTCTCTGTACTTGCTGTCTTCTCTATACTCCTCTTCTACTACTACTCTCCTCTACTCCACTCTACTCCTCTCCTCTCCTAAGTAGTTGTTGCTTTTTTGCTACTTCTACTACTTCCCTACTACTACTTGTTACTACTTCTACTTCTATCTTCTATCAACTACTTGTACTTCTGTCAACTAATTCTACTACTTCCCTACTACTACTGTCTACTACTTCTGATTGTCCGATCTGCCTATTAGGTTTGGAAGATATTAAGCATATGATATTCATGTGTGATCGAGCAAAGTCAGTATGGCAGCTGTTGCTTTTTTTGGGAAGCAGCACCTACTTTTTTTTTTGCCAAATCTCCCCTCTCCTCTATTTTTGCCACCTTTCCTATCCTCTATGTTTTGGAAGCAGCAACTGCTTTTTTATACCTTTTCCTCTCTATGTTTGTTAAGCAGCTGTTGCTTTTTTTGCCAAATCTCCCCTCTCCTCTCCTCTCCTTTGTTTTGCCGATGATGAAATTGTCCAAGTCCATACATTATATGGAATATGAGCTGATGATGAAGAACTTGTGAGGAACTTGGCATCATTAGCAACTGCCCCTACATTACCTTCTCCTCTCTTCTCTGTTATGATGCCTTGATGCTCCAAGTTCATGATCAAATGATGATTGACATGTTTCTGAGGCCTCTACTACTGCTACTACTTGTTTTATAGACCTTTTTTATTTCTTATACCTTCTCGCGTACCTAAAGCACACTTTCTTACATCTATTAGAATAAAGCGTGAAATAATATCGCAGACACCAGACAGTTCAGCCCGATGCCCCGAGCATGATGAGCAGCTAACCTATGAGGAGCAAGCACTAGAGGACTAGCTTACTCAGAAACAGTTCGATAACGAGGTAGAAAAGGATCTAGAAGTGATGCTTACTCAGGAGCAGTGTGACGAGGAGGAAGGGGGAGCAGGAGAGGCTGCTGAAGGCGAAGAAGAAGAGGATGATGATGATGATGACTCAGAAGAGGGATATGAAAGTCCTGAGGATCCTTTCCCACGTGAAGCCAGAAGGAGGCCAACAGAGGAAGATTTGGACAAGGATTTTGACCCGAACGAGGAGGTAGGGAAAAAGCCTTAGCTTGTAAATTTTGCTAAAGCTTTGTCTGTGTTACCTCTGCTGCTAACACTTTGACCTATTGTATATATAGGTCCCTCCTGAAACTCGGAAAAGACGACATCGACGTCCGTGACATCTCGCTGGACAAGATGGAGTAGAGAAAAGGAGAGCAGAGGCAACAGCCACAGAGATGGATCACGATGCCTCTGCTTCACAACCTCAAGACACAACCATGACTACCAAGCCTAAGAGGAAACGAGGGGATAGAAAAGAAAATCTATATCCAGATAAGGCATGCTATGTGATAATGGAGGTCGGGCCAGCAGAGGAGATTCTTGAGCCGAAGGAATTAAGAGAACGATTCCGTAATGCGATTGGGGCCCTAGTAAGAGATAAATTAAACCCAGCAATCCCAAACTGGAAAGAGGTACCAGAGAACAAAAAGAATGAACTATGGGATAGGCAACTGAAGCTCAATTTTAGATTTCTGGAGGGTAAGCACGAACTAGTAAAAAAATGCTTTCAGGATAATGGGAGAGTTATTCCGACATTGGAGGTCAGAGCTCAACATGAAGTATATTCAAAAGGGGTTAACTCCCTTCAACAAGTTCAGCAAAATAACTCCTAGTCAATGGGAGGAGCTCGTGGCTCAGAAGACTTCACCAGAGGCATTGGTGCTCAGTGCCCATAACACCAAGCTGCGAAGAGGAACAAACACCACCATCATCTAGGCCCCAGTGGCTACTATGCTAAGGAAGAGCAGTTTAGGAAGATGGACGAAGAGGCAGTAGCTGTTGGGAATATCAATGTGACGAATTTAAAGGTACGCTCAAGGAATTGGATATATGCGAGGAGTACAGAATCATCCGGCGGTAATCTTAAGTTTGATAAGATGGAGACCCAAGAGGCAGTATCAAGGATACTGAAATATGCTGAAGACAAGGAGAATGGCTCATTCAATCCTTCCAGAGAGAGGGACGAGCTTAGCCTTGGCTTGGGAAACAAGGAGCACACAGGCCGTACCAGGGGGCTAGGGAAAAGGACGACCTAGAAGCAAGGATTCGAAGAGGACAGGCACATGTACAAGAAACATGGCAGAGACCGAGAGACTAGTCTTGAGCTCCAAGTGAAGGCTCTAGTTGCGAAGGCGCTGGAGGAGCAAGGGCTGTCTACGGAGCTACGGATATTAGTGACGTCGCCGGGAGAACTGGCATTAGTTGGCAGCCCTCCGAAAGTTTCTAGCAGCCAAGGTTCCACTGCAACCACAACCCTCGTCGATCGCATACGAGAATCAACTAGTTGCACCTTGGTGTTTCTCTGCGGCCGGCAGGACATTGTGATGGAGGTGGCAACAAGTGTGGCACATCCTCCTGTTGGCTTACACCATAATAATAAGATACCGCCAGACTACACTAGGGTCGAGGTGCATATAGTGAAGCCCAAGTTCATGCAGTGGAGGATAGACTACGTAGCTCCTGAGGGACTGGTGTTACTCAGAGACGTTATGGGGCAGTTCATCCTCTGCACAAATGGGACATTATATTGACTGCTTCTTCGCTGTCTTCCCCTCTCCCAAATTTGGAGCGAGTTGTTGAGGTCGGGGAGATATTTTCACCGTCTCATGACCACCACATTTCTAAGATGCCACATTCTTCTCCGCCTCCTAGCGAGCATGTGCCTGATGAGATGCCACAACCTTCTCTAGCTCGTACCGAGCAAGTGCATGATGAGATGCCACAGTCTTCTCAACAAGCACAATCGATACATGAATAACGAGTGCCTCCTGAAGAAGGTGATGCATAAGAAGATGAGGACGTGCCTGAATGGGAACTTCGAAAGAAGCATCCAATCACCATAAGGCCTGTTTATGTTCTGATGAAAGACGTCTCATCGGTGCCAAGTGGTATTCCCATGACCAGTTCAAGCCTAAGAACCAATTTAAAAAAAGTCTCATCATGGGATTCTGAGGAGGCCGTCACTAGCAAACTCCACTAAATTGCAAAGCAGTATCCAAATGTTGATGCTATCAAATAGTTAAAGGATTGCCCGAAAACATATGAAAGAGGCAAGCCCTTCCTACCAAACCGAGACATCTAGCGCCTATCACTTGGAATGAGAAGGTTCCATGATTGGTACTTGCGTGTTCTCCCAAATAGCATAGATCTCATACAAGCATGCTTCTCCACCGGCATATTTGGAAGCCCAGCCGGGAAAATTGTCTTTGACTTCAATGACATGCACACATGCTTTCACCTGGGAGAAATGGAGATGAATCTAATTCGCACGTGGTGCCTATAAGTCCTTGTCCTCCCGATATGATATGAATGTAATCTTTGAATTTTGTTGTAAATAACCCATGCCGTGATTTATAGAATGCAAGTGCACATTGTCAAACAAATGCCAAGTGTGAAAGCCGAGTATCTAGGCCCTCAAGCTATAGCCCAAACAAATTTTAATTTCCCTAAACAGTTGACACTAGATGCCAAAGAGCTAACTGCTGCAAAGACTCTTCGGGAGAAAGAGCGCATCCATACGGCGAAACTAAGGGAAGAGTCCCTTAAGGTTGCGGCATACATTGCCCTGGCTTTCAAAAATCTCCAACAACACTCTACTATATGGCTACCATACAACTTCGAGTAAGTTCAACTCTATACTGAAAGCTTTGTTCGATATATTTTATTCGATGCAAAAAAGCTTATCTAGTTCTATGATTAAATCCATGCAGCAACCATTGGATTTGTATAGCCGTCGATGTCGGGAGGAGCATGACATGTGTCTTTGATTCAATAGATAGGGACCCAGTGACATACAAAGACTTCATATCGATTCTTAAGACGTATACATATCGACAATCCTCATTAGCTTAGATGTTTGTATACGTACTTGTAACGTTCACTTTTAGATTCTAACAAGTTGTATTTGCTAAAATAATTCGAACATGGCATTTAGGTTCTATGTCACTAATCATCACGGAAGGCATGATCCAGCAAGGAAGAAAAAGCTGGCTATAAAAATACTATGTGCGGTAAGTGTAACTTACTTCTTCAGTACTCTGTTACAAGGCTATCAAAAGCATTACTTAATATTTTCATATGCAAAACACATAGTGCCCTAAGCAGAAGCCTGGGAGTATACATTGTGGATACTATATATGTTCTATGATGAGTAACACCGGTGCCTACAGGAGACACCCCTTAAGGGTAAGTTTGAACCTCTTCACCCGTAGTATAAAAACTTCGTACATGGTATGAAATACTAAACTGAAACTTGTTCTCTTGTAGTAGAGAGAAGAGAAAGGAATGAAAAGAGACCCATACAAGGATGACCAACTCTTAGAGCTCGTCGGCGACCTTTGCAACTTCATATTGGACCAGATTGTACACGTCAAAGGCGCCTACCATGACCGAGAGTCCGAGTTTAGTACAAATCCTCAGTACCAACACCTTCATGAGACTGAAAGGCTAGCTCTAGGACGTTGATAACAATGTGTATGGAATTTGTATATTTAATGATGGATTGTATATATTCTTGTGAATTGGACTTGTAATTGTAGTTTATATAATACTCTTGTGCTTGTAGTCGCGGTCGCAGGGCGTTCGGCAACGCGAACGTGGTTCGGAACGTTGGTCGCGGGGTACGCGAACGCTGGTTGTGGGCAGCGGCGAATCTAGACTAAACTGCTGCCGGGGTCGCACATATTCATGAACTCAATTTGATGGGGTCGTAGCTGGCCGGAATACGCGGGGTTCCACTGATTCGTACAAAGTTATCGGGGTCTCATGACCCCGACACATATGCACTGGCTTTGCCGCTGGTTGTGGGGCGTTCGGCAACGCGAACGCGGTTCGGAACGTTGGTCGCGGGGCGTTCGGCAACGCGAACGCGGTTCGGAACATTGATCGCGGGAGGTTTGACAACGCGATTTTGAATTATAAATTTGAATTTTTTTTGCGAGAAAACCTACTATAGGGGCGGTTCTAGATTGAACCGACCCTACAAACAGGTATTTGTAGGGGCGACTGATACTACAGCCACCCCTACAAATCGATTTGTAGGGGCGGCTGGTAATACAAGCCGCCCCGGAAACTGCCCCTACAAATGCATGATTTGTAGAGACGGTTTGGTAGGGGCGGCTGACCAAACCACTCCTACAAAGGGTTACGAGCTGCCCCTAAAAATCGATTCTGTAGTAGTGCATTGTGCAGTCTCCACCGGCGACTAACCCGCCCGCATGGAGCTACAGGAGGCGGACCTGGTGTCTGATTACCAACTCTCTACGCCTATAACGCCGCCGGTGGCTGGACATCTTTGTGTCTCCGTGGTGGTCCAGATAGATCCGTGTGCCAAGGTTTTATTTATTTTTTGGTGGCGTCGGGACAAGTTGAAACGGAAGGGAGGTATTATGGAGTATATATATATTTGCTGCTTCGAGCCGAAGGAAGTTCGAACTTTGGTAGAATTAATTAATCTGGCTCGTCAATTTTTGCAGTTTCTAGATATGCTCCTCGCTACTTATTTGGAAACATAGTACGTACCTCTCCTAGTCGATGGGTTATAAATTTTGGTCGCCAAGATATGTAACCACGTTTTGATAGCTTTGGGCCTTGTTTAGATTGAAGAAAATTTTAACCCGATAAATAGTAGCACTTTCGTCTTATTTGGTAAATATTGTCCAATCGTGGACCAACTAAGCTCAAAAGATTCATCTCGTGATTTCCAACTAAACTGTGCAATTAGTTATTTTTTTTACCTACATTTAATGCTCCATGCAAGCGTCTAAAAATTGATATGATGGAGAGAGAGTGAAAAAACTTAGAACTTTGAAGGGAACTAAACAAGGCCTTGGCCCCTTTGGATGGGAATAGAACGAACTCTGTATAGTTTAGCTGGTTAGATTCGTTTGTTATGGATTTAAATTCCCGACTTAAAGTAGGTGCTTGCATTTCTACTCTAATATGTATTTGAATTAGACTTTATATCATCGCTAGACGCACAAATACGCACGATTCTGACTCATATAAGCAATGTTCATGAGGCAGGTGCCAAACGAGATAATGAGATATGTATAGGCATTGTGGGACACACACACATATATATATATATATATATATATATATATATATATATATATATATATATATATATATATATATATATATATATATATATATAGAGAGAGAGAGAGAGAGAGAGAGAGAGAGAGAGAGAGAGAGAGAGAGAGAGAGAGAGAGAGAGAGAGAGAGAGAGAGAGAGAGAGAGAGCTGAGAGTAGAGATGCGAATGGACCGAGTTGATCCATTGCATAGATCATACGGGTTGGTCTCAAAGTCTAAAACTGATCAATCTAATAATCATATAATAACTTTTGAATTTTCATTTTTTCTTCATCTTTTATGAGCAGTAACTTGTAAGTACATCTATAGTTATAAGTAGATTGAGGAATATCATAAGATAAATTATCATGGTTCGCTTGCAAACTTATTTAGTTCGATGCATTGCTAATAACCTTAATATATTATTATGATACTTCTCAATCTTGTATCTCATTTTTCTAGAAGTGTTGATAGTATTCATAACCCATGATATACCAGAAAAATATTTGGACCCATTCATGCTAGCCATTGCTAAGGGGGGCTATAGCCTTTATTATGTAAAATGGGTCAATCAATGACGCTTGGCATTGAGGCCACGGATCCGGGTCCAAGACGGCATGTTCGCTTGAATTTATCAGCCGGCTTATTAGCTATAGTCTACACTATTTTTATCTCACAACAAAACAGCTTTAGCCGGCTTTAATACCATCCGAACAGGCCCTAGGACTGGGATAACCTACTCCCATCTCTAGGAGAGAGGCTCGGGAGCAGACGGGCTAGGCCTACTTAGGGGGTGTTTGGTTGTCCCTCCTAAATTTTAGTCGTTGTCCTATCGGATGTTTGACACATGCATAGAGTATTAAATATAGACTAATTATGAAACTAATTATATAGTTTGCGACAAATTTGCGAGACGAATCTTTTGAGCCTAATTAGCCCATGATTTGATAATGTTTTGCTACAGTAAACATGTGCTAATAATGGATTAATTAGGTTTAAAAAATTCGTCTCGTGGAGTACTGATGGATTATGTAATTTGTTTTTTTATTAGTATCCGAACACCCCATGCAACATACTCCCGACACACCTCATAAATTCTAGTAGCCGGATCCAAACACCCCTTACTAGTGAGTAGAATAAAAGGAGTTTTTTAGATGAAAGGCTCAGCTTAGCTTTATTAGAAAGCTTAAGTTTGAACCTCAATTCAACACTGTTGACTCCTTAAAACGACGAACCTCAAACTCCTATTACACCACGCGTCCACGCCTACCGTCAAAAAGGTCAATCCAAACAGTCAAAACAACCCTGTTCTCCTCACCGACCAAAAGAACACAAAAACAACTAAACCCTCCGGATTGTCTTAAGGCAAGTGTCACTCCCTGCTTCATCTTGTCAACGAGTTCGTCTCCCATCCCTAGAGTCATCGGCTTGAGAAGTGGATTTTCTAGGCCTTGAAAAGCATGATTGTCTTGTGTATTACCCCACCGGACAAGCCAAAATGTTGTTGTTGAAGACAACATTGTTTCTTGTTTTCCACAGCGTCCAAAGAACCTGCACATACAAAAAAAAAAACATTACATTTGTCACCTCACTATTCACATGATCAAACACCTCAACAAACAACC
This sequence comes from Miscanthus floridulus, assembly GCF_019320115.1. Classification (NCBI taxonomy): domain Eukaryota; kingdom Viridiplantae; phylum Streptophyta; class Magnoliopsida; order Poales; family Poaceae; genus Miscanthus; species Miscanthus floridulus. The sequence goes on along the minus strand of NC_089588.1, from coordinate 29,637,097 downwards.
CCTCTACACTTGTAGGGTAGACCGGCCAATCAAAAGACACACGATGAAAGGTCCAAATATAGGATGCAGATGGACATTGGAAAGGGCTAGTTAGAACAAACAACATGAGCGCATGATACTTGCTAGTTCATCAAAAAGTGCCTCAAAGCAAAATTACTTGCAGTAAGCCTAACACTACTGGAAACCGGCACTTAAGCCCGAAATACACTCGACAAAGGCTTTGCCGAGTGCCGCACTCGGCAAAGGGCACTTGGCAAAAAATTAATCGACAAAGAAGCCTTTGCCGAGTGCTTTTTGTCGGGCACTCGGCAAAGCCTTTGCCGAGTGCCCGAAAAGCACTCGACAAAGATTTACACTCGGCAAAATGAAAATGCGAAAAAACAAAAAATAATAGCAATTTTTTTTTCGGGGGAGGCCGCCACCGGCCAGCGCCCGCGTGTCTACTGCTCTACCACTGCACTACACTGTCACTTGTGTCTAGATTCCGTTATCTATCCTCATATATTATACTAAACCAATAGTAAATTGCTTGTTTGAGGCCCTAAACGAATTCAAATAAAAAAGTGGTCAACTACAAAGTTTCATAACTTTTCGAGATCTACAATTTTCATTTAGGAAGTTTTTCTATCCGAGGTCGTTTGAAAAATTCTAATTTCAAATTTGAGAGATTCAAACGTAGTTTTGCATGATAAGATGATTTCAAATCAAAAAGTTGTCAACTACATAGTTTCATAACTTTTGGAGATCTATAATTTTCATTTAGGAAGTTTTTCCATCCAAGGTCTTTTAAAAAATTCAAATTTTAAAATTTTCAAATTCAAACGTCGTTTTTGCATGACAAGATGATTTCAAATCAAAATGTTGCCAACTACAAAATTTCATAACTTCTCAAGATCTACAAAGTTTATTTTGGTCATTTGTTCATCCGACATAGTGGTAGTAACATTGTTCACAAATCTTATATATCTCTCTTCTACTTTTATGAAACTAATATGAGAAATATGAGAGAGATGTAGATTTTATGAACAACGTTATTGTCGCTTTGTCAAATGAAGAAATGACCAAAATAAACTTTGTAAATCTTGAGAAGTTATACAACTTTGTAGTTGAAAAGTTTTTCATTTGAATTCATTTAGGGCCTCAAAAATTGCTTTGAAAAAATGATTTGCTGAGAGCAAAAAAAAATGCACACTGCAAAATGCCTCTTTGCCGAGTGCCAAAACAAAGGCACTCGGCAAAGACGCATTTTGCCGAGTGCCAAAAAATGGCACTCGGCAAAATACATCTTTGCCGAGTGCCAGAAAAAAGGCACTCGGCAAAGAGGCATTTTGCCGAGTGCCAAAAAATGGCACTCGGCAAAATACATCTTTGCCGAGTGCCGAAAAAAACACTCGGCAAAGTCATTTTTGTCGAGTGTTTTTTTTTTGCCGAGTGTATTTTATTTGGCACTCGACAAAGACGAGTGCCCGATAAAATACACTCGCAAAGCTTCCGGTACTCGACAAAGTGCCGGTTTTCGGTAGTGTAATTATGTTTCAATGAATCCAAGCTTCGCTACTCAGAACACCTCATCCTTCTTGATACTAACTTTAATCCCTGCATGTTTCGAATCAAGCAGTATAAAACAAAATGGATACGGGCATACGGCCTGCTCCACCGGGAAAAAAAATTGCATACGGATGGGCCGTATGCGTTCCCGTGCGGACGTCCACAGAGATGACAACGCGTGGACTTCTAATCAACCGGCTGACTCTCTGACTCCCTCGGCTAATTGGCTTGGCTAGCTTGCAATTGTGGTCGTACGCTCCAGCCTGGCTAATCAGCCCCAGACGCTCAGGACTCATCTGCAACCGGCGCCGCTGCTGATTTTTTTCTCCGCTCGATTCCAGACGCTCCGCCGCCGCCGACCTCCTCCGGCCCAACTCCAGACGCGTGACCACCGCCGACGACCTCCTCTGCGCTGAGCTTTTCCGCCTAACTCCAGACGCGTCACCACCGCCGACGAACTCCTCCGCCTCAACTCCAGATGCGCCGCCAGCGTCGGGGACCTCCTCTCTGCGCGCAGCTCCTCCACCTCTCGATTCCAGATGTGCCATCAGCGCCGGCGACCTCCTCTGCGCCCAGCCCTAGCAAATCTGGTAAGCGCTTTTCCCAACTCAGCAGATTGTACGGCCATCTGATTGTATTGGATGGATTATTAAATTATCCTTTGCTGGTGCATATGGTTTCATGCCTTGGATCCGTGCAATCAACTGAGTTATGCCTGGTTGTATGGAATCATGATATGTGTATCCTGCTGGACTGCAGGTTTCTGAAGGGAGTGAAGGAAGAGACAGGACTGTCTACCATCAGATGCAAGGAAGTCTACACGAGCTTGTTGTCCCTCGGGAACGTTCAGGTAACTCCAAAACAGACGTAGTGGCAGGTAATATGAATGGCAACATCCATATGGGCATGGCATTTGGATTGACGTTACCCTGCAGAAAGCACGTGTTCACATGTTCTAATGAATAGACCATTAAAAAAACACTGGCACAAACGCCTATAGCAATCTATACATACCTGCGCTGCATCACAAATGGTGTCGTCGGAGGAATTCGCTTTTGCCGCGTCGGCGTCGGCGTCACCGTCCGGAGCAGCAGCACTGAGGGCAGGGTTAACCTCCATGGCGCTTGATGGCTGCGTGGTTGCCGTGTAACTGCAGGCCTGCAGCGGCGGCGAAGATCGCTCTCGATATCTCCCGCCGCAAGATAACAGATTACGGCGCTTTTCCAGTCTACGAAGCCGACGCGCGGACGTGGGAGCTAGCCATTTTCGTACGAGCCTGTGACTTGCGAGCCAAAGCTTTAGCTGGCTTGGAGCTAGCGCGGGGACCTGGGAGGCAGACTCGCGACTCGCGAGCCAGCGCAGGAGGCGGACTCGACCTGTCCACGCGTCGTATTTTGAGTGGACGTCGCGTCGTATTTTGAGTGGAAGTCCGTACTACACATTTTTTTTCCCGCTCCACCCCACGGCTTCTGTTCGCCATATCCATGCAGAAGAAAGCGATTAATTAATCCATTGTAAAATACTTCATCGGATCCCGATATAACTTCCATCCATCGAACTGCCTACAGCTGGGCCGGCCCATGTCCGTGACAAACGTAGACATCTGCGCAGCGCGCGCAGGGTCATTCAGGACGAATGTTCATACCACACAGCCGTTGGGAGCCAATTTCACCAATTGATAAATGGCAATGGCAACACTGGTGTCAACCGCGTGGAAAGCGTGGTTAGCAATCACCCCATATTATTGGGTTTTGATATATATACGTGTGAGCACACTACATGTGTGCTTAGCTTTTCAATATTTTTTTAGGATTAGGATTGTCTGGTTGTTTATTAGCTTTTTAATAGTTTTGTAGGATTTTCTGGCTGTTTATTATTTTTAGTGAAGTGGTAGCTACTTTTTCGGTGCCTTGCTGTTCTAATTGCAGCATTGTGGTGACAAGAAAGATCGCATCGTCTTCGCTTGTTGCACATTGGAGCTGCGGCAATGGCCTTCTTCGTCTCCCATGGGTGTCCTTATGTCTTTAGGCTTATAAACTAAATAATTTTGGCATGGGGAAGTAAGAGGAGAGGAGGAAAAGAAAAAGGAGAAAGAAAAAAGAAAACAAGGCTATATTGGTCATCTCGTCCTTTTAATTAATCAGTAGTTCAGCAAAACAGTTTAACTCTATTGATAGAGAGTTTTTAGCTAAAGCAAAAAAGAAAAACAAATGAAGCTACTTCGCCAGTGAAACTGAGCTGTATCATGCCCATAGAGTTTCTTACGAGGTGGAAGCCATGGAAACAACTACTCCCTCTGTCCCGAATAATTGCTTACCTCGCATCCTATGAAGTGAATCAATCTTAAGTTTGACCAAATATATATAAATATGTTAGTATTTATGATATCAAAAGAATCATTAGATTAATCATGACATATATTTTTATAGCAAACCTATGTTTTTTATAAATTTAGTTAAATTTAAAATTGATTGATTTTTTGGGATACAAGATATGCATTTATTTTAAAATCAAGGGAGTAGATTGTTTTATTATAGACGCCAAAGTAATGGCTTCTTTGACGCTAAGGGCACTCACAATGCAGAAAACTAGAATAGTATTCATAGCTTAGCACCCTGTGTCAAGAAACTATCTTCTATAGTGCAACCTTTTTTATCCGGAGTCTTCCTAACCATTTATCCCTTTTCCTCTCCGGATCCTCTGCTCCAGCTTTCGTATGCAGGCCCGGCCCAGGGGGTTCGAGCTGTGTGTAACACTTGAAAGAAAAAAATAGGAATGGGAAGGGGCATGCTTGCTAGGCCAGCCATGGGCAGGCCCAAGCCCATCCAACCAGCCCACATCCCTCTAACTCCTTTAGACCGGCGACCAGCGCACCCTCCTCTTTCTCGTTCGACCTCCAGACCAGCCACCTCTTTTTTTACGTTCTCTGCTTCCTCCCCTTCTCTCCCATGGATTCCCTCCCACAAATCTCTCCACTGCAGCACCAAACCCTTGGGGGAATCTAGCAAATCGGATAGGGGAAATCAAGAGGAGCAAGAAGAGGCGCATCTTCCATGGAGATCGGTCCTTCCCCATCTCTTCCCGCTGCTCTAGTCCTTCCCTGCACAAATTAGATGTCTATGTTGGGTTTGGTCTTGGGTATAAGTGGAATAGAGTGGAGGAAATGTTGCTGGGATGTCACTCCTCGGATTTCAGTTGTGTAGTTCCTGTAGCTTTTATTGGGGGGGGGGGGGGGGCGATTAGGGCCAATTGGAATCTGAACTGAGTGCTGTGATGAACTACAAAGTTGTAGAGTACCTTCAGATCTGTTATCTTGTGAAATTTCATGATTTTATCCCGAACGGTGGGAGATATGTGTTTTCAAAGTTAGCTGTCATGTTCTGACAAAGTTTTGGATAGAACTGGATCTAGGTGGATTTTGAGAACCTTAGAGGCATGATGGAACTTCCAAAATTATAAGAGACTTGTAGAACTTTCATTTAGCTTTCCAGATTGGTAAGAATCATGATTTTTGGATAATGGAAGCTCTAGGTATAGAGTTTCAGAGCTCAATGTATTGTTTCCTCAGCAGGATTCGCAGCTGTCACACTCGATTTTAAGGATAAAATGGGATGCATAATCTTATGTGCGTCTAGAGATCAGTCACACACAGAAGCCGATAAATTATAAATAGTATCATCACAAGTGTTTATTACATCACAAATAATAAGACAGTTTTCACATAAATGTAGAGGAAGTATAAAGAAAAATCTCTCGCGGAAGCTCCATATCACAGGGACGTCAACTGGTTGACCACAAGTCTAGTAATCCTCAGGAAAGTCGTCATTACTATAGTCATCTGTTACCCATCCGGGATTTTTATCCAAATAATAAAAATAAACAAGCGTAAGTACATGTCGTACTAAACAAGTGTAACATGGGGTTCATGAGGCTCAAAAGGCTTGACACAGGTATAACAACATTCAGCTTTTAATTGTCATAATTTTAGCATAAGAGTAGCAACAAGTTGTTTCAATCCCAAGGTAAAACACATGATCAATGTAAACAAGAATAATGAATAGCATAAACGGATAATTTTTAGTGATCATCTATTCCATAAGGGTTCCAAGGCCGCTCGTGACCGTGAGCACGGCTGATATATCAGTTTTACACTCTGCAGAGGTTGTACACTTTCACTATGAGTCATGATACCCATATGCCCGGGTTTATAACTCCCAAAACACTTCCAAGGTGAGCAGGCAGGGTTCACTATGAAGCCTTTCAAAGATTCGTCTAACAAGTTAGGGCCGCTAGGTTTCTGTGCCCTACGAATGTAGGGCTCCCCTTCCGATAGGCACAATGACGCGCAGCCTATACACTGACAGACAGAGGCCACACTATATCCAACTCGAAACACACCCCTCTTGTGCCATAAAGGTAACCTCTATCAAGCTAGAAAAGATCCTTGTACTGAGCTAAAGCAGAGCCATATAGCCCTCATAGCTATACTATAAGTCTCGGATGATCACTTACCGATAAGTCCTTAGGGAGAGAAATCTAGAGCATTTAGAAAGTAGCTAAACACTCCAGCCCCTATTTTCAAGTTGCTAAAAAGTCATGTTTTAATGTTTATTGCATATACCATTAGTCAAGTTAAAAGATCATGGTTTAATTGAGCACTAGCAAAGCTACCCAGTGCAAATCCCATAGGAGACAAGGTATAAGTTTAATTCTAGGGAATCCCTATCAAGGTGACACATGCAACATGAATTAAATGTATTAAAGTTGATAGGAAACGAGGATAATCCCATGCTATATTTACCTTGGACAAAGTGCTCCTGCTAATCCTGCTCGTCAAAGTAGTACTATTGTTCACCCATGAATTGCTTACCGTCTATACTCAATAATCACGGCAACATACATGCATCCAGAAACAATGATGCATAGCAAACAAAAGCTATAGATTAGAACAGTACACCAATCAGCATAAAATTAAGATGAAAAGTTTGTAAAATGAATCTACGTCTTGCTACGAACACACAGACGCGAAGATCACGAAAATTAGAGCTAAACGAAGAAGTTATGAATTAAACAAGATTTCCTTTAATAAAATAATAGATTAATTCTAACCTTGAATTTTAAAAGTTGAAAACATACTTAACAGTAGTATGAACATGTAGATTACTCAATTACAAATCTAACGCAACTTGAACGGATCAAATCAGAGTTAAAAACGAAGATTTTATGGCCTACAGAAGGTAGTGGCAATCTTGTAAATAGATGAAACTTGATTTTTGAATTTAAAATAATTAAAATCTGATTTTAAACCAAAATAAGGACTGCGGGCATGAAAACGAAGAAATATAGGGGCTCTTTAACAAAATTGTAGAGACGACGGGTTAAGATCCAAATAATTATAAAGGCCTTTTTGCAAAAACGACAGGCGAAGGGGTACGGGCTGATATCCACCGTTGGTTTAGATTTGAGCGGCGCGGATTAGATCGGGCGGGGGAGAGAGAGAGCTAGCCGGCCGGTGGCCACTGGTAGAGAACAGACCTTTCATCCGAGGCCAAAATGGTCTCTAGTCCTGGTATTTTTTGCACCCGGGACTAGAGAGACCTTTAGTCCCGGTTGGTGTCTCCAACTAGGACTAAAGGTCCCTGCCCAACGGCTACTGCGCATGACACAGTGGTATGGGACCTTTAGTCCCGATTAGAGACACCAACCGGGACTAAAGGTGGACCTTTACTCCCGGTTGGAGCCATCAACCGGAACTAAAAGTCCTCCAACCTTTACTCTCGGTTGGAGCCACCAACCGGGACTAAAGGTCTCCCACCCGGGACTAAAGGTCCCTCACGGGTCAATTTAAAAGTAGGAGCGTAGAGGACTATGTCACATGTGGTGTGCAGTTGAGTTGGTAAGGAATCTATGCGTGATGAGGGAGGTCTTATGTTTGAATTCCACACAATGCAAGCAAGGTCTCAAGAAATTCGTTTATTTTTTATACTGAGGAGAGAGCTTTACTCCCGGTTATTGACCCGAGACTAAAGGGAAGCACCCTTTAGTCCTGGATTCTTACTCCCGGTTGGGAAACCGGGATTAAAAGGGGTTCCCAACCGGGAGTAGAGCCGGTCTCTCTACCGATTAGAACAGTACACCAATCAGCATAAAATCAAGATGAAAAGTTTGTAAAACGAATCTACGTCTTGCTACGAACACACAGACGCGAAGATCACGAAAATTAGAGCTAAACGAAGAAGTTATGAATTAAACAAGATTTCCTTTAATAAAATAATAGATTAATTCTAACCTTGAATTTTAAAAGTTGAAAACATACTTAACAGTAGTATGAACATGTAGATTACTCAATTACGAATCTAACGCAACTTGAACGGATCAAATCGGAGTTAAAAACGAAGATTTTATGGCCTACAGAAGGTAGTGGCAATCTTGTAAATAGATGAAACTTGATTTTTGAATTTAAAATAATTAAAATCTGATTTTAAACCAAAATAAGGACTGCGGGCATGAAAACGAAGAAATACAGGGGCTCTTTAACAAAATTGTAGGGACAACGGGTTAAGATCCAAATAATTATAAAGGCCTTTTTGCAAAAACGACAGGCGAAGGGGTACGGGCTGATATCCACCGTTGGATTAGATTTGAGCGGCGCGGATTAGATCGGGCGGGGGAGAGAGAGAGCTAGCCGGCCGGTGGCGGCGCCATGGCGTGAATTGACCGGTGCTCGTCGATACGACGGCTCTGACGACTATCGGCACGGGAAAAGGACGAGAAGCAAGAGAAGCTCGAGGCAAGCTCGATGGAGGGTTCGAAGGGAGCGAAGACGACATGGTGACGAACTCGAGCTTGTTATGGTGGATTGGGTCCGTCGGGGAAACTATGGCGACGTGGCACCGGCGGTAGGAATCAAGGGAGGGGGTGTGAACAGTACCCGAGGGTTGCTTACCTTCACGCAAAGCTCGGGGATGCGGTTGCGGAGGCAGAGAAGCAGCGACATGATGAGCGCAATGGTGGCGGTGGCTCTAGGGCATGATTGCTGCCACAGCTTGCTTCTAGAGCGATATAGAGAGGACAGCACGGGCGTGGCTGCTATATAAGAGCAGGGTAACTTGTAGCACACGTCTATCGGGAAGAAACAGCACGGACACGGATTCTGAGGTGCCGACAGAGTCCGGCTCATAGACGAGCTGGAGGAAGAAGGTGATCCTGATACGGCGGGCCCACCTATCGGCGAGAGAAAGGGCACAGGTCGACTCGGTAGAGAGGCAAGGGAGGAAAGGGCTCTGCGGCTTGGGATGTTTCCTGCGGTTGGGCCACGCGAGCGAAGAAAAGAGACGGGCCGCGGAAGAGAACGGAAGGGGAGGAAACAGTCCAGCGGCTTGCTGGGCCTGTAGGGAGGGGAGTGAGGCCGAGCGGGCCTACGGCTAGGAATCAGAGAGAGGGAAATGGCCTTCGGGCCAAAAGCCAGGTAGGGAGGGGAATAGAGGAAGAATCCCTTATCTTTTTCTTTTCTAATTTCCAAAGCAAATTTTCAAATAGATTTTGAATCCCTTTTGAGTTTTGAATCCAACCACTCAGCACAAAAACTCCAATGCAGTAGCATGTATGCACAAGCATGTATGTAGACCTATATCTGATTTTAATTTGATAAAATTTATTATTTTTCTATGTTGCATGCACACACTATTGCATAAATAAATCAAATTCACCTATTTAAAAGTGATGCAAATTTTAGGGTGTTACAGCAGCTAAGATTGGGTCTTGCTTAGGTCCATTTAATTGGCTCTTTTTGCAAATATGAATAATACCAAAGTTGTTGAATATAGAGTTACCTAATCGCTCGTTAAATTTCATAATTTTTGGACTTAAATATTTGGAGATATGAAAATATGAAACTTGCTGTCTCAATTCTTGAGCAGATTCTGAAATCTGTTTTCTATTATGGATTAGGCCATCTTAAAAGCGTGGTAAAAATATGGCTCCTATATGAAAGTTGTAAGCCTTCGTTGGTAGATTATGAAAATGTATTTTTCTGGCATCATATCCCTTATGGATTAAAACATATAAAAAGGTGAAGCAGCACTGCTGCATTTGATTTGTCGCTTTGTGTGTTGTTTTACTTGTATGTCGGGTTGGGGAGTAGGAGTGCTTCGTCTACTGTTTGTACTTGTTGAAATGAGTTCTACCTCTGACATTATACTACTTAAGCAGGTGATAGTGCTTCGGATCACACATAGAGCGATCATCACTTCATTGGAGGCAAGTAAACGTAGCGGTGGTTTGCTACATGCTTTAACTTGTTATTTGTTCTACCTCCATCTTAAAACTTCAGAACCTCAACTAATATAATCTAGCCTTTCAAACCATGTTTAATTCATTGATTCATTGACTTGCCCTCTATTCTTTCTATGTGAATATTTAAGTTCCTCTACTTATGGTGTTAAGTTTATGGTTTTATGATGATCATGTTGGTATAATGGAATATGGCTTGTTGTCTACATGGAGAGATGCTTATGGTGTTATGTGATTATTTATCTTTCTTTCTGTGGCATTTGCATTGCATCTCATTCATGCATTGGCATATGGAGTTATGTCGCCGCTTGCTAGCTGCGACCGTACCGGTACAACATTGTTTATTGGGCATAACGATGCAGCTTCATACCTTGTTGGGAATGAAGGCAGGAGACATGGCATTTGCATTGCATATGCACTTTTTGGCCTATGGCATGATGGTCTTGGACTAAGGCTTTGGATGAGTTTGTGAGAAGCTATGCTTCTCCAAGGTTTGGTGGTTATTAATCTTTACCATATATGGGGTTGTATTAATTGTTGGACGCATCTCATTGCTTATTGTTGGCGTACATATAAATATGCTTCTCCAAAGTTTGGTGGTTATTAAACTTTACCATGTATGGGGTTGTATCAATTGTTGGACACATCTCATTCTTATTGTTGGCTATGGAGAGGTTCAAATGTTAATGGGAGAACATAGCCCAAAGCTGCATGGGAAGTGGTTTGCATCCCAAAAGAAGGAGGGTTAGGTGTAATCAATATTGAAGCTCAAAGTCAGTCTTTGTTAATGAAGAACTTGGATAAATTTTATAATAAAAAAGACATCCCTTGGGTGAACTTAATCTGGGAGAAACACTATAGGAATGGAAAGTTACCAAACCACATCAAAAAGAAGTCATTCTGGTGGAGAGATATCCATAAATTAATTCCACAATTCAAGAAATATAACAATCATCAAGATCAAGAATGGAGAGACCTGTATGTTTTGGAAGGACAAATGGTTAACTCAGACACTACAGCAAGATTTTCCTGAATGTTACTCTTTTGCAAAAAAAAACAAATCAATCTCTGTCAGTAAGGTTTTCAGTCTAATGTCAATCCTTGAGATGTTCCACCTGAGGACAAATGGTTAACTCAGAGACTACAGCAAGATTTTCCTGAATGTTACTCTTTTGCAAAAAAACAAATCAATCTCTGTCAGCAAGGTTTTCAGTCTAATGTCAATCCTTGAGATGTTCAACCTGCCTCTGTCACAAATAGCCTATGATCAAGTGCAGACAATACAACAACTGATGGTCACAACAAGCCTAGAAGACAATGCGGACATTTGGGCCTATACAGGGGATCCACCAAGTTCTCTTCAGCAAGAACTGATTGTGGAACATCACCAACCTGACCAAGCTTTCAGATGGGTTTGGAAAAGCTTCTGTTAGCCAAAGCACAAAGCCTTCTGCTGGCTGCTCTTGAAAGATAGACTTAGTACAAGAAATATTCTGAGGAGGAAAAACATGCAACTAGAATCCTACAACTGTGAATTGTGCAACCAGGGGACTGAAGAAACTATTGATCATCTTTTCCTCCACTGTACATTTGCACAGCAGTGCTGGGGGATAATTAATTCAGCAGTTTCAAATAATAGTGGGATCTTCCACAATCTCAATGTCCTAAAGAGTCAGCTTCACTCCCAATTTTTCATGGAAGCAATTATTCTCCTTTGCTAGATAATCTGAGTTGCCAGAAATGAGTTGATCTTCAACAACAACCAAGTCACTATACAAGAGTGCAGAAGATATTTCTTCAGAGAAGTGAATTTAGTTGGATTAAGAGCAAAGTAAGGCCTTTCACCACAGTTTGACCAATGGCTACAATCTTTAGGAATGATTTAAGCCCTAGATTTTGTCTAATTTTGTTTGTCTCTTCCTTTGTTTCTTAGAATCCCTCTCTGCCTTCCTTCCCTTTTCCTGGTTTTGTAATTTAAACTTGTTGTTTTTCTTTCAATAAAATTTCTGTAGGGGCCTTGGCCCCTATAGGTTAAAAAAAAGCCCCATCCTTCTAGGTTCGCTCCAGGCCTAAGAACGGATAGGACCGGGCCTGTTCATATGTACAGTACATGCCTCCCTCCTTCTCGTTGTACATGGGGGATCTGGAGTTCTGGACGAGCACGGAACACCATGGTATAGGCCTGGGATGCAAGCTTCATCACGGAGCTGACCGTGCCCAGGAACCACCTTCTCGGCGAGCACAACCATTGACGGGGCGGTGGCATGAGCAGCCTGGCTTTGACCTCTGCCCACGCCTAGAGGAAAGGGCATGCGACGGCGCACAACGCCCAGCCACCCTGACACGCGCATGCGAGCTCTATAGGAAAGGGCGCGTGCAGCGGGCAGGGCTAGGCGCGCGCTGCGGCGGGCGCACTGGCAGCCAGGACGGCGATGGGGATGGGCGTCGAGCACTCGAGCCTCGACGAGGAAGGCAGTGTGGTGGCGTCGGGCCGAGATCGGAGCTCCAGCATACTCGGTCAGCTTGCCGAGACCCGCAAAGGAGAGCTAGCGGCCGAGAAGGAAGAGCCGGTGGCGTGTCGGAGAGCAGGCGGGGAGGGAAAGCTGTCGGCGCGGAAGGAGGATGCAGGAGCACACTGCACGGCATGCAGCTGGACAACATCAACTAAACGAGATTGGATTGAGAGTCTTGGACCTCGAAAATCTAGGCTACCAAAATAACCATTGAGTGCTCACTTCACGTGTCGTACAAGTTTTCTATATGCCTGACCCACAAAGTAACCTCCCCCGAAGAAGAAGACAAAGTGCGTGGTTGCCTCTGGGAAACAACACATTGTCGGAGTTGATGGTGTAGACGATGTTGAAGCTTACAATAACTACGATGAGATGCCGCTATTCACAGACTTTCCTAAGAAGATCAGTGTTGTGGAAAAGAACATGTCCAAAGACATGTTGCCATGGGAACGAAAAGGTGTTAAGAGAAAAGTCGTTACAGCGGCCTAGCTAGTTGTTGAACGTGGAGTGTTTGTGTAAGTGTGTGTGTTTATAAGACTTTATTTATGCATGCGTGTGAGACTATATATTTATGTATATGTGTGAGACTATATATTTATGTATGTGTGTGAGACTACATTTATGCATGTGTATGACACTACCCTTTGCAACATTCAGATGAATCTATTTCAACATCCACTCTATTACTCCTAAAATTTTATGAAATCACTTAACACTTTATGAAATGAAGAAATGACCAAAATAAAAGTTAGAGATCTTGATAAGTTATACAACTTTTATATTCATCACCTTTATAGCTGAAATCATTTAGTGGTTGAAAATCAGGTTTGAAGTTGTCATTTTCTGAAATTCAAAATTTGAATTGTCCAAAATTAGTGACAAAGATAGATGGCCAGACTAAAATGATAGAGCATAATTTTAGAAAATTTTAGCAAAAAACCATTACATTTGAAGTTAGTAGGAGGGAGAAAAACTAGTTACACGTTTTAGCCATAGAATAAAAAGAGAAATCACACTTGTTCATCATTGATCATCATGAACAATTGTGATTTTTCTTTTTAATCTCTGGGTAAAATTTGTAACTAGTCTTTCTCCCTCATACTAACTCTAAATGTGATGATTTTTTCTAAAATTTTCTAAAATCACACCCTATCAAATTACTGTCTTGATTTGGTCATTCTTTTCGTTTGACAAAGTTTGAATAATTTAAATTTTCAAATTTAAAAAAATAACAAGTTCTAACAAGATTTTGAAACACCAAATGATTTCAGCTGAAAAAGTGATAAATACCAAAGTTGTATAACTCATCAAGATCTAAAACTTTTATTTTGGTCATTTCTTCATCTGACAAAAGTGATAGTAAATATTATTCACAGATCAACATGTCCATCATATAGTTTATGAAACTATGAGTGATATGTGGATTTATGAATAATGTTTACTAACACTTTGTTAAATGAAGAAATGATCAAAATAAAATTGTAAATAGTGATGAGTTTAATATCTTTTATGTTCATGACATTTCTAGTTGAAATCATTTAAGGTTTTAAAATCTTGTTTGAAGTTGCCATTTATTAAAATTTAAAATTGGAACTGTTCAAATTTAGTCCAATGAAAAGATGATCAAAATAAAAGTTGTAGATAGTAATGTGTTCAATAACTTTTATGTTCATGACTTTCTTATTTGAAATCATTTAAGGTTTTAAAATTTTGTTTGAAGTTGTCATTTATTGAAATTCAAAATTTGAACTTTTCAAATTTTGTCAAATGAAAAGATGACCAAAATATAAGTTGTACATCTTGATGAGTTCTACAACTTTGATGCTTACAAAATTTTCATTTGAGGTCATTTAGTGTCCTAAAATTCTATTAGTTGTTTTGAAATTCAAAATTTAAAATTTTAAAATATTGTTTTTGTAAAAAAGAAAATATATAATTATATCTATATATATAATAAAATTGTTTATATATACATATATTTTTATATATATATATAATAATAATAAAACTAATATATAAATTTATATTGTGTTCTTTATATATGAATGAATTACAGAATTAGTACTTAAAATAAATTGAAAAATATTTGTAGGGGCGGCTAACTCAGGAGCCGCCCCTACAAATGACCTTCGATTTATAAACCAGAGCCCGCGGGAGGTCGAAATTTTTCTAAGTCAGGGCGCTCTTCTTCCTTGCGAACGCTGTCCGGCTACCGAACCCACCGCTGCTGCCACCGTCTCCGTGCCGTAGCGCCACTTCATCTCACCTCCGCCGGCCCGTGCATGCCCGACCGTGCGCTCTGGCAGTCCTCCCCCAAGCTTCCTTGGCTCAGTCCACCGCTGGGACCCGCTGTGGAACCCTAGCCATGGGCGATGCCTCTGTGCCCTACCTCCGCCGCCTCCCTGCCCTACCTCTGCCGCACCCTACCTCCCCCAATCAGCCTCCAACCCCTGGTCCGTCTCCTGCCCTGCGCGCCGTTGTACCCCCGGCAGCTAGGGTTTCCATCGCCGCCCCCCCTCCCATGGCGGCTAGGGTTTTCGACGCTGTGGTGCGCGTGGCGCGGCCGTGGTGGCGCTATGGTGCGCTAAGCCGCCTCGTCAAGTCTTCTGTCGAGACGCAGCATCCCTCCCTCGACCAGGACAGGAGGTACCTGATTGATTCCATCCTCTGCTCTATATTTTTCTACTTGCTTCTAGCGATCGTGGTGCCGATCTGGTCCACTGCCTCGTCGTGGGGGGTCTTGATCGGCCGCTTGCTCTCCCTGCTTGTTCTGGTGGGCCTTGCGGCTGGGATCGGGTAGGGGTCTGTAGAGCCAGTTCTATTGGTCGCGTGGGTGCTCGTGCTGGGAAGATGGGAATGCTAATGCGTGTTCTCTGTTTTTTTACTGTGACTAGGTAGCGTGCCCGTGTGTTGCTACGGGACAACTAAATCTTTTGTACTAAAAACACACGGATCGCACGATAAGATAACAATACTATTAAATTAAATACCGACGTCAAAGTGATATTTAATTCAAAAAGCAAAGTTCGAGAAATTGACACAGTCACGGAGAGCGCAACGTCGCAGGCTCACAAACTCTACTGTATAGACTTTTTTGTGATACAACTAAGATAATATTTTATATCAGCAAAAAGAATTCTACGACATCCATTTCTTTCATGCGCCAATAAATCCATGAATAAGTTCCACTGTATCTCCATATAATCATGTACACACAGGTTCGAGTATATATGTAAATAGGTTCATGCCCATGCGTTGCTACATCATAGCTAAACTTTTATACTAAAAACACACGGATCGCACGATAAGATAACAATACTGTAAAAGTATATGACCGACGTTAAAGTGACATTTAATCCAAAAAGCTAAGTTCGTGAAATTTACACAGTCACAGAGAGCATGGCGTCGTAGGCTCACAAACTCTACTATGTAGATCTTTCCGTGATGCGGCTAAGATCATTTTTTATACCGGCAGAAAGAGATTTTCGATATCCATTTCTTTCGTGCGCCAACAAATCTATGAATAAGTTTCACCATATCTCCATACCATCTTGTACACGGCGCTGGCAAGCGAAGTAGCCACAACTTATGTAATTAGTTTTATAATTAGCTCATATTTAGTCCTCCTAACCGATATCTAAAAATTCAATGTGACAAGGACTAAAGTTTAGTCCTGGGATCCAAACACCCCCTAACCCTCGACTCCTGCTGGCTGCTCACTTGCACCACCATGCCTATGTGTCTGCACGTATATACTCTAATGCCAGAACGTCTAAGATGGTCTTTAAGGTTGTCATTTGTGTATGCTGTAGGATTGGGATGCTTTGCACTGATCCATGAGGGTGTCCATGAGAGTCGAAATTTTTGATGCCATTATGATGTCTAAGCTTACCAATCAGACAGAGACGAACTTGATTGTTAAAATATTTTCAACACTGCTTTCATATACTCTCTCTGTCCCAAAATAGAATTAATTCTCGCTTCCCGAGAAGTCAACATTTTTTAACTTCGACCAATTATAATACAGGTATTTTTTACATGCATGTGGCCTCAGGAGTCGACCAATTGATTGTTAAATGTTGCACATATTTTTTACAAACCTAGTCAAAATTAAGAAAGTTTGACCTGCACACATCCCATAACGACTTATATTTTGGGGCAGAACAAGTATATGCTAATCAGAGTAGTCAACTGGAAGTCATGATGAACACAACAATACTTTCATATTATATGCTAATTGGAGCACAAAGAATCGCAGGGGAATGGACCTATATACGAATGGTGGGAATATTCATTTAGGAAATTGCAGAAGGTTCACCAGTCTCACCATGTATACATGCACATCTTTTCTTTGGCACCACTGATGTTCTCAAGGAGCAGCCACTTTTTAATTTTAGGTCTGCATGCTGGAAACACTAAAATTAAGGGCCAACCTTATTGAGTCATCTTGCTTGATCTTTGCCAATTGTTTCCTTGCATGCATGATTATTGTTTCCTTCCATGCATGTGGCCTTAGGTGATCGATTTGTTTCCTTCAAAGCAGGCGGGGATCATAGGGATGACAGTTTCTTTTTCTATCGCGTGGGGTATCGCATGGCCGGAAGGGAGGAGTCTTGCTTGATCTTTGCCAATTATTTCCTTCCATGCATGATTATTGTTTCCTTTCATGCATGTGGCCTCAGGTGATTGATTTGTTTCCTTCAAAGCAGGCGGGGATCGCAGGGATGACAGTTTCTTTTTCTATCGCGCGGGGTATCGCATGGCTAGAAGGGAGGAGCGACCCAAAAAAAAGTCGCATAAAAAAATAGTCTTACTTTTAGTCTTTTTAGTTGTAGGAGATGATGTTCGTTTGTTACTCATGGGTCTGATCCGGATTCTGTGTTAGTCTTGAGGTGCTGCTTTGTCTTGTACACGGGATCGGGATGGAAGACCTGATAGCTTGTGGAGATCAAATAGACTATTAGAGGCTCTGCTTGGTTGCACTTCTACCACAGCAGCAGCAGCTGAGGCTGCTTGATTTCTTCAGGTTTTACTGAGTAGTGTTGCTGCTGCGTTGGCCACAACGCTTCTGATTTGCAGTTAGAATTTGTGCGGTGATTAGATGCAGTAGATAAGGATTTGTAGTAGCAAGGGCTACAATGATGTTTGCCTGTTATTTGCATTACTATGGGCCTGATGTCGCACATTGATGTATTGCTAGGTTGTAATTTTGGTTCTGGTCCAGTACAGCTTATTGAATCTAACTACTTCGATTATTCATTGTTATTTGGTTAGAAAGCTTGTGGGATTATACTATTACTAGCTTCTGTTCTTCTAAATCGTATTAAATCACCCCATTTGATTTATTGGTAGGTTGTCATTTTGGCTCTACTCTGTATTTTTCTACTTGCTTCTGTTACGTTGTATTATTGAGAATGGATTTGATGTCAAGGTGAAACTGAAACAAAGGAAGCCGACGAGGCTTAGCTGATGAGGCTTCTTTTTAGTTTATCCTAAGCAGAAGCACACTTATGCCAACTCTTTCATTGAGCTGTGTGGCTCATGATAGCCTACGGAATAGCGCCACGTGCCTAGGGCCTTTAGGCTTGTTAATGCTCATGGATTTGTGTAAACTGTTAATTACTACTAGTATATAAGCTAGCCTGGCTGGTGTCGTGCTGAATTCTGTTGTATGTTTATAAAAAAAACAGTGGACAATGGATTCAGTTTCTTGAGCTTTTCTTGTTTGGATAATAAATTTTCGGTGAGTATCCTGGACAAGATATGACTGCATTGTTAGTACTTCTGTTGACTAGGGTGAATGGAAGACCAAATTGAGTTGTAATATTGAATTTTTAGTCCAATGTTTTCAGTGATTCAGAGAAACTGCTATTTCATTTTCAAATTCACAACCCCAACCTGAGCAATTTCTCCAATAATCCAACTTTAGAATGACAAGCTGGGTACAAGCTAGCAGACGTCATTTATTTTACATATCCAGATTGAGTTTAGGTTTAGTGTTCTTAATATTCCTATGCATCCATGCACCACCAGCAGTAGTTGAGATGCCAGATACTACTACGAAGGCATGCAGCCACTGTGCGCCTCAGTAGTGAGCTCTGTGTGGCCAGCATGATTACCTTCTAATGCCAATTTATTAATGCTCTAATAAGGTCTTCAGTCTTATTAGAGGCTGCTGACCCAAGGCATGATCCCACTCCGTGTGGCTGCAGTTCTCGCTGGTTCTCGTACAGTAGTGCAGTGGCATATGTTCAGAGTGTGAATCTATCCATTAGAATGGGCACCATAGGTTACTGCTAAACTCATTCTAATTAATTTATGCGTTGTGGTCTGAACTTTGAATATTGGATATTTCCATGAACTTGATATTTTTGCAGATGCATAGTGCTGCTTTCTTAAGCTTGCAAATTTGTATCTCAAATGTATATACAGAGCCTGGCATGCTATGAAATGTTATTTATACCGAGTTTTGGCATCTTCTTTTGGATAAAGATGGTTTTTAGTTAACTACCGAGAAGCTGTTGCTCACTTGACCACCTAGTAGTGTCAAATTTTAACTTTGATGATCTTTGTGAGACGTCATTTGCTCTAAAGCAACCCCGGGCTGCAGTTTCTTGGATGGGTGATGACTGATAATCTCGTTTCTGAACATGAGTACTAGTAGTGATAACCCCGGTGCTAGCTCGCTGTAGGGAGGTGCTAGCTTAGTAACTGTCCACTCTTTAGTTTGTGCCTATAATTGATACTTTCATGTCAATACAGAGTTTTGTATAACGTTGATATATGACTGATTCTTTAGTTTAGTAGGCAGTAGCTTCATGTGTCTATTTTTCTATACTTGGCAGTATACATGATATTATTTGCTTACAGTATAAATAAAATAAAAATAATTTTAATTCTAGCATGTTGTTTTTAGCTATTTTTCAGTTTCCAGAAATGTAGCATGCAATGCTAGATGTATTGTGTATCCTCCGGCACTATTTAGATGTATTATATAACCCTCCAGCACTATGTGACTTACGATTTCTTGTTACTTGTAGATCTCTCTGGCACCAATTACAGTGGGCATATATCCACTGCTGTTTTTTTTTGCTATTTTTGCCATCAGCTGCTGCTCTATATTTGCTAAGCAGCCGTTGCTGCTTTTTTTTTGCCAAATCTCCCCTCTCTTCTTCTTTGTTTTGCCGATGATGAAATTGTCAAAGTCCATACATTATATGGAATATGAGCTGATGATCAAGAACTTGTGAGGAACTTGGCATCATTACTAGCCGCCCCTACATTACCTTCTCTCTTCTCTGTTATGATGCCTTGATGCTCCAAGTTCATGATCAAATGATGATTGACATGTTTCTAAGGCCTCTGCTACTGCTACTATTTGTTTTTTTATATATTATTGTTTTATAGGACTACTTTGGTTTATAGACTTTTTTTGATTTCTTATACCTTCTCGCATACCTAAAGCACACTTTCTTGCATCTATTAGAACAAAGAGCGAAATAATGTCACGGACACCAGACAGTGTAGCCCGATGCCCCGACCATGATGAGCAGCCAACCTATGAGGAGCAAGCACTAGAGGACCAGCTTACTCAGGAGCAGTTCGATAACGAGTTAGAAAAGGATCTAGAAGTGATGCTTACTCAGGAGCAGTGTGACGAGGAGGAAGGGGGAGCAGAAGGAAGAGCAGGAGAGGCTGCTGAAAACGAAGAAGAGGATGATGAGGAGGAGGACTTAGAAGAGGGATATATAAGTCCCGATGATCCTTTCCCACATGAAGCCAGAAGGAGGCCAACGAAGAAAGATTTGGACAAGGATTTTGACCCGAACGAGGAGGTAGGGATAAAACCTTAGCTTGTAAATTTTGCTAAAGCTTTGGCTGTGTTACCTCTGCTAACACTTTGACCTGTCGTATATACAGGTCCCTCCTGAAACTCGGAAAAGACGACGTCGATGTCCGTGACATCTCACCAGACAAGATGGAGTAGAGGAAAGAAGAGCAGAGGCAACAGCCACAGAGACGGACATTGAGGCCTCTACTCCACAACCTTAAGACACAACCACAAACACGACTACCAAGCCAAAGAGGAAACAAGGGGATAGAAAAGCAAACCAATATCCAGATAAGACATGTTATGTGATAACAGAGGTCGGGCTGGCAGGGGAGATCCTTGAGCCAAAGGAATTCAGAGGAAGATTCCATAATGCGATCGGGGCCCTAGTAAGAGATAAATTGAACCCAGCAATCCCTAACTGAAAAGAGATACCAGAGAAGAAAAAGGATGAACTATGGGATAAGCAGCTGAAGCTCAATTTTAAATTTCTGGAGGGTAAGCAAGAACCGGTAAAAAAATGCTTTCAAGATCATGGGAGAGTCATTCCGACATTGGAGGTTGGAGCTCAACAAGAAGTATATCCAAAAGGGGTTAACTTCCTTCAACGAGTTCGGCAACATAACTTCTAGTCAATGAGAGGAGCTCGTGGGTCAGAAGACTTCACCGAAGGCATTGGAGCTCAGTGCCCGTAACACCGAGCTGGCGAAGAGGAACAAACACCACCATCATCTAGGCCCGGATGGCTACTATGCCAAGGAAGAGCAGTTTAGGAAGATGGATGAAGAGGCTGCAGTTTCTAGGAATATCGATGTGAAGAATTTGAAGGTACGCTCAAGGAATTGGATATATGCGAGGAGTACATAATCATCCTACGGTAATCTTAAGTTTGATAAGCTAGAGACCCAAGAGGTATTATCAAGGATACTTAAATATGCTGAAGACAAGGAGAAGGGCTCATTCCATTCTTCTAGAGAGAGGGACGAGCTTAGCCTTGGCTTGGGAAACAACGAGCAGATAGGCCGCACCAGGGGGCTAGGGAAAAGAACGACCTGCAAGCATGAATTCGAAGAGGATAGGCACATGTACAAGAAACATGATAGAGACTGAGAGACTAATCTTGAGCTCCAAGTGAAGGCTCTAGTTGTGATGGCGCTGGAGGAGCAAGGACTGTCTACGGAGCCATGAACATTAATGATGCCACCAGGAGAACTGGCATTAGTTGGCAGCCTTCTGAAAGTTCCTAGCAGCCAATGTTTCACTGCAGCCACAACCCCCGTCGATCGCATATAGGAACCAACTAGTTGCACCTTGGTGTTTCACAGCGGCCGGCAGGACATTGTGATGGAGGTGGCAATGGGTGTGGCACATCCTCCCGGTGGCTTACACCATAATAATAAGATACCGTCGGACTACACTAGGATTGAGGTGCATACTTTGAAGCCTGAGTTCATACAGTGGAGGATAGACTATGCAACTCCCGAGGGGCTGGTGTTACTCGGAAACATAATGGGGCAGTTCATCCTTTGGCACAAATGAGGCATTATATTGACTGCTTCTTCATCGCCTCCCACTCTCTCAAATTTGGAGCGAGTTGTTGAGGATGGGGAGATATTTTCACCATCTCGTGACCACCACATTCCTGAGATACCACATTCTTCCCTGCCTCCTAGCGAGCATATGCCTGATAAGCCACAACCTTCTCCAGCTCGTACTGAGCAAGTGCATGACGAGATGCCACAGTCTTCTCAACAAGCGCAGCCGATACATGAACAACAAGTACCTCCTGAAGAAGATGATGCACAAGAAGATGAGGACGTGCCTAAATGGGAACTTTGAAAGAAGCATTCAATCACCATAAGGCCAATTTATGTTCCGATGAAAGACGTCTCATCGGTGCACAAGTGGTATGCCCATGACCAGTTTAAACGTGAGAACCAAGTTAAAAAAGTCCCATCACGGGCTTCTAATGATTCCATCACTAGCAAACTCCATCAAACAATAAAGCAGTATCAAAATGTTGATGCCATCAAATGGTCAAAGGATTGCCCGAAAACATATGAAAAAGGCAAGCCCTTTCTACCAAACCGGGACATCCAGCGCCTACCACTTGGAATGAGAAGGTTTCATGATTGATACTTGCATGTTCTTCTAATGAGCATAGACCTCGTACAAGCATGCTTCCCCACCGGTATATTTGGAAGCCCAGCCGAGAAAATTATATTTGACTTCAATGACATGCAGACATGCTTTCACCTTGGAGCAATAGAAATGAATCTAATTCGCACATGGTGCCTGTAAGTCCTTGTCCTCCCAATATGATATGAATGTAATCTTTGGATTTTGTTGTAACTAACCCACGCCGTGATTTGTAGAATACAAGTGCACATTGTAAAACAAATGCCAAGTGTGAAAGCCGGGTATATAGACCCTCAAGCTATAGCACAAACAAATTTTAATTACCCTAGACAGTGGAAACTGGATGCCAAAGAGCTAGCTGCTGGAAAGACCCTTCGGGAGAAAGAGGACATTTGTACAAAGACACTAAGGCAAGAGTCCCTTAAGGTTTTGGCATACATTGCCCTGGCTTTTAAAAATCTCCAACAGCACTCTACTATATGGCTACCATATAACTTCGAGTAAGTTCAACTCTATACTTAAAGCTTTGTTCGATATATTTTATTCGATGTAAAAGAGCTTATATAGTTTTATGATTAAATCCATGCAGCAACCACTGGATTTGTATAGGCGTCAATGTCGGGAGGAGCATGGCATGGGTCTTTGATTCAATAGATAGGGACCCGGTGACATACAAAGACTTCATATCGATTCTCAAGACGTATACATATCGACAATCCTCATTAGCTTATATGTTTGTATATATACTTGTAACGTTCACTTTTGGATACTAACAAGTTGTATTTGCTAAAATAATTCGAACATGGCATTTAGGTTCTATATCAATCAACATCACGGAAGGCATGATCCAGTAAGGAAGGAAAGACTGGCTATAAAAACACTATGTGCGATAACTGTAACTTACTTTAGTACTCCATTACATGGCTGTCAAAAGCATTACTTAACATTTTCATATGCAAAACACACAGTGCCCCAAGCAGAAGCTTGGGAGTGTACATTGTGGATATTATGTATGTTCTATGATGAGTAACACCGGTGCCTACAAGAGACACCCCTTAAGGGTAAGTTTGAACCTCTTCACCCGTAGTATAAAAACTTCGTACATAATATGAAATACTAAACTGAAACTTGCTCTCTTGTAGTGGAAAGAAGAGAAAGAAATGAAAAGAGACTCATACAAGGATGATCAACTCTTAGAGCTCGTCGGCGACCTTTGCAATTTCATATTGGACCAGATTGTACACGTCAAAGGCAACTACCATGATTGAGATTCTGACTTAGGTAGAAATCCTCAGTACCAACAACTTCGTGAGACCGAAAGGCTAGCTCTAGGCCGTTGATAACAATGTGTATGAAATTTGACATTGGTCCTACCTTGTGGGAGCTTCGCCGCGCACCTCGCCGCGGTGCGGACTCCGCCGCGCCTCTAGGTCACTGCCGTCGACCCGCGCCGCCGCCTTCTGCGTCGCGACACCTACGCCGAGCGCCATAGCCACCAAGGTGCCACCCTTGGCCCACCGGTGTACTCGCCGTGAGCACCCGAAGCCGTGAGAACACGTGAGCTCGCCGCCGGCGAGGAGCGCCGCTGCAAGACAGAGAGGAGAGAGAGCTGTTGTGCCACTGGCGCCCCGTTCACCCAGTGCACCATGTGCCAGAGAGAGGGGAGGGAGAAGTGGAACAAATTAGACTTGTGAATTATGTCTATTTAATGATGGATTGTATATATTCTTGTGAATTGGACTTATAATGGTAGTTTATATAATACTCATGTGCTTGTGGTCAGATTAGAATTATATATGATCCGGTCATATTCGAATTATATATATATATATATATATATATATATATATATATATATATATATATATATATATATATATTCCGGTCGAATTTGAATTGTAAATTTGAATTTTTTTTGTTGAAAAATATACTATATGAGTGGTTCTAGATTAAATCGCCCCTACAAATAGGTATTATAGGGGGCCTACAGCCGCCTCTACAAGTTGATTTTATAGAGGCGGCTGGTGTTACCAGCTGCTCCTACAAATCGATTTGTAGGGACGGTCTGAGAACCGTCCCTATAAATCAGCGATTTATAGCCACACTTTAGTAGAAGCGGCTGGCCAAACCGTTCCTACGAATACCTAATAGATACCCCTACAAAGCATATCTAACGTAGTGAACGAAGGTGTCTGTCCCCAACGGAGTTCCCGTCGTTTCTTCCGCTCTCGGTTCGTGTGAAGACAGTTTGTTCTTTACACGTCGTTTCTTCGTATTTTCATCTTTCCTAGCTAAATCGGTTGCCACATCAGATTTTTGTTTACGTGACAGGTTCATTTAATTTCTATAGAAACTACTTCGTTCTGTGTTGGGAGTGCCCTAATAATACTACAGTTCGACGGATTACTGGACATTAGCGCGCCTCAGTTGTTTTGTTGCTTTTAGCGCAAGGATCGATGCAAGGCAAACGAGTTTCCGTGGTTCTAAAAAAAAACGCCTAGTCTTGTTTAACTGGCCCTAAACTGCTCGACGGTTGGGCTTGAGCCCAAGTGTACATGACGGGGCGGGCAAATTATAAAGCCGTGTGCCAAATCGTCTTCGAAGCCGTGAACTCAGTAGCTGAAAAACAGCGTACGTGATCGACTGATCACCCGCGTGGCAAGCGCCGAGAGCATTCTCTACATTTTTTTTTGAGCAGAGAGCACTCTCTACATGAAATTCAAATCGGTAACGCTTTAGGGCGTTCGGACGCTCCTTTTCCATCGGGCACATATACACACGGACAAAAGCTCCGCTCGCCTCTTGTCACAAAAAAAAAAATCCGCTCGCTCCCATCCGCGTAGCTCGCTCCTGTCCGCACGCCTACGCAGATTCGCCCCACGCTGCTATAGTGGAACGACGGTGCCGAGGCTCAGGGCCACGACACCATCTTCGTCGCCAAGCTCTTCGCTCATGTCGGCCCTGTCTTTCGTCACCGCTGTCCTTGAGCCGCAGCGTCCGCAGCGTCCAGGTAAAAGTAGATTGGAATGTTGTAATAGTTTTTGTACATGTATATTGTAAGTATCCGTTTCCAATGTTTTATCTGTTTTTTTAGACGTATGTTGTAAGTGTATTTATCTACACGTTGTAAATGTTTCATACGCATGTTGCAAATGTTTAATCTGGACGTTGCGTACGTTGACAATGGTTTTCATGTATTTTTTTACATATCTTTGCAACTGTTTCTGACATATATTTTAATTATTTTATCTATCTTTTTTGTATGTTGCAAGTATTGTATCAGGATATTTCAAAAGTACATCGACATGTTTCAAATGGGATGCACGTGGGAAGCATGTGGGGGTATTAACCCCTATACCCTTACGGCTAGGCTTGGGCTGGTCCAGGTCAGAGGGTCTGGTCCACCAAAAGACGACGTGTGGCCCGGCCAACCTGTTCGGAGTCCTGCGCAAGGAGTCAAGACAGATTTGGCGATCAAGCAAGATCCTGGTCGGTTAGAATAGGAATCATTATCCAGTCACTTTTGGCAATTGTAATTGGCTAGGATTAGTTTCCAGATCTGTAACCCTGCCCCCCGGACTATATAAGGCGGGCAGGGGACCCCTCTAAAAAACATCTCTCATTGACATACAACAATACAATCAGACGCAGGACGTAAGTATTACACCTTCTTGGCGGCCGAACCTGGATAAAACCTCATGGCTATCTTGCGTCACCGTCTTGTTTGTGGCTTGCGCATCTGTCTGCCGACAATCTACTACCTTGGGCATACCCCTGGGTAGACTGCCGACCATATTTCGTCGACAGTGGCACGCCAGGTAGGGGGTGTGCGTACTGCTCTCCAAGTGAACAAGACGGTCATCATCCCCGGCTACATGGCTACACCGAACGGCCTCACGTTCACCGTCGGTCAGATCACCTGGACCACCGGCACTGACGACTTCATTGCCATGACCACGGAGGAGGCGCGGATTCAATCTGCGTCGACCACTACTTCACCTGCATCGGCTACGTCTCCGACCACAGTGGATATGGCTCCAACCACGGTGGATATGGCCCCGACCACGGTGAATATGGCTTCGACCACGGCATATCTGACTCCGACCACGCCCACGTCGTCTTCAGCCACGCCGACCATCCGTCGTCCGCTTCCCCGCTACAAAGGGAAGCAATCGACAACACCGACCTGCTCAACTCCATTGATCGGGTCGGCACCAAACTCGCTGAAACCCTAGCTCTGCTAAGTTCAATTCAAAGTCAACCTAATGAGCAGGTAACCCCTCCCCACAACAGATCTACCTGACCAACTCGGGCCAGTCGTCTTGCACGACTTGGTACAGATCTCGTGGTCATATCTACTCCTGAAGGGCGCTCCGCTCGTCGCCGGCCAGCCTTCGCGA
The DNA here is from genome assembly GCF_019320115.1 of Miscanthus floridulus. Taxonomy (NCBI): domain Eukaryota; kingdom Viridiplantae; phylum Streptophyta; class Magnoliopsida; order Poales; family Poaceae; genus Miscanthus; species Miscanthus floridulus. The sequence goes on along the minus strand of NC_089588.1, from coordinate 29,610,374 downwards.
CGGGTCTCTGGCTCTCCGAGTACGAAGCCTCGACGGAGAACTACCAGGCCCAGCCCTACGGCCTGCGAAACGCTGCCTCCAACTACGCGTATAATATACAACGCCGCTCGGATCTGTGTTTTATACATCGACCCTGGCCGAAGCCACGCAACTTCGTCAACATGATCCGGATTGAGGACTATAAAGAAGGATCCATCCACACAGTCCAAGAGGGTGACTCCAGCTCCTCGTCTGGCATCGCATCTAATGCCTCCGTCCACACTGAGCTCCAAAGTCACGACGATAAAGGCGTCGAATACGATTTGGATATCCCAGACCACGCCCCGGGGTTCCCACAATTCCCGTCTTTTCCACCAAGGTGAGGGGATTTGATCAATGTTGTCAGTAATGACGAACCACCCATAGTCGGCGAAACAGAACAAGAAAGGATTGCACGCAAAGCACGCAATATTGACCGGTTTAATCGTTGACAAATCGAAGTCGAAGCAGAAGAGGAGGCACGATGCATAAGGGTCTAACCACGCGACCTCAACAATGCCTTCAACAGGGTGGGGGAAAAACAGGTCTTCAGGACTCCAAGCGCCAACGTAGCCGTTGCTATGGCAACAACGCAGCGGCTACCCAATACTCTAGAAACTCAGGCAGTTCGCGATGAAATACAGGCCTATCTGATGGCTGCTGTGGCCCAGACCGTAGAGATTGTAAATCAAGCCCGGGCTCCATCCGTCTCAGTCGAGTCAACCCACAGCCGCCAGTACTCAAGTCGCTCACAGCCACCCAACCTACGTGGCTCGCGCAACAACGACCCATTAGACAACCGTCAAGGCAGAAACGGTGGCCATGATGGTGGTCGAGGTGACAACCGCCATCGGGACGACAACTGCCGAGACAACCGCGATAATTGTCGCGATAACCACGGTCGCAGGGCTAATCTAGATGGCAACCGAGATCGCCGTGATGGTAATAATGATCTCCGCCATTACCTCGGAGGATGTGATCTGTGCGATCGCATCAACCAGAGAGCCAATGATCGTGCATCCCACGAAAGCTATCACCGTATGGAATATGATACTGCCCATGGCCCGCCGGGTTTGAAGTAGTTTACTCTGCACCTTCGCCAAGTCATATGGCCCAAGAACTTCAAGCTCAAAAAACTTCAGAAGTACGACGGCATGGAGAACCCCGAATTATGGGTCATGCTCTACAAAACTGCATGCAGATCAGCCATGGCTGACGAGCACGTCATGTCTAACTATTTCCCAGTCGATGTTGGCCATGCAGGTCACCAATGGCTGGTCAGCTTGCCGGTGAACTATTTTGATTTTTGGCAAGAGCTCAAGCAAGCCTTCATCGACAACTTCATTGCTACTTGCGAGCAACCTGGCAACAAATATGATCTGGAACGGATCCGAGATCGGAAGGATGAGCCACTGCGAGAGTACGTCCGGCATTTCTCAGAGATGCGCATCAAGGTCCCGTCAATCTCCGACAACGAGGCAATCGAGGCTTTCATCACTGGCCTATGCTTCCACGACGCCCTAAGAGATAAGCTCCTCCGCAAGAGACCTGAATCAGTTATAGCGCTTTTGGCCACTGCTAAGAAATATGCGGACGCCGACAACGCTAAAAAGATAATTGTCGAAGAATCAGCAAGGGTTCTGCGCACCGACCACCCCCCACACCGCGATGACTACCGCGGCAACCGTGGTCGGAGCGACAATTTTGACCGCCACAATCAGCGCAACGACTCCCGCGACCACCGTGACCAACGTAATCAGCGGCGTAATCGCCATGGCGATTACAGGGGCAAGCGTGCTCGAGAAGACGACGATGAGGTCAACACCGTCAAAAAAGGTGGCGGACATCGTAACTACGAAGAAGACTACGCCAAAGCATTGAAAGGGCCCTGCCAGCTCCATCCCAAGTCAAACCACACCATGGAGAATTGCCGTGTTCTCAAGTCTATCTACACGCGTCAACAGGCTCCGGATACGTCCGACAAGCCTAACGACTAAGGGGAATAGCACAACGAGGACAACGACGATGACGACGCAGATCCTCGTCACAAGTATGTCAAGCCAACCAATCGTGTGCACACCATCATTGGAGGCAAAGTGTCCATCGAGACCAAACGCGAACGCATGTTGCTCGCCCGCGCTTGCTTGAACGTGGCCAACACCGACAACCTCATCGCTGATCCACGGCTCCCTCCTTGGTCTCACCGCAAGATCTCCTTCAGCAGAAAAGACCAATGGGCCGTAATACCTGAACCAGGATGTTTTTCCCTAGTCCTCGATCCTTGTATCAACAAAGTTCAATTCGATAGAGTGCTGATTGACGGTGGCAGCTCCATCGATATACTTTTCAAGAATAGTCTGCCGTCCCTGAAGATAACCCAGGCGGATCTCAAGCCATACGAGGCACAGTTCTGGGGTTTTCTCCCCAGACAGAGCTCTACACCTCTCGGGCAGATCACGTTACCTGTGTAGTTTGGGACCCCAGACCACTTCCGCACCGACTACGTCAACTTCATGGTCGCTGACTTCGACGGCACTTACCATGCTATCCTTGGTTGACCATCGCTCATCAAGTTCATGGCCATACCTCATTACAGGTATCTGGTGCTCAAGATGCCTACCGAGAAAGGAGTTCTAACCCTCAGGGGTAATGTGTACGCAGCTTATACCTGTGAAGACGACAGCTTTAAAATAGCAGAGGCTCACGACCTCTCTATTCGCATGGCCGAGACCATCCTCGACTCCAAGAAGACCTCGGCCGATCACCTGGAGATCCCAGAGCTCGAGGCTCCATGCAAGAACATCAAGTCCAAGGAGCACAAGGTGATCCAGCTGGTCGACGGTGATCCCAGTAAAACGGCCCTTATCGGGGCCAACTCGGATCCCAAATAGGAAGACATGCTCGTCAGGTTCTTGAGGAGCAACGTGGATGTGTTTGCATGGAAACCTGCCGACATGCCCGGTGTACCTCGGAACTTGATCGAGCACTCCTTGAATGTCAATGGCAAGGCCAAACTATTAAGCAGAAGCTACGACGGTTCGCTCGCGACAAAAAGGAGGCGATTAGGGTAGAAGTTACACGGCTTTTGGCAACCAGATTTATCAAAGAAGTGTATCATCCGGAGTGGTTAGCTAACCTAGTTCTTGTACGCAAAAAGAATAATGAATAGAGAATGTGCGTTGATTACACTGATCTCAACAAACACTGCCCTAAGGACCCCTTCGGCTTACCTCGCATAGACGAGGTCATAGATTCAACCGCCGGTTGCGAGCTGCTTTCCTTTCTCGATTGCTATTCTGGTTATCACCAGATCGCTCTCAAAAAGGACGACCAGATCCAGACGTCTTTTATCACGCCTTTTGGCGCTTACTGCTACACGACCATGTCGTTCGGGCTCAAGAACGCCGGGGCTACCTACCAACGCGCTATACAGGCCTGCCTCAAAGATGAGATAAAAGATGACCTCGTCGAGGCTTATGTTGATGATGTAGTTGTCAAAACCAAGGAAGCACATACCCTTGTTGACAATCTGGAATGCACTTTTGCAGCCCTTAACACATTCCGATGGAAATTAAACCCAAAGAAGTGTGTCTTTGGTGTTCCTTCTGGCATACTACTTGGCAACATCGTCAGTCATGACGGCATACGCCCTAACCCAGAGAAAGTCAAAGCTATCTTAGACATTGTTGATGAAATATGATCGGCAGTCTACCCTGGGGTATGCCCAAGGTAGTAGATTGTCGGTAGACAGATGCGCAAGCCACAAACAAGACGGTGATGAAAGACAAACACGAGGTTTTATCTAGGTTCGGCCGCCAAGAAGGCGTAATACCTATGTCCTGCATCTGATTGTATTGCTGTATGTCAATGAGAGATGTTTTTTAGAGGGGTCTCCTGCCCACCTTATATAGTTCGGGGGGTAGGGTTATAGATCTAGAAACTAATCCTAGCCAGTTACAATTACCATAGGTGGCTGGATGAGGATTCCTATTCTAACCGACCAGGATCTTGCTTGATCGCCAAATCTATCTTGACTCCTTGCGCAGGACTCCGAACAGGTTGGTTGGGCCACGCGTCCTCTTTTGGTGGACTAGACCCTCTGACCTATGCCAGCCCAAGCCTAGCCGTGAGGGTATAGGGGTTAATACCCCCACAGCTAGTCCCCGAGCACCATGTATTATGCTGCGACACGCCATTTTAACCTTCTCTGAACAGCGAGGCTTGAGTTCTTGACATCTCTGACCACCATTGTCACCAGAGAAGTAGGTTGTCCAAAGAATGTATGGTGCTCTTAAGAAAAAAGAAAAAGATTTCCGTCCTAGAAAGTGTGCCCACTTGTATTTCTGAAAAGAAATGTAAGTGCGTCTTGAAGCGTAGCGTCTTTGATCATCAGAGGCGTAGGGGTCGAAAAACAAACACATTCACCGCAAGGTGAAGTGTGCCCACTTAGTCCCCGAGCCTGGTAGTAGGTGACGTAGGCACGTGGTGCTAGGGTCTAACAAAAATTCCCAGTTAAGTTGAGAATCCAATCATCGTACAGGCGATACGAGATGCACCGACAGGTGCATCGTACCGATGTAGTCCTCGAGCTTGCTGGAAGGTGAGGTATGAGCCTTGTAGCAAGGTCTAAGTAAATGTCTCTCAACTGTATGTGAGTACAAATCACATGTAGCCGAGGAGAGCGGTCTCCGAGCAGTGGTCGGGACAGTTCCTGAGCACGATAGTAATCCTGACAATCATCCATGGCATTGGGTTTGATTTAATAAACACATTCACCGCAAGGTGAAGTGTGCCCACTTAGTCCCCGAGCCTGGTAGTAGGTGACGCAGGCACGTGGTGCCAGGGTCTAACAAAAATTCCCAGTTAAGTTGAGAATCCAATCGTCGTATAGGCGATACGAGATGCACCGACAGGTGCATCGTACCGATGTAGTCCCCGAGCTTGCTGGAACACGAAATATAAGTCTTGTAGCAAGGTCTAAATAAATGTCTCTCAACTGTATGTGAGTACAAATCACATGTATCTGAGGAGAGCAATCGCCGAGCATTCTTCGGAACAGTCCCCGACCATGGTAGCGGTCGAGGCTGTCCCTGAGCACGGTAGTGGTTGGAGCAGTCCCCAAGCACGGTAGTGGTCTGGGCAGTCCCCGAGCATGGTCGTGGTCGGAGCAGTCCTCGAGCACAGTATTGGTCTGGGCAGTCCCCGAGCGCGGTAGTGGTCAGAGCAGTCCCTGAGCATGGTAGTGGTCGGAGTAGTCCCCGAGCATGGTAGTGGTCTGGGGCATCCATGAGCACGAGACATGCAGCGAAGAAACGAATGCCGCTTGTACCATTATTTGGTGTATTTATTTATCTTCTTACTCTGTCAAGTCCAATCTGACACGTCTGGTCAAAAAGCAAATGGGTATAGCACGTCATACTGCCTTCTTGTCCTTTCAAACAAACAGTCGCCTGGCACCTGTAAGGAGGTGCGTCAGTGTGGACCCCCTCACACTAGCAACGAAGAGGCACGCACACTAGTAACGAAGGGGCGCGTATATTGGCATAGATCTCGAGGTTGTGGAAACAACCGTCTGCAGCATGTGCGCACGTCTCCCAAGAATCTCAGGGCAGACGAAACGGCGGAACTCTTGGTTATTTATAATATAGAACTGGTAAGTTACTTTTTACCGATCCCCATTACCATTCACCGCCGCAGCCTTCTTCTTCCTCTTGCCAACCCTAATACCTCCGAAATCATCACCAATCACCCCTCCACCATATCCACCTCCATCAACAAGGGTGGATTCATGGCGAAGAGTGACACCCAGAAGAAAATCGGAGTCATGGCGAAGGAGTGGTGGAAGTCAAGAAGCAACGAGCAGACCATCGAAGACCTCATCATCATGGGGGTACTCCACAACAAGGCACTCGTGGGATGGCGCACGAAGGAGAAGGGTACCTCGATCCACAACTAGGTGAGATTGTGGTTTTCGAAGATTTCTTCAAGCGGGGTTTTGGGGTTCCTGTGCACCCTTTCCTTCAGGGGCTCTGTTTGTATTACGAGATTGGGATTTGCAATCTGCATCCCAACTTGATTCTTCTTGTCTCCACCTTCATTCATCTTTGTGAAGCATATGGTGGCTTCTAGCCCCATTTTGACTTCTTTCGCCATCTTTTCTGTCTGCGGAAGAAAGAAAGCGGCGGCTCAAAGATAGCCGGAGGTGTGTACCTCAATCTGTGTGATGGGATGAAGGACCAGTACTTGCACTGCCCCTGGAACACATCGTTGGTCGATTGGTATAAGAAGTGGTTCTACATCCGCGAAGAGCCGAACACGATCACATTGTGCGACATGGGGTTGATTCCGGAGAAGAAGAACAGCTGGTCGGAGAAACCCGAGCACTTGGAACAGATCTCAGAACTTCTTGAGATGATCCCATGGAAGAAACTGGATGGTCCGAGCATGGTCGGGAACTTCATCAGCCGAAGGATCCAGCCGTGCCAGAGGAGGGTACATCCCGGCTACGAGTACCAAGGTAGCGCAGACCCAACTAGGACTAGGCAAGAGACGCTTGACAAGATAGAAGTCAAAGCCAGGATTGGAGAGCTATTCAACTTAGCTGATCCAAATTATGTCAGGTTGAGCGACATTGAGCACGCTTTCAAGCTGGCCCGACCTCCCCCAAAGGTAAATTATGCTGCCTTGTACCCGTAGAGTTATGTTTGCATAGAAACTTACTGTGTTATCTCCTTTATGTTTCCCAGAGTAATGGTCGTGATAGAGCAGCAGTGTTCGTGTCTCCACCCCCAGGTGTGGATTGGCCGCAAGTTGCCGGCCCAACCGCCTAGACCAGCGCCAGGATCGAGGACGTCGACTGGGCCGTACTCGGGGTTGGGGAGGAGGCAACGGCCAGGGCTGCCAGCAAGCGGCCAGCGGCCAGCAAGCGTCGTCAGGCCATCTTTACACTATCAGATGATGAAACAGAGGATGCAGACATCGTCCGACTCGTCCCTCGAAAGAGGAGGAGACAACTGTAGTCGACGCAGCAGGGTGGCTCCTCCGTGCCAGTGGGACACGCATCACCGGCCACTGCAATGCAGAGGACAAGCGGCATAGGGGTCGAGCATCAAGCCTCGGCGCCGGTACTGGTCATGGAAAGAGACTCGGTGGCACCCGCAGAGCACGTGGAGCAAGCACGGACGAAGAGACGCCCCTTCACCACATCATTCCATGCTTCCAAGCTATAAGTATTTGTAACCTTGATGTAAGCTTACAATTTATATTGAATACTGTTGTCTTCTAAACTTATCTCTGATATATTAGGTCGGCATCCACCGAAAATCCCGACCAACTAGCTGGGTGCAGCATGGCTCCACCAGCAATGGCGGAGAAAACTGCCCAGCAGCCGGCTATGGAGGAACCTGTAGCAAAAAGTCTGCCGGAGCCTCAGCAGACGAGCGGCTAGACGACAGTCCCCGAGCAGTTGGTCGAGGGGAGAGCCGAGCCAAGTACAAGTGCTCCGAGCACTAACCCTGCTGAGGGGGATACTTTGTTGCCAAGGGTGTCAGACCAAACCGAGGAGCAGCAGCCGGAGGTGGCACAGAGCATGTTTGCCGATGCTACAGCCCGTGGGAAAGCCATAGTGATCGCAGAGACTGCAAACTCCAGACCAGCACCGCTACCCGAACAAGAGGCCGAAGAGGACAAAGTAGAAGAGGTCCTGGGCCATCCTAGGACAAGCAACAACATGTATATGTGTCGCGCTGGCGGAACGACCAATGGGTTATGCATGAGGAAATCCCAGAGGTCGAAGAGACTTTGAAAGTTGAACGAGCGGCAAAACGTCTGGTGATGGAAGTCTAGGTATGTTTGGCTTGACCACTTGATCCTACTATCCAGTCAAACTGTCTGACTTAGCTTTTTTACATGTAGGACTTGATGAAGACCGCAAGGTACCGAAAGAAGTGCTTTGACCAGATTGAAGGGATCACAGCAAGCAATAAAAAACTGGCGGCCGAGGTGGAACGCTTGCGCCACCAACTTGAAGCCGCCGACCAGGAGAGGACGGAGCAAGAGGCACAGAACCAGAACCTAGTCATCCAGCTCAGTAACAAAGAGCAGGAAAAAATAAGTAAGTTGCCACTTTATCACAGCAAGTGCATGACACGTGTTGTTGCATTGTTGGTAGTAACAACGGTAGTGCAGGCTTAGAAGCCGAAGTAGTCCGTCTCCAAGAGGAGAATAGCCGTGTGGTCGTAGAGTGTGGTCGCCTGAAGGAGGACAACAAGAAACTAGCGCACGACCAGTCGCAACTCTGGGACCGCACAACCAAGATGAAGGAGGAACTAAAAAGTAAGTATTCTAGACCACCTTACTCATTCTGTTGCCCGAGTTATCTTGTCATGGTGTGACATTTTAATATATTGTGTGGTTTGTAGTTTTAAAAGTGAACGCCAAAAAGCATGTCGAAACCGTAATGAAAGATCGTGATGGCTGGAAGGCGCGATGCCTAGAGATCACCGAGGATCGGGACACATGGAAGAATTGGTGCCAGGAAGTGGCAACTGGCATTTTGCCCATCCTCAACCTTATTGACCCAGCGCTTACAGAGGAAACGCCAAGGACGCCGCAACTCGGACTGGTCGAGAGATGCCGAAAGGCATGGGAATGGTTCCAAGAGTTCGTGAAGGAGGCGGCTGAGTACACAGGTGTACATGTGCTCAGCATGGTGCATGCCCACTACCCCCTGATCGATCTCAAGCGCCTGGAGGCTAGGTACCCAAAGGAGGTAAATCCAGACAAGGCTGAGGAGCTTCGGATGACCCAGCTTGATCTGTCTTCAAAGTTAATTGGCGACATTAACCTGTGTGGAGGTGCGACAGCACCTGTGCCGGGTACGCCATCAACAAGCCAGCTGGAAACGCCATCAGTTGTGAGCCAACCAACAAAGCCTGCGGTCTTGACCAGCCAGGCATCGGCGGGGCCATCCTCTTCAGCTCGACCAGTACAAGAGTCCTCGAGACTCGAGTGGGATGTCGGAAGTAGCGAGCAGTAGGTGCCACATGCCCCGACCAGCCAACAGGATAGGCTAGAGCTATAGACGAAGGATGTAGTTGTGTTATTGTAAACTTGTACCTCTTCAGGCAAGCTTGTAATAACGTAACTTTATATCATTATAAGCTTATTTGTTTTGTATAAAACGTATTTAAGCTTGAAACTCATGTTGGCGTAACTAAGTGAGAATGTGTTAGCGTTCTGTTTAGTTGTACCAGTTTACTCAACATGTCATCCTAAAAAGTTTGTATGGCCCTGATTTGGTATGTGGTCGGAGTGTGAGGTGCGTGACCTGTGCACACATAGACGCGAACGAGTCCAACCAGGGGGGTCCTGCCGATCACTCGTAGCGTAGAGAGCGGATCCCATGCACGCATTGAGAGGAACCAGAGTCAGGGTCTGCTCCGAAAACCCGTTAAGGAATGGTGGTCGGCTTTGATTAGCTAAGCTAGAATAGCCATAAAATTCGAAGTGACACAATAATAGTGGTCGGAGAAATCATAATAGCTTTATTGAATTAAATCGAAAGTACAAGAGGAGTACATATCTCAGTAGTTAAGCATAGAAACGCCTAAGCTTGTCGACGTGCCATGAATTTGGTACGTCCGTACCGTCCAGGTGAGCTAACCTATAAGATGTTGGTCATGTGACTTCCTTGATCATGAAGGGCCCCTCCCATGGAGTTGCGAGTTTATGGACACCAGCCTAATTCATCTTCCACTTCAGGACCAGGTCCCCGACTACGAAGAACTACTTCTTAACATTCTTGTTGTAGTACCTGCGCAAAACAGCAAGGTATTTGGCTGTACATACGCAAGAATTGAGCCATTTCTCTTCTGCACTATTCACTTCTAGCTCCCGTACTTCGTTGGCCTTGCCTTCGTCGAAGTTCTCTACCCGTGTTGATCTGAAAGCTATATCTGCTGGGAGGACTACCTCAGCGCCGTAAACCATAAAGTATGGTGAGACGCCGGTGTTACGACTGGGCTGAGTTCTGAGACCCCAGACCATGGCTGGTAACTCTTTGAGCATCTTCCGGGAGCTTTGTCATTTTCTCTGTACATCCTCTTCTTCAATGCATCCAAGATCATACCATTTGCCCGCTCGACCTGTCCATTAGCTCTAGGGTGCGCCACCGAGACGTATTTTACTACTATGCTCCTTTCATCGCAGAAGTCCCAAAAAGCATTCCCGATGAACTGAGTACCCAGATCAGTGATGATGCTGTTAGGTATGCCGAAGCGGTGGATGACCTGGTCGAGGAATGTAATAGCCTTTTCTGAGGATGCCTGTACCAGACGCATGTACTCTATCCACTTAGAAAATTTGTCGATCAGCACAAAGACACATGTAAATTTCCCAGGAGCCGGTTTGAAGGGCCCGATCATATCCAGTCCCCAGCATGCGAAGGGCCAAGAGGCTGGTATTGTCTGGATCTCATGTGCTGGTATGTGGATTCTCTTTGCGAAGAACTGACAACCCTCATAGTGTCAGACTAACTTCTCTGCATCAGCTACCGTTGACGGCCAATAGAACCCTGCTCAAAAAGCCTTACCGATCAGCGTTCTCAAGGCTGCATGGTTGCCGCAGGAGCTGGAGTGGATTTGGTCCAGGAGGTGTTCACCATGCTCTTGGGTTATACACTTCATCAAGATTTCCTCCTTTGCATTCTTGCGCCATAACTTGCCATCGATGAGCAGGTATTGCTTACTACGACGCATTAGGCGCTCATTTTCTGTCCGATCAGTGTAACCACTGCCATCTGTCAGGTACTTGATGAAAGGTTCTCTCCAGTCGAGCTCATGCGTGGTCGAAGGTGGCTCAATGGTGCTTGATGCCAAAACCGTAGCCACCAATTGCTTATCTAGAGGCTTGTCGACCGTGGGATCTTCCTCCTCGATGGAAGGGGTGAGCAAGTCTTGGACGAATATGCCATGTGGGACTTTGGCTCAGGATGATCCTAACTTTGACAGCGCATCTGCTGCTTGATTTTTGTCCCAGACCACGTGTGTGTACTCGATGCCATAGAACATGCCTTCTAGCTTTCTGATCGACTTGCAGTATGCATCCATCCTTTCACTGGTTGTGTCCCAGTCCTTGTTGAGTTGGTTGATTACCAGAGCCGAGTCTCCGTAGACATAGAGACGTTTAACACCAAGCTCGACCGCAATGCGCAAACCATGTAGGCATGCTTCGTATTCGGTGGCATTATTAGATGCTAGGAAATAAATCCTAAGGACATACCGAAGCTGCTCCTTGGATGGTGACATGAAAAGGACTCCTCCTCCTACGCCGTTGATGTTGAGAGAACCGTCAAAGTACATCTTCCAATACTCATCGGGCCCCTGAAAGGTAGGCATGCTTAAGTCTGTCCACTCAACGATGAAATCGACGAGAGCTTGAGACTTGATTATAGTACGGCTCGTGAATTCCAAGGAGAAGGGGCATAGCTCCATTGCCCACTTGACGATGCGCCCGTTTGCATCCTTGTTGCTAATGATGTCTCACAGAGGGTACTTAGTCATGACCACCACACGATATCCGTCGAAGTAATGTTTTAACTTTTGGGATGTTATCAGTATGGCATAGATCAATTTCTGAATTTGTGGGTACCTTGTCTTGGATTCATTGAGCACCTCACTGATGAAATAGATTGGTCACTGTACCTTGTAGACGTGGCCGGGCTCGTCACGCTCGACCACCATAGCGGTGGAGACCACACGATTAGTCACCATAATGTAAAGTAGGAGTGTTTCGTCTTCTCTAGGAGCAGTGAGGACCGGAGGTGACATAAGGTATTGTTTTAGCTGTGTGAAGGCAGCGTCTGCTTCCTCCGACCACTCAAACTTCTTAGATGCTTTGAGCAGTTTAAAGAACGGTAATCCCTTTTCGCCTAATCTTGATATGAAATAGCTGAGAGCTGCCATGCATCCGGTAAGCTTCTGAACATCCTTCACCTTTTTGGGTGGCTTCATGTCTATGGGGGTATTAACCCCTATACCCTTACGGCTAGGCTTGGGCTGGCCCAGGTCAGAGGGTCTGGTCCACCAAAAGACAATGTGCGGCCTGGCCAACTTGTTCGGAGTCCTGCGCAAGGAGTCAAGACAGATTTGGCGATCAAGCAAGATCCTGGTCGATTAGAATTGGAATCCTTATCCAGCCACCTATGGCAATTGTAACTGGCTAGGATTAGTTTCTAGATCTGTAACCCTACCCCCCGGACTATATAAGGTGGGCAGGGGACCCCTCTAGAAAACACCTCTCATTGACACGCAGGACGTAGGTATTACGCCTTCTTGGCGGCCAAACCTGGATAAAACCTCATGTCTGTCTTATGTCACCGTCTTATTTGTGGCTTGCGCATCTGTCTGCCAACAATCTACTACCTTGGGCATACCCCTGGGTAGATTGCCGACCATATTTCATCAACAGTGGCGCTCCAGGTAGGGAGTGTGCGTACTGCTCTCCAAGTGAACAAGACGGTCATCATCCTCGGCTCCATGGCTACACCGAACGGCCTCATGTTCACCGTCGGTCAGATCACCTGGACCACCGACACTGACAACTTCGTCGCCACGACCACGGAGGAGGCGCGGATTCAATCTACATCGACCACTGCTTCACCTGCATCGGCTACGTCTCTGACCATGGTGGATATGGCTCCGACCACGGTGGATATGGCCCCGACCACGGTGAATACGGCTCCGACCACGGCATATTTGACTCCGACCACGCCCACGTCGTCTTCAGCCACGCCAACCATCCGTCGTCCGCTTCCCCGCTACAAAGGGAAGCAAATCGACAACACCGACCTGCTCAACTCCATTGATCGGGTTGGCACCAAACTCGCTGAAACTGTAGCTCTGGTAAGTTCAATTCAAAGTCAACCTAATGAGCAGGTAACCCCTCCCCACAACAGATCTACCTGACTAGCTTGGGCTAGTCATCCTGCATTACTTGGTATAGATCTCGTGGTCATATCTACTCCTAAAGGGCGCTCCGCTCATCGCCGGCCAGCCTCTGTGATGGGTCTCCAGCTCTCCGAGTACGAAGCCTCAATGGAGAACTACCAGGCCTAGCCCTTTGGCCTACGAAACGCTGCCTCCAATACGCATATAATATACAATGCCGCTCAGATCTGTGTTTTATACATCGACCCCGGCCGAAGCCACGCAACTTCATCAACATGATCCAGATTGAGGACTATAAAGAAGGATACATCCACACAGTCCAAGAGGGTGACTCCAGCTCCTCGTCTGGCATCGCATCTAATGCCTCCATCCACATGGAGCTCCAACATCACAACGATGAAGGCGTCGAATATGATCTGGATATCCTAGACCACACCCCGGGGTTCCCACAATTCCCGTCTTTTCCACCAAGGCGAGGGGATTTGATCAATGTTGTTAGTAATGATGAACCACCCACAGTCAGCGAAACAAAACAAGAAAGGATTGCACGCGAAGCACGCAATATTGACCGGTTTAATCATTGACAAATCAAAGCCGAAGCAGAAGAGGAGGCACGACGCATAAGGGTCCAGCCATGCGACCTCAACAATGCCTTCGATAGGGTGGGGGACAAATAGGTCTTCAGGACTCCAAGCACCAACGTAGCCATTGCTATGGAGACAATGCAGCGGCTACCCAATACTCCGAAAACTCAGGCAGTTCACGATGAAATACAGGTCTATCTGACGGCTGCTATGGCCCAGACCGCAGAGATTGTAAATCAAGCCCGGGCTCCATCCGTCTCAGTTGAGTCAACCTACAGCCACTAGTACTCAAGTCGCTCACAGCCACCCAACCTACGTGGCTCGCGCAACAACGACCTATCAGACAACCATTAAGGCAGAAACGGTGGCCATGATGGTGGTCGAGGTGACAACCGCCGTCGGGACGACAACCGCCGAGACAACCGCGATAATCGCCGCGATAACCACGGTCGCAGGGCTAATCTAGATGGCAACCGAGATCACCGTGATGGCAATAATAATCTCCGCCATTACCTTGGAGGACATGATCTACGCAATCGCATCAACCAAAGAGCCAATGATCATGCATCCCACGAAAGCTATCGCCGTATGGAATATGATACTGCCCATGGCCTGCCAGGTTTGAAGCAGTTTACTCCGCACCTTCACCAAGTCATATGGCCCAAGAACTTCAAGCTCGAAAAACTTCAGAAGTACGACAACAAGGAGAACCCCGAATTATGGGTCATGCTCTACAAAACTGCGTGCAGATCAACCATGGCTGACAAGCATGTCGTGTCTAACTATTTCCCAATCGCTATTGGCCATGCAGGTCACCAATGGCTGGTCAGCTTGCCGGTGAACTATTTTGATTCTTGGCAAGAGCTCAAGCAAGCCTTCATCGACAACTTCATTGCTACTTGCGAGCAACCTGGCAACAAATATGATCTGTAATGGATCTGAGATCGGAAGGATGAGCCACTGCGAGAGTACGTCCGGCATTTCTCGGAGATGCGCATCAAGGTCCCGTCAATCTCCGACAATGAGGCAATCGAGGCTTTCATCACTGGCCTACGCTTCCACGACGCCCTAAGAGATAAGCTCCTCTGCAAGAGACCTGAATCAGTTACAGCACTCCTGGCCACTGCTAAGAAATATGCGGACGCTGACGACGCTAAAAAGATAATTGTCGAAGAAGCAGCAAGGGTTCTGCGCTCCGACCACCCCCCACACTATGATGACTACCGCGGCAACCATGGTCGGAGCGACAATTTTGACCGCCGCAACCAGCGCAACGACTCCCGCGACCACCGCGACCAACATAATCAGCGGCGTAATCGCCGTGACGATTACAGGGGCAAGCGTGCTCGAGAAGACGACGGCGAGGTCAACACCATCAAAAAAGGTGGCGGACGTCGTAACTATGAAGAAGACTATGCCAAAGCGTTGAAAGGGCCCTGCCAGCTCCATCCCAAGTCAAACCACACCATGGAGAATTGTCGTGTTCTCAAGTCTATCTACACGCGTCAACAGGCTCCGGATACGTCCGACAAGCCTAACGACGTAGGGGAACAGCTCAATGAGGATAACGACGATGACAACGTAGATCCCCATCACAAGTATGTCAAGCCAACCGATCGCATGCACACCATCATTAGAGGCAAAGTGTCCATCGAGACCAAACGAGAACACAAGCTGCTCGCCCGCGCTTGCTTGAACATGGCCAACACCGACAACCTCATCGCTGATCCACGGCTCCCTCCTTGGTCTCACCACGAGATCTCCTTCAATATAAAAGACCAATGGGCCGTAATACCTGAACCAGGATGTTTTCCCCTAGTCCTCGATCCTTGAATCAACAAAGTTCAATTCGATAGAGTGCTGATTGACGGCGGTAGCTCCATCGATATACTTTTCAAGAATAGTCTGCTGTCCCTGAAGATAACCCAGGCAGATCTCAAGCCATACGAGGCATAGTTCTGGGGTGTTCTCCTCGGACAGAGCTCTACACCTCTTGGGCAGATCACGTTACCTATGCAGTTTGGGACCCCAGACCACTTCCGCACCGACCACGTCAACTTCGTGGTCGCTGACTTCGACGACACTTACCATGCTATCCTTGGTCGACCATCGCTCACCAAGTTCATGGCCATACCTCATTACAGGTATTTGGTGCTCAAGATGCCTACCGAGAAAGGAGTTCTAACCCTCAGGGGTAACGTGTACGCAGCTTATACCTGTGAAGACGACAGCTTTAAAATAGCAGAGGCTCACGACCTCTCTATTCGCATGGCCGAGACCATCCTCGACTCCAAGAAGACCTCGGCCGATCACCTGGAGATCCCAGAGCTCGAGGCTCCACGCAAGAACGTCAAGTCCAAGGAGCACAAGGTGATCCAGCTGGTCGACGGTGATCCCAGTAAAACGGCCCTTATCGGGGCCAACCTGGATCCCAAATAGAAAGATGCGCTTGTCAGGTTCTTGAGGAGCAACGTGGATGTGTTTGCATGGAAACCTGCCGACATGCCCGGTGTACCTCGGAACTTGATCGAGCACTCCTTGAATGTCAACGGCAAGACCAAACCTATTAAGCAGAAGCTACGACGGTTCACTCGCGATAAAAAGGAGGTGATTAGGGTAGAAGTTACACTGCTTTTGGTAGCCAGATTTATCAAAGAAGTGTATCATCCAGAGTGGTTAGCTAACCCGGTTCTTGTACGCAAAAAGAATAATGAATGGAGAATGTGCGTTGATTACACTGATCTCAACAAACACTGCCCTAAGGACCCCTTCGGCTTACCTCACATAGACGAGGTCGTAGATTCAACCGCCGGTTGTGAGCTGCTTTCCTTTCTTGATTGCTACTCTGGTTATCACCAGATCGCTCTAAAAAAGGACGACCAGATCCAGACGTCTTTTATCACGCCTTTCGGCGCTTACTGCTACACGACCATGTCGTTCGGGCTCAAGAACGCCGGGGCTACCTACCAACGCGCTATACAGGCCTACCTCAAAGATGAGATAAAAGATGACCTCATCGAGGCTTATGTTGATGATGTAGTTGTCAAAACCAAGGAAGCACATACCCTTGTTGACAATCTGGAACGCACTTTTGCAGCCCTTAACACATTCCGATGGAAATTAAACCCAAAGAAGTGTGTCTTTGGTGTTCCTTCTGGCATACTACTTGGCAACGTCATTAGTCACGACGGCATACGCCCTAACCCGGAGAAAGTCAAAGCTATCTTGGACATGAAGCCGCCCAAAAAGGTGAAGGATGTTCAAAAGCTTACCGGATGCATGGCCGCTCTCAGCCGTTTCATATCAAGATTAGGCAAAAAGGGATTACCGTTCTTTAAACTGCTCAAAGCATCCGAGAAGTTTGAGTGGTCGAAGGAAGTAGACGCTGCCTTCACACAGCTAAAACAATACCTTACGTCACCTCCGGTCCTCACTGCTCCTAGAGAAGACAAAACACTCCTGCTTTACATTGCGGCAACTGATCGTGTGGTCTCCACTGCTATGGTGGTCGAGCGCGACGAGCCTGGCCACGTCTACAAGGTACAGCGACCAATCTATTTCATCAGTGAGGTGCTCAATGAATCCAAGACAATGTACCCACAAATTCAAAAATTGATCTATGCCATACTGATAACATCCCGAAAGTTAAAACATCACTTCGATGGATATCATGTGGTGGTCATGACTGAGTCCCTCTGCGAGACATCATTAGCAACAAGGATGCAAACAGGCGCATCATCAAGTGGGCAATGGAGCTATGCCCCTTCTCCTTGGAATTCGTGAGCCGTACTACAATCAAGTCTTAGGCTCTCGTCGATTTCATCGTCGAGTGGACATACTTAAGCACGCCTACCTTTCAGGGGCCCGACGAGATTGGAAGATGTACTTTGATGGTTCTCTCAACATCGACAGCATAGGAGCAGGAGTCCTTTTTGTGTCACCATCCAAGGAGCAGCTTCGGTACATCCTCAGGATTTATTTCCCAGCATCTAATAATGCCGCCGAATACGAAGCATGCCTACATGGTTTGCGCATTGCGGTCGAGCTCGGTGTTAAACGTCTCTATGTCTACGAAGACTCGGCTCTGGTAATCAACCAACTCAACAAGGACTGGGACACGACCAGTGAAAGGATGGATGCATACTGCAAGTCGATCAGAAAGCTGGAAGGCAGGTTTTATGGCATCGAGTACACACACGTGGTCCGGGACAAAAATCAAGCAGCAGATGCGCTGTCAAAGTTAGGATCATCCCGAGCCAAAGTCCCACATGACGTATTCGTCCAAGACTTGCTCACCCCTTCCATCGAGGAGGAAGATCCCACGGTCGACAAGCCTCTAGATAAGTGGTCCTCGCGCTGCATGGGTCCCCACATGAGCGCACGGAACACATGCGTAGGAGGGCGACGTCTGAGCAGCGCGGGCCCTCATGTTTCGCATGGAAATGGACTGTAGCATCGGGCGTCTGTTCGGACATCCAAATGCTAGCCCAATTCAAATAGAATTCATATTGAATACAAGCCGTCACAGCTTGGCACGCGATATGTCCGTCTCATTTTTTTTTATATTTTAGTAGCAAAAAATACAAAAACATATCGCTCAATGCACTTGGATTTTTTTTCATTTTTATTAGTATCATATTGTCTCACTTATAGCAAATCTCTTGCTGCCCTTTTGGAAAATATTGTCTCATCTAGATTAAATTGGGTGTAATCTCATTCGAAAACTTGAAATGGATATTCTATGTTGGGGTTGTAGGCAAAATTTTCATTTTATTTTTTATGATCCTCCAACGCTACGACGAATAGCCTATAAAACAAGACAATGACACTAGGTATTAGATGCTGGCTCTTTGTTTTATTAACACAAAGTACTATAAATGATGTGGCATCCTGATGAATATCTAACACAAGGTTGGCGTAAACCATTTACTAAACGCCTTTATGAAAAGAGTATGTTGAAGCTTAATAGGTCACGGTACTGGTAAGGAGCTAGATTGCTCGATGTAGAGCCTAGCCCACTTTTAGGTCGGCCGGTGCCTAGGGTTTGTTCGCACTCAAACTTGGTGCCTCCAGTGATGAGCGTAATACGCAAGACACGTCGCTGGAGGAGCCTCGTTAGGAGCACAATACGTCAGACATGCTGGCGAGGTCTCTTAAAACCCGAAACCCCACATGTCCAGGATAGATCCCGGTGTGGCGTGCGGCGGTTATGGGCTACCCTAGCCAGCCTGACCGCTCTAGAGTTTCACTGTCGTCGATCCACCAGACATGCAATGGCTATGAAGAACGAGAAGAAGTAGATGGTGAAAGAGAGTAAAAGAGAGATGGTAAATTGGTTTGTGTCCATTGTGTGTGTTGGGCACCTCAATAGGCCGTGGCCCTTATATTTATGAGAAGGGCTGGTCTTATCCCACGAGGAGTCGAAACCCTTCCAAAATGCATCAAAACACAAAGTAGATCAGATCTAGGCCTGTCCTAACCGACTTGGCCGGTTTTTGCTGGTTTAGGGTAGAATACCTTTCGAAAATCATAATTCATCCAGACTTTAAATGAGGCGATCCTTATATGTTTTTCAATTAGCTTGATGAGATGAATGCAATGGTCCAATCCGTTCTTCCATTTGAGGAAGTCGAAAAATCTAGCTTGGCTGGTTTTGGGAACTGACCAAGCCGGTTTTGGCTAGGCTAGTCCCCCCTGGAAAAGTTGCCTTCTACATCTGGGCTCCAAATGAGATGATCCAAGTATGTTTTCTAACCGTCTCATAGAAATATGATGGCAGAGTCCATTACGCACTTTGGATAAATTTGGCTGTCAACAAGTAGCCCCCTAGTTGATTGTACTAATCAATCAGGAGCTTAGGGTTATACCCAGCGGGTGTGCTCACGCACTACTGCTGGACATCGATCGAAGCCCTAAGGGCTTAGACTACCCCGAGAAACGGATGGACCACTCAATTCCTCATTGATCTTGGGATTTTTTAGCAACAAACGGGGGGGGCGATGAGTCCCCACCCGATTATACACTACTAGAGAACAGACTTTAGAACGATGTCCCAATTTGACATTAGCCTCGGCATTTTTTGGCCCAAGACTAAAGGTTCCTTTAGTCACGGTTGGTAATACCAACCGGGACTAAAGGTTCCTGCCCAACGGTCGTCCGCGGGGCAGGGATCTTTAGTCCCGGCTGGTATTACCAACTGGGACGAAAGGTAAACCTTTAGTCCCGGTTGGTAATACCAGCTAGGACTAAAACTTTTAGTCCCGGTTTGGGTGATGCCCCGGGAATAAAGATTAATCTTTAGTCTCGGTTTGGCCCCCAAACCAGGACTAATTATCCCGGTCTATAGACCAGCTCATTTCTTCCTCCCCGAGCTCGAGCCATTCCATTCAAACTAATTGTCTCTGTTCTTTAGCTTGCTGTTGTTCTTGCTCTCTCCCCCTCCATTGGTGTTGCTCTTCGATTTTGGAGGTAACAAACTTAATCCTCTTATGTTTTATCAGTAGCTTATCTCATTTTGTGATGTAGATGCATGTGTAACTTTATATGTTGGACTTTATTATGATTTTATGTCATTTTTAGCTCAAAATCACATGATGATTTGCATATATGTTTGGATAAACAAAAGTTAAATTAGTTCATAAAAATCACTTGATAGTTTAGTATTGCTAGTATATGTAGTACATTTCATGGTTTAGTTAGATAAATAAATATTTTTATTTTTTTAATATATTACTTTAGAAATGAGAAATTTACAATAGTTTGCAAAAATAAGTATAGAAAGTAACTTGATATGGTGGATTTGATTATGATTTCTATGTCATTTTTAGCTCAAAATCACATGATGATTTACAATAGTAAAATCACTT
Organism: Miscanthus floridulus; assembly: GCF_019320115.1. NCBI lineage: Eukaryota > Viridiplantae > Streptophyta > Magnoliopsida > Poales > Poaceae > Miscanthus > Miscanthus floridulus. The sequence goes on along the minus strand of NC_089588.1, from coordinate 29,589,959 downwards.
GATAGTTTGGTATTTTACTATTATACATAGTACATATTTCATGGTTTAGTTAGATAAATAAATAATTTTAGTTTTGTTTAAATATATTATTTTAGAAAATGTGAAATTTACACTAGTTTGCAAAAATAAGTATAGAAAGTAGATGACAACTGGTACCGGATCCTCGGCCTCTCGTTCGGTTGCGAAACGACTTAGGCTAGAACTCCCACTCATTATCTGCGGCAAGTGTAAGCAGAAGATTGTGATGGAGTACTGAGTCAAGAGATAGGGACCCAACAAGGGTCGTATTTTCTACAAGTGCCCAGATCACGATGTGAGTTTCTTACGCATTTGATTATTATGGCTAATTGACCTGCTTTTCTTGAATATTTTTGACTAAATATTTTTTGGCTTTAATTTCAGTGGAAGGGCAATGGATACGATGGTTGGTACTAGGAGGAAGATTATGCTACATACGTGCAGAATTCGAGTGTGCTTGAGGTAGCGGCTGCTGATGATGAGGCAGTGAGCCAGCAGGAGAAGCTTATTGATATTCAACAGACAAATAATTTGTCTATTTTAGTTGCATACGGTCATGAAATAATTATGTTACTGAAGTGCATTGTAGTTTTAGTTTGTTTAGTGATAGTTGGGATTACTTATGTTGTAGCCAGGCTTAGTTAATTAATCAACCGTGTGTGTGTCATCTATGTTGTGTGATAAAATACTTAATTATATTCAAGGTTTTCATAATTTATCGTGTAATGCAGATTATGTCACGCCATCGGATGTACAATGCCGATCGCTGCTCCCAAGACTTTATTGAGGGCGTGCACTATTTCTTAGGTGTGGCCAAGGCAAATAAGCGGGATGGTTTCATGTGCTGTCCATGTGCCCTATGTAAGAATTTAAAGGAATATTCAAGCTCAATGAGTCTTCATTCACATTTGCTTAAGTCAGGTTTCATGTCAAACTATATATGTTGGACTAAGCATGGAGAAAGCGGGGTCATGATAGAAGAAGGTGAAGGAGAAGATTTAGACATTGATAACATTATTGCTCAGTATGCTGCCTTTGATGATACTACAATGGGGGGAGATGAAGAAGAGGTAGCGGCAGAAGATGATCTCGGTGATGCTCTTGGCGATGCCATTCGTGATGCACAACAAGAATGCCAAAGTGAAAAAGAGAAAGTTAAGTTTGAGCGCATGCTTGAGGATCATAGGAAGTTGCTATACCCAACGGCCGAAGAGGGGCAAAAAAGTTGGGTACAACACTAGAATTGCTACAGTGTAAGGCAGAGAATGGTGTATCCGACAAGGCATTTGGGAATTTATTAAACCTCATAAAGAAGATGCTTTCAAAGCCAAATGAATTGCCCACCACTATGTACGAAGCAAAAAATGTTGTCTGCCCTTTGGGATTAAAAATCTAGAAGATATATGCATGTCCTAATGACTGCATCCTCTACCATGGCAATGAATATGAGAATTTGGATGAATGTCCGGTATGTAAAGCATCGCGGTATAAGATCAGGCACGATGATCCTGGTGATGTCGAGGGTGAACAACGTCCTAGAAAAAAAATCTCTACCAAGGTTATGTGGTATGCTCCTATAATACCACACTTAAAATGTTTGTTTAGAAATAAAGACCATGCAAAGTTGTTGCGGTGGCATAAAGAAGACCGTAAGGTAGACAATATGCTGAGACACCCAGCTGATGGGTCCTAGTGGAGAGCGATAGACAGGGAATTTCTAGAGTTTGCAAATGAGGCTAGAAACTTAAGGTTCACCTTAAGTACAGATGGTATGAATCCTTTTGGGGAGTAGAGCACTAGTCATAGCACTTGGCCAGTTACTCTATGTATCTACAACCTTCCTCCATGGTTATGCATGAAGCGGAAGTTCATTATGATGTCGATCCTCATCTAAGGTCCGAGGCAACCTGGCAACGACATTGATGTCTATCTGAAGCCATTAGTTGAAGGACTTCTAGTTTTATGGAACAAACCAGGTGTACGTGTCTGGGATGAGTACAAACAAGAACACTTTGACCTACGAGCAATATTGTTTGTAACAATCAATGATTGGCCTGCTTTAAGTAATCTTTTAGGTCAGACAAACAAAGGATATAATGCATACACACATTGTTTTGATGACCTTGACAGTATATATTTGAAAAGATGTCAAAAGGCCGTGTACCTTGGCCATCGTCGATTCCTTCCTTTGAATCACCAAGTAAGAAAGAAAGAGAAGCATTTTAAAGGTAAGCCAGACCACCGGAAGAAGCCTCATAACCGAACCGGGGAAGATGTACTCGCAATGGTCAAGGATGTGAAAGTAGTATTTAGAAAGGGACAAGGCAGCGAATCTGTTCTCAAAGATGCTAAGGGACACGCACCCACGTGGAAGAAGAAGTCCATCTTTTAGGAGCTACCCTATTGGCAAGTCCTAGAGGTCTGCAATGCAATCGACGTGATGCACCTGACAAAGAATCTTTGTGTGAACCTGTTAGAATTCATGGGTGTGTACGGGAAGCCAAAGAATTCACTTGAAGCACGCCAGGACTTGCAGGGCATGAAAGAACAAGACAACCTTCATCCGGAGAAGACAATCATTATATAGGCCATTTTTTCATTTCAAAAAGTTTGAACAAAATATAGTTCAAATTTCACAAGTGTGTGACATAGTTTTAGAAAGCCTAGATGAGATTTAAGAAATTGTGACTAGTGTTTGATAAAACTTTCTCCAATGGGAAAATGAGCTATGTAACAATTGTAGATCTTCATGAGATGATCAAACTTGGTATTCAGAGATTTTTCATCAGAGGTCATTTAGTGTCTCATTTGAGCAAGTTTGACCAAGTCAAATTTGGTCAAATGAAAAAAGAACACTTTGACTCTAGTATTATGAACTCTAAATTACTTCAAATTGTAAAGTTTTGAATACCAAGTTTGTTAAACTCATCAAGATATACAATTGTTGCTTTGGTAAACGTTCCATTTGAGATGGTTTGGACGGTTTAAATTTGTGATTTTTAAATTTCGACGCCTACAAACTAGTGTTCGTAACCTTAGATTGTCTCAAATTGAAAAGTTTTGAATACCAAGTTTGTTCAGCTTATCAATATATACAATTGTTGTTTTGGTCAACTTTCCATTTGAGAAAGTTTGGATGGTTCAAATTTGTGATTTTTAAATTTCGACGCCTACAAACTAGTTTTCGGAACCCTAGATTGTCTCAAATTGAAAAGTTTTGAATACCAAGTTTGTTCAGCTCATCAAGATCTACAATCCTTATGTAGGCCATTTTTTCTTTTGAGAAAGTTTGAATAAAATGTAGTTTAAATTTCACAAGTGTGTGACATAGTTTTAGAAAGTCCATGAGATTTAAGAATTTGTGACTAGTGTTTGATAAAACTTTCTCAATTGGGAAAATGAGCTATGTAACAATTGTAGATCTCACTGAGATTATCAAACTTGGTATTCAGAGATTTTTCATCAGAGGTCATTTAGTGTCTCATTTGAGCAAGTTTGACCAAGTCAAATTTGGTAAAATAAAAAAACAACACTTTGACTCTAGTATTATGAACTCTAAATTACTTTAAATTGAAAATTTTTGAATACCAAGTTTGTTAAACTCATCAAGATCTACAATTGTTGTTTTGGTCAACTTTCCATTTGAGATAGGTTGGATGGTTCAAATTTGTGATTTTTAAATTTTGACGCCTACGAACTAGTTTTCAGAACCCTAGATTGTCTCCAATTGAAAAGTTTTGAATACCAAGTTTGTTCAGCTCATCAAGATATACAATTGTTGTTTTGGTCAACTTTCCATTTGAGAAAGTTTAGATGGTTCAAATTTGTGATTTTTAAATTTTAACGCCTACAAACTAGTTTTCGGAACCCTAGATTGTCTCAAATTGAAAAGTTTTGAATACCAAGTTTGTTTAGCTCATCAAGATCTACAATCCTTATATAGGTTATTTTTTCATTTGAGAAAGTTTCAACAAAATATAGTTCAAATTTCACAAGTGTGTGACATAGTTTTAGAAAAGTCTATATGAGATTTAAGAATTTGTGACTAGTGTTTGATAAAACTTTCTCAATTAGGAAAATGAGCTATGTAACAATTGTAGATCTTGCTGAGATTATCAAACTTGGTATTCAGATATTTTTCATCTGAGGTTATTTAGTGTCTCATTTGAGCAAGTTTGACCAAGTCAAATTTGGTCAAATGAAAAAACAACACTTTGACTCTAGTATTATGAACTCTAAATGACTTTAAATTGAAATGTTTTGAATACCAAGTTTGTGAAACTCATCAATATCTACAATTGTTGTTTTGGTCAACTTTTCATTTGAGATAGGTCGGATTGTTCAAATTGATGATTTTTAAATTTCGACACCTACAAACTAGTTTTTGGAACCCTAGATTGTCTCAAATTGAAAAGTTTTGAATACCAAGTTTGTCCAGCTCATCAAGATATACAATTGTTGTTTTGGTCAACTTTCCATTTGAGAAAGTTTAGATGGTTCAAATTTGTGATTTTTAAATTTCAACGCCTACAAACTAGTTTTTGGAATTCTAGATTGTCTCAAATTGAAAAGTTTTGAATACCAAGTTTGTCCAGCTCATCAAGATATACAATTGTTGTGTTGGTCAACTTTTCATTTGAGAAAGTTTCGATGGTTCAAATTTATGATTTTTAAATTTCGACGCCTACAAACTAGTTTTCGGAATTCTAGATTGTCTCAAATTGAAAAGTTTTGAATACCAAGTTTGTTAAGATCATCAAGATCTACAATCCTTATATAGGCCATTTTTTCATTTGAGAAAGTTTGAACAAAATGTAATTCAAATTTCACAAGTGTGTTACATAGTTTTAGAAAGTCTATATGAGATTCAAGAATTTGTGACTAGTGTTTGATAAAACTTTCTCAAATGGGAAAATGAGCTATATAACAATTGTAGATCTTGCTCATATGATCAAACTTGGTATTCAGATATTTTTCATCTGAGGTCATTTAGTGTCTCATTTGAGCAAGTTTGACCAAGTCAAATTTGGTCAAATGAAAAAACAACACTTTGACTCTAGTATTATGAACTATAAATGACTTCAAATTGAAAAGTTTTGAATACCAAGTTTGGTAAACTCATCAAGATCTACAATTGTTGTTTTGGTCAACTTTCCATTTGAGATAGTTTGGACGGTTCAAATTGGTGATTTTTAAATGTTGACGCCTACAAACTAGTTTTCGGAACCCTAGATTGTCTCAAATTGAAAAGTTTTGAATACCAAGTTTGTTTAGCCCATCAAGATATACAATTGTTGTTTTGGTCAACTTTCCATTTGAGAAAGTTTAGATGGTTCAAATTTGTGATTTTTAAATTTCGACACCTACAAACTAGTTTTCGGAACCCTAGATTGTCTCAAATTGAAATGTTTTGAATATTAAGTTTGTTCAACTCATCAAGATCTACAATCCTTATATAGGCCATTTTTTCATTTGAAAAAGTTGTAGAATAAAAATATTATATTTTCTTTATTTTTATAGGTTCAACAAAAATTTCCTCTCATTTTGGTCAAAAAAAACCAAGAAAAAATTGAAACATTAACGTTACAATAATGTGATAATAAATTTCCTATCGAATAATATTAGTTTTATTAATTTTAAGTTACAAATATATTTTTGCATTAACAAAATACTTAGTATTAGTAAGATTTATATTCTATATTCATAAAAGAAATTAAAAACTTTAGGTTACAAAATTTTCCTATTTACAATAAATAATTAGTTAATCAATAGTATTTTTTAAAATAAATATTGCAAAGTATTGAAGTTGCTATAGAATTAATTGATTAACCTAGTATTAAACAAGGAGAACAAAATCAAAATCTCAGGCCTTTCCAATTACTCTGGCGGGCGGCCAAAATTTTCAGGCCTTCAGTCCCGACCCAGGCCAGGAACCGGGACTAAAGGGTGGGCGGAATTGTCCGTCCAAAAATACCTTTAGTTCTGGCTGATAATACCAACCGGGACTAAAGCTCCATTAGTCCCGGCTGGTAAGCCGAGCCGGGACTAAAGGGTTGGACCTTTAGTCCTGGTTCGGCTTACCAGCCGGGACTAAATGGCATTTGGTCCTGGCTGGTGTTACCAGCCGGGAATAAAAGGTCCCGGCCTATATATATCGAACGGTTTCTGTTCTGTTCATCTTCTACTTTTCGATCTACACGTCGATCTCGTCTCTGCCGCGCCCGGCCGTCGAGCTCGTCTCTGCCGCGCCGCCGTCGTCGTCTACCCCCACCCGCCCGCGCCAATCCGCCCGCATCGCTTCCCGCCCGGCCTCGTCGTCGAGCCCCGCCTGGCGGCCGTCGAGCTCGTCTGCCGCGTCACGCCGTCGTCGTCCCTCGCCCGGCCGCGCCAATCCGCCTGCATCGATCTCGCCGTCTCCACCGTACGTCGTCCTCACGTGAGGTGCTCAGCTCGGCCCCATGGCCAGCCAGCACGCCCTGCCCGGCCCGCCATCCGCCCCAGCTAGCCTGCTAGCTAGCTGCTCTCGGCCATATTTTTTTTACAAAGTTTCTAGTTTTTTTAGATTGTTTTTTATATATATGTTAGATTAAAATGTATGTTAAATTTAATTACTAGTTTATTTAGATAGTTTTTAGATAGTTTTTTGATATATATATTAGATTAAAATGTATTAAAATTTAATTAGTAGTTTATTCTTAGTTTTTAGTTAGTTTTTTAGATAGTTTTTGATATATGTTAATTAGATTTAAATGTATTAAAATTTAATAAGTACTTTATTTAGATAGTTTTGTTAGATAGTTTTTTATTATAGTTTTTATATATTTAGTAATTATTATTCTATCTCTCTTTATATATGTGTTAGATTTAATTTTGATTTAGTAATTCTATCTATGTATATATGTTAGGTTTAATTAGATTTAGTAATTAATTCTATCTAGATATATGTGTATTATTATATTTAATTGGATTTAGTAATTATATTCTATCTCTCTATATATATGTTAGATTTAATTTTGTTTTAGTAATTGACACATGCATATTTTATTAGTAATTCTATCTCTATATCACATGCATATTTTATTTTAGTAATTCTATCTATATATCACTTGGATATTTTATTAGTAATTCTATCTATATCACATGCATATCTAGAGAGAGATTCTATATGTATACATATGTACTTAATTATTTCTATGTGTATATATACATGTACTTATTTCCATGTGTTGAGAGAGAGAGAGAGAGAAAATTGTATCTAGAGAGATATTCTATGTGTTATCACATGCATATCTAGAGATATATACATATGCACTTATTTCTATGTGTTGAGAGAGAGAGAGAAAATTGTATCATTCTATGTGTATATATACATGTACTTATTTCCATGTTTCTGGATTGAAAGTGTTTTTGATTCGATTCCAAATCCTATACCTTATTATTGTTTATCCTTATGAAATATTATGTGTTATTATATTTAATTGGATTTAGTAATTCTATATGTGTTATCACATTTACTTATGTTATGTGCTATAGTAATTCTATCTATGTGTTATCTTGAAGATACAAATGACTGCTCTGGATGATAACTTGAATGATGACATAATGGCGGATATTATCAATGCCAGCACCAATACGGATGTAGATGACACGAGTCAGTACTTTGCTGATTATGAGGATATCCTGAATATCCCGGTGGTTGAAGATCAACAAATTGTCGCGCAAGAAAATACTAGCGAGGCATATTCGATTATCTATCATCTCTTATAGATGCATGCGTATGTATATTTGTTGTTAATCGTTGTGTTTCTACTCATGTAGCCGGTCTCTGGATCTACATCAACCACCGGCAAGAGTAGGAAAGTCTGAGGGCCAAAAAAGCCATTAGAGGGTCGTTTCATAATATCATAATTCGACACCGACACCGGTAAACCATTGGGACCACATGCTCAGACATATGTCAATCAATGTGGGTTCATTGTAAGGGATAGGATCCCAGTTAGTGCTCATGAATGAAAGCAGAAGATATCTGCTCCTAATGTTAGTTTTGTATTTGATCGTGACAAAAACCTAGCTTAGAGAGATATCACTCAGCATTTCACATTACAAGCAGATGATGCTTTGAAGGAGCTAGTGAGGGATTGGACAATGAAGAAGATGGCAACATTGTTCCAGAGTTGGAAGAAGACATTGTATAAAAAGTTTATCTTGAAGAATGATACGCCGGATTTCAATGCTAAGGCATTTGTCAAGTTGGAGTCCTATTGGGATGACTTCGTACAATACAAGACATCTCAAGAGAGTGAGGAACGTGTGATGAGGAATCAGCAGAATGCCCGACAGAAGCAATACCATCATCGCATAGGATCAGGTGGTTATAGGAGTGCTATTCCCAAGTGGCAGAACCTGGAAGCAGAGATTACTGCCAAGGGAATTATACCTGAAACAATAGAGAAGAACTAACCTCAACACGTGAAAAATTGGTTCTACGCTCATGGGAGAAGCCTAGACCCAGACACTGGCAAGCTAATTTTTGGCTAAAAAATTGAGAGAGCAACACAGAGACTAGCTCGTGCTAGGGAAGAAGCTGATAGTGGTGTTTTTAAGCCCAACAGAGAGAAGGATGAATTGACATATGCCCTAGAGAATCCCGAACATGGTGGTCGAACAAGAGGCTATGTGGTGATTCCGTGGCTACAAGCATTCCCAGTAGACAAGGATACCTATAGAAGCCGCCAGAGAAAGAAGGATGAGAAGGCAGACCGAATCCGTGTATTGGAGCAATTTGTTAATGAGTTACGATAAGCATTGCTTGAATCATGTGAATGAGAAAAATCTCTTGAGGCAAGAATGCAGGAGGAGATAAAGAGGCAAGTGCAGCTAGCAATGAGTCAAATGCAATCGCAATCAACGCCGGGAGTCACCATTAGCCCCGTTGGTCAGATGAAAAGCAGTTGTGCTTCCATGGAGCTGCCAGTTATTCAAGATGATGCTGGGTTGTGCTTCCCTATTGATGACATTACCGAGCCTCTAACAACATGTGAGCTGCACATTCCAGATGGTAATAATGCATCAATCATGGTGGCTGTCGGGGTTGTATCTCCAATAGACCAAACAAAGACACCAAGAATCCATGGGTCAGTTATTCAACCTAGATATGCTAGCGTCTCGGTCGATAGAGTGCTCAAAGGTTACAGCAATGTTCCTCTTGACATTGAAGGCGGTGATAGGGAGAAGACACTAGGAGAAGCAGAGAAGACATTTATTCAATGGCGCAAACGCTTCATCATCATTCCTGGGGCGCCACCGCTTCCCCTACCTCACCCTAGGTACGAATGAAAGTGAATGAAATATTATTTTCCATTAATTTTATATTGGCTTCAAAAATAATTGACTCACAACTTGTTTTTGTAGCAGGGTCTCCCCCCAGCCTAGCCCAATAATTCATTCCCCATCTCATCACAGCGTCGCGGGGGGCGAGACGACTTCATCCCCACGGCGATCTCCAACTCCTACACCGGCCCCATCGCCTCCACAACGATCTCCAACACCTACACCGGCCCTACTGCCTCCACAACGATCTCCAACGCCTCCACGCTGGTCTCCAACACCGGCCTCATCGCCTCCACACCGGTCTCCAACACCGCCCCCACCCCCTCCACAGCGACGCACTACAGAGACGTCTAAGGTCCCGGCGGCAAAGAAGACCCCGAAAAAAAGAGTTATTTCTCAAGAAATACTTCCTAAAAAGGCTGATGAGCAAATAGCAGCTGAAGAAGATAAAAAGTGAAAGATTTTTTTATAGATATCAAAAAGCAGAGACAAGCGAAGCTTAAGGAGAAGCCGTACTTTTACATACCACGAGATCTGCTGAGGCAGAAGGTCGAAGCTCATAAGAAAAAGATGCTTAAACTTCGTAAGCCTCCGCCACTATCAGACTATGACCGCTCCCTCATGAAGTCACATGATGCAGATAAGAAAAGAAAAAGAGCATCAGGGAAGGATGTCCCACAGCTCGGACAACAGAAGCAACCAATGCAAAATCTTGTTATTGCTAATGAATATGGTTCCAACATAGAAGTCTATCGACCAGACAACTCTGGAGAAGTGTCGGTTCAAGACCTTAATGCTTTTTTTGAACTAACTGGTTTAACCTTAGATCAATTGACGGGCAAAGCTCCAATCTAGAACCTGGAAGTTGATACCTGGAAGACTTATAAATTTGGCAAAAGTCTATACAACCCTGCGGCTCTGAATGAATTGGGTACGCAAATGTACTTGCTCAACAAGTGGTACATGCAGGCGTGTGGTAGGGTTGAGGAGTGGATCTTTGTCAGATTTAGAGACCATCATTACTTCCGTGGCGATGACATCTTACATATTAGTTTCGAAGAATTGCATCAACTATACCACATAGACGCCCTGGACAAATCAATCATTAGCTGCTTTTGTTTGTAAGTGATTCTTACTTTTATTTAATAAACTCACTTCCATGCGTACGCGTATATAATTATCCTCACATGTAACTTATATTTATATACAGATTCCAGATGTTAAAGCTCCAAAGAATACAAGACACCAGTGTTGGCTTCATTGATCCTTATATCGTATTCAAAACCGATATTATTGTCAAGGAGCAGTAGATATCTGAAGCACAGAAGAATATCATGAGGTTCTTCGTGAAGCAGCACGACAAGACAACAATACTTTTCCCGTACAACTTTGAGTAAGTGTTAATAATAATGTAGTCTACACATTTTATGTAATATCAATACAACTTATATGCATGTACGTGTGTGTATAAACCAATGCAGGTTTCACTGGATACTCATTGTCATTGAGTTAAACTCAAGCCGGTTAGTAATCTTGGACTCGTTGAGAAAAGAGCGGTCACTATACCAAGATATGATAGACATTATCCAGGGGTAATTTCGATCTCTCGCGTATAACTATTATTGAATAGACTTTGCCATAATTTATTAACGATCGTACATTATTGGTCGCACAGGGTTTGAAAAGAGTTTATTCGGCAACACCGCAAGGATTGCAAGGCATCACTTAATGTAGTTGAAATACCAGTAAGTTGTACTATATATACTTCCCCACGTGTTTAATTACTATATCGTACTTCAATTTACGTGTGAGATGATGAGAATAATCTTCTTCTCGTACAGTGGTGTTTGCGGCAGCAACCAGGTAATAACTTGTGTGGATACTACGTTTGTGAATTTATCACTGCACACATAAGAAGAACTACTGAAGATGTCCTCAGAGTACGTATATATCAATTTTTTATTTATTTTTAAATGAATATATATATATATATATATATATATATATATATTAATACTTTTCCTTTTATTTCAAATGCAAGACTGAATGATTGAAACGAAAGGGTCATGCAAAAAGACCATCTGAAAGCAGTTCAAGAGTCAATAGCAAGATTTCTTCTAGAAAAAGTGCTAAATCCCAACGACGAGTTCTACTTTGATCTTAAGGAATAAATGATGTAAATTAAATGTTTATTGATATCGTTATTTTCGAGAACAAGATTATGAATGTGTTGTATATATACATATATATCTATAATATATATAGTTTTATACTTTATTCGAATATAATAATGCTCGAGATGAGAATTAGATGTAATTATATGCATGCGTGTATTTATATTAGCAGCGTAAAATACGTACATAAAAACATATTATATATTAAACAAATATGTGTAATTGAACTGAAAATAAATTAAACAAAAAAAAAGAAAAAGAAAAAAAACCTTTAGTCCCGGTTGGGGTTACCAACCGGGACTAAAGGATGCGGCCACGTTTGCTCGGCTGGAGGGCCTTTAGTCCCGATTGGTAACAGGTGTCCCGGCTCGATGATATTACCGCTGATTCCAGAGAAAGTCTGATGAGTGGAGGGCCGTAGCCCGGGTTTAGGCGTGTCGCCAATTACATGAGCACGATACACGAACCAAGGGAAAGATAGAGGTTACATTACATCCAAACTATTGAGTTCCAGAAGTAAGATAGCAGGGGAGCGTTTCTAGGGAAGCGGCGCTGCTCGAATGTGGTTCGGTGGACGGGTGGCTAGAGCTCCTTGCTCGAGCCCACTCGACTCTCCATCGGTTAGGGGCTCCAACTAACCGAACGTGGTTCGGTGGATGGGGGCCAGAGCTCCTCGCTTAGGCCCACTCCATTTCCCATCGGTTGGGGGCTCTGACCAAACAAAATGTGGCTCAGCGGACAGGGACCCGGAGCCTGTTGCTTAGGCCTTGTTTAGATGCAAATTTTTTTACAAAATAGCTACTGTAGCGTTTTCGTTGTTATTTGGTAAATAGTATCTAATCATAGTCTAATTAGACTTAAAAGATTCGTCTCGTGGATTTCATCTAAACTGTGTAATTAGTTTTATTTTTTATTTATATTTAATGCTTCATGCATGTGTCTAAAGATTCGATGTGACGGAGAATGTGAAAAATTTTGCAAAATTTTTTACAAACTAAACTGGACCTTAGGCCATCTCATGAAAGGGTTCAGTCGGACGAAGGTTCCTCATAGCGCGATCCGCGGGGAAGCCGACAAGGATTTCATAGGAGAGATCTGGAGTACACACCTAGGGATATGGGGTGGCCGCCTGACACCTGTGTAGGAGTGCACTAATGTCAGTTTGGTAGGGCGTTGTTCCCCTGCTTGAGCAGGACGCCGCTTTCCTGCTTTGGTAAGGCTATCTCCAGCAGAGCGGACCCAAATTTTACGTTTAGGTCACGGCACAGTAAAATGAGGAGCTATGCAAACACTTCCGTTTCCAACAGAGAACGCAAATATCTTCGGCCTCACTTCCTCTCTCTCCCACGCGGCTGGTTTCTCTCTTCCTCTCTCTCCCACACGTGGCGATGGCGACGACGTGGGGCGATGGCGCGCTCTGGCGCTGGCGCGGCGCCCAGATCCGGCCCCCTCCCTCTCCTTCTTCTTCCCCGAGCCCGGCGGAGCTCGCGCCCGCGTCCGGCCCCCCTCCCTCTCCTTCTCCTTCTTCGCGCCCACGGCTCGGCGGAGCTCGCCCCCGCGGCCCGGCCGAGCTCGCACCCGCGCCGGCGGATCTCGCGCCCGCGGCTCGGCAGAGCTCGCGCCCGCGCCCGGCTGCTCCCCGCCGCGGGCCCGCCTCGCCCCGCTCCCTGCCTCGCCATGGGCCCACCGCTTCGGGCGTCCGAGATTTGCGTTGTCTCCATCGAAGACGCTTATTTGCGTTTCGATTCGGATGGGATGCAAAATGGGTCGTCGGTTTGGGTGCTCTGTTGGACTGCGTTTATGGCTACGGTAAACACTGTATACGACGCATTTTGAGTTTGGGGTACGTTATTGGAGACAGTCTAAGGATCATACCAAAGCATGACGAAACACAACAAGGGGCTCATGCACTGGCCTCTTCGCCCCCAGGGAAGCTCAATTTGCGAGCACCACGCGTCAGCGTTTTCAGGACCTCGCACCCCTGGCGTGCAATGAGCGCCAAGGACAAGCAGACCGGGACGGGTGGACTGAAGAGCCCACCGGCTAGCAAGCCTGCCGAGGCCACCTGCAAAGGCTCTGGCATCATGAAAGGAACTAATCAGCCACGACCGTCGGGGCAGAGTCGGATGACACCCCGAACTGCTCAAACACCAGGGCAGTGAGGCATAGGACCTTCCTTGCCGGCCAACGGAAACCGCCTTCCTTGCCAGCCAAGAAAGCCATCATATTACTTTTGTAATCCCCTGCCCGCCGGAGATATAAGGTTGGACAAGAGGCACCATAGATGCATGGGCCATTGGAGGCATCGCTCAATAGATCGCTACCCCATTAGAGAACTAGCTCATCGCTCTTCTACCCCAATTGTAAACTCTCTCGAACACTCTAACACGAAATCTCCCTTTGCTGGACGTAGAGCCCGGAGCCCGAACCAGGATAAACCTTCTCGTGTCTTGAGTATTAACCTCCAAAGTTTCACACATCAATCACCTAAATCACTAGCCATGGTTACGAAACCACTATACATCCTTTACCAAAGATGTATATAACTATTGGGATTTTCCAACCACTAGTGCATCGTTTCATTAATATTGTTTACCATTTTCGATCATATCCATATATAAAATACAATATTTTTTTTATTTCTTTTCATGTTTTATAGCAATAGGGGCTAAATAAATAAATAAGCAAATGGTAGTACAGAAACTGTTTCCACTTATGTCCCTTGTTTTTTTTTTTTGCACGGGTCGTACGACCCATGGCTAAAACATCATGGAAAACCATTCCCACCGGCTGAGACAGTGGATGCTCAAGTAGCGTGCTTGATGCCTTCACATTTTTCATCCGTAATAGGGAACAGAACACCACAGATATGTACCTTCAACCCACTATTTTTTATTTCGAAAAGGGCAGCAATCAAACAAGAAACACACCACCGAATAGTGTGGCTGTTGATTCAATTACCTGCCTCGGCAGACGTTTGCTTCCTCTTTTCTTATTAATAAAGACATGCATTCTTCTTAATACAAAGATATGATGATCTTAAGATATTCTAGTAAACAACAAACACATAGAACAAGATGAAACGTATATAAATTGGAATTCATCAAGCTCTTCATTCGAAACATTAGCTAGCTGATGGACTGCTCCTCCAATTTCCTCTGATATATGCATCCTGGATCCCATGTAGTTTGGCAGCCACCTCCTCCATGCTGATGCGCTCGTTGGGGGATGCCTTGGTGCAACAGAGTCCAATGCTCAGCACAGACTGCAGAATTTGTGGTCCACTGTCCCTGATCGCCATTGGAATGTCCTCACTGTGACTCATCTCTTGCAGCAACTGTGGATCAACAATCCGCAACACATTATCAGACAAGTTGATCTCTACTAACTTTGCAATGTTCATCCCATCTTTGAACATTTCATCTGTTGGGCTCCTACGGATGAACATCTCGAGAAGAATAACTCCGAAGCTGTAGACATCTGCCGCAGTTGAAGCTTGACCGTCCACAGCACATTCTGTATATAACATATAGGATGTAGTTTAGTTCAAGTAAAATACAGAAGTTGTACAATTCATCATTATTTAGTTAGACAACACAATGTGTAAGGGATGGTACCTGGAGCAATGTATCCAATGGTTCCCTTGATTGCAACTGAGGAACTACTACAACTTGAGTCAACAAATGATGATGCTGTTGAGTCAATTTTGAACCTTGCTAACCCAAAGTCTCCAATATGAGCTACCATATTATCATCCAGAAGAATGTTACTAGGTTTCAGATCACAGTGTACAATGGTTCCTTGGTGGTTATGGTGCAGATATGCCAAAGCTTCCGATACATCCACCATGATGCTTAACCTCTGAGCTAGTGGAATAAAACATGGAGAGCCTTCACTGTCTCGACCCAAGTACAGCAAGTTATGCAGGTCTCCTCGTGGCATGAACTCATACACCAAAGCTTTGAAATCATTTCCATTAGGATGAATGCTTGAGCATGCAGTTAGGATACGAACTAGATTGCGATGCCGCACATTTCTCAATGCGCTGCATTCTGTGAGGAAGCTCTTTTGTGCTCCTCTTGTCTCTAGACTGAAGACTTTGATGGCAACGGAATTTCCATCTTGAGACAATTTTCCTTGATAAACGGAACCATATCTTCCCTGACCAATTAGATTGGATGTTGCAAAGCCTTCTGTCGCTCTAACAAGATCACTGTAAGAAATTCTGGGGAATTCACCAACAGAGGGTAAAGAGATAGCATTTGCCTTCTGTTTTCGCCTACGAAGCAACAAAATAGCAAAGACTGCTGCAAATACCAGCACTATGGCTGCCAGGATGACTATTTTTCGGATAACTGAAAGCTTGTGCTTAGCTGAATTTGGTTGCATGGTAGGACATGCAAGTAGGTGTAAGCCCAGTGGTCCACCACAAAGCCCCTGATTTCCATCAATCCATAAAGCTGTCACATTCTTGAAGATTCCTTTTGTTGGCACCTCACCCTTTAGATGGTTGAATGACAAATCTAGTTGCTCAAGGAACTGTAGGCCACTAAGAGCTACTGGTATTGACCCAGTCAGGTTATTATGAGATAAGTTGAGAATATTTAGGTTACTTATATTACCAAGCAAAGGCGGGATGCTTCCACTGAAAAAATTATTTCCCAGCTCGATAATTTGCAAACTTTCACAATTACCCAAAGTACTAGGTATCTCTCCAGACAGATTGTTTGATGAGATTTCCAAATATGTGAGTTGTTTGGCATTCCCAATGTCAGCATGAAGTGGTGCATGTAGGCTGTTAAAGGATAAGCTAATTGCCACTATTGTTGGAATTGCAAAGATTTCTTTCGGTATAGTGCCATGAAGATTGTTGAAAGAAATGTGCAGTGAATGAAGCACTTGGAGGTTCCCTAGGCTTGGCGGTATCTGTCCATTTAACTGGTTCGATTTTAGAGCGAGCGCCATCAATTGAGATAGATTTGATAAGGATGATGGAATGGGCCCTGTAAAGAAATTGTATCTTAAGTCTACTATTTGCAGACTGTTAAGAGTCCCAAGCCACTCTGGAAGCACACCGGTGAATTTATTCTCAACCAGACTGACAGTGATTAGGTTGCGAAGGTTTGCTATACCAGAAGGGAAATTCCCTGACAGTTGGTTTCCTCCCAAGTATAGAAGCTGGAGCTGATTGGAAAGATTACCTACAGAATTCGGCACTTGGCCCATTAGATAATTATAATCTACCGAGAGTACATTTAGCTCAGTGCAATTGGCTAAGCTGTCCATAAACCACCAGTCTTGTTTGTTTTGCGCTTGGAGATTATTGACCTCAAGATTTAGCAATAATAGTTTAGAAAGTTTTCCAAAGGAGCTAGGCACCACGCCTGTGAAGTTATTGTTTGATATATCAATAGCGATCAGTTTGGAAGCGTTTGTCAAAGAAGATGGCATATGCCCATGAAAGAAGTTGAGACCCAAGAATATTGTCTCAAGATCAGGCAGAGAGTTACCGATACCAGATGGTACAACACCAGAGAAATTGTTTACAGCAAGTGAAAGTTTAGCTAGATTTGAAAGATTCAGGACTGCCTGTGGAAACTGACCAGACATCTGATTGACACTGACGCGGAGGATCTGCAACCCCAGCAAATTTGCAAATTCATTTGGAATGTTCCCCTCGATTTCATTTGAATCACAGCTAAAGATTTGTAGCCTTGTGAGATTGGCAACAGAAACAGGGATGGTTCCAGTAAGATTATTTGTGGTGAGGTCAAGACTCTCAAGGCTCTGAGGAAGATCTGCATAAATCTGTCCGGTTAGTTGGTTGTTTGCCAGCCATAGCACCGTTAGTTTTGAGCAGTTTGCAAGAGCTGGTATCCTTCCTTGGAGCGTGTTATTTTGCAAGGTGAGGATCTGAAGGCGATTCAGGTGACCAAGGGACATAGGGATCTCTCCGCTGAATGAATTAGCCGATAGGACAAGGACTTTCAGGAATGTTAGGTTCCCAAGTGAAGGGGATATTTGCCCTACTAGACCTCGATTAGTAAGGTTAAGAGAAGTGACACGGCTTGGGTTCTTGACAGAACACAGGACACCTTCCCAACTGCAGAGATGGGTGCTCCCATTCCAAGACATCAAAGCTTGATGTGGATCAAGACTTATTGCCTTCTTGAACTCCAGTAGTGACAGCTTATCTGTGTAGTTTCCATTGGAAGTGCAGATGACAACATGTGTACAACTCGCTATTATTAGCACCAAGAAACACTGTCCGACTGCAGTAGGCTTCATGGCCACCTTTGCTACCCTGGTTTAATTTGGACCATGATTATGTGCATACATAGAAAAAGAGAAATTCAGGTAAGAATGAACTAAACTCTCTTCATAATTTCAATGTCTTTCGGGTTTAAAAATTTCTCCACAAATGTAATAACTTCTAGCCTAATCTACATGAAGTTGGTATGTCGACTACTGGAGACTACGGCAATGGAGATTTTCGCCAAAAATAGATGGCTGTCTTATCATAGGCTTAGTGCTTATCTCGTCATTTGTGTCTATTGCTGTTTGAGAGCTTTTTTCCACTAGAGTTTCGAACTTTAATTTGTAACAATAAATGGTTGTATGCAAAACTCTTGCAGACGCCGAAACAAAAGTTTCTTTTTCTAAAAAAACTCTACCTAAACATGAAAGATTTAAAATGTGTCAGTCAAAGTGGCGGCAGCTTGGCTGTGACCTGCCGTCCTGGCAACATAACTCACACAGAGAATCTCCAAAACATAACCTCCATTGTCTGCTCAATGTTCCAGTATTATCATATATGAAAATAGTGGTGGGAGATCCAATTCAGACAGAGGCGGTGGTGGCGGAAGTCTGGGAAACAAGGAGCACCGAGGGGGGAAAATGACACTATAGGGGCGTCAATATCAATAGGGGGAGTATCAGTTCTGCACATATTTTTTATCATGCCAAAAGGACGAAAATATTCTTTAGTTGCAGAGGTGATAACTTTTCCATCTTCAGGGGGAAAAAACATATCTGTTTCCTAACAAGTTGCTGATCATCGGCATGCAGCGTGGATTTGTTTCCTTTCTTTCAACATAATCTGATATAGCCACACGAATGAGAGACAATCAAGAACTTTAACAAGTGTGATGATACTTACATGGGTTTGGAGGGGGGGCGGGGACCCGAAGAATGTTCCTCTATATTCACCCAGGTAGCCAGCGAACACCTATTGGCAAGCATCATCGTTGCTCTATTTATACTGCTTGCTGAACTGACGCTGCTCGCCTGCTCCTTCAGCAAGTAAGTCAAAAGTGGCGGGAGTTTTTCAGCTCTGCCATCTATCTGTCGTCGCTATTATAGAGAAGAAGAAACGATGATGACGACCTGACTTCCTGAGACACAGTTAATGGTATACGCACCAGGATGACTCGGGGGTCAACGGTCAAGCAACAAACGTGCAGTGACCGGCACGACACTACCGGAAACAGGAGAATTGTCGAGTGCCTAAGGGTTTGCCGAGCGTATTCCATCGGACACTCGGCAAACATCCTATTTACCTGAGTGTTTTTAATTTAATACTTGGCAAACATATATCACTCGGCAAAACCCAACTTTGCCGAGTGTCTAATAAAAAACATTCGGCAAACTACAACGAAACACTCGACAAACACGGACACTTGGAAAAGTAGAGGCACGTGCGCTGGGCGTGTGGCGGCCATGTGACGGCCGTTGGGTGCGCTGCCCTGCCGTTATAACTTTACCGAGTGTCCGTTAGAGACACTCGGCAAAGATAAGGTTTGCCGAGTGTTTTTTATTGACACTCGGCAAACTGATATTTTTACCGAGTGTTTAAAAAAATACGGATAAAGTGGAAACACGAACTGTAAAAACACCTGATAATCAAAATGAAAACGATTTAGCTCTCTTCCGACTGTTTAAAAAAATACGGTATTTGACTGGAAATCTACCCTCGATAATTACCAAACTCAGTCAGCCCACAAGCCCACAATGGTACAGTCCCATCACCTTCACCCCTTGATCCCTGCATCTCTGCTGAGCATGCCCCAGCCGCTGCATCAGCCGAGCCCACTGAGCGCCCCCAGCCTTATGAGGGCACCTCACCCTCACAACTCCAGCGGTCCAACCCCCAAACCTAGCCGCCTCTAGCTCTAGTCTTCGACTCCACCACGCCTCTAGCTCTAGTGGCCTGATCTGTAATGATGGGAAAGAAGAGTGCTCACAAAGCTGCCAAGTTAAAACATGTTTCACATTCTGTTTATAGTTTTTATATTTATAGTTGACCCGGACACTAGATGAAGCTAAAGTATGGGTCAAATTGAATCTATTATCATGTTGAATTTAACAAAAATATATATGTTTTATTGTCAGTAAACATTGCTAGAGTTGTTAGTACTAACCTATATATCATTTTCCTGCAACTTAAAAAGGAAGCTAACACTATTTCGAATACTTCTCTTTTGTGCAGAATCAATCGGCGGCATCAAATAATCAGTCTCAAGATCCTGATTTGTCACAGTGGTTCCAAGGGCCTCCGCAGTGATTGCATCTGCATTTGTGGCTTATTGTGACTTAGTTGTGACTTGTGATGATGGTTTATTGTGAATTGTGATGATGGTTTATTGTGAATTGTGAAGATGGTTTATTGTGAATTGTGACGATGGTTTATTATGGTTGTCACATATAATTATGCCTGTGATGATGGTTTGTTGTGAATTGTGATGGTTTATTGTGAATTGAGAGGGATCCATTATACGTGACAGATTAGTAAAAAAGGGGGGTCTTGGTCGCTTTGCCGAGTGTAACACTCGGCAAAGAGCGGAGTTGCCGAGTATCAAGGCAAAACACTCGGCGAAGCGGCTATTTTCTGTTATTCTGGGAACCTTCTTTGCTGAGTGTTTTGGTTTTACCGAGTGTATTCTAATGGACACTCGGCAAAGTGACCATAAAAATCTGGTCATTGAGCAAGTGTTTGCCGAGTGTTTTGGGCGTGACACTTGGCAAAGTGTCTAAACTTTACCGAGTGTTTTGCGTTGGACACTCGGCAAACTTTAGAAACTTTGCCGAGTGTTTTGGGCTTGACACTCGGCAAAGTTGAGAAAATTTGCCGAGTGCTTTTCCGTTGTGCACTCGGCAAAAGGGCCGTCACCGTGCCATCCCGTTAACTTTTTTTTGCCGAGTGTTTATTGACACTCGGCAAACTATTTGCCGAGTGCATGATAAAAAACACTTGGCAAATAGCTGTTTGCTGATACTGTAGATGCCGTGTTCTCTATGCCGAGTGTTACCCTCAGCAAAGCCTTTGCCGAGTGTTTTTGAGCCTTTGCTGAGTGCCCCTGGCACTCGACAAAGCTACTGTATCCCGTAGTGCGATGTCAGTATGTCACCTACTACTACATCAGGACCCATACGACAAATGCAATAATGTATGTTGACGGCAAATAGTGGATCAACCAGACGTGCTTGATGCTCTGCTCTGGACCCATAGGTACGTTCCTTCCATTTAGACAAGAAAAGGCCTAAAAATGAGCAGGCAGCCCGCTGCCCGGCGACACGGCACGGAGCCCTTTTTTTGCCAGGCCCAAGCCCGGTTAGCCCAGCCTCCACCGGGCCCGTGCCAGGCACGGCCCGAAGCACAGGCTGTGCTTGGGCCACCACACCGGCCCGCCGGGCAGCACGGCATGACCCGCTCAACAACAAGAGGCATGGCCTCGGCCCGGTAGCCAGGGGGGCTATATAAGCCCCCGCCGAGGCACTCCCCCTATCGAACCCTAATCCTCATCCCAATCCCCCCGCGGCGCCCCCCTCAAACCCTAATCCTCACTCTCTCAGTCTTGCCTCGTGTCTCGCAGCCGCCGACCACCTGCCACTGTTGTCGTCCTGCTCGTCTCCGACGACATCTCCACTGCTGGATCTTGGAGATCTCGTCTTGTCGTCCTCCCGTTGTGGACAGGGCTCATTCTCCCAGCCTCTCTCGCCATAGCCTGCCACTATCGTCGCCTTTCTCGTCGTCTTCTCCTTCTCCGGTGACCTCTCCATTGTCGGATCTTTCAGATCTCCTCTCGGCTTCCTCCTCTCGTACTCTCTTCTTCCTCTCGACCTCTCTCTAACCGCTTGTTGTCCTCCACTGGTCGATCTCATTGCTCACCATCTATCGGGGAGGTGCTCCTGTCGCCGCGCATCGTCATCTCCGCCTCTCCGGCTTCGGGTTGTGGCTATGCAGGTTAGTCACAAACCCTAGATCTGGTCTTCACATGAACCCTAACCCTAATCTCTCTGTCCACATGAACCCTAACCATAGATCTCTCTGTTCACAGGTCATCGGCCGATGCTTGGTGCGTTGATTTGGTGTCGCACGAGCCGTTGAGGTACGGTGCTGAGAGGTGAAGAAGACGAGGTCGGGGTGGCCATGGCTGATGGCGACAAAGAGATCCACTACCCTACTACCATCAACGAAGAGCTCACGAGCTAGGGTAGATAACCGACGACGTCGACGACATGGGAGATGATGCTGTTGCCTTGTTTGGTACGAGTGATTCTCCGATCGACCTGGAGCAGGTAGCGCCAGGTACTGGTGCTGCAGCCTCTAACGACACCGCATCTCTAGCATCGTCCAACACTGGTAAGTATTGACGGTCGTTAACATCAATCATAAACCGTCAATATAACCTGCATATACACTTAATTCCATCACCAAACATAGGTCTAGGGGTTTGAACTAATAAATTCCACAAGTTTTGGGAAATCTATGTTTGCAGGAGGATTTAATCAGAAAACAAGCAAGGTAGACCCAATCGTCAGATCCAATCATGTTTATCCGCGACGAAAACAACTTAGGAAGGATCTAGAATCATCCAGAAGGCAAACCACTGAAGATCGAGCTGAGAGGCTGACAGGGGGGACTGGCCGGCCCCACCCTAGGCTGGCCGGCCTATGGGCCCACATGTTAGGCTCTCCTTCGTACGTCGGTTTCCCACTGCCTTAAAGATCAAATCTACGCTGTTGCTCAAGGTTGGTTTGATCCGAGGGCTCAGAATTGATGGCTTCCCCTATATATAGCAGCCCTACCCCCTCCCTAAGGCCAACCTAAAACCCTAATTCATATCTCTCATTTAGATCAACACACACTAGGAGGATTAGGTTTAGAACTTTTCAATGTAGTAGATTAGTAGCTCGGGAGTGAGGGTCGAGTTGGGCTCATGCTCAAGTTTCGGATATAGTCTTGGAGGCTCGGCAAAGCCTTGTATCTTCACTTCCATGCCTTGTAAGACTTATTATCAATTTCTCATATTCCTTTCTACATGGCTATGCTTACTTTGAATATATATTTCACTTAGTTAAGGTTATCATTACTTTTGTGTGCAGGTTCATAGAGCGCTTAGCCTGCTAGTTTACTATGGTTGGGCTAAGTAGCCAAGCCTCATGTAAGCATGGTGCTTATACGATGCTCTGCCTATGAGTACACCCTATTCTCTGGTTGTGTGGTAGCAGTGGGAGGTGACAACCCCATCTATCCTCTGTAGTCCACACTGATTTGAGCAGGTTTTTAAATTGTAGGACCGTAGTCGCGTCAGTAGAGTTATCCTTTGTGGTGCTCTACTGTCTAAGCGGTGTCCTAAAGTACACAAGAGTAGAGTTAGTCTTAGCTATAGTTAGGTGTATATATACTTTGACCATGTAATAAGAATATCATAGGAATCTACCTCACCTATTGTTCTCCTAAGCTAACTAGTTTACATTATCTTAGTGATCTATCCCCTGAGTGTCATTATGCTTTATTCCTATCATTACATTCATCCTTGCTTTACCTATGCTGGTATATTGATTAGTAGACATTCCTTTGTTATCCAATAAATCTTTACTCTATTGTTTCCCTAGGTAAATATAAATAACGATACCTGGAATACTCCCGGTAAAATTCTACAATGGTATTCTATGCGCTTGCGGAATCCTTCAGATCCTATTTGCACTTAATAAATACCAACAGTAAGCGTCAATTTGCTGTCTAAAAAGACTTCAATGAAGTCATTGAAACAGTTGATGGTAAGAAGCGTGTTATTGTAGTTTGCAAGTTCTATAAGGCTAGGTTGTCTGCTAATTCAAATCATGGCACTGGGCATTTGCTTAGGCATCAGAAATCATGCAAGTAGAAGGTTGGTCAAGCTAAAATGGTTCAAACTTGGCTTGCTTCAAACCCTGATGGATCATATAGAAACTGGGAATATAGACCAGATGTTGCAAGGCCTGAGTTTTGTCGTTTGATTGCCAGACTAGATCTTCCTTTATCAATAGCTGACACTAATGCTTGGGATGATTATATTCAGCATGCTCATAACCCTAGATATTCTAGAGTCTCTAGATTTACCACATCTAGAGACCTGTCTAAGCTTTACAATAAAAAACTGCAACACCTTAAAAATGATGTTATGCCTGGTGTGTCTTTTGTTTCTTTGACTTCTGATATTTGGTCAGGTAATGCTAAGGAAGATTACATAACTGTTGTTGCTCACTATATTACTGCTGATTGGGAACTTAAGAAATATGTGATAGGTTTTAAACTGATTAAAGTGTCTCATAATGGTATTAACATTGTTGAATGTATTGCTAGTGTGCTTTGAGATTTTGGTTTGCTTGACAAAGTTTTCTCTGTTAGCCTTGATAATGCATCTGCTAATACAATTGCTATGCTTACTTTGACACCTATGCTTGATGGTTACTTGGGTTTTGATGTTGATCCAATAGATGCTACTAAAAAGATATATCATGTTGTGCGTCAGCACTATGCTTTCCATATAATTAATTTGATTGTCAAATCTGGTTTGAAAAAGGCTTCAACCTTATACAAAGGTCTTTAGAACTGCAATTAACTTTCTAAATTCATCTAACCAGCACATTGCATAATTAAAAAACTACTGCAATGCTAAGGGTATGCGCCTCGTAAATTTGCTTATTATATGGATGCTAGATGGAACTCAACCTATCTTATGCTAAAGCTTCTTATGCCATATAGATTTGTGTCTTCTGTGTTCATAAATAGTCACTGTGGCTATCCACTATTGAATAAACAACATTGGTTTGTTGCTGAAAAAATATTAGAGTTCCTTGAATTGTTCTATGATTCAACTGTTGTTCTTTCTGGTGTTTATTACCCTACTACTCCTTTGATACTGCATCACATACTTGATATTGCTAGCCATCTACATGACTATGAACATGATAATAATCTTAGTGGTGTTGTTATGCCAATGAAGGCTAAATTTCTCAAGTACTGGAAGTCTATACCACTGTTATATTCATTTGCATTTGTTCTGGACCTTAGGTATGGTAGAATCGCCCAAATTATATGGCCCACATGTATCTGTCATTGTCTCACAGACTTCTGACTGTAGAACACATAAGCCACACAATCCTGGTAGTCTATCGGGCATCCTCGGGAAACCTGAATCATCCACTTTTTCTTTTTGAGCAGGATACATCATAGAAGGCATTGCAGTATTACAACCATTTGTACAAATATACAAATATATTACATCGGACTAACAACAGAAGTCTTACAAACCATAAGTTTACAAACCATTTGTTTAGTTATTACAAACCATAAATTTTAGCCATCAAGGCAGTAGGATAGCATGATGGTACCACATATTACGTCACATCAAAAGAGTTTCACCCTGCCCAAGGGTGCACCACAACCTAGCTTAACTGCTGGCTCTCTTCCTCCAGAACCATCATACATAATGGGCAAAAACCAACGTGCTGCTGAGGTTCACCTACAACAAGGGTTTAACAAACTTTGAGTACATAGGTTCTCAACAAGACTTAACCAACGAAAGGAAAGACTCCAAGGATATGCAGGCTTACGGGGAATCAAGATAAGTTTGTAGCAAGAATCAAGATTAACTTTTGCTGAAAAGCTTACTAATTATTGATCCTTACTTTCAATGTTTTAGCTCAACTTAAACCTTTATTAGTCTCTAGTTTGCACCTGATCTAAATCAATCACTTCTTTAACCATCTCATCTCATGATCATAAATACCATTATTTCATTAATTAACTATGATATATGGTCAAAGGGTCGAGTCTTCTTCTCTGAGAAACAACGATGATTCGAACCGATTAAGCCCAGCTAGGGTTTCCTTACCACACGACATATGTAGGTCCTAGACCTACACATATCAACCCTCACTCAGATCCTCCAAAATGTGAATAGGTTAGCACTACCTGAGAGCCAAGTACTCCACCTCCCTGCGTCGTTCTTCAATAGATTCGCAGGATGTGTACACACTACTCTCGCCATCTCTCCGCTCCTAGTGCGTGGTTGGCCTTTCATATGATGGAATAACCAAGGTATTAGGCTTACTGGAGTATGTGGCCAGTACTACAAAGTCTCAACCACACACATGCCTACAATGAACGGTCCTTAATCGACACAGACGGGACAAGCATGACCAGGCAACCCTATCGGCTTAACAACCAGAGACATAACCCATGTCCTGTCTAGCCTCCATTTTATCCAAAATTCATTATAAAAACTCTCAGGTCATTACTTTAGCCTAAGACCATAATGAGTGATAAACCCATCACCCAATCCTTATTATCTAAGCATAGCTAAGCATTATTAACCTATCATTAACGCTAAAAAGGGATGACAAGGACGAGTATTCAAATGTCAAGGCAGGCATGCGGTAGTTGGTATTCAACCAAACCCTATCTTAATTAATGTACTAAACATAAGATGTAAGTGATTAACATTTGAAAAACACAAGGAAAGGGGTTTATGCTCCGGAGCTTGCCTGCGGTGTTAGGGTTATCAGATACTTTAGAGGTATCGAAATTCTCAGATCCCACTTGCACAGAATGAAAACCCTCCTCAAAGACTTTCTCAACCGAAGGATCACCACTCTCGTTCACTAAATGATGAGGACATCACTAATTCATCGCATACAAGCCAAGGAGAGGAGGAGGTCTAGCATGGGCGTCCAATTCATCTTTCTCATGGTGGAGGCCCAGTCCAACGGAAGTTGGAGCCCATCTCGGATTCTAGCACTAGTCTGTCGTAAAACTGGTTAGAAAGGCGCATCCGGGCTCCATTTTTGACGATCCACATATTGATGGAAAGCTAATTAGATAAGGAAGCAAATGCCAGTGGTCTCATGTCAAAAGCCCTTCGGAATCAACGGGAATCATCAAAATAAGTCAGCGTCCAGAATCTGCCAGGGTGCTGCGACACCGTCTTTTGGTCTGTTGGACCATGTATTGTGTTTGGGCCCATTAGGGGGCTCGTCTAGGGAGGGTGACGCCCAAGACTCTATAATTAGTAGCCGTCACTCTCCTTAGGGTTTGGGTTTTGTTTAGTTCTTGATTTCCTTGTGAAACAGACGTTGTTTTGCTGCAACTGTGCCGCCAAGGTCGCTTGCTGTGAACCAGGGCCCCAGTTCATGATCTTGTTCGTATGTGGCGATTAGTCCTTTCGAATAAAGACTTGAACTCCTTCTTGTTTTCTTAAGCCTCATATTTATTTGTAATTTTAGATTGCGTTCATCCCGTTCTTGTTTGTGTTCTCGATTCGCTTGCAGGAAAGCCTTCTCGGCGAGGTCAATCGCGTTCGCGTGGTTGATAACCAATGGAGCAGTGGTGTAACGGTTGTGGAGGTTCGAATCAGTCTTGGTTCGAAGCCTAGATCATGAACGTCGAGTCTCCACCAATCGATGCTATCATACCTATCGAAAGATTAGGCCTTACCTACATCAAGTGGTATCAGAGACCTTATTGCCCGTTAGGTATAACTTTGTTTTTCCCTTTAGATTGTTACTGTTTTTACATTACCTATAGTCCCAAAAAGCCAAAAAAATATATATACACTGCCACATATTCCATATCCTATAGCCCCTTTGTGCCTTGCAATATTTTTAATTTTAGTTTGCTTTGTTGAACTATCGTCCCTCGCATGTAATTGTGTTCGTTGGTTAATTAGTCTTGGTCTAGTGTCCGTCTTCTTTGCTGGCTGAACAAAAAAAATGTATCCTAGTGATAAAGTTGGTTTGGCCAATAGATTGGTTTGGTGTTTAATTTGGTCGATCAGAGTTACTACACGTCTGATTTACCATCTACACACGCTACTGCTGTGTGCGTAAAAATTCAAGACTCCAAATTTCCTGTGGTTGTTCTCGGTACTAGATCCAAAAAAAGGAAGGTTTGTTGCCTTTAGAACACATCAGAGTAATAATCAACAAGGTGTTTCATTTGTGGAGTTGCTTTGCTCACGTGTCCAGCCACCCATATTGGTGCACAATCCTATGTAGTTTTGATCGATTCATATGGTGGTTACATATTAGAGTCATTTGCGGCACATTCTGTTAAAAAAATAAGAAACGCAAAAGGCAAAGAGGTGCAAAAAAAAGCCACACCAAAAGAAAAAGGAAAGGAAAAAAATGAAGGTGAAAAAAAAATTCAGAAGTGCTTGCATCCTGTTTAGTCCTTATGCTAAGATATTGTTGCTTGTTGAACTAGGTCCAGGACGAGTCTAGGTTGGCGACATAGACTAGCTTGGGACTACTTTTCAATCTTGCAATTTCTAAATTAAATTATTACTATTCCTTGCTACTATATTGTGCCTATCCACTTTCTTCCAACCAAGTACAGGTTCACCTTGCAACTGTTACACTCAAGCTACAATGGTATCACAGTCACGGACCGATTGCACCACCTGTTGCTTTGGTAAGAATACTTGTAAGACCGTGGTAAGACGCTTGAGAGTGTGTGACTTTACTGCTTGACCACATCCTATAGTAGCTGATAGGAAAATACATACTTGTGTGTTTTCTTGTTTGATGCTAACAATGACAGGTTACAACACGTACCGATATGAGACATCAATGATGCATGAGCCACGCACTATTGCTGCTACACCTCCTCCTGTAGGTCAATCTATTCTTTCTTCCCCACCTACTTATGATGGTATTGTTGCTGATGAGTACATTGAGTGGGAAACTAAAATAGATAATATTTTTCGCACAAAGTTATATGTGCGAACGGAGGAAAATTAAAAATGCAACTAGTGTTTTGAGACAATCTGCATCAACTTGGTGGGAGTCTTTAAGTTTTTCAGATAAACCTCACACATGGAATGATATGAGGCTTATGATAACGAGAGTTGAGTGCCTTGTTTTTCCTTGACCACAACCTAAGTAGTTGGTAGGGATAATACTATTTGTGTTGTCTTCTCCTTTCTACTAACCATATCAGGAAAAGCCAGAGGCAGTGGCAAAGGGAACGAGGACACACCTACAGATTTCAATGACTGTGTTTCCAAGAATGAGCTTCATGCCATTCTTGATGACAAGTTTAATGAGATCCTTCGGCAAATCACCAACTTGGCCAAGAGAATTGAAGATGTTGAACAACAACATCCTGAACCATGTCCTGAAGATGCTGCTGATGATGATCTCTCTGAGGAGGAGGATGGCGATGTGGAGACTGAAGCTGAAGCCGAAGCTCGACGACGTGCTGAGGATGCACGTAACAATAATCGGTTGAACTTTAACCGATGCGGTATGGGAGGTAATAACCAAGGTAATAATGATCCATTCTCTAAAACCAAGTTTAAGATACCTCCTTTTTCTGGTTCTATTGATCCTGAAGCATATTTAGATTGGGAGATGGCTGTAGATCAAAATTTTAGCTCCCATCAAGTACCTGAAGAATATAGAGTTAGACTTGCTACTAGTGAGTTTACTAGTTTTGCTTTTTTCTGGTGGAATGATATTTGCAATAATGTTAATGTTAATGCTAATGCTCAAATACCTCAAACTTGGACTGTACTTAAACGATGAATGAAATCGAGATTTGTTCCTCCATACTATCAGCGTGATCTGTGATTAAAACTGCAACGTTTAAATCAAGGTAGTAAGACTATTGATGAATATTATCAGGAGCTTTTAATTGGTCTAGCACGTAGTAACATACAGGAGGATGAAATAGATAAGTGTTCTAGATTTTTTGGAGGTTTGCGTCGTGAAATACATGATGTTCTTGACTATAAAGAATGGACTAGATTTTCCCAATTATATCGTTATGCTCTTAAAGCTGAAATGGAAGTACAGGGACGACAACCTAGGCGTTCCATGACTCCGTCCACTCCTTCATGTCCAACCGAGGTGAGTAAATTTTCTAATGTGCAGACACCACCAGCGCCTATAAAGAAGAGTTCTCCTATCATACCTTCTTCTAGTGGATGTGCTACACCTTCCTCTAGCAGCTCTTCTAAAGTTGTTTGCCACTGCTGCAAGGGCATGGGACATATTGCTAAAGAATGCCCTAGCAAATGCGCATATATTGCTACTGATGATGGTGGGTATGCTAGTGCTAGTGATGAAGAGAATGAATTGGCACTTGCAACTGATCTTTATGCAGATAAATTTGTGGATAGTGCTGAAGATCCTAATGTTGCTGAAGATCCTGATGAGGTAATTGATAGTGTGACATGCACTGCAAACTACAAATCAATCCTTGTTCTGCGTGTTTTGAGTACACAAGTTGAGCCAGTAGACAAGCTACAACGCCATAATTTGTTTCAAATGTTCCTTATTGTCAATAATTTCCGTGTCCGTGCTATAATTGATGGAGGGAGCAGCAATAACTTGGTAAGTTTTGAGCTTGTCAAGATCCTTGGTTTATCTATATGTGTTCTTCCACATTCATACCATTCATTGGTTCAACAATAGTGGTAAGGCAAAGGTAACACAATCTGCTCGTGTGCATTTTTCTATCAGATCATACCATGACTATGCTGATTTTGATGTCGTGCCTATGCAAGATTGTTCACTTTTATTAGGCTGCCCTTGGCAATATGATAATAATGTTGTACATCATGGTAGGCAAAATAGATATACTTTTATGTTTAAAGGAAAGACCATTGCTTTACTTCCTTTAACTCCTGCTGAAATTGTGCAATATGAAAAGGAACTTGTTGAAAAGAAAAAGAAAGGCCATGATGAAGACTTTAGCAAACCAGCAAATGAACCATCAAGTAACATGAAAGAAGTTTTATTTGCTCTTAAATCTGCTCTTGCTGATCATGATGAACCATGTTATGCTTTAACTTGTACATCGCCTATATGTCCACTTGGTCCTGCTTCTAGTGCTATGCCGCTTGTTGGTACTAACCTTTTGCAGGAGAAGGAGGATAAATTCCCAGTAGGGAGGCCACCATGGTGGCTGCCTTTGCGAAGGATTGGGCGCCAAGATGAACGTCTTCTTCCGGAGCCATCGTTGTTGTCATCCAATGGAGGAGACGATCTACTTCAATCGAGGACGACTTCAATTCAAGAAAGGGAGGATGATGAGGACATCACTACTTCGTCGCATATGAGCCAAGGAGAGGAGGAGGTCTAGCATGGGCGTCCAATTCATCTTTCTCATGATGGAGGCCCAGTCCAACTGAAGTTGGAGCAAATCTTGGGTTCTAGGTCCAGTCTGTAGTAAAACTGGTCACACGGGCGCGTCCTGGCTCCGTTTTCGACGATCCACATATGGATGGAAAGCTAATTAGATAAGGAATCCAATGCAAGTGGTCTCACATCAAAAACACTTCGGAATTAACGGGAATCGTCAAAACAACTCAGCATCCAGAATCTGCTAGGGTGCTGCGACACCGTCTTTTGGTCCGTTGGACCGTGTATTGTGTTTGGGCCCATTAGGGGGGTGCGTCCAGGGAGGTGACGCCCAAGACTCTATAATTAGCAGCCATCACTCTCCTTAGGGTTTGGGTTTTGTTTAGTTCTTGATTTCCTTGTGAAACAGATGTCGTTTTGCTGCAACTGTGCCGCCAAGGTCGCTTGCTGTGAACCAGGGCCGAAGTTCTTGATCTTGTTCGCCCGTGGCGATTAGTACTTTCAAATAAAGACTTGAACTTCTTGTTTTCTTAAGCCTCATATTTATTTGTAATTTTAGATTGGGTTCATCCCGTTCTTGCTTGTGTTCTCGATTCACTTGCAGGAAAGCCTTCTCGGCGAGGTCAGTCACGTTCGTGTGGTTGATAACCAATAGAGCAGTGGTGTAATGGTTACGGGGGTCCGAATTAGTCTTGGTTCGAAGCCTAGATCATGAACATCGAGTCTCCACCAATCGACGCTATCATACCTATCGAAAGATCGGGCCTTGTCTACATTACTAAACATAAGAAACGATGCATGCTTTAGAATGATGATGGACTTAGCATGACATATGGAAGACATAACATGTATTAAGATGACCAAACAAGATTAACTAACTTGAGTACAACTTTCCTTCATGGTAATGTTAGGTTAACTACTCACAAAGCAACATTATTATTATTATTAACAAGTTAATTATTAATATAACAAGAATGTAACTAAGTTGTCAAGGAACAACAAGGGTTTTGTGTTTCGAGGACCACAATCAAGGTATAAAATACACTCAAGTTATTTAGGTATTTATCTAAACCACTAGATCAAGTCAATCACATAAGCAATAGTGGTACCATACAAGCATCAAATTCATTTGATTTTCATGAATGAGCCTAAGACATGATAGGAGTGACTAGATGCACTAAACAAGTCCTTAGCAAAGGATGTATGTCAAGCCAAATAATTTTACCTTGGTTTGTTCGAAGGAGAGGCATGTCATATAAGTCAGGCTGCATCAACACATATTTGAGAAATCTAATATGTTCAATTCATTTCTTAGTTTGCAAAACCTTTTCTCATCAAGTGGCTTGGTGAATATATTGGTAAGTTGATCTTCGGTGCTCACACTCTCAATTAAAAATGTCCCCTTTTTGTTAATGATCTCTAATGAAATGATTGCAGACATCAATGTGCCTTGTTCTTGCATGTTGAACCAGATTCTTGGTGAGCTTGATAGCACTCTCATTGTCACATAGCAATGGCACTTGTTTGAACTTGGTTACAAAGTCATTCAAGGTGGCTTTCATGCAAAGAATTTATGCACAACAACTACTGGTGGATATGTATTCGGCTTTGGTGATTGATAATGCAGTACTATTTTGCTTCTTTGACGACCAAGATACAAGTGACCTTCCCAATAGTTGACATATGCCTAATGTGCTCTTTCTTTCAACCTTGTATCCCACATAATCAGAGACCGAATATCCAACTAGCTCAATCTTTGCTCCTTTGGGATACAACAAACTAACATTTTGTGTATGCTTCAAGTACCTCAATATTCTCTTTGTAGCCTTCAAATGACTCTCTCTTGGTGAGGCTTGAAATCTTGCACACATGCACACATTAAACATGACATCCGACCTTGATGCGGTCACATAGAGTAGGCTTCCAATCATAGAACGATACATTCCTTGATCCACCATGTTGCCACTTGCATCACTATCCAAATTTCCATTTGTTCCCATGGGTGTACTAATTGGATTAGCTTCATCCATGCCAAACGTTTTGAGCATGCCTTTGATGTACTTGCCTTGACTCACAAATGTACCATTCTTCATTTGCTTGATTTGAAGACCAAGGAAGTAACTCAACTCTCCAATCACAGACATTTCAAACTCATTAGCCATCATCTTTCCAAACTCTTCACAAAAATCTTGATTGGTTGGTCCAAATATGATATCATCAACATAAATTTGCAACACAAACAAGTCCTTGCCAATCTTCTTGTTGAAGAGAGTGGTGTCAACCTTACCCATCTTGAATCCCTTAGAAAGTAGGAAATCCCTCAACCTCTCATACCATGCTCTAGGTTCTTGCTTCAAGCCATACAATGCCTTTCTTAGCTTGTAAACATGGTTCGGCTTCTTGTTATCTTCAAAATTGGGTGGTTGCTCAACATAAACCAACTCATTGATGTACCCATTGAGAAATGCACTATTCACATCCATTTGGTACAACTTGATGTTGTGGGCACAAGCATAGGCTAGCGAGATTCTAATTGCTTCCAATCTAGCAACTGGGGCATATGTTTCTCTAAAGTCAAGACCTTCAACTTGAGTGTAATCTTGTGCTACCAATCTTGCTTTGTTCCTTACAACTGTCCCATCTTGATCTTGCTTGTTTCTAAAGACCCATTTGGTTCCAATCATATTGTGGTTATTTGGTCTCTCTACTAACTCCCACACTTGATTTCTAGTGAAGTTGTTCAACTCTTCATGCATAGCATTAACCCAATCAACATCCTTTAAAGCTTCTTCTATCTTCTTTGGTTCATGTGATGAGACAAATGAGAAATGCTCACAAAATGAAGCCAATCTTGATCTTGTTTGTACACCTCTAGAGATATCACCAATTATAGTGTCTAATGGATGATCCCTTACAATATTGGTTGGTTGGAGTATTGGAACTTGCTTGCCCATTGGATTGATTCACTTGAGATGATGAACTAGCCACTTGATCTTGCACATTGTCATGAGAGCCACTTGTACTTGCTTGATTTTTATCAACTTGCACATTTGGAGAGGATGACACTTGAATTATATCATCTTCTTCAGCTATCACCTCCCTAGGCCTTAAGTCCCCAACATCCATGTTCTTCATAGCATTTGACAAATGAATGCCTCTAACATCATCAAGATTCTCATCTTCATCTTGGGAACCCTTGGTTTCATCAAATTCAACATCATGAACTTTCTCAAGAGTACCACTTGCTAAATTCTAGACTATATGTTTTGCAACTGGTTGAGTATTCAAGCAAGAATTCTTCATCACACTTCTTGTCAAACTTGCTCATTCTATATATAGCATTTGCAACTAAAAACCCGAAAGTATGCAATATTTGGCTTTCTACCATTGAAGAACTCATAAGGTGTCTTCTCCTTCAATGGGTGACAATAGAGGCGGTTACTACAATAGCAAGCCATGTTGATTACTTCGGCCCAAAAAGATTGACTCACATTGTACTCACTATGCATAGACCTTGCCATATCAAAAAGTGTTCTATTCTTCCTCTTAACAAGGTCATTTGATTGTGGAGTGTACTTAGCTGAGAATTGAAATCTAATTCCAAATTCATCACACAAATCATCAATTATAGTATTCTTGAACTCACTACCATTTTCACTTCTAACTCTCTTGATGGTTGTTTCAAATTCATTGTGAATGCCCTTGACAAATGATTTGAAAGTTACAAACACATCACTCTTGTCCACTAGAAAGAATACCCAAGTGTATCTAGTATAGTCATCCACTATCACAAAGCCATATTTATTTCCACCGATGCTAGTGTATTGTGTTGGCCCAAATAAATCCCTATGCAATAACTCAAATGCCTTGCTAGTACTCATTATGATCTTCTTAGGATGGGTGTTACCAACTTGTTTTCTAGCTTGACATGAGCTACAAAGCTCATCCTTCTCAAATATCATATCTTTTAGGCCTCTAACTAGATCATGTTTAATCAATCTATTCAATTGCTTCATTCCAACATGACCAAGCCTTCTATGCCATAACCAACCCATGCTAGACTTAGTGAATAAGCAAGTTGACAATTGAGTTTCACTAGCATTAAAATCAACCAAGTATAGATTCTTATATCTAAAGCCTTTGAAGATAAAATTAGAGCCATCTACACTTATGATCTCTACATCATCTACTCCAAATATGCACTTGAATCCAAGATCACACAATTGAGCCATAGATAACAAATTGAAGTTCAAGCTCTCAAATAGTAACATATTAGAAATGCTCAAGTCATTGGATATTGCAATGTTACCAAGACCCTTGACCTTGCCTTTGCCATTATCACCAAATGTAATACTATCATAACCATCATTGTCATTGGCGTTGATTCAATTGAACATTTTTGCATCACTGGTCATGTGTTGAGTGCACCCACTATCAAGAACCAAATGCCTTCCTTAGGCTTTGTAATTGACCTACAAAAGAAGATCAATTCTTTTTAGGTACCCAAACTTGCTTGGGTCCTTGAAGGTTAGTGACTAAGCTTTTTGGCAAACAAATGGCTTTCTTCTTTTAGCCCATAATTGGTGTACCAACAAACTTAGCTTGCACCCCATTTACACCCTTGGTAAGCAAGGAACAAGAATCAAACTTGATATAGAATACATTAACATGTGATTGCTTGTTCTTGCATTGTTGCTCCACATGCCCAACTTGCTTGCATCTATAGCAATACCGACCATTATTCTTCACAAAACTAGTCTTGTGAGGAGCAAAGGCCGTCTTGCCCTTCTTATGGGTATAGCCCAATCCCTCTTTGTTGAGAGAAAATCTTTGGCTACCCAAGCACTTTAGCAAGCGGGCCTCGCCACCATAGGTATTGCCTAAGGCACGAGTGAGCTCGTTTACCTCCTTCTTGAGGGTCTCATTCTCAACCATTCGTGAGGCATCACAAGTGTAACCATCACTAGTAGATGAGGTAGAAGTGGATATGCTACAAGAAGGGTTAGTGGGAGCAACAACAATAGGCTTGTTGAAAGATTCATCAATAATATCACACATCAAGCCTATGTCACATGTTACAACATGCTCCTTATTTTGCTCAAGAAGAGTGGAATGAGCCTTTTCAAGCTTCTTGTGAGCTTTGCCAAGCTTCTCATGAGCTTTGCCAAGCTTCTCATGGTATTCCTTAAGCCTCTCATGAGTGGCATTGAGCTCATTAAAGGCTTACTTAAGTGCTTTTAGTTCCTTATGTACGTCTTTGCATTCCCTTCTCTTAATATCAAAATGAGTTCGAGCATCTTCTAACACGCTAAAGAGCTCATCCTTGGATGGTTCATCCAAATCATCGCTCTCACTATCGCTTCCACCACACTCATCATCGAATTGTACCTTAGTGACCTTAGCCATGAAGCATGTCGATGGAGTGTCCAAGAGTGAAGGCTTCTCATTGGTAGCAATGCTTGCAAGAGCCTTCTTCTTGCTTGTTGACTTCTTCTCATTATCACTATCATCATCATCACTCGAGGAAGCATCACTATCCTAGTTGACCACATATGAGCCTCCCTTCTTCTTCTTCTTGAAGGTCATCTTGCTCTCCTTCTTCCCTTTCTTTTCCTTCTTCTTGCTCTTCTTGTTGCCATCATTTTTGCCACTATTGTAGAGACAATCAGCAATGAGATGAGCCTTGTCATTGCACTTGAAGCACCTTCTTGGTTCAGCCTTGTTCTTTGATGATGTCTTCTTCCTTCTAGCATGATAGCCCTTCATCATGAATTTGCTAAGTCTCTTCACAAAGAGAGCCATCTTCTCATCATCTTCTTCATCAAATCTTGAGCCTTCATCTTCACTTGATGTGTCTTGCTTTACTTTGCCCTTGGATGATGATGCGGCCTTGAATGCCACACTCTTCTTCTTCTCATCCTTCTTCTCATCTTTCTCATTGTCATCTCTATATGTGTCATCGGTCATCATATCTCCCAATACTTGGATTAGTGTCATGGTGTCCAAACCGCTCCTCACTAGTATGGTGACCAATGTGCCAAATCTTGAAGGTAAGCATCTCAAGAACTTGTGAGAAAAGTCCTTGTCCTTCACCTCTTCACCAAGTGCTTTGAGATCATTGACAAGCACTTGTAGCCTATGGAACGTCTTCGGCACACTCTCATCATCCTTCATCTTGAAGCTAGCAAACTTTTCTTTGAGAATGTATGCCTTTGCGCCCTTCACCGCTTGAGTGCCCTCATATGATTCCTCCAACTTCTTCCAAGCTTCATGAGCACTCTCTATGTTCTTGATTTGCTTAAACACCCTCTTATCCAAGGCATCATGAATAGCACTGAGAGCAATGCCATTGTTTTGCAACAATACTTCTTCGGCTGCGGTGGGTTGCTCCTGACTGGCAACCTCAAACTTAGTCTCCACCACCTTCTATATGTTTCTATTGATTAGCTTGATGTAGGTGGTCATCTTGGCCTTCCAATATGGATAATTTATGCCATCAAATTTGGGTGGCTTCTTGGTGTTGTTGATTTGAGCCATTTTGACACCGTAGGTTGTTAAGCCTCAAATCATGGTGACCATGGCTCCGATACCACTTGAAAGGTCCTAAATGGCTAGAGTAGGGTGAATAACCTATAAAATTTTTCTACAACAACACTAAGATAAATGGTTAGAACATTAAATGGCGTAATGTGAGTTTTACGCTAGCACTACAAGTGTTGCAAGCCACATATTCACAAGTCTAGTTGCTATGATCTCTATGTATCACTCAAAGGCTATATCACTACTTAACACCTAGTGGGAAAACTAGCAAGCTAATTACCACTAATTATGCTACACTATTCACTAGCTACAACTAGCTCTACACAAGTATATGACAAAGTAAATTCAAGAGCTAGAGAAGGATATACCGAGCTGGCAAGAGATCGATCACATTGAATTCCAATGAATACCACGCAAACAATGATGACACAATGATTTTTCCTCTTATGTTCACTTGCTTGCCAGTAAGCTAGTCCCCGTTGTGGTGATTTGTCCACTTGGAGGTTCATGTGCTAATAGGCATCACACGCCTAACCTACAACTGGATGCCACACAACCAACACAATGTGGGGATCCACAAGCCATGCGCAATCCACTAGAGTTGCCTTTCATGATCTCCCACGGGGAAGGCACAATTACCCCTCACAATCACCATGATCAGAGCCAGAGACAAGCACCACCTTACGCACAATGATCCTTGCTTCTCTAAGCTATCTAGGTGTCAGCAAACACCAAGAGTAACAAGCAAAATCTACAGTGAAACACAATCATCAAGTGCCTCTAGATGCAATCACTCAAAGCAATGCACTTGGATGCTCTCCAATCTCATCAAATGAAGAATCAATCAAGCAAGATGAGTTAGAGAAGAATGGCTAGGCTCACTAGGGTTTATTCTCAATAGAAATGGCCAAGAGAGTGAGCCCAAGCTAGCCAACCACTATTTATAGAGGGCCAAACAAAATAGAGCCATTGGCCCCCTCATTGTGTTGATTTTGGGGCGACCGAACGCGCTGCTCAAGTTGACTGGACCCGACACCACCAGCATCCAGTCGATGGATTCGCACCACGCATCCCCCCATGTTCAACAATAGCTGCGCAATCCCAATGCCTAACTCTATCGTGCACGTGTGTTAAGTTGAGACTAGATGCACCTGGACATGACCGAACACACCCGCGCTGTGTCCACTCGCGCATACCCATGCGCCGAGCCAGCGACGATCAGACGCGTAGCTCGATGATCGGATGCTCGAACACCTAGAGTTCGGTCGAGGCAATTTTTATGTAGAGATGTTCTAGAACGCAAATTTTGAGACTGAACATGTCAGGTCAGGGGTGACCGGATGCACCCTAGATTCTAGTTAGTTCTGCCTCAACTACCATGCGTCACACGCTGCCACATCATAGCAACCAGATCTGAGAACAATGTTCCTGCAGAGTCTGGTCGAAACACCTTCACCAGGGTCTAATCGTGGATCTGAGGCCACAGTGCCTCTGTTAGTGTGACCGGATGCACCCCAAATTCCGGTCAATTCTGACTCAACTACCATGCGTCGCACGCTGCCATGTCA
The DNA here is from genome assembly GCF_019320115.1 of Miscanthus floridulus. NCBI lineage: Eukaryota > Viridiplantae > Streptophyta > Magnoliopsida > Poales > Poaceae > Miscanthus > Miscanthus floridulus. The sequence goes on along the minus strand of NC_089588.1, from coordinate 29,550,916 downwards.
TAGTGACCGGACCCGAGAACAATGTTCCCATAGCGTTCGGTCGAACAACTTCACTAGGGTCTAGTCGTGGACCTGAGGCCATAGTGCCTCTGTTAGTGTGATCAGGTGCACCCCAGATTTGGTCAGTTCTGCCTCAACTACCATGCGTCGCACGCTGCCACGTCACTACAATCGGACCTGAGAACAATGTTCCCGTAGAGTCCGGTCGAACAACTTCACCAGGGTTCGATCGTGGACCTGAGGCCGTAGTGCCTCTGTTAGTGTGACCGGACTCGCCCGTACAGGGTCCGGTCACTATAAATTAGCTTCATCACTTCTCAACCTTCTCCACCCTTGCTCATATGTGTCAACCACCAAGTGTACCATCTTGTGCACATGTGTTAGCATTTTTCCAAAGCATTTTCAATGGTGTTTGCACTCACTAGAATCTAAATGCATATATAATGAGTTAGAACATCTAGTGGCACTTTGACAACCATATTTCACGATGAGTTTTGCCCCTCCTAATAGTATGGCTATCTATTCTAAACCCACTCACACCCACTTGGTGTCTTGAGTGGCAAAACAAAATAATCCTACCAATTATACCTTTCCATTGAGCCATTTTGTTTTTCTCTTTCTTCTTTTCCAAGTGTTGAGCACTTAATAATCACCATGGCCCTCACCATCATCATGATCATCACCCATTTGCTCCAATGCTTGGTGTGTACCAACCTGTCTCATATTCACTTGGAGCCAAAGGTTAGTACCTAGGGTTTCATCAATTATCCAAAACCAAACTAGAGCTTTCACGCGTGGATCCAGCTATGACCGTGTCGATCCAGCTTTAGGCATGTGGATCCAGCGTCAGTGCACTCAGGGAGGCTAGATCCATCTACAGGGACACCTCTAGCGCACGCGGGTATGATAGGCTTGACGGTGGCGGCCCCCCAGTGGCGCAAGGGCGGGTGATGGCTCCCAACGATGGCAGAGCCCAGCTGAAAGGTCCTTGTTTGGTTTTGGTAATTGAGTGACAACCTTAGGTGGACTAATATGTGTTCGAGTGAGATATATAGGTGATTAGTCCATAAGTACATCATGTGTGAGCAACCTATTCCATGGAGGTGAAATGGCTTGGATATGTTGCAAGGCTCACACATGTGATGAAGGAGCTCATTATTGCATATGAGACGTGACATGGAGTCATGTAACTAAGGTGGAGAAGATCAAGATAAGACATGGCTTGATGGACCAGTTGCAAGCGTGAAGGGCAAGTTGGAAGCTTTCGAGCGATGGACCATGTGGTGATGAAGCTTGAGCAAGATTTGGTGCCGATGGACAAAGACAACGTTGAAAAGCAAGTGAGGTCAAGATCGATGAACTAACAAGGTCATGTGATGATATAAAGTGGATCGTATCATTTGTTGATAAGGTTGGTGCATGTGTTGCATCAACATTAGAGGAGATGGAATGGAATGCGCAAGGCAAAGGTATAACATATAGGGCATTTCATTTTACTGGTCATAGGTGTGTAGAGAAGTTTATGACCAGGTTTAGGATAGATGGCCGTACTATCAAGAGGGGCAAACGTGTTTGTATATTGGTCATCTAGTGCCACTCGAGTGATCTAACTTTGCATCATTGCTAGGATCAAGTGGTGTGGTGATTTGAGTGACTAATCCTTTGGAAAATGATTGTGAAAATGCTAACACACTTGCACATGATGTTGTTTACTTGGTGGTGTTGGCATATTTGCAAAGGACAAGTTGTTGGAGTTGATTTGGATCAACTTGGTCAAGTTGGAGAAGAAAAGAGAAAGTTTGGGTTGTCCGAGGGTTAGAAAACGCAACCAAACTTGTACCCAATGCGTAGCCCTTCCTAGGGGGTGGCACTGCCCCTTCCAGTGTACATCGGACTGCCTAGGGCGGTGGCACCGCCACCCCTGCAGCGCGCCCAAATCAGCACAACCACCCTTTCATATTTTGGGCATAACTCTTAGCTCTAAACTCCGGTTTCGATGATCTAGGACTTTTTAGAAATCTAACTATTAGCTCTACAAGCTTGAAGAAGTTGATTTGGAGCAAGTTTGGGTCACCGGACTGTCTGGTGACCATGGCGGTGTGGCACCGCCCCTTTTTACCAAAGAGGGGGAAACTATTCAGGGGACACCGCTACCCCTAGGGCGGTGCACCACCCCCCTATGTCCGATGCCAGGGTCCCAATGGCTAGTTTGAAATAGCCATTGCAATTCGACCATTGAGCACTGCCACACCTTGTCTGGTGCCCGCACATTGCTGTCCGGTGACCACGTAGAAATGTGTTCCAAGGCTCCAACGGCTCTATTTGGCTTGGGGGCTATAAATAGAGGTGGAGCTTGGGCTTGGATAAGGTTAAGCACCTTGGGGATGTGTTGCCCTTGTGTGTGATTGGTTTGAGAAGCCTCTAACTCACTTGTGCTTGCGAGAAGTGTAAATCCATTGCGAGTGAGTGATTCTAGTGCGTTGCATTGTGAGATTGCATCGAGTGGAACTAGGTGATCGAGTTGCAAGCCAGTGGTGCATGTTACTCTTGGAGGTTGCCACCTCCTAGAAGGCTTGGTGGTGGTCTCCGTCGAAGCACGCAAAGAAGATTGTGCGGTGCTTCGGAGAAGTGATTGTGAGGGGGATTGTGCTCACCCCGTGGGAGCCGCAAAGAGCAACTCTAGTAGAGCAAGACACAAAGGGCGACAAGTGGTCCAGCCGGGTCAAGTGCTAGAGCTTGTGGTAAGCACTCCATGTGGGAGAGTGTGACTTGTGGGTCACCACTAGCAAGAGGACCGACAGCAACCTTGGAGGTTGTCTCAACGGGGACTAGCGTGTTGGCAAGCACATGAACCTTGGGATAAAAATCACCGTGTCATCCTTGTCTTCCCGTTGGTTTGCATCCTCGTTACACAAACTTGTATTTACTTCATTTACATTTCATATATTGTGCTTGTGTAGTTGCTCTTATAATTAGCTAGCTTGTGTAGCTTGCTAGTTATGTTCTTGCTTGTGTAGCATAGAAGAAGCTCACGTGCGTAACTAATTTGGTTTTAGTAACCTTGTTAGTTGCATTGCTTAGTTTGTGTAGCTAAGTAATTTGTGCTCTCTAATTTGGCTTGTGTAGCCTTGTCATTGAGCATTGCTAGTGAGCTTAGGAGCTTTGTGCTTTTTGCATCACTAGTTGTGTAGGAGCTCCCCCGGTTGCTTGAAGTACTAGTTGCATAGGTTTGTGTGACCTTGCAAGCTAGAATTGTTAGATGAGCTCTAGCTAGCCCAGCACCTTTGTTGCCTAATTAGGATCTTTATAAGGTGCTTGTGAACTTAGATAGATGGGTGTATTCTTGGCTAGACCGATAGTTTTAATTCCGCATTTGTTTCAGTTAGCTGGCGCGATTAATTTTAGAAAGGACTATTCATCCCTCTGTAGTCTGCCATCTCGACCCTACATGTTGTATCGGAGCTTAGTCTCTCATTTGTGGTCTTCACCTATCCAAGAGGATGGCGACTTATGGGCTAGATGTTGTTTGTCCACACATTTTTTATGGCACACACTTTGCATGGTGGAAAAATAGGCTGATATGCAATTTTAAGTTTTTTTGCCCTCAAATGTGGTGGATGGTAGATGTAGGCTTTTCTCATGTGTTGGATGAAAATAATCTAACTCAAGCACAAGAGAAATGCCTAGATCTCGACACCCAAGCTATTGACATCATGTATAGATCTTTGGATGATAGCATATTCGGAGAGATCATTGACATGAAGACCGCCCATGAGATTTAGAGTTATCTCAATGAGAAATATGGGACGGTCTCCGACGACGAGGACGACCCAAGGAGGAGGCGCATGAGTGTGTTGAGCATGACCACAATTTGGTGATTGTCGAAGATTGCTCCACCTCATGGTCAAGTGATGATGATGATGATGATGATGATTCTACCACAAGATCACTTGACAAGATTGATGGTGATGATGATGGATCATGCTCGGGCTATGAGAGTGATGTTTCTTAAAACTCTCCAATTACATCACATTGCTTCATGTCACAAGGTGACACTAAGGTATCTAATGCAAATGTGATTGATCTTGATTCATATGAGGAGCTTCTAGATAGATATGGTTGCATGATCAAAGCTTTAGAAAAAGAGATGGCTAAAACCGAGAAATTGAAAATTGAAAACTCTTTTCTAAAGAACACATGTGAACAACAAAAGGATCTACTTTATGTTACTACTTGTTCACATGAGGAGCTAAAATTGGCTCATGAGGAACTTAGTGTTGCTCATGATAACTTGGTACAAGACCATGCTTTTCTCACTAAAGAGCTTTACAATAAAAAGATTAAAACTAGTGAGAGCTCATCACGTGGGTTCAATGATCAATCACATATTGTTACTAACCCTTGTGATATAGGCAAGAAGAATGTATCCACCTCTTATGATGAATTATTAGCTATGCCATGTTCTTCACAAATAGACACTTATTCTACTTCTATGTCTTGTGAGACTAACCTTTTGAAGAAGAACAATGAGCTCAATCAACAAGTGAAGAATTTGAGCAACAAGTTAGAGAGGTGCTACAACTCTAAAGTCACCTTTGAGCATATGTTGAAGAGTCAAAGAAACTTTGGTGACATGAGTGGCATTGGTTTCAACAAGAGCAAGATCAATGGCAAGAGATGGGGCAAGAAAAGATATGAAGAAGCAAGAACAAATGAAGCTATCTCATTTCATGTGCTTCAAATGCCATGAAGTGGGACATCTTGCAAATGGTTGCCCCAATGAAGAAAAGCTCAACTTGAAGAAGAAAGAAGAGAGGCTAAAGCATGTCAAGTGCTTCAAGTGCCGCACATGGGGTCATGTCACCTCTATGTGCCCAACCAAGCAAGTGGTGAAGCAACAAGAAGAGCTTCAATCAAAGCCACAAGTTGAGCAAGAAGAGAAGACACCCCAAGAGCAAATCAAGATCAACCATGAAGATGGTGGTGACTTGATGATGAAGAAGAAAACAAGAAGGGGTGGAAAGGCAAGAGAAAGAACAATGCGTCTATGGATGAATCAAGACGCAAAGAAAGTGAGCAAGAGCAAAGAAGAGAAGATGAAGGAAGTTGCTCACATCAAGTGCCATAGTTTTGATGAATTGGGCTACCTAGCTTCGGGTTGCCCAAACAAGCTTGGGAAGAAGGCTCAAGCAAATAAGGAGAAGCAAGGCAATGAGAAGCACCACATGAGCAAGAAAGAGAAGGCTCAATTAAAGAGAAAGTGCTACTCATACCGGGAAATAGGACACATGGCTAATTCATGTCCCCAAGGTAATAATTCTAAGCCCATTTCAATTGATGATAATGTTGTGCTTTGAAAGGATGGCAATGGTACCTCATTGGTTGCTATTGCAAAACATTCCATTACTCATACTAAGACTATGCCTAAGTATGTTGCTCCTAACTTGAGAGGACCCAAACAAGTTTGGGTACCATCAAAAAGTGGATGATTGATTGTAGGTACCACGGCATTGGAGGCTTGATTCAATAGGTTTCTTATTGTTCATCATGTGTTGAGTCAAGTTATGAAGCTTAGTGCACATCTAAACCCAATGCCAAGTCAATACAAGTGAAGTCCAAGTGCTACAACATACAAGTGCTATAATTCAAGTTATGGTGATTTATTGGAAATATTTGGTGGTTTACAAATAATTGAGTTGAAGCTTGATAAGGATTATCATGAGCTAACCAAGGTATATTCTTTGTTGATATAATTCATTTAGGTGTGTATAAGAAGTTTGAATTGGATATACACATGTTGCTTGCTATGAGTTGATTGAATTGGACATATGCATATGTTGCTTGCTATGAGATGATAGAATGGATTAATTGATTAGTAATCAAATTTGAATTGATTTGAGTTGGATAAATTCATGAGATGACTTTTAGTAAGTAGATTGAATGGATACATGTCTTGTGAAAGTATTCAAACAAATTAATTTCAAGTTTGATTCAATTTGAGGAAGAATAGCTCTAGTATTAAAATCTATCCTATATTTGAAAAACTAAGCTAGCTGAGATCAAGTCTGAGGTTGAGTGATCAAATCTATTTTGATTGTCTTGAAATTTGGTATGCATGCTCTAGACTTATTATGTTAAGTGTTGTATAAATTTCATAAGAATTAGATAAGAAATGCTTTGATTTTGGAGTGGATCTTATCAACTATAGTGTAGCAGTTTTCAGCATGTAGCAGTATAGGAAGATGTGAAATCTGGTAGCAATATAGAAGTTCAATGAAGCTAAAATTTTAACATATTCTAGATGACTTAGTCAAGCACATCTCCACAAAATTTTGTGGCATTTGAATCTATACATTGGGAGATATAAATTTTTCTTTGAAGGGTACAAAATCTGCCAGAAAAGTGAGAACTATTGGATTGATCAAGTGTCACTTTGATTGAAAGGTCCTCAAGTTGGAATCATGTTTATAAGTAGTTGAGGTACCTAAGTTTGGTTTTGGGATAATCTAATAAGCATGACAAGTAAAGAGTAAAAGGCCATTTGATTGTGGAGTGTACTTGGCACACATTTGGTACTCAAATTGGAAGATCAAGATCAAACTTAAGATGAAGATGAGGTTTAAGTTCTAGTAACTATTGGAGATCATTTGGTAGAAAGAAAAGGACTTAAACAAGTAGAAAGAAAATGACTTACAGAAGAATTCAAGATTACACATCAAGTTAAGTCCATCACTTGGATCAATCAATCAAGTCATTTCAAGTGAGTATCAAGAATGGTTCTTTAGAAAGAGGTCACTTCTCCTTATGTGTAGGGGCTTGCCGCCTTTTGTAGGTAAACCAAGTGTGGTACTTGGAAGGCTAACACGGAAGTGGTGATCTAATAGATATTTGAGATGCTTAGTTGAAGCAATAAAAAGAGTTGATCTAGAAAGCAAGCAACACCCAAAAGAGAGCTAGTCATGGCAATTCAAGTGGTACTCTAAATAGTTCTCTCATGCAAGTATAGATCAAAACATGAAGCATGCCAACCATAACAAGAGATAGTGCACTTGATCATTAGTGGTTCTCATTTCATATAGGTGAAGAATGGATTTCATTAATTGATGATTGGTCTTCACCAAGCTATAATTGGACTTCATATTGCCATTGCGGAGCTTAATTGGAATCTAACGACTATCCTCTGCTCCAAGATAGCAAATGTATCATTGTAATATGCATGATCATTTTCATTCCTTACTAGTATGCAATTTGTGCATATAGTACATGCCTATTAGGATCATGCATTACAAATAAAATTTTAAAATTCATAGCCTACCACTATTGCTTCAATGTTTAATTGATCTAGTGGTAGTATATATATATATGAGTTTATTCATGAGCTAGTGAACCCAAGTACTTGATTTATTTTGGATTGCCAACAAGTGACAAGTACAACCTCAATAATATAACTGCTTAATGTGTGTGAAGAATCTTAGAGAGGGTTCAAATCGGACTTGGAAGCTTAGGGCATTCAATCTAGTTTAAGTCAAACATAGAAGCTCATGAAGATGACAAGTGTTCAAGAAATGGTTTTAATTGACAAATCCTACAAGTGGTTCCATGCTAGTTCTTACACGTGGTATGTCTAGATTATCACATTGCTACAAGTGGTATTCATACAAGTGATATCTAGCACATTAAATGGTGGTTCCACAAGTGATCCTCAACTTTAAGTGATCATCAAGTGAAGCAAGTTCCCTCACATACAAGAGCTCAAGTTTATCAAATGGATGACCCATGCTATGACTTAGGGGGAGGTGTCCCACCGATTGGTATCAAGGTCAAAGATCATACATGGGTGATCTCAAAGGCTATGGTGGTGTCATTCCAACATATGGTAGTGTCCATAAAAAATGCAAGATTCAAGTGTCAACCATCTACCCCAATGCAATCCTTTGTATCAATAAAAAGCACACCTTTTATGGTAATTTATGACAAAGGGGGAGAAGTTGGAACAAAGATATGTAAATGCATCATGGGGAGAAGTAGAAGTTGGCCGGATATGGACAAAGAGAGAGCAACATTGAAGAATGGAGAAAGATCAAAATTCTTGGACAAGAGAAGCACACAAGTAGGGGGAGCAAGCTCATGAACTTTGATTGATTGCATTTGAGATGTGCATATTCATGTGCTTGCTTGCATTTGCATGTCTTTAAATTTGAAATGCATGCTTGTGTGGTGTATGCTAGTGATAGAAGTTGAATGATGATTTGATAACTAGCATGCATAGGATGGTAGCTAGACTTGTATTTTTACACGTGGTACTAGAACCTAGCTTATAATGTTGATCTCATAGGGTTTCTAGTATATTTGTTGTCTAGCTACTCATGGTGCTAAGGATGAACTTAAAGGTGCAACTCCGATTGGTATCACGCATCAAAGGTTAATTCTTTACACCTTGTTGACATCGGAAGTGATCCGAATCACACACCAGCAGGACTTTGGACGCCTGGGCCGGTATGGACCGAAGAACGCAGCAAGATATCATTCTTTTGTGGTGAAGAACAGAGAGGTTTACATGTAAACCACCAAAGGATAACCATTGTGCTTGCATGATGAAGAACCGGCTAGTTTTCAGGCAAACTAGCAAAGAAACCGTTGAAGCTCTCACCCGGGAGGGACCCCGTCAGGGCAAGGACATTGCCAGGTTGCCCTAGTTCAGACGGAAAGCCTAGGGTGCCAACCTTGGTTGTCGGATCAAGGGATGAACGGCATGGGGGTTGGAGAAGAGGGTAAAAGGGTTGGAGTAGAGGTAATAGATTGATTTGTTTGACGATTGGATAGATGGGAACTCAATCGGCCATGATCCTCTCATATATATAGATGGGGGTGGTCTTATCCTAGTAGAAAACCTCTCCAGGACTTATTTTCCAAGTTTTCCATGAGTTTAGAATAGTTCAGATCGGAATCCAAAAGGCCAGATCCGAACAGGGTTTTAAATTAGGTCCGCCGGAAGTCTCGACTTGGGTCAGATCTCCCGACAGTCAGAACTTCTGACCTTTGTCGGAACTCCCAACATGGGGATAACCCAGACACCTGAGCAGGTTTCTTTAGGCTTCCCAGAAGTCTTGACACCTGTCAGAACTTTCGATAGTCGGAAGTCCCGACTTGAGTCAGAACTCCCAACAACGGAGCATCTTTCTGGGGGCATAACTCCTTTATCCAGACTCTGAATTAGACATCCCATATATGTTTTTTGACCGTCTCGATGAGAGGAACGCAATGGTGTAGTCCATTCCATATTTTGACAACTTCATAAAAATGGACAATTTTGGTTGTCAACCTATGCCCCCCCCCCGTTTTCATGTGAATGATGCATAAGCCTAAAAATACTTAATCAAATAAATTAAAACAAAACATGACGATACCCATCTCATTGGCTGCTTAGTGACTAAGGGAGATGTATACATCTTTTGTTCTAAGGGCGATACATGCATCGGCCATTGCTTGGAGAGCACTTAGGCTTCTTGCCAAACACTTGGAAAATAGTTTTTCAAGTACCTCCCGTTGAATGCTCTAATGAGACGTTCACCTTGCAATGTCTCTAGCAAATAAGAGTTACCGAATATGACTTTGATCACTTTGTAAGGACCATCCTAATTAGGTGACCACTTGCCAAACTGATTGCTCTTCGATCCAATTGGTAGTATGGTTTTCCATACTAATTGTCCCACTTGGAAGGATTTGCTCTTGACTTTCTTGTTGTATTCTTTGGCAACTCAAGCTTTGTCTTTCTCTATTTCCTTGAGAGCTTTTAATCTTACATCAATCATCTCATCGATATTATCCATCATCAAATCATGATATATAACAATAGATAGATCATTTTATTTAGCAAGCCTATATGCATCCAAATTCACTTCTATGGGTAACATGGCCTCTTAATCATATACCAACTCAAAAGGAGTAACTTTTGTAGCACCATGCCATGAAATGCAATGTGCCTATAGAGCTTTAGACAAAACTTCATGCCCCCTCCTTAGGTTTTCCTCAATCTTCTTCTTAATAAGCTTGATCAAAGTCTTATTACTAAACTCAGCCTGGCCGTTAGCTTGAACATAGTATGGAGATGAATTGAGCAACTTGATTTTATATTATTCGGCAAACTCCCTTACCTCCTTAGACACAAATGATGTCCCTTGATCTGTTGTTAATGTTTGAGGGATGCCAAATCTATGAATAATATGCTCAGTGCTAAACTCAATTACCTCCTTATGTGTCATATTCTTCAAAGAAACTACCTTGGTCCACATAGTAAAGTAATCTGTAGCAACCAACATGAATCAATGTCCCTTTGAAGATGGGGCATAAATTTGGCCAATGAAGTCTAACCCCAACCACGAAAAGGCCATGGTTTGATGATAGGATGAAGCATAGCAGCAGGCACAAGCTAAATATTTCCAAACTTCTGGCACTCTTCGCATCCTTTGTAGTAACGAAAGCAATCGACCATCATAGTAGGCCATTAAAAACCGGCTCTATGCAATAACCACTTCATCTTCGGGGCCGATTGATGTGTATCACAAATGCCTTCATGGACTTCTCCTATAGCCACTCTTGCTTGATTTGATCTTAAGCACTTAAGCAACAAATCTTCGGCGGTTCTCCGATAGAGTTCAATATTATGCAACACATACTTGAAAGTGCCCTGCCAAATACTTTTATCAATTTTAGCACTTGGATCACACAAATGTCTCAATAAGGGAGTTCTACAATGTTCTAAATCGGCCCCAACATTACTGAAAGTTAAGTCAGACCAATTTGGGAGCTCCTCGGGCGAATTGACAGGGCTGGCCACAGGGGAGCCGGCTAAGTGAGCCGACATGGAGGAGTCGGCCTGGCTGACTAGGGCAATCGGTCGGCCGACTGGTCTGCAGCAGAGAGGGGACCGGCTGAGCCGACTAGAGCAGTCGGCTTAGCAGACTGGTCTGCACCTGCATGGGAAAAATTATAATTTCCATGCATTAGCTATTCTTGAATATGAAAATTACACCTACCGACATCATTGCCAGATGCTTGTTGAGCTAACATGTTGGCCTTTTGATTTTCAAGCCTCGGAATATGCCGAATTCGAAATTCGGCAAAAGAAGCAACTATATCATGGCACATATCAAGATGAGCATCGAGTGATCCTTCTAGGCATTGAAACTCATCAACTACTTGCTGTGCCACTAGCAAGAAATCACCAAAGGCTTCAACATGTCATACCCCATGGATTGCAATATGGCCAAGCCGAATAAGAAAACTTAACATTCGGCACAAATGTTGGTGCAAATATAATTTTAATCCGCTTGATGTCTCAAATAGCATTATTATGAGAAATAATGATTATGCCAATAGCTTGGCCTTATTTGCAAGCCAATTAATAATATTGTCACATCCATGAAGTAAATCAAAATGCATATATCATGCCCCTAGGCCTTAAAGCCATCAAAGTAAATTTCATGGGGGCTTTCTAATAGCATGTTGGTCACAAGCATTCATCGGCTATATTTTTACACTAAGGGCGATATCAAAATATCGGCCATATGAATTCATCCACATGAGTATCTATAGCCAAAACAAAATATTTTGGTTCTTGATCATTGGTAAGCATAATAATTTGGCAACCCTCCATCACATAAAGATCCACACCAAGGATCAAAATAAGGAGTAAAGGGATAACCATACATACCTAGGATGAATTTCACATGGACATAGGCAGAGAATATGGATGATGCCATGACCAATGATGCGATAGAACTACCCAATTTAAAAAAGCTCAAGCACGGCTGCCCCCGCTTAACACATTGGCACGCAAACACTTACACTTATATAAACCCGGTAGTCCATCGAGTGTCACGAAGGACCTCGGTAAATCAACATCACAACCAAGATCGCACGATTAAGCAAATACATATCACATACACGAAGTTGTAGTGGAATAATATTACAATGGAGTTCACAAATAATAATATGTTGCCAAGTTTACAAATACGATGGCTAAAACAACAGAGCTTTAAAATGATTATAGTAACATAAGTTTCAAATACACTGCTACCATAAGTAACATCCTCCAACAATAGCATATAGACGAGAAATAAATATAGAGTCGCTGAGCCCACTAGTGGTTAGCTACCATCTTCAACAGGCTGAGAACTTCACCTGCAACATGGTGGGATAAACCCTGAGTACATGAATGTACTCAGCTAGACTTACCCGATAAAAGAGAAATAAAAAGACTCTCAAGGATATGCAAGGCTTATTTAGTGGAGCTGGTTGGATAGCATAACTTTGCAAAAAGAGCATTACTACCATAAGTCCTTACTTTCAATATTTCAGTCAATATTTTAGCATCAAGTTTAGTGAAGCTTATTATGGCTAACTTTGCACCTATTCTAGAGCAATCACTTGATTAAGCTAAAGCAAACATTAGTAACCATATCCGAGTTATCATATAATCATCATAACCATCATGTTCCATCCAGTGTTACTACGAATAAAGGAAGCTCGGTCAAGTTTCTCACTATCCGGGAGACACGGCGATTCGAATCGATTGCAACCAGCTAGGTAGTATTCCTAACACAAACCCAGACATACCTATGCTAAGCTAGTCGTAGGTCACCTTTGGTATAACTCAGGTACACATGTCGCGGGTTCGATCAGCGCCGCACAATCAAGGACAACCAGTTGCCAGGATGGTCAGTCCTAGCCTGCCCTTAGGCTCACATCTGGCTCCCCGCACATCCTTACTACCTCCAGTGTGCGCACTCTTATAGAATGGGGACTGGCCTGAGTTGAGATACTTGGCTTCGTGGTCAGAATGAGTTATCCGGCCAGCTAAGTGAGAGGCTATGCTCAGAATGACCAAGGACCAACAACGATGTGGTCCTTAAGCGACACAGACGGGATAAAACATGCACACAAGACCTCCATGTCCTATAGCCTCTCAATCACCAGATCCCGTCCGGACTCCATTTATTCACCATCACATGGTTATTTTCCACGATAGCAAATATAGCCAACCGTGACCAGGCATCCAACTATATTGCAGGTGACAGGAAATCACCCACTTCTACCAGTCTAAGCATGGCTAAGCATATAACGTCCTACTCATACTAGTAAGGGTTCATGTATTTATATATAGTGGACAAGGTAGGAATTATGCACCAACGGTTTCATTCAACTCCTATCACCTAATGCAGCATACAAAAGTTATACTTATGTGCATTTATAAAAAGAGAGGATAGGAGACTTAGAATGCTCTGGGGCTTGCCTGGAATCCAACACTAGGTCAGTGTTTGTTAGATGACACTCGCTTAGCGAGCATCTCCTGTTTAGGCATGAACTCTCAGGGTCCTTACATCTTCTGGATCCATCCACCAACACACCATCTTCAGGACTTATCCACCAACACCGTCTTCTGGTTTGACACCAACATCATGTCCTTCCACCATTCACGTGGTTCATCTACCGTACCTAAATGAGATGCACAATGTAGAGATATGAATGCAAAGAATGGCCACAAGGGATGCATCACACAAAAGCATTCAAAACAAGCTCAAGGTTACACAAGAAGGCATGGCACCTAGAGATGTTTAACTAAACATCACACAATCTATTATAAAAAGATAGCAAGCACATCAAGAAAGGCACACAAATTAACTTAAGTTTAGCTATTACAAGCATTCATCAATAGAGAATTAACTAAACATGTTTAGCCAAACAAGAGTAAGCTAATGCAATCAACTTAGTACATGCACAGAATCTGGACAGCAGCACAGATGTCACTTATTTCAACCATAACTGGAGTTATAGGCATCAAACAAAGGTGATCTTAGACTTTCTGAAAAGCTTAGGAAATTGTCTATAACTTTTTTATGTACACCTAGAGCTGATTCAAAGGATAACAATGCTAAAAAACACTAACAAACAGATCTATACAAACTAGGACAGAAAACTAACATGAACTTCAGAAATGTATAACTGGAGTTTAATCATCCAACAAACATGATTCTTAACTTTATTGAAATATTATTATGTTGTTTATTACTTTCTTATTATCATCTTAAGACAATTCTACAGCTAATAAGGTTAAATAACACCAAGAAGGCATCTCAGTCTAGATTTGGATAGAACCTGCCATTCTACTTTGAACACCTATAACCGGAGTTCTAGGCCCGCAAAAGTGTTTCTCTTAGACATTTTGGAAAGCTTAATAAAAGCAATACAACTCTTCTATTATCACCAATACATGATTCCATGTTTAAACAAGTCAAATAATACAATAATTCAGATCTATTCAGAGGACATGTAAAACCTAACAGCAAACTCCTAAAATCTATAACTCCTAAACCATCAGTCCTAAAATCATAAATTTTTGGAACAACAAGATAAGGAAATTATCTACAACTTTGGTATTCGAAACGTCTACAGAAAACATCATTTATGTCACGATATCATCACCACACTGCTAACTGCTCTAGCAGCCACAACAGCGGAGATACAACTATAGGCATTTACCTTTTATGTGGTTAACAACTAATATTTTGTTATATATGCAGCTCTTAATCATAACCAAGCAATCACATTACTTAGCACCAATTATTAGAAGTATTACATATCATAAACACAAGCATCTACTAACAAACTTTCATCCTCTACTTATATAATGCAACATCTATATATTATTTTTAGGTGATATTTTTATAGGTGATAGGTGATATCAAAACATGGCTACTATAGAAATATTATATGCTCATATTTTATAAATTAATTACTACATTGTAATAAAGCATGTGAGAGCAAGATAATCTAAAACACACTATTTTCTGCAAACACATAGCCATATTATGTATCAACATGACATAACACACATCATACCAAGGTAATGGAACAACCTTTTTCATTTTTGCATCTTTATTTTAATTATAAATCATTTAAAACCATTTATCAAGCACTAAGCAAGCTAAATCAATAGCTCAACTATACTGCATTTAATGAACATGAAATTTCTACCACAGCACACATATAGCATCAGTAGCCTACCATAAAAATTTCACATCATTTGGAGCACCACAACTTTAGATATGAATTTATTCCTAGAAAACCCTAATTAACATAGATAAATGAAAAGAGCAGAAACATTCTACTAACACATGTCGTATTATGACTCTACCACATAGATTTATTCTCAAGGATTCTAAAACATCCTCATTTGCTATTTTACGATTTTTCTATGATTTACTATGATTTTCCAAAGTTTCAGTCATAAAAGAAAAACACATTTGCACTGAGGACCCTACACTTCTCACTAACCAGATATAAGCAAACAGGTTCTTCTAGGCACTATTCACATGAGTCACAGGTGTGCAACTAGGCCCTCCCCTTATCTCTAATGCTCGCGTGAGGTCCTTGTCACGATTTGGAGCGGGGGACGCGTGGGAGCTCGCCGATTTTGGCCGAAGGAGGCTCGTCGGCGGAGAGGAAGAGGTGGTGGAGCACCATGGGGCCCACGCACACCCACATGATAGCTTAGCTTGGCCCGAGGTGGCCCTAGGTAGCGTGGCCACAGCAGCAGGTGGCGGCGATGGAAGCGACTCCGATGGCCGGCTACTTCGACAGTCTTCTGCTTAGCCGAGGTGCGCCAGTCGGAGAGGAGGAGGAGGCGAAGGCAGTGGTGCACGCAGTTGAGCATGGGGAGGGATGGAGCGGTGGGAATGGCAGTGGTCGAGCTTGAGCTCGCGGTAGCCACGGCGAGCGACGCGAGCGGTAGAGCGAGGGAGAGGCGAGAGAGGGCAAGCAGGGAGTGCCGGGGCGAGTGGTGAGCTCGGCAAGGCTCTCCCCATGAGCATGGAGAGGCAGGGGGTCATGGCAATGGAGGTGGGTTGCCCTGCCCTGCATGGTCACCACGCTAACATTTCATCGAGCACGTGGCGGGCATGCGCTAGCTTGACTTGGAGGTCATTTTCTGGCATATTCTAGCGAGATTTGGACCTAGGTGCTTTAACAAAAGTTGTTGCTCTTTGAGTGCTCTCCAACTTTTGTTAAGAGCAGCCGGCTATTAGAGTTATGGATCAGTGGGTAATTAAGTCCCAAAGTGGTAGTGTCATCGCATTAACAGCCCATTAAGCAAACTCAAGATCGATGATTAAAACGAAGTCAAACTCATGCCAAATTTCTCTGAACTCTTCTCTATGTGTTCAACTCCAACTTTTGTAAAAGGTCTAACCTAAGTTGTTTAACAAAAACTCGAGAACTAGGCATGTCAACACGTCATTGCCGGTTAACAGTCCAGACTTAGAATATTTTCAGGGGCTGAAAATAGCAGCATATCCAAACTCTAAGCCTTTGTTTGACAAGGATGTAAACTCATTTAGCTTTGGTCTTTAAACATAGTTTATTTTTCACATCATGGTCGTTAACTTTGCCTAAAGGTCAAACTTCATAACTTGTTTTGAAATTGTTATTTAACCCTAGTCAAAAAGGTATCACGATAAACCTTGGAATTAGGATTTTCGATCGATTGAGGCATTTTCTTGACATTTGCTCAACATGAACCTTTTCATGACTTTTGTTGTAGAGTTTAATTAGAGTCATTTGGGAAAGGTAGCAAGGTTTGGTCGACATTCCATGTTCCCATTCACCTGATGAAGCATTTCAAGAAAGGTTATAACTTATCATTTCATGTGACTTCTTGGCTCCAAACTTCATGAAACTTTTCCAGTAGTCAATGTAGATGGAAATAGATGTGAGAAGCATGAAAGGGGCACCTTCAACATTTCTCAAGCCTACATTTGAAAAGGGTCAACATGTAAGCAAAGTTGTGTTGTCCTAGTTAAGTTGGGACTCAATTTCATAGATTTGACCTCAGCACTTCCACCACCACTTTCAAGATTATGAACTAGAGCTCTCAATCATCACTTGACATAACATACTTGAGTCCAAACTCACTGCTTAACTCATGACTAACAGCTGGGGTGTTACAAATGATTTTGATGATTCAGCGCAAACCTCTAACTTGTTAATTGTTTCTTGGATCTCCTTTCCTTTGCCTTTGTTGCACCACTTGCTTCAGCATCATCCTTCTGAGCTTGAATACTTCCTTTAGGAACCCATGCCAAGCCCTTTTCTTTCAGCTTCACTGCACTAAGCTTCTGTAACTTCTATTCTTGCCACTTTGGTAAACCGATTGAGCATATCAATTTTATTTCTGTTTTGGACATTGGCAAATCTTTCTTAATTTTGGGCACTCTTATCTTCTTTTGTTCAAATTTGGCACCTAGAATATCAATAGATGATTTCCTCAATTATTTGCCATCACTAGCCAGATTTTTTAGCAATGTAATCGGCTTTTTGATAGTTAAATTCATATCTGAACTCTTCTTCTTTCGGCCATCATACTTCACGCGGTAAACTTGTTTTACCACTTTCTTCTAAATTTGTGCTCTGGACCAACTATGATCAAAATGGTCTTTATAAGATGATGATCTCTCTAAATATCTAGGAGCTGCATATTTTACATATTGTGGCCTAAAATATGGTGGAACATGTGCCTCTTGATCAAACCAGCCCCAAGATGAATAAGGATGAAAATATGCGGGCTGTGGTCCATATGACATGGGAATTGGCTGCTCAAAAGGAAAATATGTTGCTACTGCATGCGATGTATCTCCTTGCCAATTCCGCTCTTGAGACTTGCATTTTGGAGGTAATTTTGATGATTGGACTTTCTTTGGCCGATTAGTGACATTTGCTTCTACTATCTTCTTGTATTTAGCTAGAAGTTCCTCGAAGCTGAGCTTCAGCCTTCTACTCTTCTACTTGTCGTGGCCTTTGCCTCCAATAGCTTTGTGAGCATCCTCCTTCTCTTCACCATCTTGAAAAACATGCTCCAAAGGAGGATCCTTAGCCGATTCCCCTTGCTCAGCAGGATCAATCAGCATTTGCTTTGGTTGGAGAGATTTCACCTGCCCCCAGTGTCTTCTAGAACTATGATAACTTCGTTGTCCTCTAGAATATCTTTTATTTGTAGCTCATGGACAATAACCATGTCTTCACTTGGGGGCTCCATATCTCTCTCTTGGGCATTCAAGACTGAATCTTTGAGTGAATCGGCCAATGCAAGCCGATTCGAAACATGTTTGCCCTCAAGACCAATTGAATCTAATTGGTCCATTTGTTGAGCTTTAGAAAATCTCAATCGTCCTTTATCAGTGGCCGATTGGATCACTCGAAACATATTGCAATTACAAGTATTATGATTAAAAGAATTATGCCATTTGCAATATGTAAACTCTTCTAAATTTTGAATATATGGCAAAGCATTGTGATCGATGATTCTAATAAAATTATTCTTGAGCAAGATATCAAAGACATGATCACAAAAAGTAAAGTCAAAGGTGTACTTTGATTTCCTTAGCCGATTCATTTGTGGAGTCGGCTTTAAAGCTAGGCAAACAAATGGATCAGATTTGACATCAATCCATTCGGCCACACCTTTGTAATTGCTTTTAAGAAGCTTTTGCTTTGATGAACTACCACTATCGGCCTTGCCATATGGAACAATGTATTGGCCAATAGAATCTGATTTTATGTTATCCTCTACAAATAAAATGTCTTTCTCAATTGGTCTTTACAACTATTAGCAAGGATATCTCTAACAGATGTAGAAACTGAAATAGTATGACCGGATTGGAATTTGAGCAAAATATTTGTGTTCTCTACCTTGTTGATCATGTTGGAGAAGTTCACATCCTTGATTTAAATGATGATGCTCTTCATCTCCAGAGAATGATCAACAATAGGTGTCGAATCATCTGAAGATGCATCGACGGCTGTCGGAACCGAGAAAGTTAGCTTAGCCGACTGGAAGTTGGCTAGGCTGACTTGGGCACTAGCAGGGATAGTCAACTTGGCTGACTGGGAAGTCAGCCTAGCCGACTTAGGGTAGGCGATAGAGGTAGTTAGCCTGGTCGACTGGGAAGTTGGCCTAGCTAACTCAGAGAAGGCAGCATCAACTCAACTGACTTTAAAGTCAGCTCAGCCGATTCTGAGCAGGCAAGCAGCCCTCCTTTGTTGCTTGTAGGGGCTTGATCTCCATCAATGATGCGGTAATCACTAGATAAGTGTACAACCCCTTTATCTCCTGAAAAATGAAGTCTAGTTATCTTCTTGCGCTTCTCATGCTTTTCTGTAGCAAGACTTGTTTCTTGATATGTGGTTGATTCAGAAAGGATATTGCGTTGTTCGGCTTTTGTAGCTGAACCTTTGCTTCTATCCAAATTAATTCTTTCTTTTATGCCCATTAGCAGTCCTCTTTTAGCCGATGACTCAACTGTGATCAGCCTTTTCTTATTGGCCTTTCCAAAATATTCATAGAATTGCTCCTCTAATTGAGACCATAAACCAACAGTGCACCGAGGCAAAGATGTAAACCATGCAAAGGCAATACCAGTAAGAGATAAAGGAAAATTTCGCACTCTTATATAGTCTTCTTTACCGGCAAAACCCAGTTGTGAGAGATATATACTAATGTGTTCCACAGCGGTCTTATCATCTTCACCACTAAATTCATAAAAATCCAGTACCCACCATCCATCAGGAGTTTTTAAGTAATCAATGCATAACGGGTACGGTCTATGATATGCGGGCATCTTCCATTTAGAGGAGCCATATGGATTTCTAGTATGGGCTAAATCTTCATCGACTTGGCATGATTTGAGAGCATCATATAAAGCCAAATCCTGATTGTTTGCATGTGCACATATTGCTGAATTTTCATTGATTCGACTATAATTATTAGTAATATGTGGAGCCGAATCATGAGAATTAGCACTCAAATGCCTTGCTAAAATTTCATAATTCGGCTATGGTCACGAGCAAAATATGAAGCTAGATTGTGGGCGTTGATCTTTGCATAAAGTGCTTTATTTTCATTAATTTGGCTATGGTTACTAATAACACGTGAAGCTGAATCATGAGTATTAGCACTTAAATACCTTGCTGAATTTTCATTAATTTGGCTTGAGTTGGGAGTAACATGTGAAGCCGAATTATGAATATTAGCATTGGCATATGGTGCTTAATTTTGAGAGCAATTGGCTAAATAATTAGCATTATCATAGCCAATTCTCTCAATCATCGGTATGTCATGTGGTGGAACCACATATTATGAACTTATAGCCGATGAATAAGGATTTACATGTTGTATGTTGCTAGTAGCATCAAAACTCGAAGAATTTACAATTGACATCGGCTCTTGACCATAACATTCATAATCATGATGTGTATTATGAGGAGCATTAACAAAAGTATTAGCCGATGTAACATATCTAGTATCATTATAGCTAGCAACACCAACATGAGAGCTCATAGAACTTGCAAAATAATTATTAGAACCACAAAATGCATTTGCAAGATGTACCTCGGGGTGATTGTAGTAGTTTTGTGATGAACCACCTTGGTACTCCATGATTTAGAACTTGACCACCTTGCTGAATTTTCCAATAAGTAGCGTAACTTGTTGCAAAATCGCCAGCGAGATCACAAGGGGTCAAAACCAGATGCGATCAGCCTTTTGGGCTAGATGCAACAGTAATGGTGAGCACAAGAAGATAGATCAATGAAGAGTAAGGCTAGGGCAAGAAGATTCGGCTATAAAGTAGAGCCAAAGCAAATTCTTCCCCAGTGGAGTCGCCAAAAAGTGTGTTGACATCAAAAGTAATCCGAATCACACACCAACAGGGCCTTGGACACCCGGGCCGCTACAGACCGAAGAACGCAGCGAGGATGTCATGCTTTTGCTTGCGTGATGAAGAACCGGCTAGTTTTCAAGTAAACTAGCAAAGAAACCGTTGAAGCTCTCGCCCGGAAGGGACCCCATCAGGGCAAGGACATCGTCGGGTTGCCCTAGGTCAGCCAGCAAGCCTAGGGCGCCATCCTTGATCATCAGATCAAGGGATGAATAGCATGGGTGTTCAAGAAGAGGGTAAAAGGGTTGGAGTAGAGGTAGTAGATTGATTTGTCCGACGATTAGATAGATGGAAACTCAATCGGCCATGATCCTCTCATATATATAGAGGGGGTGGTCTTATCTTAGTAGGAAACCTCTCCAAGACTTAATTTCCTAGTTTCCCATGAGTTTAGAATAGTTCAGATCGGAATCCAAAAGGCCAGATCCGAATATGGTTTTAAATTAGGTCCACCAGAAGTCCTGACTTGGGTCGGAACTCCCAACAGTTGGAACTTCTGACCTTTGTCAGAACTCCCGACGTGGGGATAACCCTAGACACCCAAATAGGTTTCTTCAGGCTTCCCGGAAGTCCCAAGACCTGTCGGAACTTTCGACAGTCAGAAGTCCCAACTTGAGTCGAAACTCCCGACAATGGAGCATCTTTCCGGGGGCATAACTCCTTCATCCGGACTCTGAATTAGACGTTCCATATATGTTTTTTGACTGTCTCAACGAGAGGAATACAATAGTGAAGTCCATTCCATATTTTGACAACTTTACAAAATGGACAATTTTGGTTGTCAACAACACCTTAGCATCATTGATAGTAATTACTCTCCCACAATTCGAATCTATGCATATGTGTGAGCTTCAAACCAAACACTCTAGCACATATGTAGGGGGAGCTAGCACTACCAATTCAGATTTGTGGTACTTGTCCAAAATCATTTACATATGGTAAAATTGCTTGGGCAAGCAACATGAATCTAAAAGAGCTTAATTTCCATATCTTTGTAGAGTTGTCATCAATTACCAAAAAGGGGGAGATTGAAAGGTCCTTATTTAGTTTTGGTAATTGAGTGACAAACTTAGGTGGACTAATATGTGTTTGAGTGAGATACATAGGTGATTAGTCCACAGGTACATCATATGTGAGCAACCTATGCCATGGAGGTGAAATGACTTGGATATGTTGCAAGGCTCATACATGTGATGAAGGAGCTCATATTGCATATGAGACATGACATGGAGTCATGTGACTAAGGTAGAGAAAATCAAGACAAGACTTGGCTTGATGGACTAGTTGCAAGCGTGAAGGGCAAGTTGGAAGCTTTGGAGCGATGGACCACGTGGCGGTGAAGCTTGAGCAAGACTTGGGGTCGATGGATGAAGGCAATGGTGAAAAGCAAGTGAGGTCAAGATCGATGAACCAACAAGGTTATGTGATGATATGAAGTGGATCATATCATTTGTTGATCAAGGTTGGTGCATGTGTTGCTTCAACATTAGAGGAGATAAAATGGAATACACAAGGTAAAGGTATAACATATAGGGCATTTCATTTCACCAGTCATAGGTGTGTAGAGAAGTTTATGACTGGGTTTAGGATAGATGGTCGTACTATCAAGAGGGGCAAACTTGTTTGCATATCGATCATCTAGTGTCACTCGTGTGATCTAACTTTGCATCGTTGCTAGGATCGAGTGGTGTGGTGATTTGAGTGACTAATCCTTTGGAAAATGATTGTGAAATTGCTAACACACTTGCACATGATGTTGTTCACTTGGTGGTGTTGGCATATTTGCAAAGGAGAAGTCGTTGGAGTTGATTTGGATCAACTTGGAGAAGTTGGAGAAGAAAAGGAGAAGAAACGAGCAAGCTTGGGTTATCCGAGGGTCGAAAAATGCAACCAAACTTCTACCCAACGCGCAGCACTTCCTAGGGGATGGCACCGCCCTTTCTGGTGTGCACCGGATAGCCTAGGGTGGTGGCACCGCCACCCCCTGCAGCGTGCCCAAATCAGCACAGCCACCCTTTCGTATTTTGGGCATAATTCTTAACGTTGAACTCCGATTTAGATGATCTAGGACTTTTCAGAAAGCTAACGAGTAGCTCTACAAGCTTGAAGTGGTGGAAATTGATTTGGAGCAAGTTTGGGTCACCAGACTGTTCGGTGACCATGGCGGTGTGGCACCGCTCCTTTTTCCGGAGGGGAACTATTCAAGGGGGCACCGCCACACCTTGTTCAGTGCCAGCACGTTGCTGTCCGGTGACTGCGTAGAAATGTGTTCCAAGGCTCCAATGGCTCTATTAAGCTTGGGGCCATAAATAGAGGTGGAGCTCGGGCTTGGCTAAGGTTGAGCACCTTGGAGATGTGTTGCCCTTGTGTGTGCTTGGTTTGAGAAGCCTCTAACTCACTTGTGCTTGCGAAAAGAGCGAATCCATTGTGAGTGAGTGATTCTAGTGCATTGCATTGTGAGATTCCATTGAGCGGCACTAGGTGATCAAGTTGCAAACCGGTGGTGCTTGTTACTCTTGGAGGTTGCTACCTCCTAGACAGATTGGTGGTGGTTTTAAGGAAAATGGACCTCAAACCATTTAAGTTGGATTTTGGTGTTTGATGAGCAACATAACCAAGTTGGACTAATGAATTTGCAAGTTTCTATTTTATAGTGCAATAGGATGCAAATGCGGATTGGACCAAGATTGGAACGTGAAGAATATGATTAACACTCAAAGAAAGACGCTAGAGGATGTGTGATCAACCTAGAAATAAAGCTAGGAGTCCAAGACACGAAGATGAAGAAGCCCAAAAGAAGGACCGCGAAGAAATTAACAAAGGGGCAAATCTGCGTTGGAACCGGACAGCATTGTGTGCACCGGACCTGGCATCGCCCCTGTCACTGCCCTATTTTTCCAGCAGCACCACGCTTTCATATTTTGGGCATAGCTCCTAGCTTCGAACTCCGATTTCGATTATCTAGGACTTTTCAGAAAGGTATTGAAATGCTCTAAAAGATTAAAGTGGTGGTCTTTTGTTTTGAGCTGAAGAGGGCACCGTCATGGTCACCGGACTGTTTGGTGGTGGCACCACCGCTTTTTTCAGAAAGTGCAGTTTTTGGTGGTTGGCCTGGGTGGTCACCGCCACCCCTAGGGCGGTGCACCATCACCCTATGTCCGGTGCCCACCTGTCCAACGGCTAGTTTGAAATATCCGTTGCAATTTGACCCTTGGGGTACCGCCACCCCTTGTCCGATGCCCGCACATTGTTGTTCGGTGACCACGCAGAAAAGTGAATTTCATCTCCAACGGCTAGCTCTCCACTTGGGGGATATAAATACCACCTCAACCAGCCATTTGGAGTGAGTGGGAGCTGAGGGAAGATAGGAGGGTGTTGCCACACCTCATTTGTGCTCTTCACTTGCATGGGGCTTAAAGAATCACTTGGTGATTAGCGTAGGTGCTTTGCGAAGCGCTTAGGTTAGTTAGACCACTCTCATATGGGCTTGCTCTAGGCTTAGGCCTAGTTGCTAGTGAGGTTTGCATACCTCTCATCCAAATGTGCTTGCGCGCACCGTGCTTGTACTCGGCAGGGCTTGTAGTCTTGCGAGACCACACCAACCGTATTTGTGGTGTGACCGCCACCGTGTACCGAAGGCAACAAGGCCCGTGGTGTTTTGGCCGGAAGCTTGATAGTGAAGATGGCGGGGAGTGGTCTAGGAGAGGCTTGCCGGAAGGCACACTAGAGACCTACTTGCGCGTGGGGAAGGCCCGGGCTATCCATGGAGTTACCCGACCGGGAGCTTGGCCCTTGCGAGGGGCTCCAACAAGGACTAGGGGGAAGCTTGAGCGCCTCTCGATACCTCAGTAAAAATACCAGAGTCGTCGATAGGAGTTTTCATCTCTACCTTGCTCTTTACCTTCCGCATTTATTCTCCGTGCCTAGGTTGTGTGCTTTACTTTCCTAGCTTAGTTGATAGGATTGAAACCTAGATTGCATAACTCTTTTGTAGTAGAGATAGCAACACACCTAGCAAAACCATAGTTACACATTTAGATATATTGCTTTATTGCATAGGTTTTGACTAGGTGGAATTAGAGACCATAGTTAGAAGTAGAATTTTAAGTTGCCTAATTCACCCCCTCCCCTCCCCCATATTAGGCGTCACGGTCCCTTACAGTGGTCTCTGTCGAAGCACGCAAAGAAGATTGTACGGCCAAAGAAGTGATTGTGAGGGGGATTATGCTCACCCCGTGTTAGCCACGGACAGCAACTCTAGTAGAGCGAGACACGAAGGGCAACAAGTGGTCCGGCCGGGTCAAGTGCTAGAGCTTGTGGTAAGCACTCCACGTGGGAGAGTGTGACTTGCAAGTCATCACTAGCAGGAGGACCGGCGACAACCTTGAAGCTTGTCTCAACGGGAACTAGCGTGTTAGCAAGCACATGAACCTCAGGATAAAATCACCATGTCATCCTTGTCTTGCCGTTGGTTTACATCCTTTTTACACAAGCTTGTATTTACTTCATTTATATTTGATATATTATGCTTGTGTAGTTGCTCTTATAATTAGTTAGCTTGTGTAGCTTCTAGTTATCTTCTTGCTTGTGTAGCATAGAAGTAGCTCCCGTGCGTATCTAATTTGGTTTTACTAATCTTGTTAGTTGCATTGCTTAATTTGTGTAGCTAAGTAATTTGCGCTCTCTAATTTGGTTTGTGTAGCCTTGCTATTGAGCATTGCTAGTGAGCTTAGGAGCTTTGTGCTCTTTGCATCACTAGTTGTGTAGGAGCTTCCCTAGTTGCTTGAAGTACTAGTTGCATAGGTTTGTGTGACTTTACAAGCTAGAATTGTTAGATGAGCTCTGGCTAACCCAGCACCTTTGTTACCTAATAAGGATCTTTATAAGGTGCTTGTGAACTTAGATAGAGAGGTGTAGTCTTGGCTAGATCGATAGTTTTAATTCCGCATTTGTTTCGGTTAGCCAACGCGATTAATTTTAGAAAGGACTATTCACCTCCTCTTTAGTCCGCCATCTCGACCCTACACCGGCAGTGGGCGGAACCAGGCTCGGTGGGCTTTTTTAATTCATGAAGTTATTTACACAGGCGGGTATTTGTGCCTGCCTCTGTTATTTTGATTAATGCGGGCGGCGTTATTTTGATTAATGCAGACCTTTCGAAGCACGCGGACGTGTTGCCCGCCTCAGGAAATCTATTTTGCCTGCCTACGAAAAGTTCTCTGTGTGGAGCTTACGTCTAGCTATGGTACAAATAGGAGTCCAATTCTATGACACTAGTAGAGAAACGACTTTTGATCCACTTCGAAATTTGGCTTTAGTCCCGGTATTTTTCGCATCCGGGGCTAGAGAAACCGTTAGTCCCGGTTGGTAGCTCCAACTGGGACTAAAGGTCCTTGCCCAATGGTTACCGAGGTATGTCAGAGGCATGTCAGTGTGAGAATCTTTAGTCCCGATTTGAGACATGAACCCAGACTAAAAGTATGACTTTTAGTCCCGGTTTGAGACACGAACCTGGACTAAAGGTACCTTTAGTCCCGGTTTATGTCTCAAACCCGGACTAAATGTGTCTCCAAACTGAATTTAAAAGGAAAGCGTATCTTATCTAAGTTAGATGTGTGATGGTAGGTGAGATGGTAACACGTGCAAGAGCTAAAGTGGGAGGTCATAGGTTCAAATCTCCACAGCTGTAACTTTTTTTTACCCAATAAACACCTCTACTCCCGGTTGGAGGAACCGGGACTAAAAATCAAGACCTTTAGTCCCGATTGCATAGTCCTGGTTCCAAAACCGGGATTAAAGGGGGTTGAGAACCGGGACTACAGCTAGGTTCTCTACTAGTGTGATGTATTAGAACAAATTACACGATCATTATAACAAGATATACATTCAATTGCAGCGCATGATACATTTACTAGTTCATCAAAAAGTGCCTCGATCAAAGCAAAATTACTTACAATAAACTTAATTATATTTAAATGAATCCAATCTTCGCTGCTCGAACACTTCATCCTTTTTTATAGTCCCTACATGTTTTGAATCAAGCAGTATAAAACAAAATGGATACGGCCATACATACGGCGTGCTCACTGCAGTGCAAACGAAAGGGATGCAAGTACGGCTGGCTCATATAGTCGATCAAAACAACTCATGTGAGCAGATTGAAAAAATATTTTTAAACGCACTCACCCTGACTCACACGTGTTTTTCCATACAGTTACACAATATTTTGTAAACTTGCTATTTGTATGGTCGTACTCCACCCCATGGCTTTTGTTCGGCATATAATCATGCAGAAGAGTAACGACCAATCCGTTGTAAAATACTTCATCGGGGCCAGAGATAACTTCGATCCACTGAAATGGTTGTTTATTATTTTTAGTGAAGTGGTAGCTACTTTTTTGGTGCCTTGCTTTTCTACTAGCAGCGTTGTGATGATAAGAAAGAACACGTCGTCTTGGCTTGTTGCACAATGGAGCTACGGCAATGGCTTTCTTCGTCGCCTCCTATTGGTGACCTTATGTCTTTAGACTTATATAAACTAAGTTTATTTGGGGTATTAAACTAATTTTGGCGTGGGAAGTAAGAGGAGAGGAGGAAAATAAAAAAGAGAGAAAAATAAAGAAGGCTATAATGGTCACTTCATCATTTTAATCAATCAGGAGAAGCTGTTTTAGTTCAGCAAAAACAGTTTCAAATCTATTGATAAAGAGTTTTTGAGCTAAAGCCAAAAACAAAACAAAAGCTACTTCGCTTTGTCAAAAAAAAAGCTACTTCAGCTGTGAAACTGGGCTGTACCAGCCCATAGAGTTTCTTACGAGGTGGGAGGCATGAAAACATCTACTCTCTCTCTCACAAAATTAGTGCTTATCTCGCATCCTAAATCAATTTTAAGTTTAACCAAATATATAAAAAAATATATTAACATTTATGATATTAAATAAACATCATTAGATTAACCATGACATATTCTTATAGCAAACCTGCTTAGGGATACAAATGTTAATATTATTTTTTTTATAAATGTAGTTAATATCAAAATTGATTGATTTCTTAGAATGCCGGATGCGTATTTATTTTGAGACCGAGAGAGTATATGGTTTTATTATAGATGCTACGTAATGGCTTTTTTTACGCTAATAATAATACTATAGTTTGACGGATTACTGGACATCAACGCGCCTTAGTTGTTTAGTTGTTTTTACGGTATAGCTAGCGCCCGGACGTTTCGAATCCGTGCCTTCCGTTCAGATGCCCAGGCCCCCTCCGCGCCTCCCGTTTAGATGCTCGCACTCCCTCCGCTTCCCACACCCGCACCACCATCCACCTCAACTGCTCGTCCTAGGAGGTCGGGCGCCGGAGCTGTTGGTGACCAGGGCCTTGGCACTGGTCAGGGAGTTCGTGAACAAGGAGAGGTTGGTGGCCAGCCACCAGTGCTATTACAATACGTGCAACACCAGATCTAGTTTTGAAACATCCAGATGAAACATTTGCAACATATGTACGAAGACAGATGAAACACTTGAAATATGTGATTTAAACATACAACCATTGCAACATGTGCAACACTAAGATCTACTTTTATAACATTCAGATGAAACTCTTGGAACATGCATCTAAAACAAATAAATGGGCATTCATGCAAGCTCTTCATTCGAAACATTAGCTAGCTGATGGGCTACTCCTCCAATTTCCTCTGATATATGCATCCTGGATCCCATGTAGTTTGGCAGCTACCTCCTCCATGCTGATGCGCTCGTTGGGGGATGCCTTGGTGCAACAGAGTCCAATGCTCAGCACAGACTGCAGAATTTGTGGTCCACTGTCCCTGATCGCCATTGGAATGTCCTCACTGTGACTCATCTCTTGCAGCAACTGTGGATCAACAATCTGCAACACATTATCAGACAAGTTGATCTCTGCTAACTTTGCAATGTTCATCCCATCTTTGAACATTTCATCTGTTGGGCTCCTACGGATGAACATCTCGAGAAGAATAACTCCGAAGCTGTAGACATCTGCTGCAGTCGAAGCTTGGCCGTCCGCAGCACATTCTGTATATAACATATAGGATATAGTTTAGTTCAGGTAAAATACAAAAATTGTACAATTCATCATTATTTAGTTAGACAACACAATGTGTAAGGGATGGTACCTGGAGCAATGTATCCAATGGTTCCCTTGATTGCAACTGAAGAACTACAACTTGAGTCAACAAAAGATGATGCTGTTGAGTCAATTTTGAATCTCGCTAACCCAAAGTCTCCAACATGAGCTACCATATTATCATCCAGAAGAATGTTACTAGGTTTCAGATCACAATGTACAATGGTTCCTTGGTGGTAATGGTGTAGATACGCCAGAGCTTCTGATACATCCAGCATGATGCTTAACCTCTGAGCTAGTGGGATAAAATATGGAGAGCCTTCACTGTCTCGAGCCGAGTACAACAAGTTATGCAGGTCTCCTCGTGGCATGAACTCATACACCAAAGCTTTGAAATCATTTCCATTAGGATGAATGCTTGAGCATGCAGTTAGGATACGAACTAGATTGCGATGCCGCACATTTCTCAAAGCGCTGCACTCTGCAATGAAGCTCTTTTGTGCTCCTCTTGTCTCTAGACTGAAGACTTTGACAGCAACGGATTTTCCGTCTGGAGACAATTTTCCTTGATAGACGGAACCATATCTTCCCTGACCAATCAGATTGGATGCTGCGAAGCCCTCTGTCACTCTAACAAGATCACTGTAAGAAATTCTTGGGAATCCACCAACAGAGGGTAAAGAGATAGTTTTGCCTTCTGTTTTCGCCTACGAAGCAACAAAATAGTAAAGACTGCTGCAAATACCAGCACTATGGCTGCCGGGATGACTATTTTTCGGATAACTGAAAGCTTGTGCTTAGCTGAATTTGGTTGCATGGTAGGACAGGCAAGTAGGTGTAAGCCCAGTGGTCCACCACAAAGCCCCTGATTTCCATCAATCCATAAAGCTGTCACATTCTTGAAGATTCCTTTTGTTGGCACCTCACCCTTTAGATGGTTAAATGACAAATCTAGTTGCT
This sequence comes from Miscanthus floridulus, assembly GCF_019320115.1. NCBI lineage: Eukaryota > Viridiplantae > Streptophyta > Magnoliopsida > Poales > Poaceae > Miscanthus > Miscanthus floridulus. The sequence continues at coordinate 29,521,082 of NC_089588.1, read as the reverse complement.
CAAGGAACTGTAGGCCACTAAGAGCTACTGGTATTGACCCAGTCAGGTTATTATGAGATAAGTTGAGAATATTTAGGTTACTTATATTACCAAGCAAAGGCGGGATGCTTCCACTGAAAAAATTATTTCCCTGCTCGATAATTTGCAAACTTTCACAATTACCCAAAGTACTAGGTATCTCTCCAGACAGATTGTTTGATGAGATTTCCAAATATGTGAGTTGTTTGGCATTCCCAATGTCGGCATGAAGTGGTCCATGTAGGCTGTTAAAGGATAAGCTAATTCTCACTATGGTTGGAATTGCAAAGATTTCTTTCGGTATAGTGCCATGCAGATTGTTGAAAGAAATGAGCAGTGCCTGAAGCACTTGGAGGTTCCCTAGGCTTGGCGGTATCTCTCCATTTAACTGGTTCGATTCTAGAGCGAGCGACACCAATTGAGACAGGTTTGAGAAGGATGATGGAATGGGCCCTGTAAAGAAATTGTTGGTTAACTGTACTACTTGCAGACTGTGAATAGTCCCAAGCCACTCTGGAAGCACACTGGTGAATTTATTGTCAAACAAACTGACAGTGACTAGGTTGCGAAGGTTTGCTATACCAGAAGGAAAATCCCCTGTGAGTTGGTTTCCTCCCAAGTATAGACCCTGGAGCTGACTGGAAAGATTACCTACAGAATTCGGCACTTTACCCGTTAGATAGTTATATCCTACCGAGAATGCATTTAGACCAGTGCAATTGGCTAAGCTGTCCATAAACCTCCAGTCTTGTTTGTTTTGCGCTTGGAGATTATTGCGTTCAAGATTTAGCTTTGATAGTTTAGAAAGTTTTCCAAAGGAGCTAGGCACCACGCCTGTGAAGTTATTGCCTGATATATCAATAACGATCAGTTTGGAAGCATTTGTCAAAGAAGATGGCATATGCCCATGAAAGAAGTTGGCATTCAACAATATTGCCTCAAGATCAGGCAGAGAGTTACCGATACCAGATGGTACAACACCAGAGAAATTGTTTACAGCAAGTGAAAGTTTAGCTAGATTTGAAAGATTCAGGACTGCCTGTGGAAACTGACCAGACAACTGATTGATACTGACGCGGAGGATCCGCAGCCCCAGCAAGTTTGCAAACTCATTTGGAATGTTCCCCTCGATTTCATTCATGGCACAGCTAAAGAATTGTAGCCTTGTGAGATTGGCAACAGAATCAGGGATGGTTCCAGTAAGATTATTTGTGGTGAGGTCAAGACTCTCAAGGCTCTGAAGAAGATCTGCATAAATCTGTCCGGTTAGTTGGTTGTTTGCCAGCCATAGCACCGTTAGTTTTGAGCAGGGTTTACAATTTCGGCGAAATATCGCCGAAATTTCCGAAATATCGTCTTTTTCGCTGAGGTCCGAAATTTTTTTGTATGGGTCAAAATTTTTCGGTTAAATTCATCTTTCACTCTAAAATTACACCAAACCACACTAAAATGACCCTCCATATCATCTAGTCTTATCAAAGCCCTAAATTTCTTCAAATTTATTTAATTTTGAGTTAAATGCACTGGTGGTCCATCAACTTGTGCTCTAGTTTCACTTAGGTCTATCAACTCTGAAAGTGGGTTTTTGGGTCCATCATCTTTGTTTGTGGCGCATTCCTAGCCCATACCCCATTTGTTTTAATTTTTTAATCCGCATGGCACCTCCGGGTCCAGGTGGCACATGCACGCGGGTGCATGCACATGCACGTCGGCGTCTTGGCGAACGGCAAGCAGCAACAGCAGCCGGCGCAGCGGCAGCCCAGTCCGGCAGCCCACGCTGGCACGTCGGCGTCTTGGCGAACGGCCAGCAGCAGCAGCAGCCGGCATGCGCGCCCACGCGGCACGGCACGAACGGCGAGACGCACACGCCCGCGGCGCGCAGGTCCACGGCGGCGGCGCCTGCGTGATCGGCGTGGCCCTGCGGGAAGTAGGATGCAGTGGTCGTGGTCCAGGCGCGCAGAGCCACGCCAAAGCGCGGGGAAGCATCCAAGCCCGCGGGCGATCCCGCCAAAGCGTCGTCGTCCTCGGCCCCCTCCTTGTTCCCTTCGTCCCTGCTGTCAGGGGTCGCCTCGCGCGCGCTTTATATACATCCGGGCCAGGGCTCGCTGCCTGCACGCACGCACACGCCGAGGCGGAGCTCGCGAGAGAGACCGGCCGGCGGCGATGGAGTGGCTGGATGAGTACGAGAAGCTGGTGATCCGGATGAACATGCCTCGGGTGGTCATCGACAATGCCGTCCGCCCCACGGCCACGCTGGTGCAGGTGAGCCGCGCTCCGCCGTCGTCGCCATCCGTTCCCCGTCTCGTCCTCCGGTTCTTGGTGGCTGACTTTGGTTGGGGGCTCTGGTCCGTGGTGCCGCGCTGCAGGTGGACAACGTCAGGAAGAGAGGGTTGCTGCTGGAGGCCGTGCAGGTGCTCGCCGACCTCGACCTCTCCATCAACAAGGCCTACATCTCCTCCGACGGACGCTGGTTCATGGACGTCTTCCACGTCACCGACCGCCTCGGCCGCAAGCTCACCGACGACAGCGTCATCACCTACATCCAGCAGGTAGAGCGGCCTTTCGCCATCCCGTCCTCCGCCCTCGCCCACGCGTTCCGAAAATGAGCTGCCTTTCGCTGACGCGTTGCTTCGATCTGCAGTCTCTGGGGACGTGGAACGAGCCGTTGCGGCCGGCGGCGCTCGAGGGGCTGACGGCGCTGGAGCTCACGGGAGCCGACCGCACGGGGCTCATCTCCGAGGTGTTCGCCGTGCTGGCCGACATGCAGTGCAGCGTGGTGGACGCGCGCGCGTGGACGCACCGCGGCCGCCTCGCGTGCGTCGTTTTCCTCCGCGGGGAGGAGCTGGCCGCGGGCACGGACGACGACCGCGTGGTGCGCATCCTCGCCCGCCTCGGCCACCTCCTCCGCGGCGACGGGGAAGCCTCGGGCGCCATGGCCGCCGTCCCTGCCGCGGGCGTCGCGCACGCCGACCGCCGCCTCCACCAGCTGATGGCCGCGGACCTCGACCGCGCGACCTCGTTCCCGGAATTGTCCCCGGCCGTGTCCGTGCAGAGCTGGGCCGAGCGTGGGTACTCCGTGGTCACCGTGCTGTGCCGTGACCGGCCCAAGCTGCTGTTCGACGTCGTGTGCACGCTCCACGACATGGACTACGTCGTGTTCCATGGCACCGTCGACACGGCGGGCGACCGCGCTCGACAGGAGTTCTACATCCGCCGCGCCGATGGGAGCCCCATCCGGTCCGAGGCCGAGAGGGAGAGGCTCAACCAATGCCTCCAAGCCGCCATAGAACGGAGATCACAGAAGGTAAATCGAGTTCAATTACACGATGTTGATGATTTGATGCTAATGTTGGCATCAAAATCGCATTCTTTTACTAGTAGTCAAAAAATATTTCCAAGAAACTAATGTCATTGGCTGCATCCAGGGCGTGAGACTGGAGCTGTGCATGCCGGACCGGCCGGGGCTGCTGTCCGAGGTGACGCGGACCTTCCGCAAGAACGGGCTGCTCGTCGCGCAGGCGGAGGTGTCGACGAAGGGCGACCTGGCCTCGAACGTGTTCTACGTGACCGATGCGGCTGGCAAGGCGGCGGACCAGAGCGCCATTGACGCCGTCAGGGAGAGGGTCGGCGCGGACTGCCTCGTCGTGAGCGAGGAGCCCCGGTGTGCATGTGCATGCACCTGCATGCGTGTGCCACCTGGACCCGGAGGTGCCACGTGGATTAAAAAATTGAAACAAATGAGGTATGGGCTAGGAATGCGCCACAAACAAAGATGATGGACCCAAAAAACCACTTTCAGAGTTGATGGAACTAAGTGAAACTAGAGTACAAGTTGATGGACCACTAGTGCATTTAACTCTTTAATTTTCTCACTCACACATTGGACGGCGCTAGTATATATGCAGCTCGCCCACCGTCAGCACACTGTATTACCGCGGCTCTGCTTCTGTGATATATTATGTTATTTCGTCGATGTTATATAAATTTATGATGGATGATGGATTATAGAGTTTTTCTATTAAAATGATGCCAAATTTGTTTAAAACTCAATTTAAATTTATTTAAATTTGAACCTAAATTTCCGAAATTTCGTATTTATCGCTGGGACCGAAATTTTTTTCTTACCGGTATTGTAAACCCTGGTTTTGAGCAGTTTGCAAGAGCTGGTATCCTTCCTTGGAGCGTGTTATTTTGCAAGGTGAGGATTTGAAGGCGATTCAGGTGACCAAGGGACATAGGGATCTCTCCGCTGAATGAATTAGCCGATAGGACAAGGACTTTCAGGAATGTTAGGTTCCCAAGTGAAGGGGATATTTGCCCCACTAGACCTCGATTAGTGAGGTTAAGAGAAGTGACACGACTTGGGTTCTTGACTGAACACAGGACACCTTCCCAACTGCAGAGATGGGTGCTGCCATTCCAAGACATCAAAGCTTGCTGTGGATCAGGACTTATTGTCTTTTTGAACTCCAGTAGTGAGAGCCTATCTTTGTAGTTTCCATTGGAAGAGCAGATGACAACATGTGTGCAGCTCGCTATTATTATCACCAAGAAACACTGTCCGACTGTAGCAGGCTTCATGGCCGCTTTTGCTACGTACCCTGGTTTAATAGACCATGGTTATGTGCATACACAGAAAAAAAAAAGAAATATCAGGTAACAATGAACCAAACTCCATTTAGCAAGTTTGGGGCACTGGATATGCAAATTTGAAGCTCGAAACTTAGATGACACCACTGCGCAAGTTTAGTTACTGAACCCAACATGTTAGATTCACGTCAGCACTGAGTTAGTATTCCAAGTCGGCGTATAGAGTGGGTCAAAACCTATTTGCACTAGTACGGAATCTCATGACAAGTTGAGGGAACCATAAATAAAAAAAAAATGAAGTTTGATATCTAGATGCCACGTCTTTCGGATTTAGAAACCACCACTGTATTTTACTCATTTTGTTATGTTGTGGGCTTCTGCCGCTTGAGATACGAACTAGAGAAATCGAAAACCATATTCATTTTCATGTGTTGTTGATTGCGTGTATTGTTTTTTCCTGTTGAATTTTCCTTCTTCTACCCATGTTGTCAGCTTTGCCGTTAACCCTTATTAATTAACACAGTAACATATATGTTCTCCAGTCGCAGAGGCAGGAAAAAAACATATATGTTTTCTACCCCCTCTATCATAAAATATAAGTATTGAAGCATTCAAAATTTGGCCCAAATTACAAAGTATTCTAGATGAATTAACTACCCCAAAGTCCCAATCATATGTGTGCCTGTCACTAGTGCCTACACCAAGCTTCAAATATGGTAAGTGCAAAGTTTTTCTATAGTTAAGAGAGGGTTACATGCATCATTTGTATTACCTCATATGATATGTCCTAAAATTCCTAAGGTAGGGAGTAACAAGCTGCCGATGATCGGCATGCAGCGTGGATTTGTTTCCTTTTTTTCAACATAATCTGATGGCCACACGAATGAGCAGCGGCGAATCTAGACTAAACTGCTACCGGGGTCGCACAGATTCATGAACTCAATTTGATGGGGTCGTAGCTGGCCGGAATACGCGGGGTTCCACTGATTCGTACAAAGTTATCGGGGTCGCATGACCCCGACAACTTTGCACTGGCTTCGCCGCTGCGAATGAGAGACAATCAAGATTCAAGAGACCTTTAACAAGTGTGATGATGCTTACATGCACTTAGACGTCGGCCAATGGGGGGAGGAGGAGACCTGAAGAATGTTGCACTATTCACCCAGGTAGGCAGCCAACACCGGGCGTTGGAACAACGCACTGTCCGGCCCATTGGCAAGCATCATTGCTCTATTTATAGTGCTTGCTGAATAGATGCTGATGCTCGATCGCCTGCTCCTTCAGCAAATATAAGTCAAAAGTGGCGTACCAGGATTTTAGCTCTGTCATCTGCCGTCGCTATTATAAAGAAGAAGAAACAGTGATGATGCCAAGACTTCCTGAGTCACCAATAATGGAGTACCAGGATGACTTGGGGGTCAAGGTCAAGCAACAAACGTGGCCGGCACGATGTCACCTACATCTACATCAGGACCCATATATGACAAATGCAAGAATATATGTTGACGAAAAACAGTGGATCAACCAGACGTGCTTGACGCTCCGCTCCGGACCCCTAGTTACGTTCCTTCCATTTACACTAGAAAAGGCCTCGTCAACCTACTGGTCCTAATTGGTGGCCCCAAATAATTCATTACATTAACCCTCGCTATATGCACAAGAAAAGAAATTAAAATTCTCTGATTAATCAGAAGGTTCTTACTTTTAATTTTGTAAATTTTTATAATCATCATCGATTATAGCCATTTGATCTATTCTGTGTTAGAGATTTAGGCATTTTAATGTTAAATTTAATCCAGAAATACCATAGCAAAATATGTGATGACACATATGTGCATGTGTGAACTATTACTACTTGCAACGGTAACAACCACATACAAGACAAACATATTGATCAATATGAATAAACTACTGAATTGACCAGAGAGCCTCGGCTCTGGTGGCTTCAGGCACACTAGTCGACATAGTAGGTTGCTCAAAGTTGCGAACCACAATCGATGCAGGTCGATGTTCATAGTGCAGTCCTACGAACGTCCACCAGAAAGTAGACGATGCAGAAGCAACAACAGTCACGCCGTTGACTCCCCAAACACCTGATCGCTCGGCACACCTGAGAATATGTCACAAACGCAGACGACGGTTCCGAAGGCTTGTTGCCCAATCTTCTATGCGTGCAGAAGGCTAGACTGGGGAAATTCGGGAGAAACTCAATAGAGAGATGTGCTTGGCTAGCAAGGATGGAGTGCTTAGGTGAGCGGAGAGAAGACGGAGCGTTGGGGAATGAATCGATGGAGTAATATAATCACCGAAGCATTACGGACGCAGGGAGTTACAAATAGAAATAGAAACTCCTGCTGTTACTCCATGGAACCAACAATGCTCTCAATCCCAGTAATACCTCCAGTAATCATTCATCAATTAGTTCGAGCGGTAAAACCAAGCCGAACTCGCACAACATCATATCATGGAGTGGCACGTCACGCTCCTCACGCCCAGCTCATGGCACGTCCTTAGCCTATCGCAACTTTTTAATAGGAGCACACTTAGTCCACCTATTTAAGTTGAGTTAATATTTAGTCAAAATTTCATATGAGACTAAAACGGCACCACAACATTAAATATGGACCTAGTATTTATTTAATTTAATTTAATTTAATAGTATATGGGTCAGGTCCACATTAAATCCAACATTCTATTCATGTAGTGATGGACCGCTACTAATACACCTCCACAACTACATGAAGGAAGGAATGTTTTCTTTTAAAACCTAGAACTTTAGTGACAGCCCTCGTCCTATGTGTACTAGGTCTGCCCCTGGTGTTGGACCCACGCACTGGAGCACAAAATCATCTCTAACAATCTAGCCTGCGGCTAGCTATTTGATGCCAACTCATCCATGTCGGTCCTACATGTAAGAAATTTTTTATTCCTATCTTCACTCTCCTAAATATGTTGAATCCATGCTGCATGGAAGAGGAGAGCGGCTTGGACCAACCACCGTGCTTGCATTCTTGGGTAACGCGCTCCTAGCTAGTGACGGAGGAAGCACTAACTAGTTGATTTTTGCGCTCTCTCTCCTCTCCAATTCACTCTCGGCTAGATCCCGATCCTAGTCAGCTAGCAACATCGATGGTTGTTGGGGACGCCCAGAGAGGGAGAGCACCTGCTAGCCAGTAGATTAAGATCGTGGTTACTACTGCATTTTCTTGAGTACGTACTGGACAACCATGTGTTTTATACAATTTCAACACATGAATTTTTTTTTACCATAAGATTAAGATCCAACAGCCTCCACCTTCTTCTACCTCTAGCCTTCTTCTAACTCCAGACAATCATAAAATCACACATCCACAGATCATAGATCATATATCACAGAAAATAATTTTTTTTATGGAAGGATAAATTACAGCCTCCACCGTTCGTCGTGGGTCGTCACGTCGTGTTCCCCTGGCCGGGCGCGATTCTCCATGCGGACTGCTGGTGCTGCGCACTGCTCGACAGTGAGCCAGTCGAGGCGCAGAAGGCGCAGTGCTGGTGCTGCGCCGCCACGTGTTCTGTGCTAAAAAATTTATGTGTTTTTTATACGTTAAAACACACGTGTGTTTTATAGCATTTTTGTATTTTATTATGGAAACAGTGATGGAATAGATAGACTAGCTGGTATGGCTAGACATCATAGAACCTGCATGCTAAGGCTATAGCTTCAAGTATTATTATAGAACAAATTTAAGAGATTGTTTAGATCCCCGCCGCCACAGATGGCCACGCCAAAAGTGCGGCGAGTCGTGACGGTGGCGTGGTTTCTCGGCGCCACACTTTGTGGCGGGATTTTCGCCGTAAAAATCTATAGCTAACTCGTTTAAATCACCAACGAACTGAGCGCTCTGATTCTCGCGACGAGCCATAACTATGGCGTGTGGCCGTCAACCAAAAAGCCTCTTAATTTTAATTTCTATGGCGTCAAGGATTAATGGATCATAGTAGGAAGAGAGTACCACGATAGTTGTAGGTGAAACATAAGTGAGTAGTACGGTAGAGAGGCTGACAGGCAAGCAGGGTTCCTAACATCGTACTAGCAGGAAAAGATCATGGCTTCCGTCCAACGGTAGGATCATTGTCAGCACTCCAACGGGCTCGCCGACTTGTCAGAACACGCCATCCCATGAAGTCCCATCGACAGTTCAGTTCAGTCTTTTTCACAACCAGTCTCTCACAGGCAGGTGCAGTGGCCGAGTCGCAGCAGACAACAAGAACCACACGCGCACGGCGCTCCCGCTCCCCGTCCGCGCCGGCGAAGACGACAACGGGGACACGGAGAGACGCGGGCGCAGCCACAGCCAGGAAAAGAAAAAAAAAAGAAAAACGCCACACCAGCAGCCTGGCCTTGTGCGTTGCGTCGCGTCGCGTCGCGGACGTCGACCGACCCGTTATCGCGACGGCTTTGACCGTGGCCCCCCTGCCTCACGCCTGCTGGTGCTGGGCCTCAGAATAATTCCAAAAACGAAGCACCACAGCAGATTTGTTTTCGTTGGCAGTGTGTGGAAAATGAAGACTGGACCAGGGGTCCAGACCACGACACAAACTGGACCAGACGAATTGTTGAAAGCCCAGAGTCCAGGTCGGCGCACGAGAAGCTGGAGACCATCCAGGAGCGCTCCGACCTCCGACTCCCACCGTCACCGTCTGCTACAGGACAGCAGGACTCCGATCAGGTCAACAACGCACGGGATATCTGGGAGCAATCGAGCGAGATCGCGGCCGGCCGGCGGGCGGACGACGGGTGGAGGCGTGTCCTACCGCATGCCTCGGCGACGGGATGAACATGGCGACAGGCTCAGGTAAACTGGACCAGAAGAATTGTTGCCGGCCCAAAATCCAAGTCTGGCAGCCCAAACAGCGCGGCGGATGTTTAATTAGTGCCACATTGTCCGTCCAGTCCTTATTGCACGAGCTAATAAACTGCGATTGTGACAGCCTGAGCACGCGTGGCAAGTGCGTAGAGCGATTACCATACATGAATGGACAATTCTGATTAAATTGCTGCCACCGGCTAGTGGTTCGAGAATAAGGTTTCCCACTGGTCGGCTTGTGGCTCCGCAGGCGCACGACATGTGCATCTTGCTTTTAAAATTTATTATTTATTATTATTATTATTATTTATTATTATATTGTTAGTCACGAAATGAGAATTTTTATTATTATTCCGACTAGCTGGCCTACGCGCCCGAGTCGCCACTAGCCGCCCTGCGGAAGCCGGCCGCTGCTCGGACGCCTTGCTCCGGCATAGCTAGCCTCCACGCGCGAGTTGCCATCGGCCGCCCTGTGCAAGACGCACCACTGCACGCCGCTGCTGCGCTGCTCGGCTCCGGCACAGCTGGCCACCGCCGACCACCCGCCCGGGAAGACGCGCGAACCACCCTGCTTCAACACAGGAAGCTGCCGTGTGATTTTTGGTCAAGAAGCAAAAAGTGAAAAGCTTGCGGCACATGAGAGAGCTTACCTCTACTCCTTCCTCAAATATGTGTGCCCAGGGCAGATTTGCCCCAGTGTAGCGCTCCGCGCGCGAAGAAGACTGTTGCTGGGGTTGGCGCGGGCGCGGAGGAGTCACTGCTGGGAGGACGGGTGCGGGCGTAGCGCGGCCACGGTCGCCGCTGCCAGGGCATGCGCGGAGGGTCCGGGTAGGGTAAGCAAGGTGCGGCGCGGAGGTGCGGCAACGACCTGCAGCCGCGACGACGGCGCTTCCAAGCCATGTGCGAGACCGGGAGGTGCGAAGCCGATATGCGTGTGCGATTGTGCGCGCGTTGGTGGTAAGTTAAAGGTAGAGAGAGAAAGAATAATAAAGAAAAAAAAACGAGAAAAAGGGAGGAAAAAAGAAAAGAAAAGATATTTTGGACCATTCATTCTTTTTAACTAGGAGGAAAATCTGTTTTACCAAATGTTTTTTAAAATATTGTGGTTATCTATAATATATGACTTATATTTATGGGTCCAAACAATATTGTAACAATGTTCATCTTATTTATGTTTGATCCGTTTTGTATCAGATAGAAACAGAATACTATATAAAATGGTATTCATGGTTGATTTTGGCTAAATGCAAAACATCAAACAGCTTGCAGATAGTGAAATAGATAGTCCATAACCTATGTTTTGAACTGTCTATGTTAAGATTTAAAAAAAAGTTGTAGATATGAAGGATACATGTTTTCTTGTTTTATTTCTACAGCCGAGTAGTCAAGGCCTAGCATTCTTTTCTATTCTTTATTCTTCCTTCAAATGAGGGGTAATCTGATGTCTCATATTTGATTCAAAAAAGTATTTGGTCTGAAGTTATATGAGCATGGCCCATGGAGTTCAATCGTAATATGAATTAAAATATGAGGTATCGTTGGATAAATCTTCAATCTTTTCATGTTTGTATAAGTTAGAGCAAAACACAGTCGATTTGAAGACGAATTGAAACACATGTCACTTTAGTTACATATAAATTTCGAGTGAGAAGTCATGTAAGTCACCATTTAATAAAATTGTGTGTCCTATTACAACGCACGTGTATTTTTATTACTATACTATAAAAGAACGAAGGAATTGAGAAATACCTGTTACCCACCTCTATTTGATCTATTGTCTTCAGATCGGACGGTATACATCAATCTTACGCTGACCGCAATATACCATGCATTACGCGTTCCTGCCACTCAAAATCCCACCTTCGGTCTCCGTAGATCTGTTTTTTTTTTTCACCAGCCGCATTATACCCGCCTGCAGTACCCGCACGGCAATCTCCGCTACATGCTCTGTCATATTAACTCGTGGGGGCCCATGGCTCTCGCCTTCCCTCAGGTGTGCCACCTCTCCCTCGTTGTTCTTCGCGGCTTGCCCATATCTCATCCGCGCCGCTGTCGGAGGTTCAGCCCCTGGTGGCGTTGCGGCTCTCCTCGCGGAACGGTGCCTGCGGCAGCGGCGACCCCAGGCCTGAGCCCCCAACTGCCCCTGGAGGCGCCGCTTGCAGGGTGTTGTGGAGGTGGGGTACGATTCTAGATACCCATGGCAGACTACATGGACTGCGCCCCCAGAGGCGGTCCAGCCCACGAGACGAAGCCTTGCGGGGCATGATTTTGCTCGGCGCTTTCCATAAGACATCTGGAAGATATCCTAAAGATACTACGAGATCTGTTAGGATATGTATGATCCCAAGATTCTTGTAATCAATTATTACTATCCGGTTATCTATCAGATCTAACCGACTTGTAACCCTGCTCCCCGGACTATATAAGACGGGCAGGGACCCCCTCCAAACACACGCAACATCATATGATAGCTAATACAAACCAACAGACCACATGAGTAGGGTATTATGTTATACTGACGGCCTGAACCTGTCTAACTCGTGTGCCTCTGTTGCCTTCTTGTTCTTGATCTCACGCTCCTCTGTCGATCAATCTACCTTCGTGGGATACCCCTCGGAGGACTGTCGACGATATTCTGTCGACAGTTGGCGCGTCAGGTAGGGGCTTTGCGTGCTGCTTTCCTTGTCGAACAAGATGGTTTTTTCCACAGGCTCTTCGTTCCTCCCGCAGCCCGGCCAGATCTTCACGGTCAGATCGATCTCATGGATCATCAACACTAACGGAGTCGGAGAGCTCCTCGAGCCAGTGCAGATTGATTCTGCGTTGATCACCCCCGCACCTGCGACTGCAGATCTGATCTCCACTTCCGAGGTCGCCTTCATCAACAACTCACCGCCCTCTTCCTCGCTACCAGAGAAGACAGATCAACAGTGACGATCTGATCGTATCTATCGATCAGGTTGGTCACAAGCTCACCGATTGCCTCTCCATCACCGAATTGGCTCTGGACACCCTTGTTTGTCACCGACCACCTAACGATCTAGACCTCCCGGAGGCTGCTCGAAACATTCTAGGAGTTATGGCTCTACCTTTCGGGCTTGCCAACGCCGCCGCCACTTTCCAAGGTGCCCTAAGGGGCAAATTCGCCGACCAGATGGGAGTCGCCCATCCTCACGCTGACCAGTTCACCGAACAGCCTCCGTCGGCCGTCAACATTGTCACACCCAATTTTAAGGATAAAATTGAATGCACTAACTCATGTGTGCCTAGGGATCAGTCACACACACAAGCTGACAAATTATAAAAGAGTATCATCACAGTGTATCTTACATCACGATAATAACATAACTTAGTCTTACACATCACAGCGGAAAATAAAAGATAACTCTCTCTCGTGGAACACCATCATAGGGAAGGTCAACTGGTTGACCACAAGCCTAATAATCCTTAGGAAACTCCTCATACCCGTTGTCATCTGTTACCCATCCGGGATTTTTATCCAAATATAGAAAATAAACAAGCGTAAGTACTTCCCGTACTTAACAAGATAACATGGGGTTATGAAGCTCAAAAAGGATGACACAAGTTTACTGCAGTTAGCACTTTTAGTAAGTCAAGATTTTATTATCAAGTATTATCAAGTTATGTTTAAGCTCCCATTTATACCCACATAATCGGATATCAGAATCATTTGTATCATATTATCATCGTATACCATCATAAATGAACCACAATGAGTAACCAATTATTCTGTGAGTTTTCCGGGCCGCTCGTGACCATGAGCACGACTGTTATAACAGTTTGTAACCCTCTGCAGAGGTGGTGCACATTCACCACGAGTCGTGATTCTCATATGCTCGGGTTAATTACTCCCATATCACTGCCAAGGTGAGTGGGCAGGGTACACTATGAAGCCATTTCATAGGTTTCTCTAACAAGTTAGGGTCACTAGGTTTCCTCGGCAGGCAGATGTAGGGACCCCCCTTTCCTATGGCACATATCCATCGCGGCTATACACATAGGAACAGAGGCAACCCTATACCCAACGTGGCAAGCCCCTCTTGCACCATAAAGGTAACCTCTAACAAGCTAGAAAAGGTCCTATTACTGAGCTAAAGTCAGAGCCATATGACTCTCACGGTTGCACTGTCAGTCCTAGCTTTTGCTGACAGATAAGTCCTTATGGAGGGCCAGGAGCAACATGATCAAAGTCATTTGCACCTTCGCCCTATGGATCAGTTGTTATAAAGCATGTATTACCTTCAGTTCCATAGAACCTTTGACCATTGTTTAGATCATGTTTAGTTAGAGCGCTAGCAATCTACCCATATGCAATTAACCCATAGGAGTCAAGGAAACATGTCATGAAATGACTAGAATGTCCTTTTGGTGATCAAAGTTAGACACATGCACATGAGTAAATGATTAAAGTGAATAGGACATTGATGAGGACATCACTTCTTTAGAGGTACCCGCTGATCCTTCAACCATCATACAAGGTCCAATGGCTCGGGCTCGAAAGCGATAACTCAATTTAGAGGTGAGCTCGTTCTTAAGCGATATTTTTCATACTTTTGAGAATAGACTACTACCTAAAGATGTTATCTTGCTTAGGAACATTGGAGAGGGTCATGAAGGACTTAGAAGAAGTGGTGGAGGTGATGATGACCAGCAAGGACGTCCAACACAAGCCGGAGGCCCAGTCCAACAAGAATTTGAGTCTGCCTCGGCCTCTAGGACCAGTCTGCCTTAAACTGGTCACCCAGGACGCATCCGGACTCCGTTTTCGATGATCCACATATGGATGGAAAGCTAATTTGATAAGGAAGCCAATCCAAGTGGTTTCACGTCAAAAGCTGTTCGGAATCAATGGAAATCATTGAAACAAGTCAGCATCTAGAATCTACCAGGGTGCTGCGACACCGTCTTTTGGTCCGTTGGACCATGTATCAAGTTTGGGCCCATTAGGGGTGCGTCCAGGGGTCTTGCATGACCGTAGAGTCTTCATAAATAGCCACTGCCCCTCCCTTAGGGTTTGGGTTTTGCTTAGATTAATCTATCAAGAACAGTTTTGCCGTTCATCGGTTTGTGAGACCCCAACTTCGTGAGTTTAATCATTCATCTGTAATTTGGTTGCGTTCTTTCTTGTTCTTGCTTGTGTTCTTCATTGCGCAGGCAGGGATTAGCCTTCTTGGTGAGGTCAACCTAGTCCATGACTCGGTTGATAACCAGAGGAGCTGTGGTGCTAAGATTGCAGGGTTCGATCTTTCGATCTGAAGCCAGATCGATGTGTCATTCTCTGCCATAACGATAGTTACCATCACCTGACGGAAGATCAGGATCCCCATCTCCATTAGACATCAAGGTAAATCCCATGCTATACTTGCCTTGGTTCACAAACTCCTGCTGGTCCTGCTGGTCGTCGAAGAACTCTTGATCTCCAACGTTCTCCTCACCGTTTGAACACGACCAACATGGCAACACACAACATTCCTGGAACATTCATGCAAAGCAAACAATCCTATAGTTAGAACAGTACACCAGCAGTATAGAAAACAAGATAAAATGTTTATGAAAATAATCTACGTCTCGCTACGGTTGCAGATTTGCCACTCTGGAACCTTACTGTACTTGATCGGACGCTGCTGTCCTACGTTCGGTCAGTTGCCGCCAGTGTCCGGTCCAGCATCCGGTCGCCTGTCTGTCGAGCCACTTGCCCAGCGCCCGGTCGCAGCGTTCGGTCACTTGTCCAGCATCCAGTCCAGCATCCGGTCACCACAGTGAGCTCATTTCTTCGCGATCTTTCATACGGCTTGGTTCCAATCTTCATGCTTGGACTTTGCTTGATCTCTTGGGTCTTCTCTTATGCTCCTAAGGTCTTGCTTGAGGTGTTTATCATCAGATCATCACGTCGCCTTCGTCCAAGTTACATCTTGCACCTTATTGAACTACAAAACAAACACTTACAAATTCATTAGTCCAATTTGGTTGTGTTAGTCATCAAACACCAAAATCCAACGTAAATGGGCCAAGGTTCCATTTTCCTTAAAATCTCCTCTTTTTTTGTGATTGATGCCAACATGACCAAAGCAAGCAAATAATAAGAATTTGGAAGTTAAAAAACTACCTACTTGCTATGATGCAATGCAAAGGGCAAGTTTATTTGATACTTAAAGATACCAATTGAAATCATATATGATATTAAGGGATACCAATTGAAATCAATTGTATGATACCAATTAAAACTAAATGAAAGGTTATCTTGCCCTTGCAAAAATCCCCATGTGGCATTATGGATTCCTACAAATTTTACCATTACTTAGACTAATCCATAATCCACTTTCCTCCCTTTCTCGGACCATTACCACTTGCAGACATCAACTTGATGCTTGCCTTTGGTCGTTCAAATTCTCCCCCTTTGGCATCAAACACCGAAAAAGGAAGACATTAGTAGCACAAGGGAGGGTCAAATTTCATGATCCTTTGTGTATAGAGTGAAATGGATCACAAAATTTGACTCTCACATTATATAGACTAAGCTCCCCCTAAATGTATGCATACATATGGTAGAAAGCAAAGCATATGCATAATTAGCAATTTATTGCACAAGAGAGTTTAATCTATATAATGCATGGAGAAAGCATATAAATATGAAATGAAATCAACATGATGATGCCAATTGAAGAATGATGCTTAACTCCAGGGACTCCAATTTCCTTACAATGAGACTACTACATATGTGATAGGTTTGAAGAATTGATACCATTTGAAAAAATGTTAGTCTCAAGGCATCCAAGTTGTAGAATTACTCCCCCTAAATATGTGCACACAAAAGTAGAATACTTTGTAGAAATCATGCACATTGATTTTAGAATAAAAAATACTACTTGAAAGATGACATCTCATGAATGTGAGAATCATTTTCAAAATAGATATTCGGGAGAGATTATCTACAATTTGAACTTTGGCACATATTAGATGAACAATAGTAAGACAAGCTATGTGCCGTGCTCCTAAACAATTTTAAACCATGTAGGATTGCTCCAAGGAGTAAGAATGTAACCGAGCAAGCCTACCATATGAAATACCTAGTGTATGCATGACAAAAGATATAAGCATGCAAATGCAAACCTAGGCATGAAGAGCAACTAGATGCTTAAAGATACCAATTGTAGGAAAATCTAATTGCTAGATGTACCATTAAAAAGTAATAACATCTAGTTACCTAACATGGGAAGGGGAATTTGGGTCCATTGTATTCACTAACCCACTTGGCAATGATTTTGACCATCATGATGCACCCCATGAAATACACCCATACTTTGCCAAGTCTCCAAATTCTCTGAAGTCCGACGGACTTCTCACTTCCCTTTCGGGATCCAAACCTTCTTGGTGCTCTTCATGTTTGAAATGATTTCCTTTGGCACCCAAAAGCATTTGACCCCATTGTTGGCTTGCTTGTTCACCTTGATGGCCACCACCTTGTCATTTTTCTTCTTCTTCAACAGATAAGGTGTGGAGGCCTTCTTGTCCACCTTGTTGGTGTAGGTGTTGGAGAGCTTGCTTGTTTGCTTTTTCTCCTTCTTCTTTGTTCCTCCCCCATTCTTCACCTTGCACTCATAGGACTTGTGACCTTCCTTGTGGCACACGTAACAAACCATGGTTTGTCCTTCATCAAGCTTCTTCACTCCCTTGACGGTGTTATCTTGATGAAGTTGTGTTTGCTTCGCCTTGCCTTTTACTTGAGTCAAGTCCTTGGTGAGGCGAGCTACTTCTTGCTTGAGTTGCTCATTCTCCTTTGCAACCTCTTGTGTGCATGTATCTACAATAACTTTCTCAACACAAACTTGGTTGCACAAAGACGAGTCTAAACATAAATCATTACAAGAAGTAGAGGCATCATTTTTAGATATGTTAAAGATAGAACTTTTCTTTTTAGATGCCTTGGTGGGGGTTGTGCTAGCGGCTTCAAGATTAGCAACTTTATTAGTTAGCTCATCACAATGTTTGCACATGGTTTCCATTTTAGCAAGCAAACTATTATATGCTTCTTGTGAGCTAGCTAACTTTTCTTTTAATTTTTCATTTTTCTTTAAGAGTTGCTCATCATTGATTGTGCATGCATTTGTTGTTGCACTAGTCTCGAGTTTCTCAATTTTAGTAGATAGTTCAACATTGAGATTAGCAAAGTTCTCATATTGTTCAAGCAAGGTTTTGTATGCTTTTTGTGAACTATCTAGCTTTTCTTTTAAACTTTTGAGCTTCTTATGTTGACTAGTGCAAGCTTTAGCATAATTAAGATTTTCTTGCACAAGTTCATGATAAGAAGGCAGATCATCATCACTATCACTCTCACTAGAGGAAGAGCTTTCGTTACCTCATGCCATAAGGCACACACGAGAAGAGCTTGATGATGAGTGCTTGCGGCCTCACCTCTTGTGAAGGGGTTCTTCTTCACTTGAAGAAACATCCTATGATCTTATTGATGTGAGTGCTTGGTTCTTGCATGCCTTCTTCTTTATCTTGGGTGTGGGATTGTTTGGACAAACTTCCATAAAGTGCCCCAACTCGCCGCATCCATAGCATCCTCTCTTTCTTTGCTCATTTCTTTGATTTGTGAAAATGAAATCTTGAATTTGGATGGGCACACCCTTGACATTTAGCCTTTGGATCATCTTCTCCACCTTGTTGATCACTTTGATTGATTCTTCATCAAGATCGGAGGTGGAGGAGGAAGATTGATCATCACTTGAATCTTCATCATCATCATCATCGTCCTCATTTTCTTCTTCTTCTTCACTTGAGGAACTTGAGCTTGAGCTTGTCTCAACTTGCTTGCCCTTCATCTTTTTTTTCTCGCTACAAGCGAGAGCTTTGCCTTTGCTTGATGAAGAAGCTTCTTCTTGACCCATCTTACGTGACATTTCAAATGCCACAAACTTGCCAATGGCTATGCCCGAGGTCATGTTGCTCAAGTCCTCCATGTTGTGAAGGATGGTGATGATGCTTGCATATTTCTTTTGTGGTAGCATAGAGGTGATCTTCCTCACGATGTCCGCATCATCTAGCTTTAATAATCCTATAGAATGGAGCTCATTGATAATTAGATTTAAATGAGAATACATATCACGAACAAGCTCATCATCATTCATAGTAAAGGAATCATAGTTTTGCTTTGCTAGACAATGTTTTTGCTAACGAACATTGCTTGTGCCATCATGGAGCTCTTGGAGTTTTAACCAAATTTCATGTGTTGTATTTAAAGTGAATACTTGGTTAAAACATCCATACTAAGTGATTCAAACAAGCAATTTTTAGCTCTAGCATTGAAGTGCATTTCTTTTTCATCACTCTTTGTAGGTTTTTCGAGATTCTTGATGGGTTTCATCCCGTCACGAGTGACTCTCCATACACCTAAATCAACCGCCTCAAGGTGGCAAGCCATTCTAGCTTTATAGTATGGGAAGTTAGTGCCGTCAAAGTGCGGAGGCCTAGCGATATCCATTCCAACCACTCTAAATAGCGTCGGCTCAACGGCGGTTAAGCCAAAGCTCCAAATTGAGCCAACCAGTTCTGATACCAATTGTAGGGACCATGACGCCTAAGAGGGGTGGGTGAATTAGGCAACTTAAAAATTCTAACTCTAAACTATGGCCTCTTTTTCTAATCCTAGCAAAACCTATGCAATAGATAAGCTATCTAGATGTGCAACTATGGTTTTGCTAGTGTGTTGCTATCTCTACCGCAAACATAGTAAAGTAAACAATGTAAATGCGGAAGCTAAAGAGCAAGGTAGAGATATGCAAACTCCCGTCGACGACTCCAGTATTTTTATTGAGGTATCGAGAAGTGCGCAAGCTTCCCCCTAGTCCTCGTTGGAGCCCCTCGCAAGGAAACCCTCGCAAGGGCCAAGCTCCCGGTTGGGTAACTTCGTGGATAGCCTCGGGCCTTCCCCACATGCAAGTGTGTCTCCGACGTGCCTTTCGGCAAGCCTCTCCCGGATGCTCCCCGCCGTCTTCACTATCAAGCTTCCGGCCGAAACGCCGTGGGCCTTGTTCCCTCTGGTACACGGTGGCGGCCACACCACAAACGCGGTTGGTGTGATCTCATGAGACTTCAAGCCCCTCCGATGTACAACAATGGTGCTCGCAAGCACGGAGTGGTAAGAGGTATGCAAACCTCACTAAACACTAGGCCTAAACCTAGAGCAAGCGCATGAGCGGTGGTCTAATCAACCTAAGCACTTCGCAAAGCACCTACGCTAATCACCTAATGAATCACTAAGCTCTATGCAAGTGGAGATCACTAGAATGGTGTATCAACACCCTTGGTATGTTTCCTTAGCTCCACACACCTCAAATGGCCGGTTGGGGGTTGTATTTATAAGCCCCATTGAAAAAGTAGCCGTTGGGGTCGAACTCCCGCAATTCTGCTACTGACCAGATGCTAAATCGTCCTGACCGGACACGTCCGGTCGTCCCGACCGTTGAGCCAGCAATGTGCTGATCGGACACTGGCCAATGTTCGGTCGCCTGCCACCGGATGCGTCCGGTCGCAGATTTGCTGCTTTGGAACCCTACTGTACTTGATCGGACACTGCTGTCCTGCGTCCGGTCGGTTGCCACTAGCGTTCAGTCGCCTGTCTATCGAGCCACTTGCCCAGCATCCGGTCACAGCGTCCGGTCCAGCATCCGGTCACCACAGTGAGCTCATTTCTTCACGATCTTGCATACGGCTTGGTTCCAATCTTCATGCTTGGACTTTGCTTGATCTCTTGGGTCTTCTCTTGTGCTCCTAAGGTCTTGGTTGAGGTGTTGATCATCGGATCATCACGTCGCCTTCGTCCAAGTTACGTCTTGCACCCTATTGAACTACAAAACAAACACTTACAAATTCATTAGTCCAATTTGGTTGTGTTAGTCATCAAACACCAAAATCCAACATAAATGGGCCAAGGGTCCATTTTCTTTACAAACAGCGGCTCAGAGATGGCGGTTCACGCGGAGGGATGGACGGCGGATCCCGGTGACCTCGGCGCGGCAGTTTGCGGCTTCCTCGTGCACGGGCGGGCGCGAAATTGGAACGGGGAGAGCAGCAGGGGGAGCGGGGAAGGGCTTGGCACCCTTTTGTAGAGGCCAAGGCACGGGGGGGGGGGAGGCATGACGTGAGGAGCGAGCGTGGGGCGGTTGTGGCATGGACTCGCGTGGCGGTTGCGGGAGGTGGGAGACGGCGCCGATAGGTGGGGCCGGGTTGGCAGCGGCAGAGAGCGGGCGGAGGCGCACGGCAACGACCGCCTAGCCAAGCTGGGCCGGCGTGGGCGGTTGCGTGCGCAAGGAAGGAGGGGAGCTGGGCCGGCGGTTGCTAGGGAAATGGCCTACGGGCCGAAAGTGAGGAAGAGATGGAGAGAAAAGAAGAAATTCTTTTTCTTTTTATTTTTAGAGTTTTTCAAAAGTATTTTCCAAATGGATTTGAAATCTTGTTTTCAAATTTGGTCAAACCAATCATCCCAAGAATGAATTTGCAGCAGCATGTATGCATAAAGAGGTTACTAACCTTATAATTGATGTTAATTCCATAAAACTATTATTTCCCTAGGTTCAATGCTCACAAAAATTGCTTAAATAAATCAATTTGGCTATTTTAGAAAATGAAAATTTTCAGGGTGTGACAATTGTACCCCCCTTAAGATGAATCTCGTCCTTGAGATTCGGATGATTGCTTACTCAAACAGTTGGGGATAAGACTTTCTCAGATCCTCTTCTCTTTCCCAAGTTGCCTCATCCTCTGTATACCGATTCTACTGCACCTTGCACATCTTTATAGTTCGGCTTCTTGTAACTCTTTCTGTAGTTTCCAAGATCTTTATCATATACTCTTCATATGTAAGATCTTCCTTAACAGCAAGCTCTTCCAAAGGAATCTGCTCTTCTGGCACCCTCAAACACTTTTTCAATTGAGAAACATGGAACACATTATGCACACCTGACAAACTTTCAGGCAGTTCCAATTGATAGGCTACTTCTCTACGTCTCTCTAGGATGTTAAAAGGTCCTATATACCTTGGTGCTAACTTTCCCTTCATATTGAATCTTTCCACACTTCTCATTGGTGACACCTTCAAGTACACATAATCACCAACTTCGAAAGTCAGCTCTCTTCTATGAGTATCAGTGTAACTCTTGTGTCGTGACTGAGCAACTCTTAAGTTGTCTCTAATCATTCTCACTTGTTCTTCTGTGTCTCTAAGGACATCGAGTCCAAACACTTGAGTTTCACTAGTCTGATTCCAGAACAAAGGCGTTCTACATTTACGTCCATACAACGCCTTGAAAGGTGCCATCTTGAGACTCTTCTGGTAACTGTTGTTGTACGAGAACTCTGCGTATGGCAGACTCTTATCCCAACTATTACCATACTGTAGTGCACAAGCTCCTAACATATCTTCTAAAATCTGGTTGATCCTTTCAGTCTGTCCATCAGTTTGTGGGTGGTAAGCAGAACTGAAATTCAACTTTGTCCCTAAAGATCTATGTACTTTATGCCAGAATTGTGATGTAAACTGAGTGCCTCTATCCGACACAATTTTCTTGGGAACACCATGTAAGCACACTATTCTTTCCATGTACAACTCTGCTAACCTTGCACCCGTATAGGTAGTCTTGACTGGCAAAAAGTGAGCAACCTTGGTAAGTCGATCCACTATTACCTATATTGAATCATAACCTCTTTGAGTGAGGGGCAAACCTACGATAAAATCTATACCAACTTCCTCCCATTTCCATTCAGGAATCTTCATTGGTTGTAGCAACCCTACAGGTCTTTGATGCTCAGCTTTCACTCTTTGACAAGTGTCACACAAAGCCACATACTCTGCCACATCTCTCTTCAAACCATACCACTAATATATCTCCTTGAGATCCAAATACATCTTGGTACTTTCGGGATGTATAGAATAAGCAGACTCATGGGCCTCTTGCAGAATTGCATCACGGATAGCCTTCACTTCAGGTACACATATCCTTTTTCTGAACCAAAGAGTACCATTCTCATCCATCCTGAATCCTAGTGCTTTTCCAAGCACTGCATTCTCCGCTATCTCTTTTAGTTTTTCATCCTCCAATTGACCTTTGCGTATCTCTTACTCCAATGTAGGCTCTATCACCAATTCCATTGCATTAGTGACAAAACTCAAATTGAGATGCTCCATTTCAGCACACAACTCTGCTGACATAATTGTCATCCGAAGTCCATTAGCATAACTTTTTCTGCTAAGTGCATCAGCTACAACATTTGCTTTTCCTAGATGATAATGCACTTCCAAATCATAGTCTTTGATCAATTCTAACCAACGACGTTGTCTCAGATTTAGATATGATTGGGTAAAGATATACTTCAAACTCTTGTGATCTGTATAGATATCACTCTTATGCCCAATTAGATAATGTCTTCAGATTTTCAAAGCATGTACCACAGCTGCCAATTCCAAGTCATGAGTAGGGTAATTCAACTCATGCTTCCTCAACTGTCTAGATGTATATACCACCACTCTTCCTTCTTGCATAAGCACACATCCAAGGCCCAAACGGGATGCATCACAATATATAGAGAAGTTCTTGATTAAGTTAGGCAAAATCAATACTAGAGCTGTAGTCAATCTCTTCTTTAGCTCATCAAAGTTTGTCTGGCATTTATCCAACCATACATATTTAGCATTCTTTTCCAACAGAGCTGTCATAGGCTTAGCAAGCTTGGAAAAACCTTCAATGAACCTCCTATAATATCCAGCTAATCCCAAAAAGCTACGAATCTCACTTACACTAGTTGGTGGCTTCCAATTCAACACATCTTGTACTTTGCCTGGATCCACTGCTATTCCACCATTAGAGATAACATGACCTAGAAAAGAGACCTCCTTCAACCAAAACTCACACTTGCTCCGCTTAGCATATAACTTATGTTCTCTAAGCTTTTGCAAGACCAACCTTATATGTTCAGCATGTTATTCTTCGGTCTTGGAAAATATCAGTATGTCATCAATGAATACCACCACAAATTTATCCAGAAACTCCATGAACACCTTATTCATCAGATACATAAAGTATGCAGGTGCATTGGTCAATCCAAAAGACATAACAATATACTCATACAAGCCATACCGTGTAGTGAATGTTGTTTTTGGTATGTCCGAGTTTCGAATCCTAAGCTAATGGTATCCTGAGCGGAGATCAATCTTGGAGAACACATAGGCTCCTCTCAACTGATCAAATAAATCATCAATCCTAGGCAAAGGGTATTTATTCTTGATTGTAACCTCATTAAGTGAATGGTAATCCACACACATCTGTTGACTAACATCTTATCCACAAAGATCATAGGTGCCCCCCATGGGGAAGAACTGGGGCGTATGAAACCTTTTTCTTGCAACTCTTTTAGTTATTTCTTAAGCTCTTCTAATTCATTAACCCCCATTCTATATGGACGTTTAACTATTGGTGCAGTTTCAGGTAATAATTCAATAATGAATTCAATGTCTCGATCAGGTGGCATACCTGGCAAGTCATCGGGGAAGACATCCGGGAACTCCTCCACAACACGATCTTGTTTATGGGCATCACCATCTAGCTGGTTCACTGTGGCTGTAGGCGGAGCTTGCACTACCACTTCTACACAGATTCTATCTCCATTGAGTGATGTTACAACCATAGATTTCTCCTAACACTGAATCACTGCCCGGTGTTGTTTCATCCAATCCATTCCCAGGATAAGATCAATTTCCGTTGTTCTCAACACAATTGGTTTCACTTTGAAGTCTACCCCCTTAAGGAAATGCTAGTTGAGGGACTCCAATAAGAAGCGAGCATACTACCTCCCGGTGAATTTACTAGTATGGGGTTTTTCATGGCACACAAAGGTATGCTATGCATTCTAACAAAAGCTTGGGAAATAAAAGAATGCGAAGCACTAGAATCAAAAAGTACTATAGCAGAGATAGAGTTGACACTGAACGTACCCAACATGACCTCGGGCGTCTCCGGAGCTACATCAGATGACACATAGTTCACCTTCGCAGTGTGAGGTGGTCGGGCGTTGAACTTCTGATTGCCATTCTAGTTCTGAGGGACTTGCTGGTTCTGCTTCTTTGGACACTGATGAGCATAGTGACCTACTTCTCCATAGCGGTAGCATGCATTGGGGTTATTGGGTGCACCACTCTTCACATGAGCATTGTTGGGTGTTCCCTGGCGTGTTGCCAGATTGCCATACTGTTGCGGGGGACGCTGATTACCATACTGTTGCTGGTACTGAGGGTGTTGCTGGAACTGGTTACACTGAGGATACTGACCACGGTTTCCCTAGTTAGATTGTCCTTGATTCCTTTGTTGAAAACCCTGCTGGGGATAGGCTCATGGGCGTGTGTTGCTTCTAGAAGCTTGCCCTTGAAGCCTCCTCTTCTTGGCTTCCATCTCTTTGCGCTTATCGTCGATCACAATAGTGCGGTTCACCAAAGACTGAAAATTAGGGTAAGTGTTGGACATCAGCTGAAGCTGTAGTCCATCATAGAGCCCCTTGAGGAAGCGGCGTTGCTTATCCTTATCATCAGCTACATCATTTGGAGCATAGCGTGACAGTTGAGCAAACTTGTCACGATACTCCACCATAGTCATGGATCCTTGCTTAAGGGATCTGAATTTCTCTTGCTTCAATTCCACCAGTCCATTGGGGATATGATATGACCGGAAGTTGTCCTTGAATTCCTGCCAGGTGATAGCAGGAGCATTGTTGGGATGTCCATACTGGAAAGAATCCCACCAATCCTGAGCTGCTCCCTAGAGTTGACCAGAAGCATATAACACCTTCTCAAGATCGTTGCATTGTGCTATGTTAAGTTGCTTCTCCACAGCTCGCAACCAATCATCTGCCTTCATAGGATCTGAGGCATGGGTGAACACCGGTGGGCGACCCTTCATAAACTCTCCATGCTTATCCCTGACCTGAACAGGCGGTAGTCCTCTTGTAGGTTCATCATCCAAGCGCTGCATCATAGCTTGCATCAACTGCGCTTGCATTCCCATCAATTGTTCCATGGTCATAGGTGGCGGTGGTGGTGGATTTATGAGAGCATCACACCCACGACCACGGCCTCTACCTCTTCCTCCTCTTGCGGCCATCTATTTTCCAACAAATGCGCAAAATTTAGAGATTTCCAAATTATAGAGAGCTTACAAAAGATAAGAAACAATGCTGAGAATTTTCTGGACAAGATTCAAATTCAGCAGTTCAGTAAATCTGTCATAACTCGAGTTTTAGAGATCCAACAGAGGTGTACCAAGAATGGTTGGAAAGATTAGGAGATCAGCTACAACTTTTATTTAGATCACTTTTACAGATTCTGACATACACATGGTCATAAATAGAGCTAAACCAAATCTGTTCTGGGTTCCAGTCTGTGCAGGAACATCAACTTGTGACAGCTAGATCTCACAAACCTGAACAGATATTGATGTGATTCCAGAGACATTTGAAAGACACAGAAGTCTAGTTATCTCCACAAAAATTTCAGAATTTTTGGCAGCTCAGATTTCGAGATACAAGATAAAGAACATAGGCAGCTCCAGAAAACAGCACAGCAGAGATAAGATAAAGCAAACCATCTGCATTAAGATTTCATCTAAACTTAAGGTTCCAACCTAAGGAAGTTATGGACATGCGCACAAACTTCAATCAAATAACCAAACTCCAAATCAACCAAGTTCACAACTAAAAACATCTAATCATCAAAGTTCATAAGACCAACAAGTCTAAACATGACTCATGAACTAACAACGTTGTAATCTTAAACAAGACACCTAACACCTATGGGGCGGTGTCAATCATGGTGAATGACCGGCGCTTCTTCTTGTAGATTGGTGGCTGTCCAAGTTGAGCATGTAGTTCATCAACTTGCTTCTGGAGGTGTCTCTTGGCCCTCTATGATGCACGCAGCTCTCCCTTGACTTCTTCATCCACCCCCTGCATAGCATGGACATGCTGCACCGTTGCTTCCAAATTGGGTCACTCTCTGGTGGTGCCAAGACCTGCCAAACACCATCATGATCATTGCGAGGAAGAAACCTAAAACGATCCTCCCTCATGGCCTCAAAGCGACGACCATGGTAGTAGATGTAGGCGTCCTGCGCTGCATCTTCCATGCCATCCAATGCATGGGCCCTCCTGGCAGTGGCACAGTGGACAATCTCCACCTCATGTCCATTCTTAATGTCATTCCAAGCAGTGACAACCAGCTCTACCTTCCAAAAGGTTGCCTCCAAAGGATAGCTAATGGAGGCATGCAGATCAGGGTAGTAGTCATCCAGCACATGGGTGAGGAGGGTGTGGTAGTAGGCCATCTCAGGGGCTGGCTTGAAGTAGTACTTGCACTTCTAGCCTATCTCCTCATCCACCACAGGGACAGCTGGGGATGGCACAGGTGTAGGTGAAGTAGCTGCTGACTCCTCGGGTGTAGCTACTGCAGGATAGACCGGTGCAACAGCTGGAGTAGGAGTAGGTGCAGGTGTCGGGGTAGTCATCTCCTCATCATCGGAGATGATCACAATCTCCTTCTCCACCTGTGGAGCACATGGGGTGAACAAGGCATGGTAGCCAGCAGTGCTGAGGCAAGCGGTCTTCGGGTTATGAGACATCTATAGATTTAAAGTGAGATAGAATTAGAATCAACAATTTTATATAATAGATTAAGGTATGAAAAGCATAAATGTTTTAATAAAATAACAAGAATAAGACAGTAAGCATGAAACCAGAGGAGCAAAGATGCTAAAATGACCGTTTCTATCTAGGCTTGCGTCCTACAGTCAACACGGCTCTGATACCAATTTGTCACACCTAATTTTAAGGATAAAATTGAATGCACTAACTCATGTGTGCCTAGGGATCAGTCACACACACAAGCTGACAAATTATAAAAGAGTATCATCATAGTGTATCTTACATCACGATAATAACATAACTTAGTCTTACACATCATAGCGGAAAATAAAAGATAACTCTTTCTCGTGAACACCATCATAGGGAAGGTCAACTGGTTGACCACAAGTCTAATAATCCTTAGAAAACTCCTCATACCCATTGTCATCTGTTACCCATCCGGGATTTTTATCCAAATATAGAAAATAAACAAGCGTAAGTACTTTCCGTACTTAACAAGATAACATGGGGTTATGAAGCTCAAAAAGGATGACACAGATTTACTGCAGTTAGCACTTTTAGTAAGTCAAGATTTTATTATCAAGTTATGCTTAAGCTCCCATTTATACCCACATAATCGGATATCAGAATCATTTGCATCATATTATCATCGTATACCATCATAAATGAACCACAATGAGTAACCAATTATTCTTTGAGTTTTCCGGGCCGCTCATGACCATGAGCACGGCTGTTATAACAGTTTGTAACCCTCTGTAGGGGTGGTGCACATTCACCGCGAGTCGTGATTCCCATATGCCCAGGTTAATTACTCCCATATCACTGCCAAGGTGAGCGGGCAGGGTACACTATGAAGCCATTTCTTAGGTTTCTCTAACAAGTTAGGGCTACTAGGTTTCCTCGGCAGGCAGATGTTGGGACCCCCTTTCCTATGGCACATATCCATCGCAGCTATACACATAGGAACAGAGGCAGCCCTATACCCAACGTGGCAAGCCCCTCTTGCACCATAAAGGTAACCTCTAACAAGCTAGAAAAGGTCCTATTACTGAGCTAAAGTCAGAGCCATATGACTCTCACGGTTGCACTATCAGTCCCAGCTTTTGCCGACAGATAAGTCCTTATGGAGGGCCAGGAGCAATATGATCAAAGTCATTTGCACCTTTGCCCTATGGATCAGTTGTTATAAAGCATGTATTACCTTCAGTTCCATAGAACTTTTGACCATTGTTTAGATCATGTTCAGTTAGAGCGCTAGCAATCTACCCATATGCAATTAACCCATAGAAGTCAAGGAAACATGTCATCAAATGACTAGAATGTCCTTATGGCGAGCAAAGTTAGACACATGCACATGAGTAAATGATTAAAGTGAATAGGACATCAAGGTAAATCCCATGCTATACTTGCCTTGGTTCACAAACTCCTATTGGTCCTGCTGGTTGTCAAAGAACTCTTGATCTCCAACGTTCTCCTCACCATTTGAACACGACCAACATGGCAACACACAACATTCCAGAAACATTCATGTAAAGCAAACAATCCTATAGTTGGAACAGTACACCAACAATATAGAAAATAAGATAAAATGTTTATGAAAAGAATCAACGTCTCGCTACAATCACGTCAACGTGAAGTTCATGAAAATCGGAGCTAAAACGCGAAAGCTATGAAATAAACGGGGTTTCCTATAGCACTTTATTTAATTAAACCTAACCATGAAATTTAAAAGTTGCAAACTTCATTAACAGTGGTACTAACACATAGATTATGAAATTACAAAGCTAACGTAATTTGAACGGATCAATTCGGAGCTAAAACAAAGTTTTTATGAGCAAAACAAATCTAGTGGCATTTCTATAAATACTAAAAACGTATTTTGGACTAAAACAGTGTACTTTATGTTTTCAAAACGAGAAAGCGTACTTTGGAAACTGCGCTAGGGACGGCGGGTTAGGACTTAGAAAAACCTAGGGTCTCTTAAGCAAAATTGCTAGGGCGAAAGGGTATCGGCCATTCTGGGCCGTCGATCAATCAAGGGACGGCCTAGATTAGAGAAGGGAAGAGAGAGAGAGGGAGGCGCCGGCCAGAACAGTGGCCCGACAACGGCGCTGCCATGGCTGATGGCAAGAACCTCGCCGGCGCACGGGAAACAAGGCCTAGAAGCCTCAGTTTGCGCATCCAAGAACATCGGGGGATAGAGGGGGTGAAGGAGACCTCGGCCTAGCCGAGAATGGGGCCGGTGGACGCGGTTGGCGCGGTGGTTGCCATGGCCGGCGGCCGAAGCTCGCGGGCGCACACAAAACGGCCACTAGAAGCCATGAAACAAGAAACAAACTACACGGGGGGAGAGAGGGAAGAACGGCGAAGCTCACAGCGGGGAGAAACGGGGTCGACGGCGGCTTGGAGACGGCGGTTCACACGGAGGGGCGGACGACAGATCCCGGCGACCTTGGCGCGACAGTTTGCGGCTTCCTCGTGCATGGGCAGGCGTGAAATTGGAACGGGGAGAGCAGCAGGGGGAGCGGAGAAGGGCTCAGCACCCTTTTGTAGAGGCCAGGGCACGGGGGTGTGCCCACGACGCGAGGAGTGAGCGCGGGGTGGTTGCGGCATGGACTCACGCGGCGGTTGCGGGAGGTGGGAGACGGCGCCGATAGGTGGGGCCGGGTTGGCAGCGGCAGAGAGCGGGGCGGAGGCGGGTGGCAAAGGCCACCTAGCTGAGCTGGGCCGGCGTGTTGCTGGGCCGCGCGAGCCAAGGCACGGGCGGTTGTGTGCACAAGGAAGGAGGGGAGCTGGGCCGGCGGCTGCCAGGGAAATGGCCTGTGGGCCAAAAGTGAGGAAGAGATGGAGAGAAAAGAAGAAATTCTTTTTCTTTTTATTTTTAGAGTTTTTCAAAAGTATTTTTCAAATGGATTTGAATTCTTGTTTTCAAATTTGGTCAAACCAATCATCCCAAGAATGAATTTGCAGCAGCATGTATGCATAAAGAGGTTACTAACCTTATAATTGATTTTAATTCCATAAACTATTATTTCCGTAGGTTCAATGCTCACAAAAATTGCTTAAATAAATCAATTTGGCTATTTTAGAAAATGAAAATTTTTAGGGTGTGACAAACATGCTCCACGTCAGCTGGCCCTCTGAGGCGTCCCTCCAGACCATCCTGGAGGAGAACCCAGACTTCGAGTCCCAAGACTCTATGGAGACCCTCATCGACACCTCCACTAGACAAATTCCTCTCCCTTCTTTCCAGGGTGGTGCGATCTTCAACGTCAGCGTCGATAGCCATCCTCGGAATGGCGAGACCAAGGAGGAACGTGCCGCACGCGAGAACCGGAATGTCAACTATGCACAATGCCGAGCAAACAAGCATGCCCTCGTGATGGCCGAGCAGCAACTCGACTCACAAAAGAGGCCACTCCAGCACAACCTCAATGAAGAGTTTCTCCGCGTTGATGGCCACGATGTTTTTAGGACCCCAAGCACCAATCTAGCAGTAGTCACCATCAAGCTCGTCCACCTCCCGCAGACACTCGAGCTCGCCAAGGTCGCTGCCATGCTTAAAGCAGTGCACTGTCAGGTCAACAAAATCCATCAAGATTAGGGACCTTCATACTCCACCACTTTGATTCGCCGATCAGTTGCCATGAGGACCAATCGCCGCCAAAGTCGCTTCACCGACCAGCACCACGACGACAGGCAGCCCCCCTAAGGTGGAGCTAGGGGCAACTACGCCGAACATCACTGCCAACACGACGAGGAGGTCGACCAGGACGTCCGGGTGCACCTCAACAATCGCCGAGATGCACGATGGTGTATCGACGAACACCGATGCGGTGGGCATGAAGACAAAATTCACCTCCGTCAGGAGTACGAACAAGAGTACGGTAACCCAGACTCAGCCATCGAGCCACTCACCGATGGCAACACTACTGATGATGGCGCCAACAACCCCGAGGGGCCTCCGGCATTTACAAGGACGCTCCAAATGATTCAGTGGCCCCGTGGTTTCAAGATCACTAGGGTCGAGCCCTACGAAGGAAGGATGAACCGACATAGTGGCTGCAGGCCTATGCCACTGCTGTCTGCACCGTCGGAGGAGACACCAATGTCATGGCAAACTATCTTCCTATCATGCTGATGCCCGCCGCCATGAGCTGGTTTACCAGCCTTGCCCTGGAATCCATTGGATCCTAGGAGGAGCTAAAAAAAGTCTTCACCGATAACTACATGGCTACGTGCACTCGGCCAGGCACCAAGCATGACCTGAACCGCATCGACCAGAAGCCATCTGAGCTCCTCTACAGCTACATTCGATGCTTTTTCGAGATGAGGAACTCTATCCCCAACATCACAGAAGCTGAAGTCAACACCGCTTTCATCCGAGGACTCCACCACCGCGAGCTCCGCTCAAAGTTCAACCGTAAGCCTCCTACTGGGATTGGCGAGATGATCACAACCGCCAACCAGTACGCTGATGCCGAGGAAGCTGAGGTGTGCTTCAATGAAGATACAGGCAACCAACGCCCAACACGCCGCTATGACGACCGCCCAGCCGACCGCCGTCACAACGACCACCGCTTCGATGACCGTAATTATCACTGTGACAGCAGCCGTGATCGGCAGGAAGGACATAAGACTGGTCAAAATTGCCACCGCCAGCCAGATCACATCATTACTACCATCAACGAACCTTGCGCCAAGTGCAACTACGACGAGCAGTATAGGAAGATCCTCGACGGCCCGTGCCCTCACCATAATTACGTCAAGCACAAGATGAAGGACTGCCTCAGTTTGGCTAAGGAGTTCCAGTACAAGAAGCTGGACAACGACGCCAATGATGGAGACAGAGCTCGCCGACCACCTGGGGGCAACGGCAATGCCTTCCAAGACCACGACAAGGTGGTCGCCATGATCTTCGGGGGTCTCGCCTTCGCCGAGAGCAGAAGGGAACGCAAGCTCACCGCATGGTGGGTGCTCAATGTCTCTACTAAAAACATTGCCGCCAACCCCAGCTATTGCCCATGGTCTAAGGTCCCCATCACCTTTAGTAGGGCCGACCAGTGGGCAGACATTCCCTACATAGGGCATTTTTCCCTCGTCCTCGACACAACTGTACAGAAGGTGCTCTTTAGGAAAGTGCTCGTCGACGGTGGGAGCGCTCTGAATCTCCTCTTCGCCAGGGCCCTAAAGGAATTAGGCCGCGGATTGGCAGATCTCACACTCTCCGATTCCTCCTTTTGGGGTGTGGTACCTGGTAGGGCCTCCAAACCGCTTGGGGAGATCACCCTACCAGTACAGCTCGGCACAGCAAGCAACTACCACGTTGAGCACATTAACTTCTACGTCGCCGATTTCAACACCGCCTACCATGCCATACTTGGTCGGCCAGCTCTGGCTAAGTTCATGGTTGTACCACACTACGCATATCTGGTGCTGAAGATGCCTTCGCCAGCAGGAGTTCTGGCCATGCGGGCCTACCTCTCCATCGCGTACGCCTACGAGAAAGAGAGTCTCGCTCTAGCCTAAGCTACCGACCTCTCCATCCAGATGGCTAGCGTGGTCATCGAAGCCAAGACGCTACCCACCGACGACATGGAGATACTAGAGCTGGAACCTCCTCGGGCCTCCGCCAAGTCCAAGGAAGTAAAGGAGGTTGGCCTCGGGCTCGATGACCCCTCCAAGACCATGAAGATTGGGGCTCACCTTGACCCCAAATAGGAAGGCACGCTTGTCTCCTTCCTACGTGCCAATGCCGACGTGTTTGCTTGGAAACCTACAGACATGTCGGGGGTACCCTGGGAGAAGATTGAGCACTCCTTGAATGTCTCGTCGACCGCCAAATCGATCAAACAAAAACTTCGCCGATTCACGCCAGACAAGAAGGAGGCTAATAGGGTAGAAATAAAATGGCTCTTAGCTGCCGGATTTATAAAAGAAGTGTATCATCCTGATTGGTTAGCAAACCCTATCCTCGTTCAAAAAAACAATAAAGAATGGAGAATGTGTGTTGATTATACTGATCTTAACAAATACTGCCCTAAATACCCCTTTGGTTTGCCTCGGATAGATAAGGTTGTAGACTCCACCGCTGGCTGTGAATTACTCTCCTTCCTTGACTGTTACTCCAGCTATCACCAGATCTCCCTCAAAAAAGAAGATCAGATCAAGACATCATTCATCACGCTCTTCGGTGCGTATTGCTATACCACCATGTCCTTTGGACTCAAGAACGTTGGGGTGACTTATCAATGGGCTATCCAGATGTGCCTTGATTAGTAGATCGGCCACAATGTCGAAGCTTACATCAATGATGGAGTCGTCAAGTCGACGACCGCCAATGATCTTATCGCCGATCTTGAAGAAATGTTCGCCAACCTAAAATGATACCGATGAAAGTTGAACCCTTCAAAGTGCATCTTTGGAGTTCCATCCGGTATACTCCTGGGCTACATTGTCAGCGCACGAGGCATCGAGCCAAATCTCGACAAGGTTTCCACCATCACCAACATGAAATGGCCAACACGCATCAAGGATATACAGAAGCTTATAGGCTGCATGGTTGCTTTAAGCTGCTTCATATCACACCTTAACGAAAAAGGGCTACCTTTCTTCAAACTCCTTAAGGCCTCCGAGCATTTTTCCTGGTCAGAGGAGGCAGATGCAGCTTTCGAGTAGCTTAAGTTGTTCTTACCAAAGCCTCCAATCATGACGACGCCATGGTCCGACGAGACTCTCCTGATCTACATCGCCGCTACATCTCGCGTCGTCAGCACAGCAATTGTGGTCGAACGTGAGGAGGTCGAACACACCTATAAGGTGCAACGTCTGGTATATTTCATCAGTGAGGTTCTTAACGAGCCCAAGACTCGTTATCTTTAGGTCCAAAAGCTGTTATACGCCGTCCTTACTACATCATGCAAACTCCGCCACTACTTTGAGTATTACAAGATCATCGTGGTCACCGAGTTCCCTCTGGGGGACATCCTCTGCAACAAAGAGGCCAATGGCCATATCATCAAGTGGGCTATCGAGCTCGACACTTACTCCATTGAATTAAGAAGTAGGCCTACGATTAAGTCTCAGGCGCTCACTGATTTCGTAGTTGAGTGGACCGAGATCCAAGAGCCCATCGCCGCCACCTGCCCCGAGCATTGGGTGATGTACTTCGATGGCGCTCTTAATATCAATGGTGCTGGTGTAGGCATTCTGTTCATTGCGCCGACCAATGATAAGCTCTGATATGTTCTCCGGATACACTTTGCGGCCTCTAACAACGCCATCGAATATGAAGCATGTCTCCATGGACTCTGTATAAATGTTGAGCTCGGCGTTAAGCGCCTCATGGTATACGGGGACTCCACGCTGGTCATCAACCAGCTCAACAAAGACTGGTCTTGTTCTAGCGAGAAGATGGATGCATATTGCGCCGAAATTAGAAAGCTTGAAGGGAAGTTCTACGGTATCGAATACCACCACATGGTACGCGACCATAATCAGCTCGCCGATTACTTGTCCAAGTTCGGATCCTCTCGTGTCACGATTCCGCCGGAGGTTTTTTTAAGATCTTCTAGTGCCATCCATTAAGGAAGAAAAAGAAATCTAGGAAGTTCCCCCCGCCGAGCAGCTGGTACTTACGGTACCTTTGCCGACTGCCGACTGGAGGGAACAATTCATCAAGTACCTCTCCAGCACCGAAGTACCAGCTGATAAGACTAAAACCGAATGCCTAACCCATCGCAGCAAGCATTACGTGCTGGTAGATGGCAACTTGATGAGGAAAAGTGCCAAGGAAGGGATTTTGCAAAAATGCATCACCCAAGAAGATGGAGTGAAGTTACTTCTTGAAATTCACTCTGGTTCCTACGGCAACCACGCGACATCGAGAACCCTTGTCAACAAAGCTTTTCGAGCAGGTTTTACTGGCCCAGGCCATCACCAATGCAGAAGACCTCGTCCGACGTTGTGAAGGATGCCAATTTTTCGCCAAACAAATAAACGTACCGGCATAAGAGCTACAGACTATTCCAGTTTCTTGGCCCTTTGCATGCTGGGGACTGGACATGATTGGCCCTTTTAAGCCAGCATTAGGCGGCTTCTGGTACGTCTATGTCGCCATTGATAAGTTCTCCAAGTGGATTGAGTATAAACCGCTCGTCTCGGCTACTGCAAAGAAAGCAGTCGAGCTTTTCGAAGATATCGTCCACAGATTTGGTCTCCTAAATAGCATCATTACCAACCTTGGAACTACGTTTACTGGCCATCACTTTTGGGATTTCTATGAAGACCATTGCATCTCTGTCAAATATGTCTCCGTTGCCCATCCTAAAGCCAATGGCCAGGTCGAACGGGCGAACAACATGATACTTGATGCCCTCAAAAAGAGGCTATATCAGAAAGAAGAAAAGCATCCAGGTAGATGGCTCAAAGAACTACTAGCTATAGTCTAGGGGCTGCATACTCAAGCTAGTTGCAGCACCGACGTGTCTCCATACTTCTTGGTCTATGGTTCAGAAGCCATACTACCAGCGGATATTGCCTTCCGAGCACCTAGGGTGGAAAACTTTGATGAAGAGCAAGCCGCAGCTGTTCAGACAGAAGACATTGATAGGGCCAAGGAGGAATGCCTAATCTCTTGCGTCTGCATGGCCAAGTATCTAGAAGGCTTGCGAAGGTACTACAACCGCAACGTCAAAGGTCATTCATTTGCTGTCGGCAACCTTGTTCTCCGCCGAAAGCAGAAAACTGAAGGGATGCATAAGCTCTCCTCCCCCCTGGGAGGGGCCTTACGTCGTCAAAGACGTTACCCGACTAGGGTCTTA
Source organism: Miscanthus floridulus (assembly GCF_019320115.1). Classification (NCBI taxonomy): domain Eukaryota; kingdom Viridiplantae; phylum Streptophyta; class Magnoliopsida; order Poales; family Poaceae; genus Miscanthus; species Miscanthus floridulus. Next base: position 29,485,099 of record NC_089588.1, on the reverse strand, counting down.
TCACCTATGTGACTTAGACGGAACCGATGTTCCTAACACCTAGCACGTTGAGCACCTCATACATTTCTATCCTTGAAATGCCTCAGATATGTACTCTACACTTTATGATGAATAAAGTTTTGATCTCCATAATTTGTCTCCATTTTTTGTCCATTATGGTTTAAATCTCCACTCATGGTCGCCGGGTTTTACATCATTTCATGATGAGCTCCAAAACAAAATCGCCATAACTGCACTGAACACGTTTTCTCCAATTCGCCGAACACATTTTCTCCAATTTGCCGAACACGTTTTCTCCAATTCGCCAAACACGTTTTCTCCAATTCGCCGAATACGTTTTCTCCAATTCGCCGAACACGTTTTCTCCAATTCGCCAAACATGTTTTCTTCAATTCGCCGAACACATTTTCTCCAAATCGCTGAACACATTTTCTCCAAATCACCAACGTATTTCGCCAAACATGTTTCTCCAAATCGCTGAACATTTTGCTCCAAATGTCCAATAGATTTCGTCGATCAGCGAGCAGCATATGTTCTCTTCTATTCTCTTCGGAGAAAACCCAGTCTCTGATCCCTCCCTATACGTGCCACGGGCTCCGCGCTCTGCGTTATGGTTGGTCGGTTGCGGTTCCTTGGTCACGCCTATTCGTCCTACACGTCCACGGGCTCCGCGCCCAATGTTATGGATTACGGGCTAGCTATGGCCGAGAGCTCGGCACAGAGTTAATTGCTCGGACGCCACTTAAATTATGTGTACCTTCAAGTTATTTTGACAACCACCGAGCATCACACATTTTGCTCTGATCTCTATGGAAAAGACCCAGTTTTCAATCTCTCCCTACATGTGCCACGGGCTTCACGCTCTGCGTTATGGGTGGTCGGCTGCGGTTCCTTGGTCACGCCTGTTCCTCCTACACGTGCACGGGCTCCACGCTCGACGTTACGGACTATGGGCTAGCTGAGGCCATGGGAGTCAGTAACGAACCAACTACTTGGACGCTACTTATACTATGTGTAATCGTGTTATGGTTCAAACTATGAAGATTTTTGACGAAATAAAAGCAAACTGCATGCACATGTACCTTATAACATTTAATGCATATATAAGTGTTTTTCGTGTGTTCTAACTATACTGTCCAGATATTACAGATGATAATCTCTAAGCAGATCACCGAGCTTCACCATCGCCACTCGTCTCACCAAACAGGTCTATATCGCCGGCTAGCATTTTCGCTGCATCTTCCACCTCATCTTCTAGCTGCTGGGTCTCCGCCTCGCTCAGCCCTTCGGCAAATCCACCCCCTATCGATTGGAGATCGATAGTCGGGTAGTGGGATGTAGTCACCGCAAGGGCGTGCGTAGCGGCGGTCATAATAGCGTCGCGGTTGAAGCTCTTGAAATTCTCCCACGCTGCCTTGCACCTCTAGATGATGGTGTCCGAATGTTGCCGCCTGCTGTCAGGCTGAGGAGCTGATTCTAGGTCAACACAGTCGAGCACTAGAGTAATTGCGGCGACCACAGCGTCGAAGTTGCCCTTTTGGGTCTTGGCCTCCTACACCAGCACATTGAACTGTGCCTTGACTTTATGACAATAGCCTGCAAACGTTACAATGTTCCGTCATACTAGAAAAATACTTCAACAGTAACTCCAACCAGGAGGTATTCACCTTTTAGCTCCTTGGCCAGTTTGTCTGCTCGCTTTGACTCCTTTGCTTTCTCCTGTCGGACTTGCTCGATGGCTTGGTGCAACTGGCCGAGCTCCGCATCTTGCTCTACCAAAGCAACAATTATCGCCAAAAACATGGCTGTTCAGCAAACACAAAGTACATTCACCAATATAACATACCTATTTTCTGCTTGGATACAATTTTGAGCTGTTCACACTTCTTATCCAACTGCTTGGAGACATTATTCAGCTACTCGGACACAGTGGCTAGCTGCTTGGACTTGCTTTGCAGCTGCTCGGAAGGAGCCGCCAGCTGATCGGATAGGACCCCCTCTGATATTCCAGGTCCTGCACGTTGGACTCTGCAAGGTCTTGCTCGCGCTAGGCCCTCTGAGTGTTCTTCTCCAAGAGGTTCATCGCCTCCTTAAGTTTCTTGTTCTCCTCGACGAGGGGCTCCATCCTCTTTATCAGTTGGTGCCGCTGCTCTGTAGTCCGAGTTATCCCCTGTAAATTTGCAATGCTATTGATGAACTTCGATCTCCCACGCCATCTCTGAGCATTCTAGATGTAGTACTCACCTCGATTTGCTTCATTACTCCGGTGATGGCGGATTTCAACCTCTTCATCTCCCTAGTGGTGTCCTCCTCCTCGATAACCACCACCTTGTCACCATGTTTATGGAGAATTCGAACGGATTGGAGTTGAGGTTCGGCATGCTCAATCTCCTCCACCTCATCCTCTTCCACCATGGCTTGGGGCATAGTCGGGAGGCTCTGTGGTCGGACAAAGGGACCGACCATCCCTGGCGACGCTTCATGCAGCACCGTTTGCTCCTCGGCCGCCATCGGGTTTGCTGCCCTAGACTCTGGCGCATCGCCGGTAACTCTAGCTTTCGCTACCGAAGACTCGACGGTTCCCATCGTTGCCTCGAGCATCGCCGCCGACACGTCTTCTGCTGGCGCCAATCGTTCACCGCTGCCAGGTTTGTCAGCAGTGGCGGCTGACTTTTCTCCTAGCTGTCGAGCACTCGGGGACTCCGGGATGGGGACCGCCGGCGTTGCCCCCACCCCGGTTCAGGCCTCGGTGTTGCACTACATTAGATTGGCTTGTCGGTCACCAAGGAAGTTAAGAAACCATAGCAAAGTAACTCCAAGGCAAGGATGCTTACGGTTTGGTCTGCCGGTTCAATTTCTTGAACTGGTGGTGCCTGCCCAGGCCCCCAGGCATAGTTGTTTGGTCAACTCCCGTGCTTGGGGGGGTATCTGCTCCTCCATAGCTAGCCTCTGCTCTGCTTGTCGCTCTAGGACCCTCTCTGCATGCTGCTCTGGGTTCACCTCCGCCTGTTGCTCGAGGACTCCGGTCATTTGTACCACTAGGGCTTTCGTCATCCGTTGTGCAAGGATCTCCTTCGTTCACTACTCGGGGACTTCATTGTCTCTCCTGGTTTGATCTTCCGTGCGTGCGCTGTGCGGAGGCTCCTTTGTGCTTGGCGGACAAGCTGTTGGAACTTTGTCGTCATCGGACCACTCGAACACCGCAGTCCTTCGCGGTCGAGTGGTCCTATCATCTCCAAGTGAGATGCCGCCCGGTTTGAGGGAAGCAGCACCCGCCATCTTTCTTTTCTTTCGAGCTGGCCCGTCTGCCGCTGCCCTTTTCCCCTGGATCTTCTCCGACACTGGGGACGGACTCTCCGATGAAATACTAACCACCTCCTCTTCGGGCTATGATGGTGGCCGAGAGTCTACCCCTTTCGGCCATTCACTCCTTGGCACGCCCGAGAAGTACACCGCCCAATCCCGCGAGTGGATCTTTGCATAGATGAATTATTTCAGATGGACGAAAACGACGAAAGATGAAAAAAGCAGCAGAAACATAAAACTGAGTTGTTTTACCTGAGGAGGCCAACTCTTGCAGTTAAAGGGCTTCAAATACCCTGACATGTTGAATGAGGCAAACAGAGCAAATAGCTCTGCAGCCTGTTCCTCCACAACGTCTCTCGATAGCATCTCTGGCCTCTCCTGGGTACCATCGGTTTCCCCCTTGAATTCAAAGGCGGGGTGGGCTCTCTCCTTGCAGGGCTGAACGCGGTGCACTATAAAGTTCCCCGCTACCAGTCCATCGTTGGTCTTCACACCTTGAATTATGCTAAGAAGCTCCTTCACTTGCTCCATCTCAGCGCTTCTTGGCATTTCCGACCAGCTCCTTTGGCTTTCCGAGATGTGGTCGGTGTCGTAGCAGATGGCCGGCTGGCTCTGCCTCATGTAGAATCACCTGGTGTTCCAGTTCTTTAGTGATGTATTCAGCGGCACAGTAAGGTATTCCCCCGCCATCCCATCACGCAGCTAAAGGTACACTCCACCAACCACCTTGGAACCACCGCCGCCTCTCTTCTTCAGCCAAAACAGATAGCGGAAAAGGTTGAAGTGGGGGAGGATTCCGAGATATGCCACGCAGAAATGGATGAAGATAAATATGTGTAAAATGGTATATGGGTAGAGATTGCACAGACTGACTACCCAAAGCTCCAGCAAATCCCTAAGGAATGGGTGACCAGGAAATCCCAACCCACGCTAGAAATAATCTTCGAATACCACCACTTCGTCGGTATGAGGTGTTGGAAAGGGCTCACCGAGGGCCGGCCGCCATCCGACGGTAGCGCGGTCAGGAAGAACGCCAGCCTCCATCAGTCTATTCAGCTCCGCTTCTCCCGTACGAGGCGGCACCCATTCTTCGTCACGCCGGGCTTCGGTACTCGCCTTCTTTAGGCTCGTTTTCTTCGATTTGGCAGCTCCCCTCTTCAGCGCCATCCCTCAGATCCGATTAGGGTTTGGCGGCGGAGTCTACTGTGGATGCGAATTTGGAAATGAGAGAGCTTTGGAGGAAGACGAAATGGCAAAGGTGGGAGCGTGGGGTGCGGCGGCGCTGTTATAAAGTACTTTCCTCACCCTTTTCGCATTTGATGGTTTTTGGGAAACCGTTCCCGCAATCTGTGTTTCTTTGGATTCTTCGACGCGGCTTCATGGGCCGTTGCCTGGGCTTTCGCGCATTCTCGCCCAATGCACGCCAACATTTTCGCCGATCGTTATGGCTCAGTAATTGCTACTGAACGGCTGTTACTCCGGTTTTTTCTCCGTAATTCTATTTTCTCCGAAGATGACTGTTGTTTTCTGACCCTGACAACATATGACTACGTCATCTACTGTCAGGCTCGGGGACTAAGTGGGCACACTTCACCTAGCAGTGAATGTGCTCTCCAGGGCTACACCCGGGGACTGGCTGCCTACTCGGCCGATCTTTTAATTTTCTTCTATTTCTGACCCTGGCACCACATGACTACGTCGTCTACTGTCAGGCTCGGGGACTAAGTGGACATACTTCACCTAGTGGTGAATATGCTTGCTTTATACTGGAAGACTCCACGCCCCTTGAGGATGATGAATGTTATCTCCTGCTCTTGTGGTCGGATTCTAAGTAGGCACACTTGGTCTACTGTGAAGAAATTTTTTGTTCCGAACTGGAGCTCCTTGCACCCTTATGGCAAGCCGTACTTGGGTTATGCTGCTCGGCAGTTACTCACAACTGCTCGGCAACTCATCACGGTGGTCGAACCATGAGTTTGACAGCTCGGCTTTGTTTGCACTTGCTCGGACAAGCTCAAGACGACATTGCGCAACGGATACAAGGCGCTCGGGGACTACCTGTGGGGGATACGACCCCGGATAAGACGAAGCCTTGCGGGGCATAATTCTGCTCGACGCTTTCCACAAGACATCCGGAAGATATCCTGAATATACTACGAGATCTGTTAGGATATGTATGATCCCAAGATTCCTGTAATCAGTTATTACTTTTCGGTTATCTATCAGATCTAACCGACTTGTAACCTGCTCCCCGGACTATATATAAGGCGGAAGGACCCCTCCAAACACACGTAACATCAGACCACAGGAGTATGGTATTATGTCATACTGATGGCCTGAACTCTAACTCATGCCTCTGTTGCTTTCTTGTTCTTAATCTCATGCTCCTTTGCCGATCAATCTACCTTCGTCAGATATATGTCAGAGGACTGTCAACGATATCGTGTCAACATCAAGCGACCCCTTGCCGGCAGGCGCGGTGGCTATGGTGCCCGTGCCGGTGGCTGCGTCCACCTCCTCTCCTCCTCCACCGCGCCTCCCTCTCTTCCGGTGACCCCGTCGTTGTCCCGTCTAGGCCCACCACCCTGCACCGCCTGCGGCGTCTCTGTCGTCCGTCTAGGCCCACCACCCTGCACCGCCTGCGGCGTCTCTGTCGTCCTTCCTCCTCGAACAGGTGTAGCGCATCCACCTCTAGATCCAGGCGCTGGAGCTCTTCATCTGTGCTTCCCTCCTTCATCCTTGCTTGGCCATGTGCTAGCCTCCTCAGCTCCACACGACGGCCATTGGGCTCCCCAGCTCCTCACGGGATGCCATGCCTTGTGCATACCACGCGACGATGATGGAGCAGAAGCAGAGGACAGCGATGATAGAGCGGAAGCAGAGGATGGAGGTGGTGTGGTGCTGTCCCTGCATCGCTCGCACAATCAAATCGTAACCTGCCATGGTAGGTGATTTGAAACTGCTTGTGATCTCAGGTCTTTGCCTGTTTTTGTTGCCATCGACATGCTGTCCGTTCAAGAGGCACTAGGACCGTGACCACCTATCCTCTCCATGTCGAATGTGGTGCCATACTCTTCGTCTTCACCACGCCTATAACAGTAAGTAATCCTGATATGCTTCCTCTCCTGTTCTTGATAGCCAATGTAATGTGTTCGACAAAATGCCAAAGCCACAATATGTATATTTTGACTGTAGGTTCATACATGGCCACGTCATGCATATCTATCGCCAAGCTATGAATAAAAAAGGACGTACCTAGTACAGAGAGCTCCCGTTCTGTGCGGGATTTGAGGAAGGGTGTCAGTGACGAGCCTTACCCTCGCCTGTGCAATGCGAGGAGACCGCGACTCGAACCCGGGACTTCCAGTCACAGGCGGTAAGACTCTACCGTTTGCACCAGACCCGCCCTTCATCGCCATGTTATGAATAAATCAGGATATTTCAGATAACTTAATTTACCTTTGCGCTGAGGCAATGTGCTGGTGCAGGTCACACACAAGTATTTTAGCTCATAGTAGCTTTTTCAAATTGGAGGTATTAGCACTACTATGTCTGTTACTGGTATTTCTGAAATTAATTTTAAGAAGCTTGTGGATCTGTATATTTTTTTGCTTTATTAATTATAAGATAAGATGCAATACCTATTTATATGGTCCTATGTTGTACGCTTACTCTGCATGGCGTCTGGCTTCCCCGGCTTGATGGAAGCATCAGCAACATTAGAAGGTGGGGAACTCGCTGCCACGTTGAGCAGCCCGGCGGCTATGCAGGCCACCAACAAATTGTTGTCCCCTCCCCATCCTTTTCCTGTCTCTCCAAGCCGTAACAGAACCGACCAAATCATAAGAACGTAAGTACAAAAACAATCACCGAAGTGATCAAATTCTTGTACTTAAGCTCCCATAATCCCGGTAGTCCGAAAATCACGAAGGATTTCAACCAACTCTCGACATACAAACCAAGACTGTAGTGATTCAACACAACACATCATTCGTTACAACATTTCACAAGTAGCATTCGGATTACATCCATCAGAGTTCAAATAAATATTACAAACCAAGTTCGAATTTGCGGAAGCAACATAGTTTAATACATAACTTCATAGTTTCAAATACATTGCCAAGTCTGAGTCATGTCCCACAAAAGCATCATCAGGTACGAGAACTAGGAGAGACCGCGCCCAACGGTCTAGTCTTCATCCCCAGCCGGGAGAAGGCAATACTTGTAGCAACCAAAGTAGAACTGGTCATCTGCAACATATGGGAGATAAACCCTGAGTACGAGAAGGTACTCAGCTAGACTTACCCGTCAAAACCAGAAATAAAAGACACCAAGGATCATGCAAGGCTTATGAGGTGGGTTAGCTTGACACAGTTGCATAAAAGAGCTTATGAATATAGCAACCAATTTAAACTTAGCATCAAGCTTATCATCATTTACCTATCCACTAGATTAGCACCTGTACTAGAGCACTCACTTATTAGGAGCAAACAATATTAACCATAGCAGGTATAATCAGGATGTCATCATCATATCATCATTTCTGAACCATTATGTTATTTAGTGTATCTACTTTGGAGATAAGCCCGTCAAGTTCTCACTAACCGGGAGAGATGGCGACTCGAATCGAATTACAACTCAGCTGAGGGGGTATTCCTAACCCTCACCCTGACATACTTAGCAAGGGTAGCCGTGGGTCACCTTTGGAACAACTCAGGAACCAAATTCGCGGGTTCGATCAGCGCCAGCACTCTCAGGGATTACCCTTCTGCCAGGACGATCAGGACTTTTAAATCACCTGCCCTTGGACTCACGCCTACGGCTCCCTTCCGAGGCGCACTTTATACTTATTGACTCCCGGCCTGAGGTGAGCTACTCGGCTTCACGGTCGGTCTTCAGACACGGCCAACTAAGAGAGAGGCATGCGTTCAACATGAACAGGAAAGGCTCTAAGATTCAGTCCTTAATCGACACAGACGGAGTCACTGCAAACCGGCAAGCCTCCGTCCGGTCTTCATTTCAAATTAAGACTGGTTCTTTTCCACGATAGCAAATATAGCCAACCGTGCCATATGTATCTTCCTATATCTCGCAGGTGACAGGAAATCACCTGACTTCTACCGTGTTAAAGCAGGGCTAAGCACTACATGAGCCTAAGTTACATAGGATTCAGGGTAACAATATCTGGACAAGGATTGGATAACCAATGCAGCAAGTGTTTGCATCCAACACCTAAACTTAATGCAATAATATATATGTAACAATAATACTTTAACTACATTTCGGAAATTAGGAGGCTTAATATGCTCCGGGGCTTGCCTTTCACAAAGTTGCACGGACGGTGATCCGGGCACTCAACGGCAACCTCGTCTGGCACTTCTCCTGAAGGCTGCACCTCCTGTACCTCCGGTGTCGGCTGCTGCTGCTCACTCGGTTCCTCGAATTCCAGTAGGGTCACTCCTTCCGGTACACCTATTGCATGCCGATGCATAAGATAAATATCATAGATGCATAAGGAATGACATGATGCTCATGATGAATGAATCACAGTAAGTGTTTAACGAAACATCACTGGACACTCGTTTACCGAGTAAGAATAGCTCTATTCAAATCACTTTAAACATGTATCTAACTTAACTTAAAGAACAAGATCAACTTACCTAACTTACATAACCTAAGATAAAGATGCTCATCTTCAGTTAAAGGCCTAACACCTAGGAACATTACCACAAACTTAGAAATAGTAAAGGCATACTTAAATTAACATTTAAAGTTTCATATGCACACAAGTAGTCCCTTAATTCAATCACAACACGAGTTCTACAATTCCAAATGACTTGCATGAGGACATTCTGGAAAGCTTATGAAATTATCTACAAATCATTTGTAAACATCAAAGCATGATTTTTACTTCAACCAAATCGAATTCCAGTAAACCTAGAATCTGTCTAGAAATGACAGGGTTACTAAATTAATTATTTAGTGATGATGCAAAAGCATAACTGGACCAAACCAAGTTTACCAACTTGTTGCACATACTAGAGGAACATCAGAAAGTATAGTGCCAACTTCTAAATAAATTATTTAATGCTCTTTTTTAATTTATTTAGTTAATTAGGTGATTAAAGGAATATATAGTAAAATTGTTCAGAAAAATCTATAAAATTGCAGTAGCTATATCATGCTTCACATAGACTACCATAAAAATGTCAAAGCCATTGGGCAAGTATAACTTGCTGTATCGAAAATAACAGATGGCATGTCTATTTTGAGCATAATTAGGAAACCCTATTGAAAAGTGTCAAGCAACAGATTTCTTATTTTTCCTAGTATCATTCTAACATAAGAATATCACTCACCAAATTTTACCTTTACTGGATCTATAGAAAAATTATGAAAATTCACACAAGATCCATCCATGCAAAAAAGATAATTTTCTATCTCCTACATACAGTGTCCAAAATATATGAAAATTTAACTACAAGCTATTCATGATATGAGCAGTACACCATAAAAATTTTATGCCATTTGGAGCTACATAGAAAAATATATAATTATCCCTATTTCCCACATGATTAAAAGAGATCATTAGCAACTCTATTTTTCATAACAGAACATGGCATATATTATATTTTTAATATAAACTAGACATTATCATGAACTCAAAAAAATTAGAACCACATCATTTGGATCTACCAACTAGGAGATACATATTTTTGAAAATGTACACAAATCTGTGAAATAATAAAACAAAACAAAAATAAGAAAATCAACTCCGCTACTGGGCCGGCCCGAACAGACCCGGCGGCCCACAACATGTGCGCGTACGCAGCCCAGCCTTGACGCGGCCTAGGCTGGCTCCCGCCTGCGTGCGTCAGCGACTGACAAGGCGGTCCCACGGGTTAGCGAGAGAAAACAGGGGGAAGAAAAGGGCGGCGGCGAAGCTCGTCGCCGGCGACTCTTCCGGCGAACCCGATGGCACAGGCGTGCTCCCCACACTAAGGCGCACCCATCTAAGCCCTCATTTCAAACTCTACCGACCCCTAGCAAGGACGATGGCGTGAATGGTGGATGGCGACGCGGTCAGACGATGCTACGGCGAGGTGACGGTGCTACGGCCCTAGTGGCCTGCTCTTCGAGCATCAGTAGCACACGCAGCAGCTAGCGCAAGAGAGAGAGAGAGAGGACAGGAAGGCCACAGTGGTGGTTGGCCACATGGAGCACCAATTCCGGCGAGGTCCCGCCATGGCGGCGGTGGAAGAAACGGCGATTTCGCCCTTACCAAGGCCAAATTGGGACGACGGTGAGGTGGAGGAGGTAGAGAGGAACACGGCGAGGCTTAGGGCGAACTGGGTAATGCATTCTTGCGGTGCATGTGAGCGAGGTGATGGCGGAGCTCCACGACAGCAGTGGCGGAAGCGGCTGCTCACGGTGGAGACGAAGGAAAGGCAAATGGAGCAGGCGAGCGCGTCGAGCAGGCACTGGGTTACATCTGGAGCTCGAACGTGCGACATGGAGGCGTTGGCAGTGCATGTGCGCCACGCGGTGATCAGTTCCTGTGTCGGTCGGCTACGGCGTTCACTGAACGTTTTCTGAAACTTTTCGAATCAGTGCTCGATGACTATGACTGATAGCGCGACTTCAACGATCCGTAACTTCCAAACGGTGGCGATCTGGTTCATGGTATAGTTAAGAAAATGGAAGACCTTAGTGAGTACTACAACTTCTTCAATTGGAGCTCGAGTTGGTTCGGCCTGGTTAGGGAGATACAAGCCTCCAAACATTGGTACACGAAACTGTAATTCACTTAAGGACTTAGAAAATTTCTAAGTATGAAATCAGCATGGAATTCTGACTTGTGGGCCATGTTTGAGCATGTTCTAGCCATTTTCATTAGATGATCATAAAACAACTTTTGTTCCTTGATAAATTAGCTACAACTTTGGTAAAGAGTGCACAGCCATGCAAGGTCTCTAAGTTAGTCTTTTGAATCAGTCAAACAGTGGCACTCTAAGGGTCAATTCAAGTCAAACCTCTCCAAAAGGGCAATTTGGTCATTTTGGTCCACATGAACAATGTCTAAACAATTACCCTAAGTGTAGTTAAGGTGTATTAGACCATAATCAACCACTTTACACAAGTGCTATACCCATGTCAAATGATCACATGTGATGAAACAACAAAACAAGCAATTCACCCAAATGTTGCAATGCAATGTTTCACATGTTTCATTACTTTTGTTGCAAGCTTAACTTGCCACATTCCTACCATGTTGCCATGTTTCAAGGTATGAGAAACTCATGTTGCATTCACATGTTGCACTACTACCATTCTCAAGCAAATCAAGTATGAAACAATCAGAATTTGCGAATGTTGCATATGTATGTTTCAGTGACAATGGCATGATGACATAGATGATGCATATGTTTATGAAATGACATGCAATTTAGTGGAAGCCAAACACCTAGGGTGTTACATAAGCTATGCGATGCACGCCACCAACGACGATGTCACGTCTATGTTTGCAATATAATATTAATAAGACATTTTTTAATTGGTAAATATGATCTAAAAAATTAGATGTATCAGCAATACTCAATTATGCTTCAAATTATAGCTTGAATTTTTTTCTCTTTCTTGATTTGATTTTAAATTCAGAGCTCTTTAACCACGATCAGGACATGGACATCCCTGGTTGTTTGTTCTTTCTTTATTCTTACCAATATGACTGAGTTCATCAGTAATCGTTTTAGTTTGATGTTATTTTTGTTTGTTCAAGGAGTGTGGATTCCATTGCTTGGCGATTGAATCAACAACACTTGACTGCTAGGAATGATGCAGATGACAGTGCCAGGCGATCCAAACACTGCCACTTGCGCCCGTTTGGGCTTGTTTGACTGATAAGCTATGGCTGAAAGTACTGTTGGCTAATTTGGTGTGAAAGAAAAATACTGTTTATTGGCTAAAAAAGTACGACTTATAAGCCAAACAAGTCCAAGCGAACAGGACGTTGACTGCCAAGAATGTTGACGTTTGCATCAGGTTTGTTGCATCGATTGTTGAAGTTGTCCATGTACCGTCGCTCCTCTTTTTTGAAGTCCTCACCATTGTCACCTACTTCAAACTCAATAGGTTTTCTTCTCTTATCAGCGTAGCTCTTTTGTCTAGCCTGAGCAGCAGTCATATTCTTCTATATAGTTTGGACTTGCTCTTTGGCTTCTTTTACAAAATCAATACCATAGAATCTTCTTTCTCCGGGCTCCACCTAGTTCAAAGGAGTTCTACACTTGTGGCCATATAGAGCTTCAAAAGGAGCCATTTTGATACTCTCTTGATAACTATTGTTATAAGAGAATTCAGCGAGAGGTAACCATTCCTCCCAAGAGCCTTTGCAAGAGATAAGATAAGCTCTAAGCATATCTTCAAGAATTTGATTAACACGCTCAATCTGTCCTGATGTTTGCGGATGATAGGCAGAACTACGGATTTGGTGAGTGCCAAGGTTCTAATGTAAGCACTCCCAAAAGCGAGCCGTGAATTGCGGTCCTCTATCATAAACAATGGATTTGGGTACACCATGGAGACGTACCACTTGTTGAAAGTAAATCTCAGCATAATTGTGAGGGTGATAGGTAGACTTGACCGGAATAAAGTGAGCAGATTTAGTTAGACGATCTACGATTACCCAGATGGAATCACAACCCTTTTTGGTAGTGGGTAATCCAACAATAAAATCCATGCTAATTTCTTCCCACTTCCAGCCAGGAATAGAGAGTGGCTACAATAATCCGGGCCTCATGTGAATAGCCTTGACTCTGCAACAGTTATCACACCTTGCCATGTAGGCTGTGATTTCTTTCTTCATCTTGGTCCACCAATAATATAGCTTGAGATCTTGATACATTTTACTACTACCAGGATGGATAGACAATTTAGAAGAATGGGCCTCAGCCATAATTTGATTTCTAAGTTCTTTGTCTTTGGGTACCACAAGCCTATCATTAAACCAGAGAATTTCTTTGTCATCGACCCTAAAGTGCTTGGTCTCCTGATCTTTCATCTTCCGCTTGATATGAAACACACCCACATCAGTCTTTTGGAGTTCGATAATTCGACTTCTAAGAGAGCAATCCACAGTGATATTGTGGAGTACTACAGGATGAAGGAGGTGTGCTAGATGAAAGTCTTCACTAACTAAGGAATTGCAATGGGCCTTTCTGCTTAAGGCATCAGCAACCACATTGGCCTTGCCAGGATGGTAGTGCACTTGAAGGTTGTAGTCTTTGATTAATTCTAACCATCGTCGTTGATGCATGTTCAACTCGGGTTGAGTAAAGATGTACTTGAGACTTTTATGATCCGTATAGATGTTGCACACATTACCTAGCAAGTAATGTCTCCAAATCTTCAGGGCATGAACAACCGTGGCTAGCTCTAAGTCATGGGTAGGATAATTGATTTCATGCTTTTGAAGCTGGTGCAAAGCATAAGCAATGACCCGGCCCTCCTGCATAAGAACACACCCCAAACCGGTGCCACATGCATCACAGTAGACATCAAAAGGCTTCTCGATGTCAGGTTGTGCCAATACAGGAGCAGAAGTTAGTAAGGTCTGCAAAGTGTGGAAAGCCTCTTCACACTTCGGAGTCCACACAAACTTCTCATCCTTTTGAAGTAGTCGAGTCATGGGCTTGGCGATTTTAGAGAAATCCGGGATAAAGCGACGATAGTAACCAGCCAAACCCAGGAAACTTTGGACTTCTGTGACCATAGTAGGTGCCTTCCACTCTAGGACTTCTTGCACCTTAGTAGGGTCCACCGAAATTCCATCTCTAGATAACAAATGACCTAGAAAAGGTATCTTGTTCAACCAAAATTCGCACTTGCTGAACTTAGCATAAAGCTGGTTGTCATGTAACTGAGTTAAAACAATTCTCAGATGTTCAGCATGCTCTTCTTCATTATGAGAATATACAAGGATATCATCAATGAACACGACGATGAACTTGTCCAGTTCCGGCATGAATACTGAATTTATCAGGTACATAAAGTGTGCCGGAGCATTTGTCAACCCAAAGGACATGACAAGGTATTCGAACAAGCCATATCGAGTAGAGAAAGCTGTCTTAGGTATATCTTCAGGATGGATTTTGATCTGATGGTAGCCAGACCTCAAATTGATCTTGGAGAATACCTTAGCTTTGGAGAGCTGATCAAATAGAATATCAATGCGAGGAAGAGGGTATTTGTTCTTGATAGTAACAGCATTAAGGGGGCGATAATCCACGCACATGCGTAGAGGCTCGTCCTTCTTTACAAAGATAGCCAGACAACCCCAAGGAGAAGAACTAGGCCGAATCAAACCTTTCTTTAATAGCTCATTTAACTGACTCTTCAGCTCCGCCAACTCAGTGGGCAGTATTCTATAGGGCCTTCGAGAAATAGGAGCCGTACCCAGAATGAGTTCTATCTTGAATTCTATATCACGGTCCGGAGGTAATCCAGGCAAGTCATCAGGGAAGACATCTAGAAACTCACAGACAACCGGTATATCTTCAATGGCTTTGGCTAGGGTAGCATTGGCGGTATTATGGATAGAGATATCATGAGGTAACTGCACTAGAAAACCCTTCTTATCCACAGGATCTCTCAACATTACCACATGGTTGATGTATCGATCAACACTCCATTCCCGCTTATCCACTTCATTCCTAGGATTACATCGATTCCTACCCCCGGTAGAACTACAAGATCCGTAAGGAACTCTCGATCCCCAATCTCAATCTTTACATCTTTAACTACTTGGTTAGTCAGGATATTATTTCTAGCAACACTAATACAATAACCACCCTTGACAATGGTAATCACATTCATCTTATGCTTAGATGCAAAAGTAGAACTCATAAAGGAATACGAAGCACCCGAATCAAAGAGCACAACTGCAGGGTGATCATTAACAAGGAACTTACCAGCAGTGACCACTTCACCAGCAGGAATTTCCTCCATAGTAGTGTAGTGAACATGCCCCTGACGGATGTTTCCCTAAGCATTCTGCTTGGAAGGATAGGGACACTTATTAGCCCAGTGACCAGGCTGGTTACAGTTCTAGCACGGCCTATTTGCTGGCGGGACATTGGAGCTACCCTGCCCAGAGGTATTCTTTGGCAAGGAAATTGTGTATCCCTTGCGAAAACTAGTTTTAGCTTGATTCTTCTTCTGAGGAGGGTGGTACCAGACATTAGCATTGGGTGGACGATACTGGGTCTTGGATACCACTGGTGCCTTAGACTGAGAAGCACCTGCCTCAAAGTTTCTTTTACGGGTCTTGGAAGCAGCATATATCTTATCATTATTCTCCTAAGTCAGGGTGTCACTGATAAACTCATTGAAGGTGACACACTTGCAGTTGCCCATAGACTTCATCAGTTTAGAGGAAAGTCCCCTCTTAAAACTAGCTATTCTTTTGGCGTCAGTATCAATGAACTTGGGAGCATACCTCGCTAGGTTGTTGAATGCCTGGAGGTATTCATTAAGACTCTTGTTGCCTTGGGTTAGCTTCATAAACTCGGTATGCTTAATGGCCATGAGACCAGGAGGGATAAAATGTCCCCAGAAAGCTGTCTAGAACTGGTCCCAAACTATCTCGACGTTTGCAGGGAAGGTGGTCCTATGATGGGTCCACCAGATGCCTGCAGGGCCTTGGAGCTGGTGTCCTACATACAAGGCCTTCATACCTTCTGTCAAACGGAGCAATCCAAACCTTTGCTCTATCATGCTCAACCATTCATCAGCTTGTAATGGTTCTTCTGCCTCTCTAAAGATAGGATGCTTTGTGTCCATGAAGTCCTTAAAGCTGTTGTACTGGTTCAGCTTGGGTCCCTGGCGAACATGTCAATCCTCGCGGTTAGCCATTTGGCGCATAGCCTCAGCTAGCATGCGCTGACTTTCGACAACTGTCTGCATTAGCTCAGCTGGTGTGGGCGGTGGAGGAGGTGGTTGTTCCTCATCTCCCATGCTATGGCCACGATGAAGGTTATAAGCCATCTGCAAAATGTATAGCCAATGAGCACTGACGATGTGGAAATTTTTGTAGATGAATTGTATAATTATGCCAAACTGAGTCCATTGGAGAGAATGCATTTATATAATCAACAGAGGCACAATCATTCATCATATTCACACAACTCATCAAGCGCATCAATTGACACATAAATGCGATGAACTTAACCAACAGCGAGATCTATAGACCGCAAAGACGAAATTCATCAAAAGCTCACATACGTGGAGCATAACACGTTTGATAGGTTACATCCAAGCCATAGTGGTTCCAAACTTTCATCCAAAATAACATAGGGTCCGATATTACATCCCAACGATTAACTTATTACAAAGCTACTCGTTCATGCATGAGGATCAACAAAAGACTAGCTCTAGCGCATTAGCTAAGTAGTAAGCTAAACTACGCATCATCCTCAGAGTCTATGTCGAAGATCTCTCCTCCATCTTCATCACTAGCAGGCTCTAACTCCTCATCTTCCTCCTCTTCAGGTGGAACGTCCTCAGGTCCATTGACCTCCATGTCATCATCACCTTTAGCCATGATGACACCAGAGCCCATCTCATCCTCATCATCAGGTGGAGGAGAGGGTGAAGTTGATTGTGTAACAGGTGAACCTCCTCATGGAGATGGTCATTGTACTCTTCGGCAACTACCAACTGCTGCTCTAGCTCCACCTATCGTGCTCTCAACACATTCTCTTCGTGCCAGGCTTCATTCCGTTGGTTCATCATGTGAATCAACATACGTTCACAGTTGCGGTGAGCAACTGTCAACCTCTGAACCTCCAGAGTCTCTTGGTCCCGTTCCTGTGTTACTTGCTCCAAACGGTGCTGAGTTGCATTCCTCTCAGCAGTCACCTAGGCCAGCTCTGTCCTCAGCCTTTCCGCCTCAGTAGGCTTAGGACGGGGCTCATGAGAAGCTAACCGGTGACGAGGTGCCCTGCCTCCAGCGGACGTGCGAGCAGTGAGTTTCATGCACGCCATCTGTAGCAAAAAGTTGCAACATACGGGGAGAATCATTTAAGGGATACGAAATTTAATTAGTCGAGACCATCAATTTTAAAGGAGTAAGGCAAGAAATGCCATGTATGCTTGAACATGATGCATGCACGATCCGTACGTCCTCACAACCCTAGAAAAATTTAAAGGCTAGCGAATATATGGTGGCATACATATGTTCTCTCGTATATGGTATCTAGTCGATCTACAACGATACATTGTTAGTGTACCTATAGAAAATTTCATTTCAGCCCAATAATTTCCCAAAAAGGCATTTAAAGTAAGCAGTAAACTAAATACTTTCATACATACATCCCCCGATGCATATACTCTAGTATCACAGCTACCCGTCAGAGATACCCACATTTAAGTACTCTCATAGATACATGATCGAACATGTAAGTATGCGAGCAACCACAACTACTCTCCCCTAGACCGACGGTTGGACGGTCATGCTCTCACAACTCCCACTTACCAGAGCATAGAAGTATTTTGATCCATACATTACCACCCAAGCGGATGGCATCCATACAATAGCACGCCGTATGGACAACGAAACAGAAACAAGTAGGAACCCCCAAGTTAGTACTTTAATAAGCCACCTAAGAGTCCTTATTTGGGCACAAGGGATATGACCACTGGCAATACTTAGTGTTTAATTTAGAATTTTCATAAATATTTTTGTTTTAAATACACAAATGACATGTTTAGTGTTAAATCTTGCTCTGATGCCAGCTATAACAGAACCGACCAAATCATAAGAACGTAAGTACAAAAATAATCACTGAAGTGATCAAATTCCTGTACTTAAGCTCCCATAATCCCGGTAGTCCGGAAATTACGAAGGATTTCAACCAACTCTTGACATACAAACCAAGACCGTAGTGATTCAACACAACACATTATTTGTTACAACATTTCACAAGTAGCATTCGGATTACATCCATCAGATTTCAAATAAATATTACAAACCAAGTTCGAATTTGCGGAAGCAACATAGTTTAATACATAACTTCATAGTTTCAAATACATTGCCAAGTCTGAGTCATGTATCACAAAAGCATCATCAGGTACGAGAACTAGGAGAGACCGCGCCCAACGGTCTAGTCTTCATCCTCAGCCGGGAGAACGCAATACTTGCAGCAACCAAAGTAGAACTGGTCATCAGCAATAGGTGGGAGATAAACCCTGAGTACGAGAAGGTACTCAGCTAGACTTACCCATCAAAACTAGAAATAAAAGACACCAAGGATCATGCAAGGCTTATGAGGTGGGCTAGCTTGACACAGTTGCATAAAAGAGCTTATGAATATAGTAACCAATTTAAACTTAGCATCAAGCTTATCATCATTTACCTATCCACTAGATTAGCACCTATACTAGAGCACTCACTTATTAGGAGCAAACAATATTAACCATAGCAGGTATAATCAGGCTGTCATCATCATATCATCATTTCTGAACCATTATGTTATTTAGTGTATCTACTTTGGAGATAAGCCCGTCAAGTTCTCACTAATCGAGAGAGACGGCGACTCGAATTGAATTACAACTCACTTGAGGGGGTATTCCTAACTCTCACCCTAGCATACTTAGCAAGGGTAGCCGTGGGTCACCTTTGGAACAACTCAGGAACCAAATTCATGGGTTTGATCAGCGCCAGCACTCTCAGGGATTACCCTTCTGGCAGGACGATTAGGACTTTTAAATCATCTGCCCTTGGACTCACGCCTACGGCTCCCTTCCGAGATGCACTTTATACTTATCGACTCCTGACCTGAGGTGAGCTACTCGGCTTCGCGGTCGGTCTTCAGACATGGCCAACTAAGAGAGAGGCATGCGTTCAACATGAACAGGAAAGGCTCCAAGATTCAGTCCTTAATCGACACAGACGGAGTCACTACAAACCAGCAAGCCTCCGTCCGGTCTTCATTTCAAATTAAGACTGGTTCTTTTCCACGATAGCAAATATAGCCAACCGTGCCATATGTATCTTCCTATATGTCGCAGGTGACAGGAAATCACCTGACTTCTACCGTGTTAAAGCAGGGCTAAGCACTACACTAGCCTGAGTTATATAGGATTCAGGATAACAATATCTGGACAAGGATTGGATAACCAATGCAGCAAGTGTTTGCATCCAACACCTAAACTTAATGCAATAATATATATATGTAACAATAATACTTTAACTGCATTTCGGAAATTAGGAGGCTTAATATGCTTCGGGGTTTACCTTTCACAAAGTTGCACGGACGGTGATCCGGGCACTCAACGGCGACCTCGTCTAGCACTTCTCCTGAAGGCTGCACCTCCTGTACCTCCGGTGCCGGCTGCTGCTGCTCGCTCGGTTCCTCGAATTCCAGTAGGGTCACTCCTTCCGGTACACCTATTGCATGCCGATGCACAAGATAAATATCATGGATGCATTAGGAATGACATGATGCTCATGATGAATAAATCACAGTAAGTGTTTAACGAAATATCACTGGACACTCGTTTATCGAGTAAGAATAGCTCTATTCAAATCACTTTAAACATGTATCTAACTTAACTTAAAGAACAAGATAAACTAACCTAACTTGCATAACCTAAGATAAAGATGCTCATCTTTAGTTAAAGGCCTAACACCTAGGAACATTACCACAAACTTAGAAATAGTAAAGGCAT
Source organism: Miscanthus floridulus (assembly GCF_019320115.1). Taxonomy (NCBI): domain Eukaryota; kingdom Viridiplantae; phylum Streptophyta; class Magnoliopsida; order Poales; family Poaceae; genus Miscanthus; species Miscanthus floridulus. The sequence goes on along the minus strand of NC_089588.1, from coordinate 29,465,065 downwards.
ACTTAAATTAACATTTAAAGTTTCATATGCACACAAGTAGTCCCTTAATTCAATCACAATACGAGTTCTACAATTCCAAATGACTTGCATGAGGACATTCTGGAAATCTTATGAAATTCTCTACAAATCATTTGTAAACATCAAAGCATGATTTTTACTTTAACCAAATCGAATTCTAGTAAACCTAGAATCTGTCCAGAAATAACAGGGTTACTAAATTAATTATTTAGTGATGATGCAAAAGCATAACTGGACCAAACCAAGTTTACCAACTTGTTGCACATACTAGAGGAACATCAGAAAGTATAGTGCCAACTTCTAAATAAATTATTTAATGCTCTTTTTTAATTTATTTAGTTAATTAGGTGATTAAAGGAATATATAGTAAAATTGTTCAGAAAAATCTATAAAAATTGCAGTAGCTATATCATGCTTCACATAGACTACCATAAAAATGTCAAAGCCATTGGGCAAGTATAACTTGCTGTATCGAAAATAACAGATGGCATGTCTATTTTGAGCATAATTAGGAAACCCTATTGAAAAGTGTCAAGCAACAGATTTCTTATTTTTCCTAGTATCATTCTAGCATAAGAATATCACTCACCAAATTTTACCTTTACTGGATCTATAGAAAAATTATGAAAATTCACACAAGATCCATCCATGCAAACAAGATAATTTTCTATCTCCTACATACAGTGTCCAAAATATATGAAAATTTAACTACAAGCTATTCATGATATGAGCAGTACACCATAAAAATTTTATGCCATTTGGAGCTACATAGAAAAAGATATAATTATCCCTATTTCCCACATGATTAAAAGAGATAATTAGCAACTCTATTTTTCATAACAGAACATGGCATATATTATATTTTTAATATAAACTAGACATTATCATGAACTCAAAAAATTAGAACCACATCATTTGGATCTACCAACTAGGAGATACATATTTTTGAAAATGTACACAAATCTGTGAAATAATAAAACAAAACAAAAATAAGAAAATCAACTCCGCTACTGGGCCGGCCCGAACAGACCCGGCGGCCCACAACATGTGCACGTACGCAGCCCAGCCTTGACGCGGCCTAGGCTGGCTCCCGCCTGCGTGCGTCAGCGACTGACAAGGTGGTCCCACGGGTCAGCGAGAGAAAACAGGGGGAAGAAAAGGGCGGCGGCGAAGCTCGTCGCCGGCGACTCTTCCGGCGAACCCGATGGCACAGGCATGCTCCCCACACCAAGGCACACCCATCTAAGCCCTCATTTCAAACTCTACCGACCCCTAGCAAGGACGATGGCGTGAATGGTGGATGGCGACGCGGTCAGACGATGCTACGGCGAGGTGACGGTGCTACGGCCCTAGTGGCCTGCTCTTCGAGCATCAGTAGCACACGCAGCAGCTAGCGCAAGAGAGAGAGAGAGGACGGGAAGGCCACAGTGGCGGTTGGCCACATGGAGCACCAATTCCGGCGAGGTCCCGCCATGGCGGCGGTGGAAGAAACGGCGATTTCGCCCTTACCAAGGCCAAATTGGCACGCCGGTGAGGTGGAGGAGGTAGAGAGGAACACGGCGAGGCTTAGGGCGAACTGGGCAATGCGTTCTTGCGGTGGCGTGTGAGCGAGGTGACGGCGGAGCTCCACGGCAGCAGTGGCGGAAGCGGCTGCTCGCGGTGGAGACGAAGGAAAGGCAAATGGAGCAGGCGAGCACGTCGAGCAGGCACTGGGTTACATCTGGAGCTCGGACGTGTGACATGGAGGCGTTGGCAGCGCATGTGCGCCATGCGGTGATCAGTTCCTGCGTCGGTCGGCCACGGCGTTCACTGAACGTTTTCTGAAACTTTTCGAATCAGTGCTCGATGACTATGACTGACAGCGCGACTTCAACGATCCGTAACTTCCAAACGGTGGCGATCTGGTTCATGGTATAGTTAACAAAATGGAAGACCTTAGTGAGTACTACAACTTCTTCAATTGGAGCTCGAGTTGGTTCGGCCTGGTTAGGGAGATACAAGCCTCCAAACATTGGTACACGAAACTGTAATTCACTTAAGGACTTAGAAAATTTCTAAGTATGAAATCAGCATGGAATTCTGACTTGTGGGCCATATTTGAGCATGTTCTAGCCATTTTCATTAGATGATCATAAAACAACTTTTGTTCCTTGATAAATTAGCTACAACTTTGGTAAAGAGTGCACAGCCATGCAAGGTCTCTAAGTTAGTCTTTTGAATCAGTCAAACAGTGGCACTCTAAGGGCCAATTCAAGTCAAACCTCTCCAAAAGGGCAATTTGGTCATTTTGGTCCACATGAACAATGTCCAAACAATTACCCTAAGTGTAGTTAAGGTGTATTAGACCATAATAAACCACTTTACACAAGTGCTATACCCATGTCAAATGATCACATGTGATGAAACAACAAAACAAGCAATTCACCCAAATGTTGCAATGCAATGTTTCACATGTTTCATTACTTTTGTTGCAAGCTTAACTTGCCACATTCCTACCATGTTGCCATGTTTCAAGGTATGAGAAACTCATGTTGCATTCACATGTTGCACTACTACCATTCTCAAGCAAATCAAGTATGAAACAATCAGAATTTGCGAATGTTGCATATGTATGTTTCAGTGACAATGGCATGATGACATAGATGATGCATTTGTTTATGAAATGACATGCAATTTAGTGGAAGCCAAACACCTAGGGTGTTACACAAGCTATGCGATGCACGCCACCAACGACGATGTCACGTCTATGTTTGCAATATAATATTAATAAGACATTTTTTAATTGGTAAATATGATCTAAAAAATTAGATGTATCAGCAATACTCAATTATGCTTCAAATTATAGCTTGAATTTTTTTCTCTTTCTTGATTTGATTTTAAATTCAGAACTCTTTAACCACGATCAGGACATGGACATCCCTGGTTGTTTGTTCTTTCTTTATTCTTACCAATATGACTGGGTTCATCAGTAATCATTTTAGTTTGATGTTATTTTTGTTTGTTCAAGGAGTGTGGATTCCATTGCTTGGCGATTGAATCAACAACACTTGACTGCTAGGAATGATGCAGATGACAGTGCCAGGCGATCCAAACACTGCCACTTGCGCCCGTTTGGGCTTGTTTGACTGATAAGCTATGGCTGAAAGTACTGTTGGCTAATTTGGTGTGAAAGAAAAATACTGTTTATTGGCTAAAAAAGTACGGCTTATAAGCCAAACAAGTCCAAGCGAACAGGACGTTGACTGCCAAGAATGTTGACGTTTGCATCAGGTTTGTTGCATCGATTGTTGAAGTTGTCCATGTACCGTCGCTCCTCTTTTTTGAAGTCCTCACCATTGTTGCACGCATACATGAAGCCATGGGGGCAGAAGACGAAGGGAAGTGCAGCACATACAGATCGTATTCATTGAACATCACATCAAGGGAAGGTGAGTTTATTGACATCCAAAGTCATTTCTTTAGTCTTTCATTTTAATCCTCTATATCCAACAACATCCCATGTCATTCAGTTTGAAGCAAGAGGTGTATTGAATAATCTGCTGCTTTCTTGTGTGAACGCACGATAAAGGAAGGTGGCGCCGAAAAGACTCCCTGCTGTGGTATTGTAGCCATAGCAGGGGCAGACGTCGAACGGCTCTCCTACCGCACTGTAGCCACAGTAGGGGCAGGCCTCAAAGTCAGCCCTGCTGTCACATCTAGTCACTGTAGCAACATGGCAACTGTACTTAGGATTAGATGGGTAGAGTTGTATATATAGTTTGCCACTGCAACTTAGTAAAGAGAGCGGGTTCAGTTTTGCCATCTCCTCTACAAAGCTCTGGTCAACGTTGGTGCTTATGCTGTGTGTGTGCTCTGTTCTCTCTCCTTTCTTCTACCTCTAGCCTTTGTGTGTGGTCGGACAACGATAGTCATGGTCGGCAACGCTGGTGAGTGGTCGACTCACCCGTGCTGATGATCCTGTGGGCTAACAAGGTGGACTGAGACAAGTACCCTACAGGAGTGCAGTCTCAGTTTAATACTGACAAGCACATTTTTTGTTTTGTTTTTTTCCTCCAGGTAGATTGAGAGATAGCATATAGAAATATTGTCTGACAACAGCCCCACTATCATTCATCTGGTTGGAAAATAGGATCATATTTTTCATGTCACATAGAAAACATTAATGCATTTATCGATCATGTTGTTCATCTCTCTGATTAGTAAAATGCAATAGAAAAAATTTAATTAGCTGTAGCTGCAATACTCAGTTACGCTTTTTATTTTATCTTACCGCCTTTTGTTTCGACTAATTTCAGAATGGCTAAATAGAGCACAATGAATCTGAATGATGACTGTGTTTGATCTCTGATCAAATGATTTTTTTATAGATAAGTTTTGTTCAATAGTCATCATTAGAATGAATCTTCTATATTGCTCATGTCGCTTTTCCTATTCCTGGATGTCAGATCAATCTACATTGAAATAAGAATATTGGGTGGGTTCTATTTGAAAAGTTTAGTCATGTTATTGATGTTATATTTGCAGGGATATAGATTTGGAATTGCCTCACTTGTCATCATACACTACGTCACACAGGGTTTGTAGGGGCGGTTCTAGAGGGTTTATAGGGGCGGTTTGGCCAGCCGCCCCTACCAAAGCGTGGCTACAAATCGCCAATTTGTAGGGGCGGTTCCTAGACCGCCCGTACAAATCGATTTGTAGAGGTGGTTGGTCCCCTAAAAATCGATTCATAGGGGCGGCTGATAACATCAGCCGCCTCTACAAAATCGATTTATAGGGGTGGCTGTAGTACCAGCTGCCCCTATAATACCTGTTTGTAGGTGCGGTTCAGTCTAGAACCGCCCCTATAGTACATTTTTCCGTCAAAAAAATTAAAATTTACAATTTAAATTCGACCAGAAAACACACACACACACACACACACACACACACACACACATATATATATATATATATATATATATATAATTCAAATATGACTGTCGATGTTTCACCACCGATAGCTGCCTCGGGGGTACCCGGGGCAGTATGTTCGGGCTTTGGCGTATGCTGAACTCGATGGTTAACGCAAGAGACAGTCGATTTATCCTGGTTCAGGTCCTCGATCGTAGATCGAGTAATAACCTTACGTCCAGTCGGCGTTAGCCTTTGCGTTGGATTGATTGTAATGTGTTGCGTTGTGTTGTGTTGTACAATTGTTCTCTCCCTCTCAGGAGCCCTGCCCTCCTTTATATAGTCAGGAGGCCAGAGTCCTAGTCGGTTTATAATGAGATTTCCTAGTAGGATTACCTAATAGTTCTACTACTATGATTATGTGGGAAGAATCCTAGTTGGACTAGATCTTTTTTCTACCCTGCGGGGTATCCTGTGGGTCCCGCATCGACAAGCCCCCGAGCACTTCATGGTTGAGCTCTGAAAATCTCGCTCTGCTCCTTCTGGTCTTGTTGAGTAGGAACAAAATATCATCCGAGCGTTTTCTGAAGTGAAACCTTGTAGCGCTTCTTGGGATCTTTGGGTGGTGAGTGCTTTTGAAGAAAAAGTGCATCCATCTGGTTGTAGCCCCCGAGCCTCTTGCTATTTGGAACAAGGAGCTAGAGGATCTTGTTTTGAAGTTGCCCTGATTGTTCGTTGAAATTTTATCAAAAAGAACTCGCTCGAACATGGCCTGTTCCGGGTTCTTTTTGCCGTAATGTCTTGAAGTGGTCTGCGTTGAGGAAGCCTATTGGTGACGTGCGCTTTTTCGAAGAAAAAGTGCACTCACTGAGTGTAGCCCCCGAGCCTCTTGCTATTTGGAACAAAAAGTTGGAGGGTCTTGATCCTTTATGTTGTTTGAAAATTTTGTATTCTGAAGTAGTCCCCGAGACTTGGATTACGTCATCATCCGAGTAGTTTTGCGGTAAGCAGCCTCCGAGCTTATGTCAAAGAATTGCACTCACTGAGTGTAGGCCCCGTGCTTTCTCCGAGTTCTTCTTTTTAGAAAAGAAGTCGGATGAAGAGTCTTGATGTGTCGTCGTTGTAGTCTTGAGTTTCTTGTATTCTTGGTCTTTTGTCTTTGGTTCCGAGCCTCCGGGAATAGGTGAAAATTAAGGCCGAGCTCCCTAGCTCAGTGTTGTTTAAGCTATGATGCCGTCCAAGCCCCCGAGCGTATATCCGTGTTGTTTTGTTCAGGAAGAACTCGGATGCATGGTTTTGGCGTATTCTTTGATAGTTTTGCTGTTGTCAGATGTAGTTGTATGGTGGTGGTTGAGTGTAAATGCCTTTTGTTCACGGGTTGTACTGTGCTGGTATATTCTTCCGAATATGCCCGTCTTCGAGTACCGCTTCCTCTCGCCTGAGTCGTCCATTATTGTGTCCTGTCTTTTCACCGTGTCCTTTGTTAGGCCTATTTCGTTGGTACTCCTAGTCCATGTGCGCCGATCCTTTGGTCTATAAATACTGTCCCTGAGTGCTTGTTTTCATTCATTGGATATTCTGTTGAAACCTTGGTGGTCATGAACATGGTAGTTTGTGAAGTAGAGCAGCCCCTGGGCATGTTTTGTACTTTCTGTGTCTTGTCGTAGATGGAGGAAGTCTTGTGATAGGGATTAGAGGTAGGCTGATCCCGCGACAGCATTGTGCCAGGATGTACGTGGTGGTAGTTGGAGGAAGTCTTGTGATATGGGCTTCGTTCCTTCATCCAGTAGTTCTGGGTTGATCCTCGTCGCCTGTCTTGAGACCGTCCGGTGCAGATCAACACCATATCCAGCATCATATCGGTCTTGGGTAGACAGATGCCTGCCGGTCTTCTATGCTCCATGTTGCCCTGCCGTGCTGTCGATTTCCGCCTTGGATGCACTGCGTTCGTCCTTTGAAGAAAACAGTGTAACTGATGGCGGTTTGTCCTTCGAGGAGTAATTTGGGACACGTAGTCGTTCTAGAGCCTAGTTGTGTCCGTGTTCCTCTTTGCTACTTTGCTTTTCATGGTGCTGAGTTCGTTGGGTCTTGTAAGATTTGTAATCTTCTATTTTTGAAGTCGCTTGTAATGTAACGAATCTTGTCTTCTAAGTTGTCTTTGACTTTTCTGTTGTGATCCCTGTCGTTCATGAGACTACCGAGTTCTTTCTTACATAACCGGGTTCTTTTGTTCCTCGTGAGGTAGCCCTTTCTTTCTTCTTTCTTTCTTCTTGGTTTGACGGGTCGTTCTTGTATCGATCTGATAATCCTGCCGTGGCGTTGGACGGATAAGTCTGAAATCTGCCCGTTGGTTTTTACCGTTGTGAGGATTCGTGCCCTCCGTCGTTTTAGCTGCGTCGGTAAATGGACCATTGCGTTCCCACACTGTGCTTTAACGGGCCTTGTGGGCCATTTGTATTACTGAGAAATCTATTTAAAGACCTTTTATCTTCCTTTCCTTTGTTACCCAACTCTTGCCTTTAAACCCTAGTTCTTAAAAATCCGCCGCCGTCATTGTCGCCATCACCCGAGCACCATCATTCTAGCTTCATCTCCCTTAGCGCCTTTTTTGCTTCCGCTAGTTCATGGGAAAGAAGAAAACCGCAAGCAAGTCTCAGGCGACCTTCGTGGACGAGGAGTCATCCCTGTCTTTGATTGAAAACCAGGAGTTCGTGGCCATGAGGGCAGCTCAGAAAGTTTGGCCGGCTCCAACAACAAGTGAAGACCAGCTGCGAGCAAAGTCATCGCTGAATGGAGAGTTCCGGGCGAGCATCGGGTTCTGACTCCGGGTCCTGGTGAGATTGTCCTTTTTGTTTCCTTTGTCCGCGCTGGACTCTGTCTTCCTGCTTCCGCCTTCCTTCATCAGTTTCTTGGTTATTTCGAGGTTAGTCTGAACCATCTAACCCCCAATGCCGTTCTCCATCTTTCTATTTTTGTTCACCTTTGTGAAGCCTTCCTTGGGATCCCTCCTTCTCTATCTCTTTTTCGCTTTTTCTTTCGCCTGAAACCCCAACCCCGCCGTGAAGAAACCAGTGCCCTCGGCGGTTGCGGGATTCAGTTTCGCCAGGGTCTCAAAATTAAGTTTTTTGACTATGACCTGGTTGATTCTGTCAAAGATTGGCGTGCCGAGTGGTTTTACGCTGCCAATTTGATCCCTTCTCTTGTTGTTCACTCCGGATCCGGTCCTGTGGCGAATGACCGGTGGGACAAGAAGCTTGAGTCCCCTGCTGAGATTCAAGCGATCCAGCCACTCCTTGATAGGATTAGCACGTTGAAACAGCAGGGATTGACCGGCTTTGGTATTGTCTCAAGCTTTCTTCGTCGCCGGGTTCAGCCCTTGAAAGAGCGGGAACATCTCGGCTTTGAGTATTCTGGGGCCGAGGATCCTTCACGCATGGTCCCAGCTCTTGAGCTGACCGGTGAGGAGGTACTCGAGCGCCTCCAGAAGATGCTGAAAGGAGTGAGCGTCATTCCTCCTGCCGTCTCTGAGTTCTCGGCCAACAACCCGCCCCTAGCTGTGAGTTGTCTATCTTTTTTATTTGAGTTCTTTATGTACTCTTGCTGCATCCGTTCTTGCTTAGCTTTTCTTTGTCTTGGTGTTTTATCTTTTTTCGCAGGAGCTTGGGCGGAATTTTGTCGATCCGATCCCCCTTGGTGTTCTCCCTGCCATGGCGGAGACTGGGGATCGTCTAGCTGGTACTTCTACAATTAGTAAGTCTGAAACCTTTATAGCCCTTCCTGAGGTTTCTTTCAGATTTGTTGATGTATATGAAGAGTATGTTCCTCGTCTAGTTCCTCGCGGTCCTCGCAGTGTCCCGAAGAGGGGGCGAATGGACGGGTCTTCCTCTGGCTTGCCTGTCTCCAAGAAGCCTCGCAAACCAAGTACTCCCTCAGGTACTCCAGTTGTTGCTAGCATGCTCTTAGGTGAGCACATTTAATACTCTTTGTTCTTTTATTTTCATGTTTCTCTCTTGAACCGAGTACTTTTCATCTCCTTTTCAGCGGGTGCTCTGGTTTCGTTGGCTGAAGAAGAAGAGGATGATGAAGTCCCCCTCGTCATGCGGCGGTGAGTTGTTTTTCATATTCTTGTTGCATTGAATTTCTCCTCTTTGTTTTGAATTTTAGTCTTGGACTTTTTGAAGTAATCGGAGGTCGGGTGTGAGTTCTTTCGAGGTTCCCGCGTCGACTTCTTCTGAAGCTCCGGTGTCGAGTTCTTTGGTTGCCTCTGTCCCGAGCTGTACCGCTCCTCTGGTGCGGAGTTCTTCTTCGGCCCCAGCCCCAGCTTCTTCTTCAGCCCCGGCTTCTTCCTTGGCTCCAGCCCCGGTTTCTTCCGCGGCTCCGTTGTCTGCTGTCCCGCTCCCGTCGCCGGGTTGCGGGGACGTCTTTGCCATCGTGGTTCCCCCTGCGAGGCCTTCTCTTGGTTTCGCGAAGAAAAAAGTAGTCGGGTGAGTAAATTCTAGCTTTATCTCTTTGGCTTTTATCTTCCTTCTTCTGGTTCTTATTGGTGCTTCCTTTTATCACTTTTCAGTGTTTCGTCTTCTCTAATTTCTTCATCGACTTCTTCTCTGCCTCCTGCCGCGCCAATGAGTTCTGAGCCTCGGGACTCACAACATTGTGTTGATGAAGTCGCCGCGGGGGCTTCAGAACTACCTGGCGGGGTTGCGGACTTGGTCGCTCCGGAGGTAACTGTGGCCGTCGCGCCGGGTTCTTCTGAGGGTTTGGCTCCGGCTTCCCTGGAGGTCGCTTTGGTCGTTCCTCCTTCGCCCCAGCCGGCCTCTCCTTCCCCTTCTCTTGTCTCTGGCGGCCCCTCCTTTTCCGGTGACGTGGTGCAACAGTTCGATGCCACTCATCGGTTATCGGAGCTGACCGCAGCCTGGGGGAGCTTGTTGACCCTCGCGACTTCTTTTGGTGAAAAGCTCCAGGTAGGTTTTACTGTCGTTCCTCTTTTGTATGCTTGTTTTTTCTTCTATTCTTACGCTTTGTTTCTCTTTGCTTCTTTTTGCCCAGTCTTTTTCTCGTGATCATTCTGGCTTCTTTTTCTCATCTAAAAATGAGAGGAAGTTGTCTTTGGAGGTGGACGCTCTGAAAGCCGATCTTGACCTTCTCCGGGTTGAGTTGGAGACGGAGCGTCAATTGCACCAAAAGGAGGAGAAAACCCTTCGCGCCCGGGTAGTGGAGACGGAGAAACAGAGAGATGCTGCGGTGGAGTCTGCGAAGAATGAATGCAAAGGTGCCGCGGGTTCTGCCTGTTTCTTCTTGTATTTTGACTTCTTTTTCCGCTGACTTGTTCTTTGGTGTTCTGTCTAGCTCTCCGAGTTGAGAAGCAGAAGCTCTCGGAGAGTATTGATGAAATGAAGGCCCTTGTCCGTTCTAGTCATAATAGAGCTGAGGAGGTAAATACTCATGCTGAGGAAGAACTCGCCCTTGCTAGGCTGATTAGGCGTGGAGCTGACAGAGATCTTGTGCAGGCCCAAAAAACCATTGAAGGCTTGTCCGGGAAGCTGGCGACGGCTACCAAGAATTGGAATGCCTTGTGGAAATCTTTTCGTTCGGTGGCCGATGTCCTTCGGACTCCAGCGGATGACGGGCAACCTTGGGCGCAATTCATTCCCCGGATTCCGACTCGTTTCCAAGAGTTCGCGAAGAGGTGTGCCCAAGTATGTACCAAGAATGTGCTGGCCCAGGTCCGGGTCCTTGCTCCAGAAGCGCCTCTCTCCAAGATAGCAGAAGAAGCTGAAAGCCAAGAATATCTTGACGCCATTGAAAGGATGGAGCCCGAGGTTGAAGATCTAGCCAGTAGGGTTGTAGATAGTCTAAATATTGATATTTCCCTTTCTGATGACAATGCCTGACTCGGCTGAGCGTCCTCTTGTAATATTACACTTCTTTTAAATGAAGATTCTTTATCTTTGTCGATGTATTCTTTGCCTGGGTGCGGTTGAAGTTACTTGACTTGCTGAGTACCTTGTCTTGTTCCCGTCTTTGCTCCGTAAGACAACTCTGTGCGTTATTCTGACGAGGCCCCTCGATTTGTCGAGTACTTTTCTTTTCTTCTTTCCTTTGTGACCCGTCGAGTGCTTTGTCCGTGCTATGACTCGGCATCCGAGTGCTTTCTTGAGTGGCGCTTGTGCTTTCCTGAAGAAAAAATGCATCCGAGTGCTTTCTTGAGTGGCGCTTGTGCTTTCCTGAAGAAAAAGTGCATCCATCTGGTTGTAGCCCCCGAGCCTCTTGCTTTTCGGAACGAAGTGCTGGAGGGTCTTTTGAAGTTGAAATTTCGGTCGACTCAGCCAATTTGCTTTTTGTTAGCTTTTAGCTACCCTCATTGGCAAGTTCAAGCGTTTTTTCAGCTATTTTGCTCTTGGCCGGGATGCTCAGGCATGTTTTCAGCCATTTTGCTTTTTGTTTCGGGTGTTAGCTTTTAGCTACCCTCATCGGCGGGCTCAAGCATTTTTTCAGCTATTTTGCTCTCGGCCGAAATGCTCAGGCATGTTTTCAGCCATTTTGCTATTTGTTTCGGGTGTTAGCTTTTAGCTACCCTCATCGGCGGGCTCAAGCGCTTTTTCAGCTATTTTGCTCTCGGCCGGAATGCTCAGGCATGTTTTCAGCCATTTTGCTTTTTGTTTCGGGTGTTAGCTTTTAGCTACCCTCATCGGCGGGCTCAAGCATTTTTTTCAGCTATTTTGCTCTCGGTCGGAATGCTCAGGCATGTTTTCAGCCATTTTGCTTTTTGTTTCGGGTGTTAGCTTTTAGCTACCCTCATCGGTGGGCTCAAGCGTTTTTTCAGCTATTTTGCTCTCGGCCGGAATGCTCAGGCATGTTTTCAGCCATTTTGCTTTTTGTTTCGGGTGTTAGCTTTTAGCTACCCTCATCGGCGAGTTCAAGCGTTTTTTCAGCTATTTTGCTCTCGGCCGGAATGCTCAGGCATGTTTTCAGCCATTTTGCTTTTTTGTTTCGTAAAAACAACTCGTTGGAAGTCATGACAAGACATGCTGTAGATGAATATCATCTTTTATTGATCATGAGTATAAACTAATACATATGTTGTTGAAGAGTATTGTCTTTCGTTGATTGTGAAAGTAGGTCCCTTGTGGCTTGCATATCTGTTTCTTCTTGAGTTGTTTTTACGCGTAGAATCTTCTTAGCTGGCTGATGTGCCATGTATTGCTGACTTCTTTTCCATCTTCGGTCATTAACTTGTATGTGCCTGGTCTAGTGACTTTTGTGACAATGAACGGGCCTTCCCATGGACTGAGTAGCTTATGTCGTCCATCAGTCTTTTGTATCCTTCTTAGTACTAAGTCTCCGACTTGTAGTGATCGAGGTTGGGTGCTCTTGTTGTAATGCCGTCTTAAACCTTGTAGGTATCTGGCTGATTGGAGGGTAGCGTTTATTCTGATTTCTTCTGAGCTGTCGAGTTCTAATCTTCTTGTGTGTTCCGCTTCTCCTTCATCGTATTGCTCTATTTTTGGGGATGTCCAGATCAAGTCGGCAGGTATTACGGCCTCTGACCCACAAACTAGGAAGAAAGGTGAGTAGCCTGTTGCTCTGCTTATTTGAGTTCGTAGTCCCCATACTACTTTCGGTAATTCTTCAATCCATTTGGACCCATAGTCCACTAGTTCTTCGTATAATCTTGGCTTTAATCCAGCTAGTATGAGTCCATTAGCCCTTTCTACTTGTCCGTTGGCCTCTGGATGTGCAATAGACGCATAGTCTATACTGAAACTACAGTCTTGTGCCCAGCTCTTGAATTCTGTAGCTGTGAAGGGGGAGCCTAGATCTGTGATGATTCGATTGGGCATGCCAAAGCGGTGCGTAATGTCTTGGATGAACTCGACTGCTTTGGTTGCGCTGTATTTCGCGAGTGGTTTGTATTCGATCCACTTGGTGAACTTGTCGATCGCTACAAAGATGTACTCGAAGCCGCCTTTTGCTTTTTTCAGGGGTCCTACTTGATCTAGCCCCCAGCAGGAAAAAGGCCAAGCGGGTGGGATGCAGATAAGATTGTGAGCTGGTACATGGGCTTGTCTTGCAAACATTTGGCAACTTTTGCATTTTCTGACAAGCTCTTCTGCGTCTTTCAAAGCGGTTGGCCTGTAGAATCCGGTGCGAAATGCTTTGCCAACTAGTGTCCTTGAAGCGGCATGATTTCCACAGCAACCTGAGTGTATTTCGTCTAGGATCTCTTTACCTTCTTCAAATGAGACACATTTTAGGAGTACTCCTGATGATGCTGCTCTTCTGTAAAGTTTATCTCCTACTAGAACGTAGTTTTTGCTTCTGCGAGCAACTTGGGTGGATTGTACCTTATCTGCTGGTAATTTGTTTTCTTTGATATAGTCAATGAAAACTTGGGTCCATGAAGTGTTGATTATCAAGATCTGAACGCCTTTAGCCTGAATTTCATGTGTTGTTTCACCGGGTTGTTTGATAGAGGGAACTGATAGCTCTTCTATGAATACGCCGGGTGGAACCTTTGCTCTGTCTGATCCGAGCTTGGCAAGGACATCTGCTGCAATGTTGGAATCGCATAGGACGTGTAAAATTTCTAATCCTTGGAAGTGTTTTTCAAGTTTCCGTATTTCAGCACAATAAGCACCCATGTTTTCTTTGGTGCAGTCTCAATCTTTGTTGACTTGGTTGATGACCACTGCTGAATCGCCGTATACGAGTAGTCTTTTTATTCCGAGGGTAATTACGACTCGTAGCCCGTGGATGAGGGCTTCATATTCTGCTTCGTTATTTGTAGCTTGCCATAATATCTGAAGGACGTACTTGAGTTGTTTTCCTTCTGGAGAAATGAGGAGAACGCCTGCACTGGCCCCGCCTAGTTTGAGTGATCCGTCAAAGTACATCTTCCAGTGGTCGAGGATTGTATCTGATAAGGGCTGTTGAATCTCTGTCCATTCGGCCACGAAATCGGCGAGGGCTTGAGATTTGATTGCTTTCCGTGGGGTGAAATTGATGTCAAGAGCTCCAATTTCAACTGCCCATTTGGATATGCGCCCTGTGGCGTCTTTATTGTGTAGGATGTCTCCGAGTGGGAAATCTGTCACTACGGTAATCTTGTGGCTTTCGAAATAGTGGCGAAGTTTCCGTGAGGTAATGAGTAGGGCGTAGAGTAGTTTTTGTACATGCGGGTACCAGGTTTTGGATTCTGACAGTACTTCGCTGATGTAGTATACTGGACGCTGCACTTTATACACGTGCCCTTGTTCTTCTCTTTCTATGACTATTGCTGTGCTGATTACGGTAGGAGTTGCCGCGATATATAGCATCATATCTTCATCTTTCTTTGGAGGTGTCAGGATAGGTGATGAAGTGAGGTATTCTTTAAGTTTTTTGAAAGCTTCGTTGGCCTCCATTGTCCACTCGAACTTGTCTGTTTTCTTTAGTAGTTTAAAGAAAGGTAACCCTTTTTCGCTGAGTCTTGATATGAAATGGTTGAGGGCCGCCAAGCATCCTGTTAGTTTTTGAACATCTTTGACACTCTTAGGTGGGCCCATTTCTGTTATAGCTCGAATTTGCTTGGTGCTGGCTTCGATTCCGCGTTGACTGACCAAAAATCCGAGTAGTTGTCCTGAGGGAACTCCAAATACACATTTATTTGGGTTCAATTTCCATCTCCATTTCTTCAAGTTTTCGAAGGTTTGCTTTAAATCTTCAATTAGAGTGTCCAGGTTCTTTGTTTTTACCACCACATCGTCCACGTATGCCTCCACATTTTCACCGATTTGATTCCCGAGGCAAGTCTGGATAGCTCTTTGGTACGTGGCACCAGCGTTCTTTAGTCCAAACGACATGGTCTTGTAGCAGTAGGCACCAAACGGGGTGATAAAAGATGTCTTGCTCTGGTCTTCTTCTTTTAGTGCGATCTGGTGATATCCTGAATAGCAATCGAGAAAAGATAATAACGCAGATCCTGCTGTCGAGTCAACTATCTGGTCAATGCGTGGTAGCCCGAACGGATCTTTTGGGCAATGTTTGTTGAGATCTGTGTAATCGACGCACATACGCCACTCGTCCGTGTTTTTCTTCTGTACAAGAACCAGGTTTGCTAGCCAATCTGGATGTAGGATCTCCTTGATGAATCCGGCTGCCATTAGTTTTGTTATTTCCTTTTTAATTGCTGCCTTCTTGTCGGGTGAGAATCGTCGTAGCCGTTGTTTTATAGGTTTGGAGCTTTTGTTAACATCGATTCTGTGCTCAGCCAACTCCCTTGGGACTCCTGGCATGTCGGCTGGCTTCCAAGCGAAGATATCTTTGTTGTCCCGAAGAAAGTTGGTGAGCGCGAGTTCCTATTTTGCCGAGAGGTGAGCACTGATAGTTGCTGTCTTGGAGGTATCGCCTGCGCCTAAGTCGATTTGCTTGACGTCGGCTTCTTTTGGCGGTGCGATGATGCTGGGCTTTTTAACCGGTATTTCTAATTCTTCTTGGCTTGTTTCTGCAGCGATTGCGGCTATTTCTTTTCTTCCATTGTCGGCTTGCGCTTTAGCTGCGATCTGGATCGCCTGAACGTCGCAATCAAAAACGCGCTTTGAATTGCTTCGAAGGGAAAGGATACCATTGGGTCCTGGCATCTTAAGTAGTAAGTACGGGTAATGTGGTATTGCCATGAATTTGGCTAGTGCTGGACGTCCGAGGATTGCATGATATGATGAATCGAAATCGGCGACTTCAAATTTGATAAACTCTGTTCGGTAGTTTGAAGGAGTTCCAAAGGTAACAGGTAAAGTAATTTGTCCGAGTGGCATGGCTGCTTTGCCGGGTACTATTCCGTAAAAAGGTGTGCTTGTTGGCGTAATCATCCCGGTGAGTTGTAGCCCCATTTTCCTTAGAGTTTCTGAAAAGATGATGCTAAGCCCAGCTCCTCCATCGATTAGTACTTTGGTGACGGTCATACCAGCAATAGTCGGATCCAGAACCAATGGATAATGGCCTGTGTTTCCCACGCTAGTCCATTGGTCTTCTCTGGTGAATTGGATAGGATACTGTGACCAATTGAGGTATCTTGGTGTAGCCGGTTCTGCTGTCATAATGGTCCGCAGTGCTAATTTTTCTTGATGTTTGCTTCTGCAATCCGGAGCCCCTGAGAAAATCACTGCTACCGTTCCCCTAGGTTTTTGGAATCCTTTGTCCTCGTGGTTGTCTTCTTCTCTCTTCTGATTGTCCTCTTTAGTGTCTTCCTTACTATCTTTTCTTGCGTATCGATCATTGAAAGTGTAGCAATTTCCGATAGTGTGCCTCCCACCAGGGTGCAATGGGCAACGTATGTTTTCAATGTCATCATATCTTCTTGGTTTGGGAAATTTCTTTGATTTGTCGGCCATTGCCACAGTATTGTCTGGTCTACATTTTCTTTCTTGATGTCTGCTATTTCGTTGATTTTGCCTTTCCGGGTTGTCTTGGTTGCTTCTGTCCGGGAACCTCTCTCGTGTTTTTTCTTCTGCAGTAATCATCTTTTCTACTATGCGTCTGAATTCTTCATTGTTTCTCGGATTTTCTTTGCAGAAGTCTTGAAATTGCCATCTGGCCATGATTCCGTGAGAAAAAGCTTCAATTACTTCTCGTTCGGTTATGTCATGCACTTGAGCTCGTAGTTCGCTGAATCGCCGATAATAGTTTCTGAGACTTTCACCTCCCTTTTGCTTGAGTCCTTTTAGTTCTGCATGAGTGATTGGGTGTGTAATGATTCCTGCGAAATTCTCACAAAAAGCTCTCTGCAAATCCTCCCAATTTCTGATAGATCCTGGATTTAGTTTATTGAACCATTGGAGGGGCATGGCCTCTAGTGCCATGGGGAAGAAAAGGGCTTTGATATCGTCGTCTCCTCCGGCTAGTTCAATCGATTGTGAATATATTCTGAGCCATTGCTTTGGTTCGGTCTTGCCATCATATTTGGAGTGATTAGATGGTTTGAATTTGTGAGGTAATCGCACCAATGCGAGCCTGTTCGCGAAACAGGGGAACCTGTCGTGAGCCTTGGTCTCTTTGAATTCAGATTCGGCGCCTTCCTCTGGCCAACTGTCGTTCTGATGGGAACAATTTTGTGAGGTTGTCTGGGTAGGAACCCTGCTCCTAGTCTTCCTTAGTTGTTCAAATCGGTGGCCTTGATTATGTTCCTTCCTACTTCCTCCGTCATGGCTTCCACCCGGCCCAAGTCTTTCGAAGGCGGATTTCCTTTGATTTTGATCTTCTTGCCGGTGGGTTGTTGATCTGGCGGGTAGTCTTGATCGAGCTTTCTCTTCATGTGTTCTTGGGATTGTCAATCGGAGCAAGTCCTGGAGCTGTTCATACTTCTCACCAGGATGCGAAGTTGCTCCGAGTTCTTCTAATGCTTCTCGAATCTTATCGTAAGGCGTATTCACTGTGCGTCTCCCTTCGACTTCTCGTTGTGATTTTCTTCTGTTGTACTCATCCAATTCTGACTCGTATCTGGTCCAAGCTTCCCTGCGCTGCCTAGCACGGTGTTGGCGCCCTTGCTTCAACTTGTTTTTTCTTTCTCTAGCTTGTTTCTGACTATCTGTTTCTCCGTCGTAGCCCTGGGCAAAGGGTGATATGTTGGATTCTGATTCATCTGATGATCTAACATCGGGTGCTTCCGGGGGATTTAATGGTGATCGCGGTCGTCGAACCATGAGCACTTCTCGCGCATGAGTCGTTCTGTTATTGGCGTTAGTTTTCATACTGTCGGAGTCGCTGATAACTTTAGTGGATGCCTCAGTGTCGTAGATCGAGTCTCCTTCTTGGTAAGGTAAAATAGCTGTTGTTGTCGTGCCGACTAGTTGGGTTCCGCTACCCTCAGGAACGGAATCCGGCCAGTGGATGATACAGTCCCGCGATGTTATCGTTAGCACGAGGCCCTCCTGAGCTCCTGTCAGTGGTATCCCGAATCTTGGATTGAAAAATCTTTCGACCTGTCCTTGATAGGATCTTGCCATGTTGTCGAGCCCGAATGGAGAAGAACTCGACTTCTTGAAAGAATTCTGGGGGTAATCCGAGTTGTTTTGGGTTGTGTTCCGGAATCTTGCCAAAAAAGAACTCGGTTTCTGGAAAACACTCTGATAAAACTTCGCTTTGGGGCTTGAATTCGAATCGGATACGAGTGGTCGTGAAATCTGATTTGATTCGGATACTATGAGCTGCGTGAATCTTCTGGTGAGCTGATCCGTTGTAGTCGTTGGAATAGGAACTTCTTTTAGATGATCTAAATCTTCGAGGAGATGGCTTTGAAGCTTGCCGTTATTGTCTGCCTCGCAGATCCATGAGCTGAAGATGAAGGTTGATCCCGTTGGGAAAATCATGTTGTCGAGGTCCATCGAGCTCTCGGAAGCAAAGTCGCCGAACTCCCCTACCTGGTGCGCCAGCTGTCGATGTTTCACCACCGATAGCCTGCCTCAGGGGTACCCGGGGCAGTATGTTCGGGCTTCGGCGTATGCTGAACTCGATGGTTAACGCAAGAGACAGTCGATTTATCCTGGTTTAGGTCCTCGATCGTAGATCGAGTAATAACCTTACGTCCAGTCGGCGTTAGCCTTTGCGTTGGATTGATTGTAATGTGTTGCGTTGTGTTGTACAATTGTTCTCTCCCTCTCAGGAGCCCTGCCCTCCTTTATATAGTCAGGAGGCCAGAGTCCTAATCGGTTTATAATGAGATTTCCTAGTAGGATTACCTAATAGTTCTACTACTACGATTATGTGGGAAGAATCCTAGTTGGACTAGATCTTTTTTCTACCCTGCGGGGTATCCTGTGGGTCCCGCATCGACAATGACCACAAGCATAAGAGCACAAGGTGTTGGTACTGAGAATTTCTACCTAAGTGAACGTTACAAGTATGCATATAAATATATAAGCTAATGAGAGAACTATTAATCACTGTGGTGGAATAACTCTGATTTCCCTAACCTATAATCTGCACAAGACAAGGCAGGAATATTAAATTTAATTGGAGAGCAAAGCACGAAGACAGGAAAACCAAAAATAAAAGTATACAACCAAAAAAGTGATATATGTTACAAGGATGACAACGGGGCGATTTCGGGTCGGATATCCGCTGGTTTCGGGTCTTGCGAGTTTGGGTTCGAGGATGATTTCTCACCCACAGTTTTCGGGTTCGGGGCCCCGAAACCAATCAGGTTCGGTTTTGGGTTTCGTTTTCCACCCATGGATATCCAATGGATATCCGAAATAAATTATTTGGAATTAAAACTCATGTTTTATAATATGCTAATAATAACTTGTTTACTTATATTATTAAATTTATTCTAAGTTGACTCATGAAAATATTTATTATTTGTTGCCTCTTGTTTATACATGTGAATATGTGTATATATATCATGCATATGTTTATAGAAAGTTCTTATTTCTCTTACTATGTTGCCATACAAAGCGGTTTTCGGGTATCCATTCGGGTTTCGGGTATCCGCGGGTTCGGTTTTGGGGACGGATTATCACCCGAATCGGTGTTCAGTACGGTTTTGGGTTTCGATTTCGGGTTTCGGGTGCACAGAGACTCCACCTGATCTGAATCCGCCCCGTTGCCATCCCTAATATGTTACTATATCTATATGTGTAGACATATATGGGGGCACATAAGCTGCAACTAAGAAAGTAATGAGATAACTATTAATCTTGCATTAGCACCTATAAGGAAACCAAATAAATAAATAAAAAATGTAGTACGTACATGTCTCAGGCATTGGATAGTCGAAATTGTGAAAACGATATGTGCAGCATGACTGATGCAAGATTATAAAGGGTCCAAATGATCATGGAGGTAGCACACTACTCATTATGAATTGGAAAAGGTAATAGGAAAAGGCTGGCTTACCATTGTCACCTCAAGTCACTGATTGGCCAGTGAACTTGCATGAACAGAGTAGGTAGCCCCAGATGACTTGAAGAACGAACCTATATAAGGGCATGGAACCTGCAATATAAATAAACATGGCACTGCACTGAACAAAGGCATGGAACCTAAAATGTGGAGTAGCAAAAGCAATAAGAGATATAACAAAAGGGGTTCATCTGTGCAAATTGTCTTTCCCTTACGTCCCATTGTACAGCCCCAAAAAGTGGAGTATAAATTTAAGCACTAATGGTCCTGCTCTAAAGAATGGAAAGTCAGCAAAGCTACCATGTATAGATGAGGTTATAACGAATAGACTGCACCAGAGAAGGAAAAATTGTGAACCCATAACAAACTGTATAGGTTATCATGAATTGAATCTAGGTCCTCCATAACAATGGGTGCTAAAGCACATCCTTTGGCATAAAGAACTTAACAACATGATGTACTATGCAACACTGGTTGTTGAGTGAGGACAAAGGGCACATGTAAACAGTGAAGGCACTATTAGTAGTTAGAGCCAAAAAAAAACATCTTACATAGAACACGTATTCTAAGAATAGAGAAGAAAAAACAAACCTGTCATAGAGCATCCAAAATTTTTCATTAGCCCAATAGCGCACTTATTAATTGTTCGAAGAGGATACATGATAAGAGGCAGGATCTGTGGAACGTACCACCACAACAGGTGAAAATGAAATCATGGACCTAGGAATGCTTGCTGCTACAACGGTACTCAAATTGCCAGGTGAAGACATTGGGCATCGCTGCTGCAACATTTTTTTTAGATAAGTACATTTTCTAGTGTATGGGGAACCGCCAAAAAAAAGAAAGGAATTTACCTTGGTTCCCCTGAGCATGATTTGAGCAGGGTAATCGAAGGAGGCGAGTCACCAACAACATTCAGGAGGTCGTCACCATGGTGCGCAAGCCGAGACAAGGACGTAGTGGCAATAGATGAAAGGAGCAATTGCTCAGAGCTAGCAGGGAAGAAGGTTCACGAACGCCAAGACCTGCAATGACAGAAGCGAAGCACCACGCACTGAGTAGGGCACGAGGAAATCGTTGTCGCCATCACAGAGGGAAAAAAGAGCAATTGTATAAGAACTGGCCTGGGCAAAAGCGACAGCTAGGGTTTTGTCAAACGCCACCACGCTCGATCTCCATCTATGACGTGGAGCAGCAGTATGACAACGAGACAGGGGGCGATGCAGGACGCCTGCAGGAGGCCACGTGGGGAGAGCGGGGGATGGGCCGCCGCCACAGCCACCGACAGTTGCTAGCGTGTCGTGCCGCCTGGCAGCCGTAGCCTGTACACCGGCCAGCGCACATCCATGAGGGAGAGGGGATCCGGGAGAGGAGCCATGAGAGGAAGCAGGGGAAGAAGATGGCGACGTACCGAGCTAAGCTGCCGCAGCAAGGAAGACGCAGGTAGGGTTTCGTCGAGCGTCCGTGGATCACCGGGAGGACGCAGTGTAGTGGGGAGCCACGGCGGGGGCCACTGGCGGAGCCCAGCTAAGCTGCTCGGTGACTGGGGATGGCCGCCAACGGGTTGCCGCGTGCCGAGGGTGGCGCCGCTCCACCTGTGTCGGGAGAGAGAGAGGGAAAAGGAGAGAGGAGGGGAGGAGAAGCGGCTGGAAGCTGAAGCGCATATATATTTGTCTGTTAGGATTCGGACGAGAAGCCAGAGAAGCTTGAGAAGCCTAGCAAAAGCCGATGAAGCCGCTCCATACGAGAATCTGCTCCAGACGATCACAGCCACACGATGGAAGATCCTATGGCTGGAAAGAATTGGAGCGACGTGGACCCTGCTTCTCCTACTGGAAGTAGATTTTGGACAATTCAAATTTTGAATTTTAGAAAATAACAACTTAAAACCTGATTTTCAATGACTAAATGATTTCAACTGTAAACGTGATGAATATAAAAGTTGTTGAACACATCACTATGTATAACTTTTATTTTGGCCATCTTTTCATTTGACAAAATTTAAACAATTCAAATTTTGAATTTCAATAAATGGCAACTTCAAACAAGATTTGGAAACCTTAAATGGTTTCGACTACAAAAGTCGTGAACATAAAAGTTGTTGAACTCATCACTATCTACAACTTTTATTTTGGTCACTTCTTTATGTAACAAAGTGTTAGTAAACATTGTTCACAAATTCATGCATCACTCACAGTTTCATGAGCTACATGAGAGACATGTTGATTTGTGAACAATGTTTACTATCACTTTGTCATATAAAGAAATAACCAAAATAAAAGATGTAGATCTTAATGAGTTATACATCTTTGGTATGCATCACTTTTTCAGCTGAAATCATTTGGTATTCATCACTTTCACTAAGCACCATATTGAGACGGGGTCTCAAGTGTGGGGGCTTTGTGTCCAAGTTTGAACGGAGACCTAGATTCTGTGACAGGAGTGGAATAGGTTGGTCTTGTTTGTGCTTAGGGTACAAATAGGGCGTGTGTTTTTGGGTACCCAGCTAGGATACATTGGTTCGCAAATCGCCGTTTTCGTGAGACGGTACGACTTGGCTATGGTCTAGCACCGTAGTAAGAACTGGAAGATGAAATATGGTAAATTGGTTCTGACTGCTCAACCCTTGCTTAAAAGTATAACAGGTGCTTACTTAGAATGGTTAGCTAATGAAGTAATCATGACTGCTAATAAAACTTAATCTTAAGAACATACTTTTAGTAATGCTTTTCGCAAACAAAAAGAAAACAGCAAACCCATATTGCCTATCATACTCCTTGGAGTCGAAAAACTATTCCCACTAGTCGGGTAAGTCTTGCGAGTATATTGTGTACTCCGGGTTTATTTTACCCTGTTGTAGGTGCAGCTTGAGGAGTAGCACTTGTGTGGAGGATTCTTCTGGTGGGCACATACGGATCATTGTATCATTTCCGCTAGATGTTTATTTGTATTCCGCTGTTTAATTATCGCACTCTAAACACTGGTATTGTAATAAATAATTTTCAAGAACTCTTGTTGTATAAAATAGACTAAGTATTGTAAGCTCATACTTATTATTGGATTCTGGAGGTAAACCGTGGATTGATTGGAGATCTTCCGTGGGGTGTGCTCGACGGAACTGTCTGATGTAGTTAACTTTCAGGGTGCTTAGTGTCTAGTGAAAGACAAGCGCCTCCAAAAGCGTGTTATTTCGGGTGGTTCTACCATAGGGAGGAGATAGGGCGCGCAACTCAGTGCAATGGAATGGGTAGCCGTGGGTCGCCGCGCGGGCGCGCGTCTCGAACAAGTGCGAGCCATGGGGAAAGACAGTTGTGAGGTGGGGTGCATGGGTGTGCGACGTTCGGATAAGGACCGCTGGCAGGAGCAAACCGCGGAGAAGCGAGGCGGGTGTGTGGGCGCACGTCGTGCGGATAAGGATGGATGCCCGTGTCAGAGTATTATCGTGTTCGGCTCAACTAGTAATTAGTTCTAGCTCATCTACGCAGGCCCTTATTTTGCTGCTGCTGCCTCCCGCCAAGAAAAATAATGTTTCAGATATGAACCTACAGCCTAGTCATCGGGCACTACTGGAAACCTGAAATTCCCTGACGGTTTTGAATTTTTTTAACGGTTATTACATAAACCGTCGGGGAAAATACATTATCTTGACGGCTTCAGGAAAACACACAGAGAAAATAACATTACCTTGACGGTTCCTAAAAAACACACAAAGAAATTAAATCACCGTCAGGGAAATTCATAATTAACTTATGAGTACACATTACCGATAGGAAAATTCATAATTCCATGATAGGTTGGATTTTTTTTTACGGTTATTGCATAACCCGTCAGGATAATTAACATTATCTCGATGGTTTCTAGGAAAATTCCTAATTAACCTGGAAAACGCAGACATTTTGCAATTTCTCTGTCGAGCTAGCCCTGATGGTTATTCCCTGATGGTACACCGTCAGGAAAATTCATTTTTAATTTCCTTGTTGGTATTTTACATTTTCCTGTCGGTAATCGCACCGTCAGGGAATTTCGCGTTTCCAGCACTGGGGTAGGGTACACGGGTTATCTTTACTCTTTCCATCCACCAAGAAACCTGACCGCCTGAATGCCTGATCACCATGTGCTCTTGCATTTGGTTTTGTGCTGTCCACTCTATTGATTCCGATCACATCGGCTTCATCGACCAGTTAACAGCAGTACATACACGTACTATGCGCCACCGCCATCAGAGGACAGAGATTCAGAGATACCACAACCACGCATCATATCCAAGTATCCATTCTGCACACTGAATAATTGACAGACAGATCACACTTATTTATACTACTCCCTGACGTACATGTCAATGTGACAATATATATGCATTATACAACCGTGTAACACAAGCACACGGCACAGTCGTTGTTGCCTCTAGGAGTATTTGAGAGCATATGATGGTGTATTAATACTATGCACCTGACGACGAACAGGGACAAAAGGCTGTACCGAACCGAGAAGAGGAGGCCGGATCATCTAACGCTTCTCCCAGGGGAAGCCCAGGAGGGCAAGGATGAGGGCGATGAAGCTGCCGTTGATGAGGCCCCTTAGGATCTTCTGCTTCTCCGTCGTGTAGGGCGGGTACCTGGCGTTCGCCTCGCCGCCAAAGCCACGGATCAGGACCCCCTTCTTGTGGCTGAAGCAGTCGAAGCCGAACTTGCCGTGGTAGCACCCCATCCCGCTGTCGCCCACGCCGCCGAAGGGCATGTACGGGTTGGCGAGCTGGGTTGCAGGATCAGGACGGGAGCAAAGTTAGACCATCACTGCAAACACTATGTTTTGCTTTTGCAGCTGTTCATTTTCATTTGGGAGAGTTTGCAGGGAAGCAGAGCTTACATGTAGCGCGGTGTCGTTCACAAGCATCCCTCCTGCAGGGACGTTCGCCACAAACTCCTCTTGCAGTTTCTTGTTCTTGGTGAAGAGGTAGGCGGCAAGTGGCTTAGGCTTGGAGTTGATCAAGTCGAAGCTTTCCTCAATCTTTTCGACCTGGAAACACAATCCCGAAACAGATTCAGATAAAAGTTTTACGAGTTTATTCAACTACAAAACGAAAACATCACAGAATTTTTTTGCCCCTCAAACTAACATTCAAAACCAAACTTTCGAATTAAGATAACGTTTCAGTGTTGTACTCCTTTTAATAGTAAGTGCTGAACTTGAACTGCATTCCTATTGTGTTTATGTACACGTGGTTTTTAGTTATAAGCCCTTCAGAAGTAGGTTTCTGAGTACTAATGGTGATAGCAACATTATCAGTCAGACTAACACAGGTGCCCCAGACTACTGCAGATTTACAGTTGTTCTATGAAGGGAGAGAAATATTACTGACCGTCACAATCGGAAGCAAGGGCCCGAATATTTCCCCCGTCATAATTGCTGAATCTTGGGGAACATCTAACAATAGTGTAGGAGCAATTTTTCTGTGACCCAAGAAAAAAAAATGTTAACATAAATCAAAGAGTTTGCACTACTGTATCTGTACCTGCAAAAGTGTGATTAACAATCCTTACAATTGCTCCTCATCAGCCTCGCCGCCATACACAATCTTGTCAGCAACTCTTTTTTCTTCTATCAAATCTTGCAATCTCTTGAATTGCTTCGAATTCACAATACGAGACAAGTCTGCTGATTGCAGAGGATCCTCCCCATAGAACCTTACCAAAACTCTTTTCAAAGAGGCCACCTGCCAACGATTTACATTTACTTCATGGATCAGATATTGGAAGTTTAGTTTCATGCTTTGTGCAAGAGATTCTGTGTCTGTAATGCTCATGGTTATCTATACCAGCTCTGGCGCGAATGATTTCGTCGTTATTATGTAATCTGGAGCAATGCACGCTTGGCCATTGTTGCATCCCCATTTGCCAACAACAATCCTCTTAACGGCAACCTACAGTGAAAATACCGGTTCTGTGATAACTAAATGATACTTTTTTTAACAACATGATAGTTCACAGAGAGATGCATTTACATGAAGATCAACATTCGAATCCACAACAACAGGGGATTTCCCACCAAGCTCCAGAGCCACCGGGGTTAGATGCTTTGAGGCTGCTGCCATCACTATGCGTGCTACAGTTCCATTACCTGGAAAAGATCATCAAAACATATACAAGTCAGAATATCAAGAATAACGTACAGTTCTCTATAAGGACTTTCGGATTATATTAGAAGAATCTCGTAATAACTGTGTGATGGCTAATGCCTGTACAAATGAAAAGTGCATGTGTCATAGCATTCAGAGTCCGCGATGATCTTTATTCAGTAAATTGTCTAAGTGGGTGTTTGGTTCTTTAGTCGCTCCTAAAATTTATGTCATATCAAATGTTTATATACTAATAAGGAGTATTAAATATAGATTAATTACAAAACCAATTACATAGATGAAGGCTAATTTGCGAGATGAATTTTTAAGCCTAATTAATCCGTCATTAGCACATGTTTACTGTAGCACCACGCTGTCACATCATGGACTAATTAGGCTTAAAAGATTTGTCTCGCAAATTAGTCGCAAGTTGTACAATTAGTTTCGTAATTAGTCTATATTTAATACTTCATACATGTGTCCAAACATTCGATGTGACAGGAATTTTAGGAGCTCCTGTAGAAACCAAACAGGCCCTAAAAAACTAAAAGAATCACTGAGCCATGAAATTCATTAGTATTGTATTAAGAACTTGACCTGTGTAGAAGATCTTATCCCATCTCTGTTCCAAGAGTGCGGTTGTTTCTGGAACGCCTCCCTCCACAACTTTAATACAGGAGTTATCAACATACTCGGGTAGCAGCTTTGCTAATAATGACGAGGTAGCTGGCGCTATTTCTGATGGCTTCAGAACAACAGCATTTCCAGCAGCGATTGCTCCAATGACTGGGTCAATAGAGAGTACTACAATGGAGAAGTACAAATAATTAGTACTATTTCTTTTTTTTCCCTTCTTTTGAATTATCAAGGAAAAGTCTATCAGGCCAAAGATATTTTCTTCACAGCATGCATATAGGAAATAATAAAAGGTCCATGCATCGGTTCTTCTAGTGGAGTTTGCGTTGAAAACGAGCTCTAAATGAATGTTCAGATGTTGACTAGAGGCCAATTATGACTAGTGACGTGCCTGAAAGAAACTAGTGCGTTTGCGTACAGCTTGCTTTGTGGAAAAGGAAAGATACGAAATATCACATAATACAGCACACCCTCAAGCATGGGGCACTGAAGCATAAGAAATTCATGGCAGGATCTTCTAGCAGGCTCCAACTCCATCACGCAACAACGAACTGTTTAATAACTACCTTATCAAGTGTTTTTTTTTAACGAAGTAGCAGGAGACCCATCTATTTCTATTTGAAAAAAGCTTTTGCAGATTAGAATCATCAACTTACTGAAGGGGTAGTTCCAGGCTGAGATGATGAGCACGACACCGAGGGGCTCTGGCACGATTTGAGCGGAGGACGGGAATGTAGTTATGGACGCAGGTATCTGAGCAACGAATGAATTCCAAAAGGTTAGCGCCAGACCAGCAGCGAAACAGTGACAGCAGCAGGAGGAGAAATAAACATGTCTGCAAGCTGGAGTTCCGTGGCACAGCAAATAAATACCTTCTCGGGCTTCATCCAGTTCTTGAGCCCGTTAAGCGCAAACTTGCACGACGACTTTGTCAGTGAGATCTGAGGAGGCACAAACAAACACAGGTGAAGCAACATGCGGTTCTCAGTTAGTACAGTACTCCTACTAGGTTAGGATGAAATTAATCTTGATGTGACTACTACTGAGAATTAGTAAACAATCTCTCAGATTTAACTATTTTTTGCTGCTACCGTATGGTGCATGATTTGCTAAGTGCTGCTGCATTCGGAGACAAGTTCAGCGTGAAATCATTGTCAGAAACGACTGTTGACAAGCACGTCTCAGCTCCACCGTTTTTTTTGTTGCTGTTGTTTTTTTTTAACACCGCTACTACTAGAGCACAGTACATGATAGCTTAGTACAGCAAATGTATCAGGCAAGGTATGGTAAATTTTGCGGAACCGGAAGACCAGGCTGAGGTTGAGTGAGACGCGCGAGACCGTGGAAGCAACGGCACCAAGAACCAATTTACACGCAACGCAAAAGCCTTTGCAGAGTCAGTCGTCCCCACAGCGGTTGTGGGCATGCTTATAAGAAATTGACTGAAAAAGCACGCAGCTTTCCCAAAACACGGCGACAAGGAAGAGAGTCCGCCGAAAACAGGGAGTGGGATCATCACGAATTCGCGATTCAGAACAGGAGCCCTGCCGCCCCCTGTCAGAAGAACAGGTCCAGGGCGCACGTCAGATGGACTGGACGGAGTCCATGCCTATCCGAGAAGAGAGGGGATCACATCGGAATCCAAGGCCTCGTCACTCGAACGAAGATGAGCATCAGCGGTTTGGTTTGGATTGGATTACGAATTGGAATGAATGCCCGAGAGAGAGAGAGAGAGAGAGAGAGAGAGAGAGCGTGCAAGCCCGGCCAACAACAAACACTAAACCCAGAGGAATCGGAGGACTCCGAAAATACGAAGCAGAGTACTAGTAGCGCTAATCCTGTCCCCACGACGAACAAGAAGAATCAATCAGCAGCGACCGGGGAACAGGAGGAATCATTGGGGGAGCGAATAAATAATTTTATTTTACCTCGTGGAGGTAGGACTCCATGTGCGGCTTGGCGAGGTCCTCGTGGAGCGCGGCGCTGATCTCGGCCTCCTTCTCGTCGATCATCCGGATGAGCCCCTTGAGCTGCTCCGCGCGCCACTCCGCCGGGCGCGTCCGCCCCGCCGCGAAGCTCGCGCGCAGCTCCCGCACCGTCTCCTCCGCCATCACCGCCTCTCCTTCCTCCCTGCCTCCGGGTCCCGGCAATAGCGGAGCAGAGCAGCAACAAGGGAAGGGGAGTTCGGTGGCGGTAGGAGCGACGCCTGCTGCGGCGGCGGCCGTGTGTGTGTATATATATATACACGCGCTCACCGGATGGATGGATTGCCCGAGGGATTGGATTGGACTGTTCGTTTGGTTTGAAAAAGTTATCTCTCGCTTGCGGGGCCGCCAGCAATCCCTTGTTGAGGTTGGACTTTGCAGGGGAAGAAGATAATTGCCAGGAGGGAGAAGACAGGAGAGACGAGAAAAGGAGAGAGGTTAAATTAAAAAAAATAAAAATCTAATCTTTTTCAATCTCCTCCACTCGTCAAGATCCGTGGCGTGGTAGCCACGTCATCGATCAACGTCCTGGACACTGCCACGTCAGCAGTTCTGACGCACCGCCATGTATGGCGCGGCAGAGTGGTTTGGCCGCGCTGATGGATATAATATGGGCTTGGCCCATATAATATTTAATGAATCAAATAAAACTCTATGATGCGTAACATTAAGCGTTGTATGGTTTAATACTATACGAGGTTTTGACTGAACGTTGACTCAGCTTATATGGTTGGAAATTATTCATCTAAATTGAGAAGCTGAGAAAATGATAAAAGCGTGCCACACGCGCGCGCCGCCGGCGAGCGGGCGTTGCCAGTCTTTTGCCACTTAATCCACATAACAACGGGAGTTACTCCCTTTGATGGTGGAGGCGAACTGATTGCGACCGTTACTGTCTCTTCCGCTTCCGTCTCCTGGGATTCTCCACTGCCTCTCTTCTCCCCGTCCATATATCCGAGTCCTCCGTTAGTTCAGATTCAGTCCTTCCGCAACCACTCCAGAGAGAACCACACTTCCGCAACCTTCTGGTTTCCCCGTCCCGTACCTCTGCGCGCACGGAGTAGCGGGAGGGTAGGTGCATCCGGAACCCTCGTCCGCTAGAGAACCTTGCACGGGGTGCGCAGCGATTAGGTTTTTGGGGAGCGATCCGTGACTACTCGTCCACATATATCTTCTTCTCGGTGATTGCCTACGGAACGTCTGGGCTTCTTCCTGGTGATCTGTTCGTGGGACTGCACTGCGAACATCTTCCTGCATCGACTGTGGTCCGCGACTTCGAGCAACGCACTATGTCAACTAGTACGAATGGAGCCTCCGATGCCCTCGGCATGGGACCCTCCATGGGGTACAGTCTAATCTCTGTGATTTCTGTACTTTGTGTTTTTACTGTATTCACCAATATGTCATCTCTACATGCTGTAGTGTTCATAAGAAATATACACATGCACATATGTATCGTCACAAACCTGCTGATGTTATTTTTCTGGATTAAACTGATAATAAAATTGTCTAAATTCCTAACAATCCAAAAACCTAATGTTAGGCAATTTTCTGTCAGTGGTTTTGCTGCTGCTTTGAAGCTAAATAATTTTGATGGCAAGAATTTCATGATATGGCGTGCCAAGATGGTATTGTGGTTGACTGCGATGAACTGCTATCACACCGCATAGGGGAAGCCTGAACAGTTTACTCCTGAGGAGGAGCGAAAGTTCTTGGCTTCCGATAACCTGTTTTAAGGCGCCGTGATTAGTGCACTTCATCCCAAAAATGAGAAAAACTACATATCTTGCACATCAGGCAAAGAGTTATGGGATGCTCTTGAGGCAAAGTTTGGGGTTTCTGATGTTGACAGTGAGATGTATCTTATGGAGTAGCTGTATGACTACAAAATGGTTGAAAACCGTTCTATGGTCGAACAGGCTCATGAGATACAGGCGCTAACGAAGGAACTAGAACATTTCCCATGTCTGTTACCCGACAAGTTTGTGGCTGGTGGTATAATCGCTAAGCTACCACCTTATTGGGGGGATTTTACTACTTCTCTAAAATACAAGAGACAAGAGTTTAGCGTGGCTGAGCTTATTGGATCTCTTGATGTTGAGGAGAGGATGAGAGCAAAAGACAACCGTGAAAAAGAAGTTGAGTCTTCCGCAGCCAATATGGTGCAGAAGAAAAACTCATTTGCATCTCGTAATAAAAAGAAGAAGAACATGCAAGAGAACAACAATGCAAAGCCTAAGCAGACTGTAGAGTTTAAGAAGAAAAACAACAAGAAAGGTGGAGGATGCTTTGTTTGCGGGAGTGATGAGCATTGGGCAAGTGCGTGCCCAGACCGCAAATATAAGCAAGAAAAGAAATCAGTAAACATGGTAATTAACGAGACTAGAGGAGGAACATCTGGGTTTGGTAATTCTTTATCTTTTGTTATTTCAGTTTGTCTTTCACCAAAGCGGTGGATGGACAGTGGTGCTAATATTCATGTGTGTGCTGATGTTTCTTTGTTTATTTCCTATCAGGCTAGCAAGAGTGGAGCCTTGCTGATGGAAAACGGTTCGCATGCGCGTGTTCTTGGTGCTGGTACGGTCGTTCTGAAGTTTACTTCGGGAAAGACGGTGCTATTAAAGAACGTGCAGCATGTCCTCTCCATCAAGAAAAATCTTGTTAACGCTTCTCAGATGTGTCGCGATGGCTTTAAAATTATGCTTGAGTCCAATAAATATGTTGTGTCGAGACATGGAACTTTTGTTGGAAAAAGGTTATGATTGCGGAAGCTTGTTCCGCTTATCTTTGCTTGATGATGTGTGTAATAAAGTGGTGAACAATGTTAATGTTTCGGATGAGTCGAATATATGGCATTCACGACTTTGTCACAATAATTTTGGCTATCTCACGCGGCTTGCAAATCTGAATTTAATCCGGAAATTTAACTTATTCAAAGATTCTAAGTGCCAGGTGTGTGTGCAATCGAAGTAACCGCGCAAGCCTCACAAGGCTGCTGAGGCGAGGAACTTGGCACCATTAGAACTCGTTCATTCTAATTTATGCGAAATGAATGGCGAATTGACTAAAGGCGTTAGACGATACTTCATGATATTTATAGATGATTGCACTAGATTTTACTACGTGTGTTTATTAAAAACAAAAGATGAAGCGTTGCATTATTTTAAAGTCTATAAAGCTGAGGTAGAAAATCAACTTGAGAAGAAAATCAAGCGTTTGCGGTCCGATTGCGGGGAGAATATTTCTAAAATGAATTTTCTGAGTTTTGCGCGGTGCATGGAATTATTCATGAGAGGACGCCACCATACTCACCACAGTCCAATGGGATTGCAGAGAGAAAGAACCGTACTCTAACTGATTTGGTTAATGTCATGTTAGAGACTGCGGGACTATCTAAGGAATGGTGGGGTGAGGCTATATTGACAGCATGTCATGTCCTAAATAGAGTGCCCACAAAGAACAAAGAAATTACACCATTCGAGGAATGGGAGAAGAAGAGATTAAATCTCTCTTACCTGCGAACTTGGGGTTATTTGGCAAAGGTGAATGTGCCAATAAACAAAAAGCGAAAGCTTGGACCAAAGACTGTTGATGGTGTCTTTCTTGGTTATGCTATTCACAGCATGGGTTATAGATTTTTAATTATAAACTCTAGTGTTCCTGATATGGCTGTTGATACAATCATGGAATCTAGAGACGCTATATTTTTTGAGAATGAGTTTCCCATGAAGAATGCACCTAGCTCAACTGGTCATGAATTTATAATTCCCTATGAGAATGAAAATTTTACTCCGATAGAACAAATTGAGGAACCTTATGTGCAAAATCCTAAGGAGGATGACACTATAGTCACCAAGAAAAACAAGAGACAGAGGACTGCAAAGTCTTTTGGTGATGACTATATTGTGTACCTTGTGGATGACACACCAACGACCATTGAAGAGGCATATTCCTCTCCTTATGCTGACTTATGGAAGGAAGCAGTACGGAGTGAGATGGATTCTGTTATGTCTAATGGAACTTGGGAAATAGTTGATCGTCCCTATGGGTGCAAGCCTATAGGTTGCAAATAGGTGTTCAAAAAAAAGCTTAGGCCAGATGGTACTATTGAGAGATACAAGGCAAGGCTTGTGGCCAAGGGTTATACTTAAAAGGAAGGTGAGGATTTCTTTGATACTTATTCACCAGTTGCCCGATTGACCACAATTCGAGTTTTGCTTTCCCTGGCAGCCTCTTATGGTCTTATCGTTCATCAAATGGACGTTAAGATAGCTTTCCTAAACGGAGAGTTGGAGGAGGAGATCTATATGGATCAGCCTGATGGGTTTGTAGCAAATGGTCAAGAAGGCAAGGTGTGTAAATTATTAAAGTCATTATACGGCTTAAAACAAGCTACTAAGCAATGGCATGAGAAGTTTGACAGAACTTTAACATCTACTGGCTTTGTTGTGAATGAAGCTGATAAATGTGTGTACTATCAGCATGGTGGGGGTAAAGGAGTCATTTTGTGCATATATGTTGATGACATACTGATCTTTGGATCTAGCCTCAAAGTGATCGTGGAGGTGAAGAAATTTCTATCTAAAAGTTTTGAGATGAAAGATTTGGGAGAGGCTGATGTTATTCTTAATATCAAGCTTCTAAGAGAAGGTGATGGTGGGGTAACTCTGTTACAAACCCATTATGTGGAAAAGGTGCTGAGTCGCTTTGGGTTCAGTGACTGTGCACCTGCTCCTACACCTTATGACCCTAGCGTGCTATTGAGGAAAAATTGGAGAATAGCAAGGGATCAGTTAAGATATTCCTAGAGCATTGGTTGGCTCATGTATCTTGCTAGTGCAACAAGGCCTAGCATCTCATTTGCTATGCGCAAGCTGAGCCGGTTTGTGTCAAACCCGAAAGATGATCACTAGCATGCTCTTGAGAGAGTAATGCGCTACCTAAAAGAGACCATGAGCTATGGTATTTGTTATACTAGACATCAAAAAGTGTTGGAAGGCTATTGTGATGCTAACTAGATTTTTGATGCTGATGAGCTTTATACCACAAGTGGATATATGTTTTCGCTTGGAGGTGGTGCTATTTCTTGGAAGTCTTGCAAGCAGACTATCTTAACGAAGTCTACAACGGAAGCAGAACTCACAGCATTAGACACTGCTAGATCTGAGGCTGAGTGGCTTCGTGATCTCCTTATGGATTTACCGGTTGTTGAGAAACCCATACCGGCTATTTCTATGAACTGCGATAACCAGACTATTATTACAAAGGCTAACAGTTCCAAGGATAACATGAAGTCCACAAGGCATGTTAAGAGACAACTAAAATCTGTTAAAAAATTGAAAAACTCTAGAGTAATAGCGTTGGACTATGTCCACACGTCTAACAATCTGGCAGATCAGTTCACTAAGGGTCTATCACGCAATGTGATAGAAAGTGCATCGAGAGAGATGTGTTTGAGACCCACTTGAAATTTACTATAGTGGTAACCTATTCTATGTGATCGGAGATCCTGTGAAGAAGAACGGTTGAAAGGACCTAGGATGCCGCCTAGAGGGGGGGTGAATAGGCGTTTCTAAAAATTAACACCTTTAAATGCGGAAACAATTAGTAAAGGGAGTTTCTAAAATGGAAACTCCAAATAAGAGTAATATCACCCCTCACAAGTTAGCCACAGAGTATGTAAGAGATACTAAATAAATCTAGGAGCCACAATCCTACAACACAACGATTAGCGCAAGGATCAAATAAAATCAGCACTAAGCTCTAATACTGGACGTGACCGGTATACACGATTTCTACAGAATAGCCCCAAACTTGCTCCCTTCGATTTCTATCTTCAAACCAAACAGCAGGTATCTACTGGAGATGACAGTAAACACAAAGAACTTGCATAAGAGCTAGAGCAACACAAATATCGAATGAAATGTAAATTGAGACACGATATTTATTTTACCGAAGTTCGGACTCGTTCGAGTCCTACTCTCCGTTGAGGGGGCTATGGGTGACCCAGCAAAGGTCAACCCTAGAGGGTACCACGAAGGTCACTCTATCCGGAGTCTTTTCCAACTCATTTTCCTCCTTCTACTAGATGATTCCGAGGCAGCAGAATCGACCGTTACAAACCTTCCGTGGCACACCACAATCTCTCGGGTGCTCTCCGGCGACACCTAACCGTCTAGGACCGAAGAGTCCAAGAGTAACAAATGTGAATCACGAGATTGACAATATGCACAAGTGCTCAAGTGGTGGCTTGCTCTCTTTTTCAAATTCTCTCTTAACCCACAAATGGATTTTGCAATTTGTATCACACATCACTAAGAGAGGGTTTAGGAGAGTTGGCAAGGCTCAAAACGTGTGTATGTCAGCAGAATTAGCAGCCTCCAAAGGTGGAGGCTTGGGGGTATTTATAACCCCCTTTGGAAAATTAGTCATTTTATAGCCGTTGTGTTGATGCAAAAGTGATCTGCAAACACAAAGGGCTAATACCCGAATCGATATCCAAAGCGTGCCAGTCGATTTGACCTGTTAATCGACAAGGATGAAGAAACGAACACTTTGGTCCTGACAACAGCGATACGCCCGGAAGCCACGGCCAAGAGGTGCTCACGCGGAACTCGAGAATCGCCGAAGATCGCACTGAAGCGATGCAGCTCGCCGAGTCAATGAGAACTCGTAAAAAGAAAAATATGCAAATTGACGAAGTCGCCGAAAAGTAGATGCAAATAGGAGTAAAAGTTGGTTTTGATATTGATTGATGTTCTCTATTACATTGCCCTTTACTCCATATTTATACCCTGATCTAAAGAGACACAACCAAACACAACTAGGACACCAATCCCGTATCTAAGGAAACACGTGACTCTTACACGAATCATAACCTAACAAATATAGAAAAGGAAACCAATTCCCATCTATTTCCCTGTCCGCCTTAATTACGATGGAAATCTCACTGTCCTCCTCCTCATCGGCATACTCCCTATTTCATCGGCAGCAGGCTTCAAGTCTTCCTTCATCGGCATACTCCCTGCTTCATCGGCAGTAGTCTTCAAGTCTTCCTTCATCGGCATACTCCCTGCTTCATCGGCAGTAGTCTTCAAGTCTTCCTTCATCGGCATCCTTCATCGGCATCGACAACAACTCCTCCAACCTCATCGGCAACGCCCGAGTCCAAATCAACCTTTCCATCGATCATCACCAACTATCGGCAACCATTTTTACAAACTGGCTTTCATTGGCTATCAAAGTATTCAATAACTTTCCCCTTGCCGATTGGTCCACTCCGATTATTCTGACATGTGCAAAAAACGGTGTCAACACATGCCCCCCAATTTCGGAGTATAAAACCATTAATGCTCCGAAATTTACTCCAGATAACGCTTGCCTTTGCCCAATTACCGTAACTCGTTCTCCAAGCCAAAACTTGATTTGTTATCAAATCCAATCAAATCTAATCTTGATTCACGCACTTCAGTAAATATCGCACAATCGCCAACCACTCTTGCCTTGATTGAGATACCAAAATAACAACCCATCGGCAAGATCTTATCTGTACAATCCCCTGATTATCGCGCGAATAGTTACCATATCCCCCTGCACCGCCTTGACCTATATGCGCGCGTCATAGAGATAAGTCCAAAATACCCTTATCCTGGCCGGCTTATAAATAGATTTCTCCAGAACCCTCATTTTCTATCTTCAGCCTCCAATCCTTGGCATTCTCTCTCTCCGGCGGCGACTCCGACGAACAACCGCGCGACCTCAACCAACAAGAACCCTTCTCCGGCGCTAACTTCAAGTCCCCGGCTCGTATCTCCACCTTCCTCAAGACAATGGCCATCAACTTCGACGTCCCCGCGGTTTGCTCCACTTCCATTACCTTTTACTTTGATCTTTTTGCAAATTTATTCAGTTGGTGATTTTTCCTTTCTTCTGTCTTCTGGATTCCATAACCTTAGGAACTGCGCAACAAATTAGTTATCCCAACCGATCAGCCACACGTCCAATGCCTTGGACCAATGGGCAACCCAGATCCAACCGATCTGATCAACGCAGAGGTTAACAGAATCCCCTTTAGAGCCCAAAATTTCTCTCTGAACTTGTGGAAAGACACATTCCGATCTTGGCCCAAAACCACCAAAGGGTGGAAAGATTGGTATTTGAGGATCAATAGATCGATGCAAGTATACTGGGCAGAGCGAAAGTTAGACCAATGTATCAGGCTCTCTATTGCCGATATGCAGAAAAATGAATCAATGATAATTGCAGCTGCTTATTTCTGGTCAGATACGACCAACACTTTTATGTTTGGACATGGCCCAGCTACCCCTACCCTTGCCGATGTCCACATGCTTACTGGCTTGGACATCTCAACTGCCGATGAAGGCTCCATCTATGGTAGAAAGCCTGAATATAGAGTGAATACCCATAACATCGGCGGTTGGACAGGATATATTCAAGAATACCAGAAAACCGGGACACCTAGCCAGAGGGAACATGCCACATTCCTAAATATGTGGTTAGAAAAATTTATCTTCTGTGGTCGATCAGTAGGACCAACCAACGCCTTCCTCCCTGCAGCTGAACTTCTGGCTAATGGCGTAAGGTTTCCTCTTGGCCGATACCTTCTGAGCTCTACTTATCATCTTCTTCACCAAGTGTCTCAGAAACTCCTGCTTGGCGAATCCATCGGCAACCTGGGAGGCCCGTGGTGGTTTATCAACATGTGGCTGAATGCCCATATGCACAAACGTCTGCAATGGGACTTTTTTGCTCAACAATTCCCACGAGAAATTGCTGAAGATTATGTGCTCGGGGATGATGAATCGGCAACACGCTCACCCCTCAATTTTGGTGAAGCCATAATTGTCCTTCCTGGAACAGAAGCCAACGAAGACCAAATCGGCAGATTCTTTCAAAGCTTCTATAATGGCCTTTCTCGTGATCATAGGGCCTGGGTGCCTTATATCGACGAAGAAAACAGATTCCCCCTTCTTTTCAACTTTGCCGATGACACTCTGAATCAAGATAATGAGCTCATGATGGCTATCATCACTCCCAGGGCAATTCCAGTAAACACATTCGGCAGCGGGAAAAACACCAACATCACATATGAATTTTACAACCCATCGGCAGTATCCCGCCAATTGGCTTTTGGGCAACTGCCAATCAAACTCTGCTTTGCCGATGTGATCAAACCCAGGGAAACAATCACCTGCGGAACAGACTGGAACAAGGTAGTACAACTTTCTCCTGATGCCGATACCACAGATGTTGATTTATCCACCTGGACACCAATATCTTTCATCACCGAGTCATACAAGCAATGGTGGCGAGAGTGGAAAGAGCAACTGTTCGCGACTTCTGTTCACACATATCGGCACATGATCGATTCTGAATATGCCATCCCTGACGACGCGGTAAGTTTCCTTGAACTCCCTTCTACTTTTCTTTTCATTTATCAGTAACTGATTCCCTTGTAACAGGTTAACCACCCAGCACCATCGGTGAGCAAAAGTGGGAAACCCTTCAACCTCCGGCCTATTTCCCCAACATCGCCGATCGGTTACAACGCTCCCACCTTAGCCGCTTTGACCCACCAGAAGATTCGTACCAAGACCATCACTTTTAAGTCCAAATTGGCTACATCCAGGGCTACTCCATCGGCTGCTGCTACAACCTTGGTCAAAGCCTTTAAGGTAACAACCTTGCTTATTTTCACTTATGCCGATCACAAACTATATTAACCTTAATCATCAGGGGGTAAGAGCTGCTACTGGATCATCATCGGCAATTCCGCCGATATCAAGCACCACTCCTTCAGAGGTAGCTTCTTGACTTTACATTTTATCTGTTAAATATCATATCTTACACTTGTTTTGCAGCAACAATTGGGCACATCGGCAAACGTACCAGATGCCCAAGCTTCACAACCAACAAGTGTTGATACCCCCCAGCCAATCATTGCCGATGTCCAAGCAAAGCGCAAAGCTTCAACAGATACTGAAGCACAGCCAAAACGACAAAGGTCTATGCCGATCCCTACATCTGCCCCAACATCATCGGTCATCATACCTCAAGAGCCCACCACCGATGAAGTCACAGAGAATATCCCATCGGCAAGCTCAGCCGATCCACACGACATACTCCAGGTTGCTTCCTCCAGTCAAGCACAGGAAATTGCCTTGAAACAGGTAAACCGATCAACCTATCTGATTTTACAATACTCATACTTACCCCTGATTGATCTCCTTGTCTTTCTTTCAGGAACAAGATTCCCCGAACAGCCTATTTTCCTTTGCCATTGACATTTCTGACGACGATGGAGAGGAAACAAGTTCTTCCCTTGCACTGGGAACAATATCGGCAGAGACTAAATCCAAGTTGGAAACCCTCCTGAACTTGCTACAGCAAAGTACTGCCCAACTGGTAGATGACTCGGACCCCGCAAAGGCAATTTTCAAAACAATTCGTGGCCAGGTCCCTGCCGATGTTGAAGAAATACTCTTCCCAGCAGCTCACTTAGAAAGCCGTCAACTGCAATATCAACGGGCTGCCCAGCGCATTGCCGATAGAGCAGCTCAAGCTCAACTTAAAGAAGAGATGCTACAACTGAAACAAATTGCTGATGAGAAGCACAAGGGCATCGTCAACTTGCAGACTTCGGGTGCTGCACTTAAGCAGAAAATCTTGGATCTATCGGCAAGGAAGGCAGCCCTATTGGCCGAATTGAAAGACATCGATGCAGCCTTAACTCATGCTCAACAAGAAGAAAGCCAGCTACCCAATGCCGTCAAAGCCCTTCAGCAAGAAAGAGATATCCAAGCTCGCAAAGCTTTAGCCATGAAGAAGAAACTCAAACCTGTGGAGGGTGCTGCCGATGACGATATCAAAGAAATGGAAGAAGCCGACCAGATTCGCCTGCGTGCGATATTAGCTATCCAATCCTTGCTGAACGTGTAATCTTATTTATTGTATCGGCACTTTATGAGACATTGATACCCTTGCATAATTCTAGCCGATAGTATTGTTATCGGCATTTATACTTTTATGCATCTGTCCAGATACTAGGGTAATATTTCTTTAGATATTTTCCATTTAACGCTCTGGGAAACACAACCCCTTCGAGGGTTTCTAAAATATATGCATTACCAGGAATAGACTGATTTATCCGATATGGACCTTCCCAATTAGGAGACCACTTTCCAAACTTTGAACTTTTAGTCCCAATCGGTAAAATCAATTTCCAGACCAGATCTCCATCGGCAAACTCTTTTACTTTCACCTTCTTGTCATACCATCTAGCTACTCTTTTCTTATTTTCTTCAATACTAACTAAAGCCCTTAACCGATGACCTGCCACATCTTCCAACTCATCTTTCATAAGAGTATTATACTCATCGGCTGTCAGCTGATTTTGAGAACGTATTCGTCTAGAGCCAACCTTAATTTCCCAAGGCAACACTGCATCGTGTCCATATACTAACTGATAAGGCGTTACTTTGGTTGCACCATGGCATGACATCCGATATGACCACAAGGCTTCATTTAATACTGTATGCCACCTCCTAGGATTTTCTTCAATTTTGCGCTTAATAAGTTTGATGATCCCTTTGTTAGAAGCCTCAGCTTGACCATTAGCTTGAGCATAATATGGAGAAGAATTTAAAATTTTAATTCCCATACCTACAGCAAACTCATCAAATTCTCCCGATGTAAACATAGTACCCTGATCGGTAGTGATAGTCTGAGGAATACCAAATCGGTAAACAATATGCTCTTTCACAAAATCAATCATATTGACCGATGTAACCTTTTTTAGAGGAATTGCCTCAACCCACTTTGTGAAATAATCGGTAGCAACCAGAATAAATTTATGTCCTTTACTCGATGGCGGATAAATCTGACCAATGAGATCAATAGCCCATCCCCGGAACGGCCATGGTTTGATTATAGGATTCATAGCCGATGCAGGCGCCCTTTGAATATTACCAAACTTTTGACACCCCTGGCATCCCTTAAAATATTTAAAACAATCTTCAAGAATAGTCGGCCAATAGTACCCATTCCTTCTGATCATCCATTTCATCTTGAAAGCCGATTGATGTGCCCCACATACTCCTTCATGAATTTCACCCATCAAGCTTTTCGATTCATCATTGCTAACACATCTGAGTAAAACTCCATCTATAGTTCGATAATATAATTCATCATCGAGGAGCACATATTTGGTAGCTTGGAACCTTATACGTCTCTCGACCTTCCTACATGGATCCTTCAAATAATCAACAATCTCTTTCCTCCAGTCATCGGTATCAACTGCCGATGTTAGCACTTCCTGAATGGTCTGATACCCTGAA
Source organism: Miscanthus floridulus (assembly GCF_019320115.1). Taxonomy (NCBI): domain Eukaryota; kingdom Viridiplantae; phylum Streptophyta; class Magnoliopsida; order Poales; family Poaceae; genus Miscanthus; species Miscanthus floridulus. Next base: position 29,424,185 of record NC_089588.1, on the reverse strand, counting down.
GCATGCTGAGCTAGTCGATTAGCTTCCTCATTATGCAATCGAGAGATATGCTCAAGACGAAAATCTCTAAATCCTTTCAATAATTGCAAACACCTTTCATAATACGAAATCAAGGCTTCACTTCGGCATTCATAAATTCCAGCCAATTGATTTATAACTAGCATAGAGTCACCAAAGATTTCAACAACATCGGCACGTATCTCCTTCAGCAATTCTAACCCCTTTATCAAGGCTTGGTATTCAGCTTGATTATTTGTCGCTGTAGCAACAATCGGCAATGAAAACTCATACTTCTTTCCTTGAGGTGAAATTAACACAATGCCGATACCTGCTCCTTCACCACATGTGGACCCATCGAAGAAAAGTGTCCAGGGAGCAATCCCCAGAGAATCCACCGTGTTACAATGCTGAGTGACAAAATCAGCCATCACTTGCCCTTTAACTGCCTTAGCTGATTTGTAGCGTAGCTCAAATTCTGATAATGCTAAAATCCACTTGCCGATTCTACCACTTAATATCGGCATTGACAACATATACTTGACCACATCGTCTTTGCATATGACCGTACATTCGGCAGATAACAAATAATGCCTTAATTTGATACAAGAAAAGTATAAGCACAGACACAATTTCTCGATAGCCGAATACCTCGTCTCAGCATCCACTAATCTTCTGCTCAAATAATAAATAACACGTTCTTTCCCTTCAAATTCTTGAATAAGAGCTGAACCGATAACTGCATCATCAGCTGACAAATATAACCTGAAAGGCTTCCCATGTTGAGGTGGAACTAGCACTGGAGGATTTGATAAATATTTCTTAATTTCATCAAGGGCTAATTGCTGTTCAACTCCCCATACAAATTCCTGATCAGCTTTTAATTTAAGTAGTGGGCTGAAAGCCTTGATCTTACCCGATAGATTAGATATGAATCTTCTAATGAAATTAATCTTACCGATCAAAGATTGCAATTCAGTCTTATTGGCAGGAGCAATCACCTTGTTAATTGCATCAATAGCCTTCCTACTGATTTCAATGCCCCGTTGATGCACCATAAAACCCAAGAATTGTCCTGCCGATACACCAAATGCACATTTATTAGGATTCATCTTCAATCCATGCCTCCTTGTGCACTCCAGTATTTTTCGCAGATCGGCTAAATGTGCTGTGATATCTCCAGACTTAATCACCACATCATCAATGTAGATCTCCACTAATGTGCCGATGTACTCATGAAAAATAAAGTTCATAGCCCTTTGATAAGTAGCACCGGCATTTTTCAAACCAAACGTCATGACTATCCACTCGAACAACCCCACATGTCCTGGACATCTGAAAGCAGTCTTGGGAATATCCTCCTCAGCCATGAATATTTGATTGTAGCCTGCATTACCATCCATGAAACTAATAATTTGATGTCCAGCCGCAGCATCAATCAACAAATCAGCAATCGGCATTGGATAGCCATCCATCGGTGTGGCTTTGTTGAGATTCCTGAAATCAATACAAACACGAAGTTTTCCATTTTTCTTATAAACAGGAACCACATTAGAGATCCACTCTGCGTATCGACATTGCCGAATAAACTTTGCTTCAATTAATTTAGTTATTTCGGCCTTAATGTCAGGAAGTACATTAGGGTTGCATCGGCGCGCTGGCTGCTGATGTGGCCGAAATCCAGATTTGATAGGTAACCGATGTTCAACTATCGATCGGTCTAACCCAGGCATCTCAGTATAATCCCAAGCAAAACAATCTTTATATTCTTTTAACAAATCTGTTATTCGCTGCTTACACTTAGAATCTAACTTAGCACTAATAAAAGTAGGCCTCGACCTATCACCATCACCGATATCTACTTCTACTAAATCATCTGCCGATGTGAACCCTTGACCTAATTTTCCATCATCGGCAAACCTATCCATTAAAACTCCTCTTCAGAACCGACTGCCTGGATCGGTGGAATTTCATAATCAGCATCTCTAAGGAACTCTTTTTCCCAAGCTTCTCCTGATATGCATTTAGTTCGCTCATAAGTATCTGATTCTGCCGATGCGATGATATAAGAAGAATCACCAGGGACGACTTCAATCTTATCTCCAATCCATTGTACGAGGCATTGATGCATTGTAGAAGGAACACAACAATTAGCATGAATCCAATCCCTCCCTAGAAGCAGATTATATGCACCCTTGCCGTTGATAACAAAGAACGTCGTCGGCAAGGTTTTGCTGCCGATGGTCAATTCAACGCATACTGCCCCTTTAGCCGGTGACACATTGCCTTCGAAATCTTTCAACATCATATCGGTTTTGGTCAAGTCTTGATCCCCCTTACCAAGTTTCCGATACATCACATAAGGCATAATATTAATCGCAGCCCCTACATCAATAAGTACCTTAGACACAGGCTGCCCATCAACTCTGCCCTTCACAAATAAAGCCTTAAGATGCTGTCTCTCGTCATCGGTAGGTTTCTCAAAAACAGCCATCATTGGATCTAGCGTCAGCTGAGCTACTTGATCAGAGAAAACAACTTCTTCCTCATTATCAGATAGTGCCAGAAACTCCATCGGCAACATGAATACCATATTAACATCTGCCGATGGACCCTTATTTTTGTGTTTTACCTGCCACTGCTGATGACCAGGCCTTTCATTGGAGGAATTTTCCTCCTGGTATAAATCCTCCTGACGCTCACGTTGCATCCTCCTTCTCTGCGTCTTTGTCAGACCCTCTGGGCACCATCGAGGAAACTTGGTTTTCCAAACCGGCTGATAACAAGTCCTAGTTAGTTCTACGCGACGTATATTAGGGTCCCTGTAGAATATCTCCTCATCGGGAACTCTTGCGTTTGCCATTTCCTCAAGCTCCTCTTGATTCCTTGGAAAATATCCAGCGCGTTTACCAAGCCTCTCATGTACACTAAGTCTGCCCCCCAGCCGATCATGCACTGATGCTCTGCCTTTGATCGGCTCGTTGATAGACAGACCCTGATTACCACGTTGAAACCTCCTTTCTGAACGATTGACTCTGTAATAACCATTACACTCAGGGCAATTTTCAACAGTTGGCAATTTAATACCTTCTTCCCAGCAATGGATGAAGAACGGACATCTCCAATGATCTTTATGTCGATTCCACTCTTCCTGACGTCTCATTTCTTGCTGTTGCCGATATCGGTCATTACGTTGACGCCAACCCTCCTGCTGCCTTCGATGAGTAATCACAATGCCAGGTCGAGGAGGTTTTTTGGAACTACTGCTTTCCCCTAGCAAACCCTTACTCTTTGCATCATCGGTAGTTATCCGATGTTGGGGGTCTACTGACGCGTTTTTCTCAGCAGCCTCTGACGTCAATACCTTGGTCTTTCCTTTGGCATCCAACATATTTGCCGGAAAAGGGTGTTGATCAATCTTCATCGGCTTCTGGGTCTTGGAAGTACCAAACTTAATTCTCCCAGATTCAATAGCCGATTGTAACTGTTGCCTGAATACCTTGCACTCATTTGTACTGTGTGAAGTTGCATTGTGCCATTTGCAGTACAAAATCTTCTTCAACTCTTCTGCCGATGGGATCACATGATTAGGTGACAGCTTAATTTGGCCCTCTTGAAGCAGAAGATCAAATATTTTATCGGCCTTGGTGATATCAAAAGTAAACTTTTCTGGCTCCTTTTGACCAAAGGGACATGATATCGGCTTTTTATTCTTAACCCACTCAGCTAAGCCGATAACTGGTTCTTCATCAGAGTCAGAATCTCCTACTTCTTCAACAAATGATACCTTTTTACTCCAGTTCTTTTTAGGTTCAAAAACCCTAGTATCTTGATCAGAGATCCTTTGCACAAGATGACTGAGGCTTTCAAACTCCTGAGAAGCATATCTATCCTTAAGATGTGGCAATAATCCTTGGAAAGCCAAATCGGCAAGCTGCCGATCATCCAGCACCAGGCTGTAGCACTTATTTTTTACATCTCGTAGCCTTTGTACAAAGCTCTCTACCGATTCATCATTACGCTGTCTCAATTTTACTAAATCGGTAAGCTTCTTTTCATGGATTCCAGCAAAGAAATACTTGTGGAATTGTTTTTCTAGATCAACCCAAGTAATAATAGAATTTGGTGGCAATGAAATGAACCATGTAAATGCTGATCCAGACAAAGATGATGAGAATAATCGAACTCTTAATTCATCTCTGTTAGCTGCCTCTCCACATTGAATAATGAAGCGATTGACATGTTCCATTGTTGATGTATCATCTTGCCCAGAGAATTTAGTGAAATCCGGTACCTTGTACCGATTTGGGAGAGGAATTAAATCGTATGCAGGAGGGTATGGAGTTCGATAAGAATAAGTATTGACCTTGGGCTTTATCCCAAACTGATCCTTCATAATCTCTGCTATCTTATCGGCCCAAAAAGCATCAGCCTCCTGCTGACGAACTGGTTGAATTTCTACAGGAGGTGCCTGCTGACATCCTTCCACATATCTTTGTGGCCCACGATCTCCAGCAATCGGCATATTTGCCGCTACTTGTGGTCCATTAACCTGTTGGAAAGGATTCATCGGCTGGGCTGCCGATGCTTGATTTTGGAAACCAGCTTGCACATGACCTTGTTGAATCCCTGCAACCTGCTGATTTCGCTGAACTGTATGTTGAACAGGTAACTGTCCTGACCAATCATTATTAGAACTCATCGGCACAAAACTTACCGATGGCTGGTAATTCGCTGATATTGTTGGATAATTATAACTGGTTTGAGGCATGAACTGAACCCCAGTTTGACTCATAGCAGGGGCTTTCTGTTGCATCGGCAGTACGCTCGCCGATGGACTTGAATTGAATGTTTGAATCATAGGCATCTGGAAACCTCCTGGAGTTGGTTGTACAGAAGTAGTTGCGGCATATTGAGGCACTTGAGCCATCGGCGAAACAGCCGATGATATAGGCGCTCTTCCTGCTGCATCAAATACTTGAGGTAATCTAGGATTGAAAGCAGATGACTCTGGAGGCATGCCATATCCCCACCAATTAGTAGGAATCTGGTTATTCTGAGACACAGGGCCTGACATAGCTGATGCCGATAGATCTGTATTAAGCTGAACTCGCCCTCCTGGTAACACCTGATCTGATTGTATCGGTGTAGATTGTATATTAGGTGAACCTGCCAATACTGGAGGGGAAGTAACTTCTGTACCCACAACGGCCGAAGGAGCCGATGGAGTTTTGACAGATGCCGGCTCTGGTTGATGATAGGCAGGCCCAACGTAATGTGGTGCCGCTTGTCCTTCTTTGAGAGTTCGAACCACAGCATTATGAACAGTATTGGACAGCACATTGGAATGATTAATCAAAGCATGATTTACTGCAGAATTAACCATCTCTTGAAGTTTACCAGGATTGGAGTCAAAGGTAACCTGCCGAGGCAACGGCAAATCTTGCTTCTGGATGACTTGTCCACTCTTGTTCAAGCTAAACGATCTCAGACAAAGCTGCTTGTATTCTTCTACAGCCTTTTCCATAGCCTGCCTCTGTTCTTCCTTGAGATCTTCTTCTGATACTGCGATAATGTTCCCTGGATCGATCTCGGAGTTGAACATATTGGTTGAAGGGTCCCACCGGGCGTGCCAAAAGATGTGTTGATGCAAAAGTGATCTGCAAACACAAAGGGCTAATACCCGAATCGATATCCAAAGCGTGCTAGTCGATTTGACCTGTTAATCGACAAGGATGAAGAAACGAACACTTTGGTCCTGACAACAGCGATACGCCCGGAAGCCACGGCCAAGAGGTGCTCACGCGGAACTCGAGAATCGCCGAAGATCGCACTGAAGCGATGTAGCTCGCCGAGTCAATGAGAACTCGTAAAAAGAAAAATATGCAAATTGACGAAGTCGCCGAAAAGTAGATGCAAATAGGAGTAAAAGTTGGTTTTGATATTGATTGATGTTCTCTATTACATTGCCCTTTACTCCATATTTATACCCTGATCTAAAGAGACACAACCAAACACAACTAGGACACCAATCCCGTATCTAAGGAAACACGTGACTCTTACACGAATCATAACCTAACAAATATAGAAAAGGAAACCAATTCCCATCTATTTCCCTGTCCGCCTTAATTACGATGGAAATCTCACTGTCCTCCTCCTCATCGGCATACTCCCTATTTCATCGGCAGCAGGCTTCAAGTCTTCCTTCATCGGCATACTCCCTGCTTCATCGGCAGTAGTCTTCAAGTCTTCCTTCATCGGCATACTCCCTGCTTCATCGGCAGTAGTCTTCAAGTCTTCCTTCATCGGCATCCTTCATCGGCATCGACAACAACTCCTCCAACCTCATCGGCAACGCCCGAGTCCAAATCAACCTTTCCATCGATCATCACCAACTATCGGCAACCATTTTTACAAACTGGCTTTCATTGGCTATCAAAGTATTCAATAACTTTCCCCTTGCCGATTGGTCCACTCCGATTATTCTGACATGTGCAAAAAACGGTGTCAACACATTGCAATACCGGACACGTCCGATATGACTTACACTGTGCCAATGGTAACTAAGTTACAGTTAAGTTATGAGTCATCGGAACTCCCAATGAATGCCAGAACTCCCGACCGTCGGAACTCCTGACTCACGTCGGAACTTTTGACCCTCAGCAATTTTGAAAACCATGTAACTAAGTTGGGTGTCGGAACTCCCAACGCATGCCGGAACTCCCGACCATTGGAACTTCCGACCCTCAAGACTTTTGAAAACTAGCCGTTGGCCTCTAGTCATCCATACCGGACATGTCCGGTATGACCAGGACAGTGAACCCTCCAAGTTAGTTGAAGTGCGAGACATTGGAACTCCTGACCCATGTCAGGACTTCCGACCGTCGGAACTCCCGATGAACCAACCCGAGAACAACAATTTTAGTACTGCTGGGTAAATACCGGACACGTCCGGTATAGCCAGACCAGCAAAGATAAAGTTAGCTCTTTTGTCACTCAAATACTCAAAACTCACATGGGTTGGCTTGAGCACTTATGAAACATTATCTATCAACATGATGCATCCCTCTTAATAGTACGGCATACCTATTAAACTCAAGATAAAAGGAAAAATGAATTTATACCACTTGAGTTGATCTCTTTTGAATTGATGCCGTCCCTTTCAATCTTCATCAAGTAAGGGTGCTAACATGTTGATATTGATCTTTTCACTTGAGCATAGCCATCTTGAGCATGTGACTTGATTCCATTCATCAAATTTGAATAATCCCAAATGTATCAAGTCACTTCCATCAAACACTCCATTAGTGATTTGATCCTCCACATAAACATGAACATCATAGCTTGATTAGTACCTCAACTAAATGCAAGTACTTCCTTCTTCACCCTAGCTAGGTTCTTCGGCCACCAAGCCATCGCTTGCCCTTCACCCTTGCTTAGTACCTCGAAGCCTTTCCTTGCTATCTTCACCATCTCAAGCCATCAAGTCACATCTTGTGTTGAATCATCCATTCATGTATTGTTTGTCTTTATTATTTCAATTTAGCAAGCTTCAAATATGAGACCATTCCATATGCAATCCCTTATGTCTCATTAATTAATTCTTATAAGCTTGCTTTCACATAGTGCACGGAAATCCCACAATAAATAAGCCTTTGCATGAATTCCATTTGTATTGTTGTCTTATGCTTGAACTAGATTGTTTACACAACAACATATCATTTTGGCTTTCATTAAGTACCTGTGAGATAACCTATTAGCTGTCCACACTTAGCAAACGGGTTAGTCCTTTAATCACGTTGTCATTCAATCATCCAAAACCCACTTAAGAGCTAGATGCACTTTCAATGGTGAAATAAGCTAGTAGTAAATTGTGAGGAAAGATCCTTAGTAAGACTCATTTCTGATGCATATCTTTCCTTTCTGTAAGGTAGGTTAGCTTTTGCCTTAATGTGTTCCAAGTGGCTTATCAAAGCAAAGATATTGTCCTACAGAACATCTTTTGAGGAACACACCTATATGAGTCAGACTGCTGGTCACAGTCTATGAGATTTGGGTGATATCTAAATACTCATTAAAGGCACTGAAGTATGACTTATATGCTTCAAATAGAGGGGATGCCTTTTGCTGCCTAGTATCCGCCAAGGACTTTAGTGACATTCATCTTACACAAAATTGTCAATTCAAGGCTTAGTCCATTGTTCAGATGTGAGTGAGTGAAACTATTGCTCTAGATGGATGTTCAACTTAACGGTCTCCATCGAAACACTGGTATATAAAAGAATGTGGTTCTGAGACTACTTTGTTATAAACCCTAGAGTTTGGTGGGGATTGTTGGATATAATATGGGCTTGGCCCATATAATATTTAATGAATCAAATAAAACTATATGGTGCGTAACATTAAGCGTTGTATGGTTTAATACAATATGGGGTTTTGACTGAATGTTGACTCAGCTTATATGGTTGGAAATTATTTATCTAAATAGAGAAGCTGAGAAAAGGATAAAGGCGTGTCACACGCGTGCGCGCCGCCACCGCCGGCGGCTAGGCTGGGCCGTGGACGTGGCGTGGAGAGCGGGCGGGCGAGCGTGGCCAGTCTTTTGCCACTTAATTCACATAACAACGGGAGTTACTCCCCTTGATGGTGGAGGCGAACTTATTGCGGCCGTTACTGTCTCTTCCGCTTTCGTCTCCGTCTCCTGGGATTCTCCGCTGCCTCTCTTCTCCTCGTCCATATATTTGAGTCATCCGTCAGTTCAGATTCAGTCCTTCCGCAACCACTTCTGAGAGAACCACACTTCCGCAGTCTTCTAGTTTTCCCGTTTGAGAAAATTTCCTATTTAGCCTCGAAAATAATGCTACTTTCCTATTTAACACCGAAACTGAAAATCTTTCCTATATGTCCTCAACTCAAGTTTTTATTTCCTATTTGACATTCCCGTCAGTTCCGTGAGCAACTACCGTTAGCTGTTGAAGTGAGGTGATGGGAAAAGACCAAAATGCCCTTTGAGGGTAGGAAAAGAACCCGGTGGCCTAGAGTCGCGGCTGTTCATCTTCTCCACGTATGAGGCCAAGAATGACACGCTCAAGAACGCGCACGACACACTCAAGAACGCACACCTCTCCGACATCTGCATCAGCACGTCGGCGGCGCTGACCTACTTCCCGGCGCACTTCTTCAAGACCGAGGCCGCCGACGGCAGGTCCCGGGAGTACCACCTCGTCGACGGTGGCGTCGCGGCCAACAACCCCACCATGGTCGCCATATCCATGCTCACCAAGGAGGTGCATCGTCGGAACCTAGACTTCAACATCGGTAGGCCGACCGAGTACACGAACTACCTCGTCATCTCCGTCGGCACTGGGTCGGTGAAGCAGGCGGAGAAGTACACCGCTGAGCAGTGCACGAAATGGGGCCTCATTCAGTGGCTGTACAACGGTGGCTTCATGCCGATCATCGACATCTTCTCACATGCCAGTTCCGACATGGTTGACATCCATGCACCCGTGCTCTTTCAGGCCCTCCACTGTGAGAAGAACTACCTTCGCATTCAGGTATGATACGTTTATAGGATATACTAAAGCATATATATTCTGTTCTTGGTATAAAATCGACGATGATCGATGCTATTGTATTTATGTAGGATGATACTTTGACTGGGGACGCATCGTCAGTGGACATCGCGACCAAGGAGAACATGGAGTCTCTGATCGGGATCGGCCAGGAGCTGCTCAAGAAGCCAGTGGCGAGAGTGAACATCGACACTGGGGTGTACGAGTCCTGTTCCGGTGAGGGCACAAATGCAGAGGCGCTTGCTCACTTCACCAAACAACTCTCTGACGAGCGCAAGCTACGCAAGAGCAATATCAACTCCAACTAGCTCTCAAGTATCAATTACAGACTGGTAGTGGAATTTCGCACAAGGATCTTCAGATTGCAGAGTGGTCATTATATACACAGACTAGCAGTATGCCTCAGATAGATGCATTGCATGGTAGCTAGTCGTTTGTTATTTTTAGAGTTAAATGCACCTCGGCGAGGCAGAAGTAGCAGTGGACAGCGCTCGCGGAGACTGATGACCTCGGCGGCAAAGTGGAGCCTGGGCGAGGTGGTGATGACTGGCGAGCTCGAGCACGGCGAGGCAGGAGCTGATGGCGGGGTGAAGGATGGTGGGCACGAGCGCCGCCTAGATGTCGTAGATGAGCGCGTCAAAACTGTCACGTACGTACGTACGTCCATCACTCTCGCGGACGGGCAAGTGCAACATGCACGCTAGCTAGCTGAGCCACAGCCCCCTGCCAATTAATCAAGCAGTTTCGCCAGGCGCGCGCTTTGCGCAGACCCAGATGAAACGCTGCTTGCTGCCCTTCAGGGCCGCGGCGACCTCCTCCATCTCGTACGACCTCGGGTGGCTGGACCCCAGGCACCGGCTCATCAGTGACTACGGCCTCAAGTTCCTGCCCCCCGACGCCTGCATGTCCAAGGAGTTCGTGGATTTCGTCTTCCAGATGGAGGAGGCCGCGCCCGTCGCCGGCCCGGTCATGAACACGTGCCGCGCGCTGGAGGGCGAGTTCATCGACGTGGTCGCCGCGCAGCCGCCGTTCCAGGACTAGAGATTCTTCGCGGTCGGGCCGTTGAACCCGCTGCTGCTCGACGCGGACGCCCGGACGACGCCAGGACAGGCCCACGCCACGCCCACGAGACGTACCAGGAGCGCATCGACCCAGCTCCTCCCCCTGCGCATGCACGCGACGCGTACGGGCGCGCGCGCGCACGCCTGCTCCGGCAGTCCGGCCCCTTTCCCTGCCCGTGCCTGCCTGGCTCTAGCGCTGGCGCTGGCGCGCGCATGCATGTGGCGTACCCGCCCGGTGGTGGCCGTGCATGCCCGCATGCATGCTGCCACATGCCACGGCATCGTGCCACGTCAGCAGCTAACGGTAGTTGCTCACGGAACTGACGGCAATGTCAAATAGGAAATAAAAACTCGAGTTGAGGACATATAGGAAAGATTTTCAATTTCAGTGTCAAATAGGAAAGTAGCATTATTTTCGAGGCTAAATAGAAAATTTTCTCTTCCCGTTTCGTACCTCTGCACGCACGGAGTAGCGGGAGAGTAGGTGCATCCGGAACCCTCGTCCGCCAGAGAACCTTGCACGGGGTGCGCGGCGATTAGGTTTTTGGGGAGCGATCCGCGACTGCTCATCCACGTACATCTTCTTCTCGGTGATTGCCTATGGAACGTCTGGGCTTCTTCTTCCTGGTGATCCGTTCGTGGGACTGCACTGCGAACATCTTTCTGCATCGACTATGGTCCGCGACTTCGAGCAACGCATTATGTCAACCAGTGTGAATGGAGCCTCTGATGCCCTCGGCATGGGACCCTCCGCTGGATACAGTCCAATCTCTGTGATTTCTGTACTTTATGTTTTTACTGTATTCACCAGTATATCATCTTTGCATGCTGTAGTGTTCATAAGAAATATACACATGCACATATATGTCGTTACAAACCTACTGATATTATTTTTCTGGATTAAACTGATAATGAAATTGTCTAAATTTCTAACACGCGCCATGGTAAAAGGCGTGGCCAAAAGTGTTAAATTGAAAAATAAAAAATAAACAGTGTCAAATTTAAAAATAGTTTAAAAATGTTAAAAATAAAAAAAAATCCACGACGCATCTGTTTGGACTTTGGGAGATGGCGGTTGATATTTTCGTCCCCCTCTCCATAGTCTTTTGTGTAGTACTCTCTCCATCCCACACGAAAACCAATACACTGTATGAAATTACAAAATGTTTCCTTTTCTTTTTTTATGACTTTTTTTTTTATTTTTCTTGGCCCCACTCGCTGGCAGCAGGGACGTGCTACTGCTGTTACGTACAGTACGTCTACGGATGGATACCTATAAGTGAACTTTAATTTGAGAAAAAATTTAAATCATATATAAAATTTTATTTAGAGACGGAAAGAGTACCGGACAATTCACAGTGAAAGGGACGGACACCTCTCGTGTCTCGTCGGAAGGCAAACGAAGGAGACATGGGCCTCTAAAAACAATCGTTACCTGTCACCTCTCTCTCGGTTTTCTGGTTTACATCTTGTCTCGGTAGTCCTAATTATATTCTCTCTGTTGACAAAATAATATAATTCTAGGACAGTATCATGGTTTAGTATCCTACGTTCAATCAATTATACAAAAAATATTAATTTTAGGATATCAAATAAATATCACTAGATTAATTACGAAATATATTTTCATAATATATTATTTTGGAGCCATAGATTTGAAAAACATTCATTAAAAATAGGAGTAATAAACAAAATAGTAGATTTGAAGAGGGAGAGAGTGTGTGGATGTGGATTAAACAAGCCCTATTCACTTGACCGATAAGACATAGCTGAAAGTACTATTGACTGATTTGTTGTGAGAGAAAAATACTATTCGTTAGTTAAAAAAAAATCTTATAAACGAATTGAACAAGGCGTAGTTATGGGGCCGGCGTAATCGCGACAGGCTCTGTTCCTGATATGGCGGAGGCCCCATCCAATCCCATCCAACTGTCCGCCAGCGACAGCACGGTTTCGTGTGGTCTGCGCATGATAAGAGATGTAGTTATATATATACGAGTAGTCTCTGATTGGTTACGCTTGCTGTCCGTTGAGGCCGTGCTGCCAGTAATGCGCGTCTCAACGACGTGGCGCAGCACGAGCCGCGCTGTTTTGCATCCACCCGTGTGGCGTGCGTGAGCTGACCTGAGCGGCCTGGCCCCCACTCTCCCGCAACGGCCGGAAGACCCACCCACCCACGTGTGGTGTGGACCGGAATCTCGCGTCCGCTTTACCTCTGCCGCCGCCTGGGGACAGTTCGTTAACGGTGGGCTCGACGTGGAATCACGGTCACGGGTGGGGTGCTGGGAGCCTGGGACCGGCGGAGCCAACGGCGACGGCTTCGCGCCAGGCCAGGCGAGGCGGACCCCACAGAGAGAGAGGCCTGCGCCTGAGGCCCAAACAGGTTCCGAGCCCCCATCGCAGCACACGTCACGCGGCGCCGGCCTAAACAGACCCGCCGTCTGCTCACGCGAGATAGACGGGGCTGGTGCTGATTTATTACGAGAGAAAAATGTTGTTGACGAGTTGATTTGGGCTGGCTAAAACCAATAAGCGAATAGACTGAAAGTAATTAATTCAGCCTGCTAGCTGCAGCTGTTTGACTGTTTCTAGTGTTAATTCCAAGTATTTCGCTACAGTAAACCGTTGGCTCTTCTCCTCCGGCCACAGCATACAGTTGCAGCTGAAAGAGTGAGTCGATCGCTAAACAAACGGATCTTCTATAAAAAAAAAAAGAGTAGTAACAGACTGAAGTAGTGAACTGTAAGGCCCCCTTTGGACCATAGAAAATTTTCTTGTTTCCTACGCCCTTGTTTAGTTCTGTGGCGTAAAGTTTTGGGTGTCAAATTAGGTGTCGCATATGGTGTTTAGATACTAATAAAAAAAACAAATTACAGAATCCGTCAGTAAACCGTGAGATGAATTTATTAAGTCTAATTAATCCGTCATTAGCACATGTGCTACTGTAGCACTTTATTGCCAAATCATGGACTAATTAGGCTTAAAAGATTCATCTTGCAAATTAGTCGCAATATGTACAATTAGTTATTTTTTAGTCTATATTTAATACTCCATGCATGTGTCAAACATTCGATGTGACCGGATGTAAAGTTTTGAGGTGTGAACTAAACAAGGGCTACGTTTTTCCTGTAGAAATGAACTTAACTCTTGTGAAAATCCTTGTACAAAATCATGTGAAATTCCTGCCTTCCAAAAGGCCTCTCAGGAGAGTGGGGCTCTCAAGAGGGTACTAGCCCTGCACCTATACAGGTGCATATATTCATATAGGAATATTGTGTTCTCGCTCCTATTTTGATGTCCACTTATGATTTTACCCTCGTTTTTATCATCGTTGTGAATTTACCTCTGCTTTGTAACTACTAAGGCTCAGTTTACCCTTACTTTTAACTTTGTTAGTTATATCTAAAATAAAAAAATAAAAAAAACAACAAAACCCTTCTCAGTAAGATCAAAGAACAACAATAGCCCTTATCCACTCATACCCTCTCCAATCCTCCACCGTATCCTCTCTATCTCTCTCGTTCCCCATCCCCAAGACCCCAACAAGAGGAGCACCGGAAGCAACAGGAGGCCAGCGCCCGGCCCGGCCGCTGCCATATCCATCCGTAAGGCACTGGGCGCAGTCAAAGACCAGGCGACCATCGGCATTGTGCGGGTGACGGGCGCCGTGGCGCCAGACCTCGACGTGGCCTTCGTGCACGCCACCTCCCACGACGACGCGACCCCGGACAACCACCACGCGTGGGAGGTGCTCCGCCTCGTGTCCGCCATGGGCACGGCGCCCGCCTACGTCGCCTCCATTGCCTACCGCCTCTTCAGGAACCGCGACTACGTCATCGCCGCCAAGTGCCTCACGCTCCTACACCGCCTCGCCGCCCCCGCCACCAACCTTGACCCTACCGAGGACGCCGACGGAGAGGGCCGCACGCGGTTCCTCCACGAGCTGCTCCACCCCACCCTCACTGGCCGCTGCGTGGGGGAGCCTGTGCTCGCGCTACTCCTCTACTTCAGCGACGAGGCGCACACGGCGTCGTGGGACCACTCCGCCTTCGTCCGCGCCTACACCACCTACCTCCTTGATCGCGTCCACTTCCTCGTCCTGCTCCTCCTCGCACCGCGCTTCGCCGACGATCGTGTCAGGGGACCACCGCACACGCGCGACGGCGGCGGCGGCCGACATGGACACGGAGGCGCTCCTAGGCCGCACACACCACCTACAGCACCTACTGGACCACCTCCTCACATGCCGCCTTGCGGGCTCTGTCGGGGCCAGCCACGTAGTGCGCGCCGTGCTCCACCCACTGCTCAGGGACAACTTTAGAGTCTACGAGGACATCACGCTCGTCCCCGCGCTCCTCCTCGACCGCTTCTTCGACATGGACTACCCTGAATACGCCAAGGCCTTCGAGACCTACGTCAGCACCGCCAAGCAGATCGACGCGCTCCGCGCCTTCTACGCCTGGTGCGACGATGTTGGTGTCGCGCGCTCGTCCGACATCCCCGACGTCAGGTGCGTTGACAACAAGCTCCTCAAGACCAAGAGCCGACAGTGATTGGGCACTATCATTGTCGGTTCTAGCCAAGAATCGATGGTGATAAGCTTACAACACAAAAAGGCTACAGCCGTCCTCTCCTTCCTCCTCTCTTCCATCCCGAGAATAGAGGCGCGCGTTTGAACCCTTCCCTCCATTGTTGTGGCTACTCTTCACCATGAAGCTAGTGCTTGGATTTTGAAGAATGGCTTGATTTTTTTTGCTTTAAGGTTAGTAACAAACATCCACTCCTTTGATTTTATTGCTTAATTAGCTTCGTTTTGATGGCTACATTGCTTGATTCTCATTCTAGTTCTTTCTCCATTCTAGAGAGTACTTTTTCAATTGGACATTTGTGCAAGGCTCAAATTATGATGAATTCATCATCCAAAAGGTTGGTGTCTATGAACACATTTAAATTCCTAGCTAATTATTCCATGGTGGTCAAGATCATCATTGTTAGTATGTGATGCTATAATAAGTTCTTAGAAGTAGAGTAGAATAGTTGTTCTTTAATATTATGCAATAATTGTTTTTTACTATGATTTTCAATTTACAGGGTCGGCGCTACCAATTTCAATTTTTTGATAATTAGTGTACAATAATGTTTTCCAAAAATGGTACTTTCGAGCTACAATTATTGTTCATGAAGCTTGATTTCTTATTAATTCTTTGTAATTACTGTCTCAGTATTTTTTTTGTAGAGATGGATCGAGAGTGGATGCATCTATCCCGAACGGACAAGCGGTACATGCATGGCGTCAGCCAGTTTATCACTAATGCCAAAGCCCATGCTGGAAATGAGAACCCTGTCTTCTGCCCATGCAAAGATTGTAAGAATCATAGGAACTTTCGTCAAATTGAGTCTATACGATCGCACTTGATTACCAGGGGGTTAATGCCAAACTATACGATATGGACTATGCATGGCGAGGTTGGTGTGAATGTTCTGTAGGGAAACGATGATGATGTGGACATGCTTGACGTAGCCATCCACGATGCTAATGAGGAACCCGGTGTTAACACAGAACCTATGGCCACAATTAATAATATGTTTAGGAACACGCTAGCTGACTGAAAGCATCTAGGCCCCTTGTTGGGTTTCAGTGATTAATGACAATACGTGATTACTGTGACTAACGTGTGTTTTGTAGAAACAATTGAGTTAGGTCACGGTAATGGAGATCGATTGGGCAATCATGGTTGTCATGCCCCTACGATGGAAATCATTTCGGTTTTCAAAGGATGGACAACAAGGTTAAGGATGGACTAGTTCTAAGTGTCGATTGGAGTTGGAGAGACACTTAGAGTAGTTTAGGACTTTGTTTTTCCTTTGGCCGTACTATTAAGGGGGGTATGAACGGATAGCTTGACCTAGGTGAGTCTAGTGAGTTAGGTGTGGTGCACACTTGTTAAAACTAGCACTAGGTAGCTCCACAACAGCCCTATGATCAAATGGAGCAAACTTCATTCACATATATTTGAGAGTTGGAAGTGAATGGAGGGTCAAATACTGACCGGACGCTGGCTCCGGTGTGACCGGACGCTGGCTTAGGGTCTGGTCAGTTTATTTGACCAAGGTGATTGCGTCTGGTTTGACCGGACGCTGAGAGGTCAAGTGACCGGAAGCGTCCGGTCAGTGCTGACCGGACACTGGCCAGCGTCTGGTCACACTGTAATCACTAGAGTTTGGGGTATACTGACCGGAGCGTCCGGTCAACATGACCAGAGCATCTGGTCACCCCGCAGAGGCACATAATGGTTCATTTTTCAGCCGGTGTTATAAATACCACCTCCACTCGTGTGTGGGGGTACTTTTGCTCATTCCAACAGCTGAGAAACACCTTAGAGAGTGCCAAGAAGCGCAGGGTCCTAGTGAGGCGATTGAGATTTGAGAATCCAAAGAAAGACCTCATTAGTGAGGATCAAGAGTAGCAAAGTGTGCATCCACGTTCTCATTAGGCTTGTCGTGGTCAAGTGAGAGTTCATGCTTGTTACTCTTGGTGATCGCCATCACCTAGACAACTTGGTGGTGATTGGGAGTTTGGTGATCACCCGATGGAGCTTGTGGGTGACCCAACTCAAGTTGTGAGCGGTTGTGGGTGATTCACTGCGATGGAGTGTTGAAGAATCAACCCATAGAGAGCACTTGATCCTTGCGTGGATCAAGGGGGAGCTACACCTTTGCGTGGGTGCTCTAACGAGGACTAGTGGGGAGTGGCGACTCTCCGATACCTCAGCAAAACATCGCTGCGTTCCTTCCTCTCTATTTACTTTGAGTGTTTACTTTGTGCAATTCAATTCATGTCTTTATATTCTTAGAATTGCCATGCTAGAGTAGGATTGGAACTTAGGTTGCAAGTCTTTTGTGCGATAGAACAATTAGAAACACTTTTTAGGCATAAGGAGTTAATTGGGCTAACCATAGGACTTAATTATTGCAAAGAAATTTAGAATTAGACCAATTCACCCCCCTCTTGGGCATCTTGATCCTTTCAATTGGTATCAGAGCCTCGTGCTCACATATTTAGGCTTAACCGTCTAGAGCAAGATGTCTCATAGGGATGGACCTCCTCCTACCTTTGAGGGAGATGACTTTGCTTATTGGAAAATTCACATGGAGGCATATCTAGAGGCTCTAGATGTTGGTATACTTAGAGCCACCTCACAAGGCTTCCCAAAACCTTGGGATGCTACTAACCTACAAGGCGATGAGGTTAATTATGAGAAGTGGAATGCAAAGGCTCGAAACACCATCTTTAGAGGCCTTTGCAAAGATGTGTTAATCCGGTGAGGAACCACAAAGATACCCATGCACTATGGTTGGACGTTTATGCGCTCCATGAGGGAACCAAGAGTGAGCATGAGGAACGCTATTATCTTGTCATGAAAAAGCTCAACTCTTTTGAAATGCTTCCAAAAGAATATGCTAACGAAATGTATTCACGCTTGAATGTTCTTGTAGAGGAAGTCAATGGGCTTGGACTCACTCAAATGCAACCATTCAATGTTGTAAGAAAGATCTTGAGTGTTCTCTCCATTGATAAATATGGGCATATTGTGATCGTGCTATATCAAGGTGATCTTTCCACCGCTACACCGACACAAATCATGGGAAAGATCAATGCTCATGAGATGTACATGCACATCATACCTCAAGATGGCTCATCCTCCACAAAGAAGAAAGAAAAAGATTTAGCATTCAAAGCTAGCCAAGAAAGGGCAAAGCAAGGCTTGAGTATGAGAGCTCAAGTGATGATGAATTTGATGATGCAAGCCTTGCTCTCATGGTGAAGAAAACCGCCAAGATGCTAAAGAAGCTCAACAAGAGTGGCATCAAGTTCGATGGCAAGAAGAAGTTCTTCACAAGCTCTAGAAGGAAGCTAATCTCCAAGATGGATTGCTACAATTGTGGAGAACTTGGTCATCTAGCACACCAATGCACCAAGCCCAAGAAAGACAAGTTTAAGAACAAGAACAAGGGCAAGAAAGATGACTCAAGCAATGAAGATGAAGATGAGAAGAAAAAGAACAAGCCATACAAGAAGAGAGATGGCAAGAAGAAGGACTTCCACAAGAAGAAGAAGAATGGAAAGGCTTACATCGTCGGTGATTGGCTCACGGACATTGATTCATCTAGTGGATCATCTGATGATGATAGTGACGATGAGAAGGTGGCTGCTATTGTTATTGACTCTTCATCATCTTCACCACCACCACCACCATCATCGTCTACACACCTATGCCTTATGGCTAAGGGTGAACGCAAGGTAACAAATGATGATGATAGTAGTGATGATGAACATGCTAGTAATGATGATAGCGATAGCGATGATGATGAATATGAGTCACCTTCTTATGATGATCTTGCTAGATTGCTCAAACAATACGCTAACATCATTATAAAGACTAGAGCTAAGAATGAAAAGCTAGAGGCCAAAAATGATTCACTTTTAGCAAAATGTGATATAGCGGAAAAGGCTAGTGTTGAGCTTAGAGAAGCAAATGATGCTATGTCATTCAAACTCAAGGAGCTCAAATCTTCTAAGAAAGAGCTTAAAGACAAACATGATAAACTTGAGTGGGTGCACAAAGAGCTCATCACTAGCCACAACAAGCTAAAAGAAGAATATACTACACTTAAGATTAATCATGATAATCTTGTTATTGCTTAAGAATATTTATCCAATGAGCCACATGATGCTACTAACAATGTTGTTAAGATTGATATAGCCACATCATGTGATGATTTGATCATTGAAAGCATTGAGCAAAGTTCTAGTAGCAAGGGCAAGCAAGTGGTTGAGGCTGATGATTATGATGAGTTTGTCAAGCTCAAGAATGACAATGCAAAGCTCAAGAAAGATCTTGAAGAAATCAAAAGCCATAGCACCATTGTGCTAGAAACTCTTGATCATGATGGTGATTTGATTCTTGAAAATGAGAAGCTCAAAAAAGAAAACAAGAAGCTCAAGGAAGAGAAGAACAATGATGCTCTCATGGAAGAAAACAAGAAGCTCAAGTTGGAGAAAGAGCATCTCAAGATTGGATTGAGCAAGTTCACTAGAGGCAAGCATCTTCAAAGTGAGCTACTTATGAACACCATCATGAAGATGGATAGAAATGGCATTGGGTACATGGCAAACAAAGAGAAGAAGGCTCAAGCTCAACAACAACAAAAGCCAAAGCCAAAGAGATGTTTTGAGTGTGGACAAGAAGGCCACTTTGCTCATGAGTGCCAAACTCCACCACCACAACCCTTGCCCAAGCATGCTAGACCTTTTGCCTTCAATGCTTACTACATGCTTAGAAAGGATTCTAGTGGGAAAATGAAAGTCATGTTCTTAGGACCTCCCAACAAGAATAGGCCTAAGAAAATTTGGGTTGCAAAGTCACTTGTTGAGAAGGTGAAGTGCCCTCAACAAGTTTGGGTTCCTAAAGCTTGATCTCTTGTGTAGGTGAACTACAAGACCGGTGGAAGTCATTGGGTTATTGATAGTGGTTGCACACAACATATGACTGGTGATCCTCGTATGTTCACCTCACTAGATGAAGAAGTAGATGGGCAAGAAAGAATCACATTTGGAGATAACTCAAAGGGCAAGGTCAAAGGATTGGGCAAAGTGGCAATATCAAATGATCATTCCATCTCCAATGTGCTATATGTTGCTTCACTGAGTTTTAACTTGCTATCCATTGGACAATTATGTGATCTTGGCTTCCAATGCTTGTTTACCGAGAAGGAGGTTGTTGTATCCAAGAAGGATGATGATCATGTGATATTAAAAGGATTTAGATACAACAACCTATATCTAGTGGACTTTACCTCCGAAGATGCAAACTTGAAGACATGCATATTCACCAAAACAACACTTGGGTGGCTATGGCATAGAAGACTTGCTCATGTTGGGATGAGCTCACTCAAGAAGCTTATGAAGAATGATTTGGTGAGAGGGTTGAAGGATGTGAAGTTTGAGAAGGACAAGCTTTGTAGTGCATGTTAAGCCGGCAAGCAAGTTGCAAATACCCATCCAACAAAAGCTTTTATGTCATCCACAAGAGTGCTAGAACTCCTTCATATGAATTTATTTGGACCAACATCATACAAGAGTTTGGGAGGAAATCTTTATTGTCTTGTGATTGTTGATGATTATTCAAGGTATACATGGGTATTCTTCCTTCATGACAAATCTGAAGTTGCATCTTGCTTCAAGAAATTTGCCAAGAGAGCACAAAATGAATTTGAAGTGAAGCTCAAGAAGATAAGAAGTGACAATGGGAAAGAGTTTGACAACACAAACATAGAAGCTTATTGTGATGAAGTTGGAATCAAACATGAAGTCTCCGCAACATATACTCCTCAACAAAATGGTGTAGTTGAGAGGAAGAACCGGACATTGATCACTCTTACAAGAACAATGCTTGATGAGTACAACACCCCCGAAGCTCTATGGGCGGAAGCAATCAACACCACATGCTATGCATCCAACCGCCTATTCCTTCAAAAGTTCCTTGGCAAGACACCTTATTAGTTGCTTAATGGGAAGAAGCCGGATGTCTCCTTTAGGGTGTTTGGTTGCAAATGCTACATCTACAAGAAGCGGCAACACCTAGGGAAGTTTCAAAGACATTGTGATATTAGTTTTCTTGTTGGTTACTCATCAAAGTCCAAAGTATATAGAGTATTTAATCATGCCACCGGCTTGGTTGAAGAAACATATGATGTGGAATTTGATGAATCTAGCGGCTCCCAAGGAGCACATGAGAATCTTGATGATGTAGGTGATGAACCATTGAGGGAGGCTATGAAGAACATTCCGGTTGGAGACATCAAGTCTAAAGATGATGAAGATGATGTACAAGTGATTGACCTTCTTCATCAAATGTGCCACAAGATGATGAAAAAGATGGGAGAGTAGAAAATGAAGATACTCATGTCTCCCATGAACAAATGGTGGTACAAGCACAAGATGTTGATGCTCTACAACCCCCCCTCTAGTGGTCAATAGAAGAAATACACCCCTACTTCAAGATTATCCACAAGATCTCATCATAGGGAGTCAATCAAAGGGTGTAATGACTCGATCTCAAAAACTTACTTCATTTATTGCTCATCACTCTTTTGTCTCTTGCTTTAAGCCTACTAAGGTAGAAGAAGCTCTTCAACATCCGAATTGGATAAATGCCATGCATGAAGACTTGAACAACTTCACTCGCAATAAAGTTTGGACTCTTGAAGAGCGGCCAAAAGGTGCAAGAGTCATTGGAACAAAGTCGGTGTTCCAAAACAAGCAAGATGATTAAGGTGTTGTTGTGAGGAACAAGGCAAGACTAGTTACCAAGGGGTTCTCTCAAGTTGAAGGGTTGGATTTTGGAGAGACCTTTGCCCTGGTTGCAAGATTAGAAGCCATCCATATCCTCCTTGCATATGCATCACATCATGAAATAAAACTTTATCAAATGGATATGAAAAGTGCATTTTTAAATGGCTTTATAAATGAACTAGTCTATATTGATCAACCTCCTGGGTTTGAAGACCCTAGATATCCTAATCATGTTTATAGGTTGTCCAAGGCACTTTATGGTCTTAAGCAAGCCCCAAGAGCTTGGTATGAGCGCCTTCGGGACTTCCTCATTGAGAAGGGCTTCATCATTGGGAAGGTCGACACCACACTATTCACCAAGAAGCTTGATGGGCATATCTTCATTTGTCAAGTGTATGTTGATGATATTATCTTTGGATCATCAAATGAAGATTCATGCAAAGAATTTGGTGAATTGATGTTGAAGGAGTTCGAGATGTCAATGATTGGAGAGCTTACATTCTTTCTTGGTTTTCAAGTCAAGCAAATGAGAGAAGGGATTTTCATCTCTCAAGAGAAATATACTAATGATCTTCTTAAGAGATTCAAGATGGATGAATGTAAGCCAATCAAGACTCCAATGCCAACCAATAGACATCTCGACCTAGATGAGGGAGGTAACCCGGTTGATCAAACTCTCTACCGCTCTATGATTGGTAGCTTGTTATATTTGACCGCATCTAGGCCCGACATCATGTTTAGTGTGTGTATATGTGCTAGGTTTCAAGCTAATCCTAAGGAAACTCATTTAAATGCTGTAAAAAGAATCCTTAGGTATCTTAAGCACACACCAAGCATTGGCCTTTGGTATCCCAAAGGAGCTAGATTTGAATTAATTGGCTATTCCGATTTGGATTATGCCGGGTGCAAAGTTGGTAGAAAAAGCACATCCGGAGGGTGCCATTTGCTTGGTAGATCACTTGTATCTTGGTCCTCCAAGAAATAAAATAGTGTGGCTTTGTCCACCGCCGAAGCGGAATACATTGCTGCGGGTGCTTGTTGTGCACAAATACTTTACATGAAATAAACTTTGCTAGACTATGGTGTAGTTCTAGATAAAGTACCTCTTTTGTACGACAATGAAAGTGCGGTAAAACTTGCAAACAATCTGGTTCAACACTCTCGTACCAAGCACATAGATATCCGTCATCACTTTCTTAGAGATCATGTTGCTAAAAATGATATATCACTAGAAGGTGTAAGAACCAAGGATCAATTGGTGGATATCTTCACTAAACCGCTAGATGAGGCAATATTTTGTAGATTGCGGAATGAACTCAATGTGCTTGATTTTAGCAACTTCACTAAAAATTGAGCTTGTGTTGTCCCTTGCATTGCATTGTACTATACAACATATTTAATGCTTTATAATGCATATAGGGCTTGTCTAACATGGTTAAGATAACCGCCGAAAAGCGTGTGAAGAAGCTTAACCTTGGATCAAACTTGACAAACAACTAGATTTACTTTCAAGTATTGCATTGCATATGCATGATTGTTGTTTGTCGTTTGTTTTAAAATTGCCCTCTTATTGCCTATTTTCTTAAAAAGAATTATAGCCTAAGGAAAAATATTTTGAAAAATTTGAGGGTTTGAGAGAGGTCACTCACATCAGTCCCAATTGGTGTTTATTTGGATCTTATTGGAATTGGGACTTGATTGGGAACAGGCAGTGTGAAGGAATTTGAAGATTTGCTGAAGAAGGAGTGACCGGACGCTGCACCGGTCTCTGGTGTCCAGCGTCCGGTCAGTTCATAGGAGGTGAACCTACTACCGAAGGAGTGACCGGACACTAAAACAATGTTTTTCTAGCGTCCGATCAGAAGGTGCTTCAGCGTTCGGTCGATCATGAAGATATCAAGGCTAGGTGACTAGACTCTGGTTGCGTCCGGTCGGTGTCCACCAGACGCATCCGATCGTGATTCCAGAGGATTTGGACCTCTCTGGAATCGACCGGACGCTGGGTGGTAGCGTCTGGTCACTACCGCCGGAGCGTCCGGTCAGTAGTTTTCGTGTGGCTTCAGAACTCTTTCTTCGTTTCCTCTTCTGATCTGTTGGGGGCCACCTTATTTAATCAATGTGTCGGGGCTTTGACCTAATCTGCCCGCCATATTCTCCACCGAAGCTCCACCGTGCCTGCCCTAGCTCCATGCCACCGCACCGTGAGCCCTCCCGTGCTCCAGCGCCGCACCACGAGCCCTCCCGTGCTCCTACACCACCGCAAGCCCTACTACAGCGCCGCCATCATGCCCTACCTACACCTACCACCGGAGCCACCATAGCAAGCGCCTGCACGCCACCGGGCTCCCACCGGCAGCAGCGCCGCCACTGAGCCAGCCATGCTCCCATGCTACCAAGATGCACTGCAGTGTCTTCACCCCATGCTCTGTGCCGGTAAGGCCATGCCCTAGCACCCACATTGTTTTGCCCGTGACCTAGATTAGTTTCAAAGCACTGTTTTCAATTGCATTTAGGGCCTTCAACTCACTGCGCACCGCTGATCCTAATTTCGTTGCCAACTCGGTGGTTCCCCGCGTGTCGCTTCTCTTTTCTCCTTGAGTCGCTGGTTTGTCAGGTAGAAATCCCATCATTTCAATTTCGTATCTAAATTGCTTGCTTCCTAGGGTTTCACATCTATTAGGTATATCGTATTTATCTGTATATCCTTCTATTCCATCGTGCAGCGAGACAGTGCCATTGAGATCGTGTGGCTGTTGTCTGTTAACTTGGGGCCAAGCTCGCGAGTATGGACCGAGGCCAAGCCTCTAAAGTGTTAGAGGTAGTTGTTTCTTGTCAGTGGCAGCTGATTCTCTTCACATTCATCAGATGGCTCACACAAAGAATGTCGGAGGTGGTCTAGGAGATGAGGATCCGAGGCTTCCACCTTGCTTGCCTACAGATCCTAAAGGCAAGGCAACGAAGAAGGTTGCATCAAAGAAGCGGAAGTACCCTGATGCAGAGACAACTAGAGCAGCTACAGTTGCAGAGGCCATAGAGCGTGTCTAGAGAGGAGGTACTTGCAGTGGAGTTGTTATTGTAGATCATTTGTCACCAGAAGCATAGGGTAGACTTGAGCATATTGAGCGTCTTCATGGTGGTCCACCTGGGACTGTCATGATGCAAGGATGACGTCTTGCCATTGAGGAGCCTTAGCCACAGGGGGAGTCACAGCAGGAGCCACAACTATAGCCCCCACCAGCAGAGCCGACAGAGCAGACTCAGGAGGGCCAGTAGGCCAAGGAGACAGAGCAGGCACCTCAGCCACAGCTTCGCCGCTCTGGTCGTACCCATGCCCTAGTCACACCGAGGGTTGACACATAGCGGAGGGTTCTCATCCACTGCCCAGACCATAGGGTCCGCCTCCAGTGACCCATCTTGACTTGAGGGCCGCCATGGCTAAGTAGGTTCAGCAGCTGAGATTTGTTGATTTTGAGGTATGGTTTCCGTCGAGGAGGGATGAGAGAGCTTCCGAGGGCTTCTACACTCCCTCTGGATTTCTACAATGCCTATCTCAACAGTAGGGCAATTTTTAGATCTTAGAGGGTGTGCCACATTGACTCTATAGTTGTAGCAGCTAGAGAGCACATTCACCCCTACCTTACATATCTACCGGGGCAATCAAGTTTGATTGGATGGACCAGACTATATGTTCCATCTTGGGTTCGGCAGTTCTATGCTTCCCTCTGGATTGACCCACAGCATAGATATATTCACTTCGCATTCGGCGGAAGAGACTACCGCCTGACAAGCCAGAGGGTTAGGGAGATACTGAGGCTTCAAGAGCAGCCAGTCAGACTTCATGAGGTGTGCTATGGCCAGACAGCACCCCCAGATGCCCTCATGGTGACAATGTGCCCCCTACGGACTTGGTTCGCCACTGCTTCACTGAGCCCTTTGGAGAGGGATCATGCAGGAACCCTAGTGACCTAAATCCCACTGCTTGCATACTTGAGGCTATTATGAGGAGGACACTGCTTCCCAGGATGGGATACAGAGAGGGTTTGACACGTATACAGTTGTAGCTGATCAACTCTCTGATGCAGCAGACAGTCTTTGATATCTGGGATCTTATTCTGTCAGAGATAGAGGACACTATAGCTGAGGGCTTTAGAGGACACATGCAACTTCCTTATGCTCACTGGATCATATGGCTTATCCACAAGGCAGTCACAGTGAGGCCGCCAGAGATGCTTGTTGAGTACAGTGGTGCCACCATAGAGTTTCCTGCCTATAACATGACATAGATGATCAGGCACAGTACACCTACAACACCTAGTCTGCCGCATCGACGTCCTAAGGTGCCAGAGTCTGTAGCCTAGTAGGATGATATTATCAGGGGCATTGTAGCTACTGAGGAGGAGGAGCTTGCTCAGTAGGAGGGTGTAGTCGTGAGCGACCCTAGTGATAGTTCTGATGATGACTACCAGCCCGTTCCTCGGATGCCTCCACAATGACATGATCATGAGGCCGACAGTTCTAGCTCAGCGCCACCTGCCCCACAGACAGACCCCGCTCTCCTTGCTATACTTGAGTGGATGAGGCAGGACCAGGCATGATAAGCTCAGGAGATAGCTGCTACGTTTGCATAGTTCCAGACTCGGCAGGATGAGTTCTAGTAGCAGCAACAGGTGATCCAGTAGCAGCAGCTTGCTATTCAACAGTAGACTTAGGCTCTACAGTAGTAGCAACAAGCCATGCATCAGTAGCAGATACTCATGCAGTAGCAACTCCTTGGCTTTATGCAGTATGTAGTGACAGCCATTGGGGCTCCACCGACACAACCTTCGCCCTAGCTTGGTCAGGCCGCCACTACTTCGATGACTCCTGCATTACAGCCCAGTGGGCTTCAGAGTTAGGGACAGCCACTAGTGCCATTTACTTCTCCTACAGAGCAGGTGTCCCAGTACTTTGCTTCACCAGCACTGCCCCACAATTCACACCTTTTCAGACGGGCTTTACACCGGCTGGGACGTCTTCGCTGCTTGTACCAGAGACCACCATGTCTAGGAGCCTTGGTGCTTCATTCAGTGAGTTGACAGGGATGCCCACTCCTCCATATCTACATATCTTAGGTCCTTCTATAGTTGTACCTATTATCGAGACTATAGAGACGCTCCCTTCCTCAGTGGCATCTTCAGAGCCTACTATAGTCATACTAGCTCAGTCTACAGCAACTCCAGTTCCTGATCTAACCCAGACTGCTATAGCATCACTTCCAGCTATAGAGGGTCAGACTGCTCAGGGTCAGATGATGATGACACTCAGTTTCAGCTTGCTCCTTGTACTTCAGCGCCTGGCTCGTCCGCTGCAGCCCCGCCTACCGACCCTTAGGTTTTGGTGTTTGACGCCAAAGGGGGAGAGGGTTCGAGTATGATAGTCTTAGGGGGAGCTTAGTTATTATATTAGCTTATATATTACATTTGAAGTTTTTATGTGTGATACACTATTATACATTCATCGAGTGTTTACTTTCATGCATTGAACTATATATATGTGATAGTGATATCTATGTGATCATGATATATGACATGTGTGCTCTCTACTTTGAATTATTTATATGTCATATCACTTGTGCAATGCTTATTTGCTTTTGCTTCCACGTTTACTCTGATGCAAATGAGATTTATTACTTGTACTCATGCTTAATTCATATCTTTTGAGTATATCATGTTGGCTTGGTTCATATAAGCTCGCCTAACCTTTTTGTTCTTATTGCCTAAAGCTTATATGAACCAAGCATGTTAAAAACCTCATCTCTTTCACATACTCGAGGTAGTATTGTCATCAATCACCAAAAAGGTGGAGATTGAAAGCATCTAGGCCCCTTGTTGGGTTTCGGTGATTAATGACAATACATGATTACTGTGACTAACATGTGTTTTGCAGAAACAATTGAGTTAGGTCACGGTAATGGAGATTGATTGGGCAATCATGGTTGTCATGCCCCTACGATGGAAATCGTTTTGGTTTTCAAAGGATGGACGACAAGGTTAAGGATGGACTAGTTCTAAGTGTCGATTGGAGTTAGAGAGACACTTAGGGTAGTTTAGAACTTTGTTTTTCCTTTGGCCGTACTATTAAGGGGTGTATGAACGGGTAGCTTGACCTAGGTGAGTCTAGTGAGTTAGGTGTGGTGCACACTTGTTAAAACTAGCACTAGGTAGTTCCACAACAGCCCTATGATCCAATGGAGCAAACTTCATTCACATATGTTTGAGAGTTGGAAGTGAATGGAGGGTCAAATACTGACCGGACACTGGCTCTGGTGTGACCGGACACTGACTCAGGGTCTGGTTAGTTCATTTGACCAAGGTGATTGCGTCTGGTTTGATCGGACGCTGAGAGGTCAAGTGACCGAACGCTAAGAGGTAGCGTCCGGTCGACTCCAGTAAGGGTCTAGAGAGGGAAAATCATGACCGGACGCATCCGGTCAGTGTTGACCGGACGCTGGCCAACGTCCGGTCACACTGTAATCACTGGAGTTTGGGGTATACTGACTGGAGCATCCGGTCACCCCGTAGAGGCACATAACGATTCGTTTTTCAGCCGGTGTTATAAATACCACCTCCACTCATGTGTGGGGGTACTTTTGCTCATTCCAACAGCTGAGAAACACCTTAGAGAGTGCCAAGAAGAGCAAGGTCCTAGTGAGGTGATTGAGATTTGAGAATCCAAAGAGAGACCTCATTAGTGAAGATCAAGAGTAGCAAAGTGTGCAACCACCTTCTCATTAGGCTTGTTGTGGTTAAGTAAGAGTTCGTGCTTATTACACTTGGTGATCGCCATCACCTAGACGGCTTGGTGGTGATTGGGAGTTCGGTGATCACCCGGCGGAGCTTGTGGGTGACCCAACTCAAGTTGTGAGCGGTTGTGGGTGATTCACCGCGACGGAGTGTCGAAGAATCAACCAGTAGAGAGCACTTGATCCTTGCACGGATCAAGGGGGAGCTACACCCTTGCGCGGGTGCTCCAACAAGGACTAGTGGGGAGTGGCGACTCTCCGATACCTCGGCAAAATATCACCGCGTTCCTTCCTCTCTATTTACTTTGAGCATTTACTTTGAGCGTTTACTTTGTGCAATTCAATTCATGTCTTTACATTCTTAGAATTGCCATGCTAGAGTAGTGTCGGTGTTTCGGACCGGGGGGTCCTCAACCGACTAGTGAATTTGAACTGCGTGCCCCTAATCCCGGATGATGATGCAAAGAGACACAAGGTTTATACTAGTTCAAGCAATCGATGCCCTACGTCTAGTCAGAGAGATCGATCTTGTATTCCTTGCACCGAAGTGCTAGTAGTACGGGGTTACAAGCACAGTGAGAGAGGGAGCTGATCCCAGGTCTCGGTGAGGGGTCATGTGGGCTGCTTGAGACGTTGCTCTCAAGTGGCGGGGATGTGTATGTGTGTGTTACAAGGTGTTCTTCCCTGTCCGTCCTCCTCTAAGTGGCCCAAGTCCTCTCCTTTTATAGTTGAAGGGAGGACAAGGATAGTACATGTGCTAACTATATGGCGTCATGCCAACAGGGGCGGTGTGTCCGAGCCCTGTGGCCTATTCCTGTGGCGGCGTGGTCATCAGAGTGGTCCGTCCTTGGAGCACTGGGGCGATGTGCTGGTCACGTCTGACCCTGTGCGTCATGGGAGCCCCTGGGCTGCCTCGGAGCAAGCGCGGTGGCTAGGGCGCGGATCGCTGTGGATTGGTGGCGTGTGAGGCCGAGGCTCGGTCGGTGCCGAGGCTACACCGCAGTGGGGGTCTCGATAGACACAAATCCTAAGGTAGCCGAGACCCTGGTGCATAGTGCTGAGGCCCAGAGAAAGCGGTTGATCTAGGGTGCTAGCTTGGAGACGGTGATGAACCGGGCCAGGCCATCCATGTCGTGTTGTTTTTGAGGCAGGGATCGCGGGGCATAGTGCAGTGTGGGCGCTGATCGTAGGCACAGCGTCAGGATACAGTGACCGGTAATCCCCGCCGTGCCCTGTCTCAGCCGGTATGGGGCTGATGCGACCTCATGTCCCGTTGGCCATTCTGCGGTGTCGAGCCATCGTTCGGCTGAGATTGCAAGAGTGGTTGACATATTAATGGGACATGACGTGCTGTCGGGAAGACCGGCCGAGGCGGGGCGACGGACTATGGATAAGCTGGCCTCGCGCGATACGGAAAATGAGGCCTCGCGCGAGACAGAGGATGAGGCCTTGCGCGAGGCAAAGATTATACTCCCTACCGAAGCCTTCCATGAAGAGCCTCGCGCGAGGCGGAGATTGTGTTCCCTGCCGAGGCCTTGCGTGAAGAGCCTCGCGCGAGGCGGAGATTGCATTAGGACGCCGAGACCTCTTGCGCGAGGCGGAGAGCCTGGTGGGCTTGGACGTGGTGGGTGGGGGGCCCACGGCTTACCTTCTAGCTTTGTTTTTTGATGGGACTTAAGTGACCCCTTTGATGTTCGCTCGGGGTACCCCGTTCTACGGTACCCGACAGTAGCCTCCGGGGGAGTGCGTGCACTCTCCCTGAGGGTTTGCCGAGGTTTGGTTTATACCCGCTCCCGTAGGAATTGGGTTTTGTTTCTTGAGGTTCCGATGGGTGCGCGCGAGCACACCCACCGAGTGTAGCCCCTGAGGCTCTGGAGGAGTGGAGTTACTCCTCCAGGGGCTTTTTTTGTTTTCGCGTTTGAGCGAGGAGTTTTTGTCGCATTTGCCAAGCCCATAAGCGCAAGTTCCGGTTGCGAGGGTCTCGGCGAGGCTGCAGGAAAAGCCCTCTAGCCTCCGCATGGAGTGAGAGGTCCGTCAGGGGTCCCCCTGACTTTGGGTATGGCCCTCATGCTTCCTTTTCGCTCGGAAGGAGGGGTGGAATGTGCCAGACTACCCTTGATGGGCATGAGCGTGGGCACTTCCGGTGAGCTGTTATCGGGTGAGTCCGAGTGGAGGCCCGTACCCTGTTCGCTAGGGGACAGCTAGCGGTCCAGAGACACACTCCAAGAGTACCAGAGGGTTTCTCCAGTGGGTGCCGAGGCCGTTCACCGGGCCTCGGTGGCTCGGTGCCTCCCTACGGTGGGATCCCATTTGGAGACTTCCCTGCCGATCTCGAACATGACTTAGGATGCCCCGAGCGATTGTTCGCTCGGGCCTCGGCCATTCGTAGGCTCGCCCCAAGGTCTTCCCTGACTCTGTTGCCCTAGGGCGGCTATCAAAACCTCTGGAGGCCCAACCTTCGAAGCCCTGGACCGTAACAGGCTCAGTGCCCTTTATCGCATTTGTAACAAAACTTCTAGCGTGGACTTCGACCGTTTGTCTTTGTCTTGGGTGCAGGAGGAGCCCCAAGCCTCCGCCAGGAGCAGGAGGGCGGTCAGGGGTCCCCTGGCTTTTTCATCCAACCCTCACATATCCTTTTCGTTTGGATAGAGGGTTTGTTTGCCGAGCCCATTCTGGTGCGAGCCAGAGTCGTAGGTCTCAGCAAGGTTGCAGGAAGAGCCCCTAGCCTCTGCGCGGAGCGAGAGGGCCATCGGGAGTTCCCCTAGCTTTTTATACGCCCCTCGCGCGTGAGGGTTTGTTTGCTGAGGCCCCTTTGGGCGCGAGCCCAGGTCGTGGGGTCTCGACGTATCTGCAGGAAGAGCCCCCTAGCCTCTGCACAGGGCGAGAGGGCCGTCGGGAGCTCCCCTATCTTTTTGTACGACCCTCACGCTTCCTTTTTGCTCGGAAGGAGGGTTTGTTTTGCCGAGCCCCTTCGAGTGCGAGCCGGGGTCGCTGGGTCTCGGCAAGGTTGCAGGAAGAGCCCTTTAGCCTCTGCATAGAGCGAGAAGGCCGTTGGGGGTTCCCCTGACTTTTTGTATGACCCTTATGCTTCCTTTTCGCTCGGAAGGAGGGGTGGAATGTGCCTCGCCACCCTCAGTGGGCACGAGCGGTGGCACTTCCGGTGAGCTATTATCGGATAAGTCCGAGTGGAGGCCCGTGCCCCGTTCACTAGGGGACGGCTAGCGGTCTAGAGACACACTCCAAGAGTACCAGAGAATTTCTCTAGTGGGTGCCGAGGCCGTTCACTGGGCCTCGGTGGCTCGGTGCCTCCCTACGGTGGGATCCCATTCAGAGACCTTCCTACCGGTCTCGGACACGACTTTGGGCATCCCAAGCGTTTTGCTTGCTTGGGTCTTGGCCCCGTATAGGCTCGCCCATGGTCGTCCCTGACTCTGTTATCCTGGGGCAGCTGTCGAAACCCCTTGGGGCCCAGCCTTTGAACCCCTAGACCGTAATAGGCTCAGAGCCTGGTTCCTTCATATGAAAGGAATAGGCCGGGGGGAATATCTTCCCCATTGGCTCGGCAATGGGTGGCACGCCTTTTGAGGCAGTTTTCTGGGGAGGCGAAACGACGCCTGCTGCCGTGGTGGCTGGGCATGACGTGGTGGATGGGACATAACTGTTCTCGCATTTAATGAGGAAGACGTGGGCGCGTGGGCCGGTAAAATCGGCTCGTGGTTAACTGCGCCGGATCGGGGGGGGGGGGGGGAAACTTCCCCGATTTCATCGCCCGTTCGTTTCGCCTCCTCCCTGCATAAATACCCAAAGAGTCTCGCCCCTCCTCGTCTTACCTTGCCTGCATTAGCACTGCCTCCGTCGAGCCATCGCTAGAGCAGTGGGTGCCGGGAAGAAGAGGGGAGAAGAGCGAGCCTAGGGAGAAAGCGAGAGCATGGGAGAGAGAGAAAAACTCACCGCCGCATCCGATTCCTCCATCGCACTCATGGCCAGCGACATCGTCGTTGTCGAGGCAGACCCCTGGGATTCATCGGATGTCACCGAGGAGATGCTTCAGTCGCTTGTCGACAGTGGACTCCTTCGCCCGATGACAGACCCCACCAGGCCGGAGTGGATTGCTCCGTACGGCGAGCCAGAGCTGAGGCCTCGCGATGGCTATGTCGTGAGCTTCGTCTCCTTTCATGAGCATGGCCTCGATGTCCTGGTGGATTGGTTCATGCGGGCGCTCCCGCACTACTACGGTGTGGAGCTCCACAACTTCAATCCCAACTCCATCG
Source organism: Miscanthus floridulus (assembly GCF_019320115.1). Taxonomy (NCBI): domain Eukaryota; kingdom Viridiplantae; phylum Streptophyta; class Magnoliopsida; order Poales; family Poaceae; genus Miscanthus; species Miscanthus floridulus. The sequence goes on along the minus strand of NC_089588.1, from coordinate 29,391,144 downwards.
CTCAGGTGGCTATCTTTGTTGCCGTCTGCGAGGGGTATTTGGGGATTGCTCCCCATTGGGAGTTGTGGCTCCACCTATTCTGGGCAGGGCACACTACCAAGCCGATGGGCATGTCAGGTACGAGGAAGGCGATGAGGGCCGGTGGCTGCACTCTCCAAGTGTGCCAGGACCGCCTGCACCTCTACATCCCGGCCCAACTCGCGTCATCCAATCGCTTGTGGTACACGAGTTGGTTCTACCTTCGCAATGACGACGGAGGACTTCCCCCCCACACTGGGCGGATTGTGGGGAGTTGCCTAGAGAGATGGAAGTATGACGTCCCGAAGGACGACTAGCCCAAGCTACAGCCGCTTCTGGAGGGGCTGGCGAGGCTACGGGGCCACAGTCTCACCGTGGCTGTGGTCATGGCCGCCTTCCACTGCCGGAGGGTGCTGCCGCTGATGGCTCGGTAGCGGCGGCTGTTCGAGATGAAGCCGGGTGAGCCCATTGAGGGCATCCGGATGCCCTCCTCTGCCCTTTCCGACGAGGAAATTCTTCGTCGGGTGGGGGAGATGGTAGAGGCGAAGCTGAGGGGCGACAACTTGACCCCTATCGCGATGCGGTCGTCGCGGGGGTTCCTCTCGCTGGTAAGTCATGTGCCGCTGTAGCCTTAGAGCCTCCTCAGTCTCCCCTTACCCCTTGTTCCCTTATGTGTGTCCGTTGTTCCTGCAGGGGATGAGGGACGTGCGCTCTTCTCCGCCGCCCATTCCCAAGGACGCGAGGCGGCGGGCGATCAATCAGGAGCATGCCGACGCGTAGAAGAAGCGAAAAGACGCCAAGGCGGCGAAGCGCACGAAGCAAATCCTCGCGTGCGAAGAGCTGGATAAGCGCCGCCGTCAACAATGGAAGGATGGTCTTCCATTGGAGGAATCCCCGTCGTCATCGCTGTCGACGGAGGCCTCGGACGGGGATGACAGGGGCGAGGTGGGGCGAGGTCCCCTGGACCACCTTCCTGACGTAGTGGAGGTGGTGCCCGGGGCATTGGCAAGTAGCCCGGCACTCCCGGGAGGAGGAGGAGAAGTGGACCCGGGGTCAGCGGTTGCCCGCTCCGGGGCCGAGGCCGACATGCCCGAGGCACGGGCGTTGGGCAAACGCACCGTCAGCCCGGTGGGCTCGATGGCGATGGTGGAACAAGCGGCGGTGGAGGCGATGCTACCGCCCCCGTAGAGGACCGACGGGGCGCCGGGGTCCTTTGAGGACCGGCCGGCGCTGATGGACACGGAGGCGATGCCTCTGCCGCTGCCTCCGCCTTTGCGGACAAGGTTTGCCGTGGTGAAGCGGTTGCCGCCCCATTCAAGGTAGGTGTATTTTTGGCAGGGTCATAGTGCCTTCCGTTCGCCTTTTGGTCTCGCGCTGACCCTGTAGGTTATTTTTCCATAGTCGGAAGCGGCCTGCGGACAAGCTTCCCTTGGCGCCCCTTAAGGCGCTCAAGGCGAGCCCCGGCTCCTCCGCCCACTGGGTGGCGGAGGCACAAGCCGCTATCCAACGTGGCGCGGTGTTGGCGAGGGCCGACCCAAAGGAGCCGGCCACCCAAGGAGGGGCTGCCGAGGCGACCCCTACATAGATGAGGGAGGGAGTGCTTCCGCCTCGTGAGGGCGAGGCTCATGAGTCGGATGGGGCCGGCGTGCCCTTGGTTGCCGAGGCCCCCGTGGTCTCCGAGGCTAAGGCGACGGAGGCCAGGGCACCCAAGACCGCCAAGACCATAGTGGTCGCGGTCGGTGTTTCTACGTCCACCGAGGCCACGATGGCGGAGGCTAGAGCCCCGAGATCACCAAGGCCGTCGTGATGGTGGCGAGGCCATCTGTCCAGGAGGCGCAGATGAAGGTGGCGGAGGCCTCAGTGGCACCCTTGGTTCAGGGGCCGCCATTGTTGCGAGAGAGCGCCCGACAGGCAGAGGTCTATCCGATCTCCTCTGACGATACTTCCTGGGCGCGGGAGGTGGTCTATGCCGAGGAGGCCGGTGCCGTGGAGCAGCCAGTGCCGATCTTGGATGAGGGAAGCTCAGCCCTCGTGCGGGCGCGACCCGAGCCTCACGGGTGGGATCACCCGCGGGTACTGTGGCAGAGCCGGGACGACCCTAAGGGGGAGCCTCTGTTCGCCCTCGAGGACACAACCGAGGGTGGGCGCTGGGGCACCTTTAAGCAATACCGCCAGCTGGTAGAGCGGTCGCTACAGACGACCCTGTCTGTGGTGGCCGACGAACTGCCCAGAGTCGCCAAGGTTCGCGTTTTCCTTTCTCGCGCGACATTGTCCTTTTCTGGTTTTGTTGCAATCAATGACCCCTATTCTACTTCCCCAGGAGCTCGAGACCCAGTCCCTTGGGAAGTCGATCTTTCTCCGATGGGAGAGGGGCATCTGGGACCAGCTTCAATGGCAGAAGGGCCTTCTTGCCGGCGCCAACGAGCTCCTATCGGCGCGGAGCACGGAGGTAGAGGACCTCTGCCTTTGTTGTGCTGATGCAAAGGTCGAGGTGGCCACGGCCCAGACGCAGCTCGCCCCTCTGGCGGCGTGGGTCAAGGAGTTGGAGGAGGAGCTCACCCACGCGGTCAGCGATCGGGATGCCTTCAGGGGCCGAGCTGTTGAAGCTACGGCCTCGGCCATGACTCTCGCAGGGCAGCTGGGGGTGGAACAGAGGGTGCACCAACTGACGAAAGGTGCCTTGGATGAGGCCCTTGCTGCAGCTAAGGCCTCGCGAACTGAGGCTATGGTTTGGAGGGGGATGGTTGAGGGTGAGTTTTAGCCCCCTCATTTTGTTTTCTTTTCCTTATGTTCGCTCCCTAACTCCCTTGTGTGATGCAGAGCTGGGGAGTGAAGCTTCTAGGGCGGCCGAGGCTTCTTGGGTCGAGGCCTAGCGCTTGAAGGAGGAGGCCGAGGCTTCCCAAGCTGAGGCCTTGCACTGGAAGGAGAAAGCCGAGGCCTGTCAGGTCGAGACCCGACGCTGGGAGCAGAAGGCCAAGGGTGAGTTCCGTGGGCTTCCACCCCTAACTTAGGTTGTTTTTTCCCTCGCTCGACCTCATTCTATTTTCCGTGGTGCAGAGTTAGAGGCGGAGGTTACTCGGGCAGCCGAGGCTTCCAGCGCAGTGCAGACGGTGCTCGAGACCAAGATCAGGGAGCACGAGGCGCTGAAACATGCCGCCCTTTCTGCCTGCGAGGCCTTGGAGGTCGAAGGTGTTCAGTCAGGCAGCTCCCTTGGGAGCCGTTTGATTGCGCTGAGCAGCCAGATGCGCGAGCGGCTTCGAGGAGTGCTGCACACGGGTGTCAAGCGGGCGTTGGCCGTCATCTCCTCTCACTACATTGGCATTGACCTTCTGGCCATCAGTGATGGGTATGTCCTGCCTGATGATGACGAGGAGGCCGACGCGGTGGTCATGAAGCTGATGGAGGCGGCGGAAGGCCCTGACACAGCGCTGGCGATGCTCTTCGAAGAGGAGGTGGTTCCTCCCCTACCATCTACCGGTGCTGAAGGCCCTGAGCCTTGATCTGGGCCCTAGGGGCTATGTAAAAATAGAGTAGGAGTTATTTTTGTATTGTAACACTTGTGGCCGTCGAGGCCTTTATTTTTGAAGTATTTGTGTTTCTTAGTTGTTTTTCTCATGTTTTCGAGCCTCTGCCCTCTGTTGCTCCTGATCAGATTTTATTTGCAAAACACCCCCTTGGGGCCTAAGCCGTCCCTTGGGCGAGAGGTAGTGAGGGAGTGCCATAGCCTGGAGGCGTAGGTCATCTCGCGACTCTACCGGACTCTTGCTTAGGAAACAGACCTTGGTCCGAGGGGTTTTTACAACCGATTTGTCAGAGCATGCTAGAGTCTTGGCGTAGAAATTTTTGCGAAAAACAATTGAAGAATGGTGCGTGGGACCTAGGGGGAGTCCCCCATCTAGCCCCCGAGGGAGGCTTGGTTCTACCGAGGCAGAGCCGAGCCTCCCTTGCCGTGTTATTGTATTGCTGAGACCCACGATGGGCTCGGGGGGTTTCTCGAAAAATTAGACCAACTAAAAGAACGCTTTTTAATTGTATTCTGAGAAACAACATATACAATGCTTTGGAAATTTAGGGATAAAAGCAACGTAGCTGTTCTATGTTCCAAGCGTTGGTGAGGATTTCGCCCTTCTCGTTGGCCAACTTGTAGGTCCTGGGCTTTAGTACTTGGGCAATGATGTACGGCCCTTCCCATGGCGGGGTCAGCTTGTGGCGGCCCTTGTTGCTCTATGCTAGCCTCAATACCAGGTCGCCTACCTTCATGCTTTGCCTTCGGACGCGTCGGGCCTGATAGCACCATAGGCTCTGCTGGTATTTGGCCGAGTGTAGTAGCGCGACGTCTCGGGCTTCCTCCAGTTGATCAAGGGCGTCCTCTCGGGTGGTGCGGTTACTTTGTTCGTTATAGGCTTGTAGCCTCGGGGAACCATATTCCAAGTTAGTGGGGAGGATGGCCTCGGCCCCATAGACCAGGAAGAAAGGCGTGAACCCCGTGGCTCGGCTTGGAGTGTTCCTCAGGCTCCAGATGACCGATGGGAGTTCGGCGAGCCATTTCTTGCCAAACTTTTTCAACTGGTTGTGAATCCTTGGCTTGAGGCCTTGTAGGATCATGCCATTGGCATGCTCTACTTGGCCATTGGTCCTTGGGTGTCCTACGGCCGACCAGGCCACACGGATATGGTGGTCATCGCAAAATGTCAGGAACTTTTTGCCGGTGAACTGTGTCCCATTGTCGGTGATGATGGTGTTGGGGACCCCAAATCTGTGGATAATGTCAGTGAAGAACATCACTGCCTGCTCAGATTTGATTCGATTGATCGGACGAGCCTCGATCCATTTGGAGAACTTGTCGATTGATACCAGTAGATGGGTGTAGCCCCCGGGGGCCTTTTGCAGAGGCTCGACCATGTCGAGCCCCCACACGGTGAACGGCCACGTGATGGGGATGGTTTGCAGGGCCAGGGTCGGGAGATGTGTCTGCCGAGCATATTACTGGCATCCTTCGTAGGAGCATACTAGCTTGGTAGCGTTGGCGACCGCCGTCGGCCAGTAGAACCCTTGGTGGAAAGCGTTCCCCACAAGCGTCCGAGGCGACGCATGGTGCCTGCAAGCGCCTACGTGCAAGTCCCAAAGCAGGGCTCAGCCCATCTCGGTAGTGATACATCGTTGGAGGACACCTGAGGGACTTTGCCTGTACAATTTGTCATTGTAGAGGACGTAGGTCTTGGCTCGGCGCACAAGCCATCGTGCTTCGGTCCTGTCGCCAGGAAGCTCCCCCCGATCAAGCCAATCGAGGAACGGGATTCGCCAATCCGCGTCTTGATCAGTCCGCGGAAGCTCGGTGTTGACTTCCATGACCTCGGGCTCGGTCGAGGGGGTCTCGGTAGCAGAGGGGGCATCGAGCTTTGCCATGGGTCCCATAGGTGGGCCCTCCTCCGTCATCGAGGTGTAGTCAACGGAAGGTTTGTGGAGGTCTCTGGCGAAGATGTTCGGGGGGACTGGGGCCTGTGCCGAGGCCATCTTTGCCAGCTCGTCGGCGGCCTCGTTGTACTTCCACACGACGTGGTTTAGTTCGAGGCCATCAAACTTGTCTTCTAGGCGACGTACCAATTTGCAGTAAGCCTCCATTTTGGGGTCGAGGCAATTTGACTCCTTCATCACTTGATCCACGACGAGCTGCGAGTTGCCTCAGACGTCGAGACGCCATGCCCCAAGTTCGATGGTGACTTGCAAGCCGTTGATGAGGGCCTCGTACTCGGCCATGTTGTTGGAAGCGGCAAAGTAGAGCCGCACCATGTAGCGCATGTGTACTCCGAGGGGCGAGATTAGGAGCAGACCCGCACCTGCCCCGGTCTTCATCAGGGATCCATCGAAGTACAGGGTCCAGCACTCCGTCTGAATTTGAGCAGGTGGCAGTTGGGTGTCTATCCACTCAGCCACAAAATCGGCCAAGACCTGAGACTTGATCGCTTTTCGAGGCACAAAAGTCAAGGTTTTCCCCATAAGCTCGATGGCCCACTTGGCTATCCTGCCTGAGGCCTCCCAGTTATGAACTATCTCCCCAAGGGGGAAAGATGATACCACAGTCACTAGGTGAGACTCAAAGTAGTGACGCAATTTGCATCGGGCCAGGACCACGGCGTAGACTAGCTTCTGGATGTGGGGGTAGCGTGCTTTGGTCTCGGAGAGCACCTCGCTGATGAAATAAATAGGACGTTGGGTGGGTAGAGCATGCCCCTCTTCCTGCCTCTCTACCACTACGGCAGCGCTGACCACTTGGGTCATTGTGGTGACGTAGTGTAAGAGGGCCTCGTCCCTGGCTAGGGGTACCAGGACAGGAGGATTTGTGAACAGCGTTTTGAGTCTATCAAGGGCTTCTTTGGCCTCGGGGGTCCAAGAAAAATGCTCGGATTTTCTCAAGAGTCGGTACAGAGGCAAACCTTTTTCGCCGAGGCGCGAGATGAAGCGGCTCAGGGCCGCAAGGCATCCCATGACCCTCTGTACTCCCTTGAGGTCTCTGATTGGTCCCATGCTGGTTATGGCTGAGACATTCTCTGGGTTGGCTTCAATGCCGCGTTCTGAGACTATGAACCCCAAGAGCATGCCTCGGGGGACCCCAAACACACACTTCTCAGGATTGAGCTTGATGCCCTTCTCTCTAAGGCATTTGAAGGTTATCCTCAAGTCGTCGACGAGATCCTCGGCTTTTCTGGTCTTGACCACGATGTCGTCTATGTAGGCCTCGACGGTCCACCCAATGTTGTCGCCAAAGACCTAGGTCATGCACTGCTGGTACGTGGCACCTACGTTTCTGAGGCTGAAAGGCATAGTCACGTAGCAGTACATGCCGAATGGTGTGATGAAAGAAGTCATGAGCTGGTCTGACTTTTTCATCTTGATTTGATGGTAACCAGAATACGCATCAAGGAAAGACAGGGTCTCACACCCTGCAGTGGAATTAACGATTTGATCGATTTGGGGTAATGGAAAGGGGACTTTTGGACAAGCTTTGTTCAAACCGGTGTAGTCTACGCACATCCTCCATTTCCCATTTTTCTTCTTGACTAACACGGGGTTAGCCAACCACTCTGGGTGGGACACTTCTTTGATGAATCCGGACGCCAAGAGTTTCTGTATCTCCTCACCGATGGCCCTACGCTTTTCCTCGTCGAAGCAGCACAGGCGTTGCCTCGTCGGTCTAGATCCAGCCTGGATGTCTAGGGCGTGCTCGGCGACCTCCCTCGGTATGCCCAGCATGTCCAAGGGACTCCATGCGAATATGTGCCGGAGAGGAAAGCCTGGACGATCTCCGAGTCACCGACGCTGGGCAACTCGGTGCACTGTTTGGAGAAGCGCCGGATGAAGTCTCGGAGAGACTCGTCCGGTTTCTAGCGACAGTTTTTAAGATCCCAGGAGTTCCCAGGGCGCACGTACGTGCCTTGGAAGTTCCCAACAAAGATCCTAACCAAGTCGTGCTAGTCGTGGATTTGTGAGGGAGGAAGGTGCTCGAGCCAGGCTCGTGCCGAGTCTAACAAGAGTAAGGGGAGGTTGCGGATGATGAGCAGGTCATCGTCTGCGCCACCTAGCTGGCAGGCTAGGCGGTAATCGGCAAGCCAGAGTTCAGGGTTGGTCTCACCACTATACTTCGCGAGATTGGCTGGTTGCCAAAATTGGGCCAGGAAAAGAGTAGCGTGGATGGCCCTGCTGAAGACCCGAGGGCCTGGCGGTTCAGGAGAAGGACTATGGTCCTCCTCGCTGTCATAGCGGCCACCTCAGTGTGGGTGGTAACCCCGAGCGGGCCCTTCATTGTTGTGGCGTCATCGCCTGCTGACCACCTCATGGTCTCCCTGCACCTCGCGTCGATTGTCGAGGCGGTCAAGAAGCATGGGGGCCCTATGGGCTATCGGTGCTCGAGCGGGCTCGGGACGAACCAAGGCTTCCCTATCCTGCCAAGGCGGGGCTGCGGGCAAGTTCGAGGCGCCCCCGTGCCGTCGAGAGGCGGAACTTTCGGCCTGCTGTACCGCGGCGGTCTCTAGGAGATCCCGGAGCTCGCCGCGGACCCGCCGCCCCTCCGTGGTAGAAGGCTCGGGTATTGCGTGGACCAGCATTGCCACAACCGTGGCGTTCTGGCTAGCGCGATTGAAGACTGGGGGTTGCTCACTCCCTTCGTCGTCATGGATGCGGTGGTGCACATCGCGGGCCCTCCGTCGGGCTCCTCCGCCTTCACCACGACCTTGCTGCTCCTGATTGAGAGAGTCTCGAAGCTGCTGTAGAAGGAGTCAGTCTTGTTCGACCTTGGCCTAGAGCTCACGGAGCTGTTCCAGGTCTGGACGTTGAGGTCACGCAAGAGCGGGGTTCTCGCTCCGTGTTGCCGGCAGGACAATGCGTGGAGGTGTGGCGGCACCTGTACTCGGGCGAAGCGGGGAACGGCTACCCGCCCCCTCGTCTTCCTCACCCGCCCTCGGCATTCCGAGCCTGACATGGAAACACTCGTGAGTGGGGTCATAGGTGCCCTCGTCGTCAGAGTCGGAGTAGCCTAAGCAGTAGTCGCTTGCGGCCAAGAACTGGCGCATAGCCCCATGGTCATGGAGTCCGGAGAAATCCACTCCGGGCCATGCCTCGTCCTCCTCCGAGGAGTCGGCGTGGGTGCCCAGGTCGAGAGCGAAGCGCTGGCGGCGTCCCAAGGCATCCTCGTGAGCAGCAGTGTAAGCGTAAGCATAAGAGGCGGCGGCATTTCTCAACCCAAAGGGGTATGGGGATGGTGCTGCCACCAGGCTTTGCTCCGTCAGAGTTGGGTTCTCAGGGGGTGGTGGGGCGGAGCTTGATGACTGGGCGTTGTCGTGTTCCACCGGCGTTTTTCCCTTGTCCAAGCTCAGGCCAGACAGGCTCCCGACCAAGGACCTTGCGCCAACAGCTGGTCATAGGATATTGGTGGGGAGCGGCGTGTCGCCCTGGATTCGCGTAGCGTCGAGGTGATTTTGCTCGCGTCGTGCCTGGCGAGCGCGGCGAGAGCGGCCGCCTCGGTGCCGCCTGTGCCTGGGCTGCTGGTGCGTGACTTCATCGTCGGTTGGTGGGGCTCGAGGAGTGAGAAGTACCATGTCGTACTCATGCCCTAGAGACATGAACTCTAGGCTCCCAAACCAAACCACCGTGCCGAGACGCAACGGTCGTACAGGGTATGCCATCCGAAACTTGCTGGGATGACGAAACTAACATGCAGAGGCCCCTACCTGGCTCGCCAACTGTCGGTGTTTCAGACCGAGGGGTCCTCAACCGACTGGTGAATTTGAACTGCGTGCCCCTAATCCCGGATGGTGATGCAAAGAGACACAAGGTTTATACTGGTTCAGGCAATCGATGCCCTACGTCCAGTCAGAGAGATCGATCTTGTATTCCTTGCACCGAAGTGCTAGTAGTAGGGGGTTACAAGCACAGTGAGAGAGGGAGCTGATCCCAGGTCTCGGCGAGGGGTCGTGTGGGCTGCTTGAGACGTTGCTCTCAAGCGACGGGGATGTGTATGTGTGTGTTACAAGGTGTTCTTCCCTGTCCGTCCTCCTCTATGTGGCCTAAGTCTTCTCCTTTTATAGTTGAAGGGAGGACAAGGATAGTACATGTGCTGACTATACGGCGTCGTGCCAACAGGGGCGGTGTGTCCGAGCCCTATGGCCTGTTCCTGTGGCGGCGTGGTCGTCGGAGTGGTCTGTCCTTGGAGCACTAGGGCGACGTGGTGGTCACGTCCGACCCTATGCGTCATGGGAGCCCCTGGGCTGCCTCGGAGCAAGCGCGGCGGCCAGGGCGTGGATCGCTGTGGATTGGCGGCGCGTGAGGCCGAGGCTCAGTCAGTGCTGAGGCTGCATCGCAGTGGGGGGTCTCGATAGACACGAATCCTGAGGTAGCCGAGACCCTGGTGCATAGTGCTGAGGCCCGGAGAGAGCGGTTGATCCGGGGTGCTAGCTTGGAGACGGTGATGAACCGGGCCAGGCCGTCCATGTCGTGTTGTTTTTGAGGCAGGGATCGCGGGGCATAGTGCAGTGTGGGCGCTGATTGTGGGCACAGCGTCAGGATACAGTGACCGGTAATCCCCGCCGTGCCCTGTCTCAGCCGGTATGGGGCTGATGCGACCTCATGTCCCGTCGGCCATTCTGTGGTGTCGAGCCATCGTTCGGCTGAGATTGCGGGAGTGGTTGACGTATTAATGGGACATGACATGCTGTCGGGAAGACCGGCCAAGGCGGGGGCGATGGACTATGGATAAGCTGGCCTCGCGCGATACGGAAAATGAGGCCTCGCGCGAGACGGAGGATGAGGCCTCGCGTGAGGCGGAGATTATACTCCCTGCCGAGGCCTTCCGTGAAGAGCCTCGCGTGAGGCGGAGATTGCGTTCCCTGCCGAGGCCTTCCGTGAAGAGCCTCACGCGAGGCGGAGATTGCGTCAGGACGCCGAGACCTCCTGCGCGAGGCTCGAGGCGAGGCGGAGAGCCTGGTGGGCTCGGACGTGGCGGGTGAGGGGCCCACGGCTTACCTTATAGCTTTGTTTTTTGATGGGACTTAAGTGACCCCTTTGATGTTCGCTCGGGGTACCCCGTTCTACGGTACCCGACAAGTAGGATTGAAACTTAGGTTGCAAGTCTTTTGTGCGGTAGAATAATTAGAAACACTTTTTAGGCACAAGGGGTTAATTGGGCTAACCATAGGACTTAATTATTGCAAAGAAATTTAGAATTAGCCCAATTCATCCCCCTCTTGGGCATGTTGATCCTTTCATTGATGACACCGAGGATAACGATGGTATTTCTCAGCTGCTACGTAATATAGAGACCGGATGTCTTAGTGAAGTTAATGCAGAGGATCAACATCGTTGTCGTTGAACGGACTAGCATGGGTCCTGCAGCACCAAAGCACACCCGACCGGCCGCCGTCCGCCGTCCGCCGTCCGCCCTCTGCCCGACCCTTTTCTCTGCCTCTGCCTCTCTGCTTGCTGCCTCGCTCTTCTCATACCCACACACCCACACCACACCTGGTAGTCTCCCTTGTGCCGCAGCGCATGCACATGCCGTCAGTTTGCTCAAAGTTCAGACTTCAGAGACCATCCACAGATCCACTGATGACTGATCCATGAGCAGCCAACAGATGATCGAGTTCTGCCAGGCTCGGCCCATGAGGCGACAGCGGCGCAGCACTGTGGCATAGAGGGGCGCGGAGAGGTGCGTGACGGAAGGGGGGGGGCGAGAGAGGGCACGGTGCCGCCGCCGACCCGTGGCCGGGCGCAGCCCCAGGCGCGGGCGGCGGCGGGATGAGCGCGTGGCATCCAGAGGTAGGAGAAGAGACGCGACCCTCGAGGGTCATGTATTGGTTCGACACGAGCGACGGATAAGGTAGGAAAAGTAATAGAAAAGGAAAGAAAAAATAAGAAAAAAAAGAAAAGAAGAGGAAAATAAAAAAAAACAGAAAGGCACTATCAACCGTCTGATAAAACTTTTTACCAAACCTTTTTTTTTCAAAACTGCTTCTGGTGATACGCCACCACAGAAGCCAAAGCTGGGCTATTTTTGTCACGAGCCCTAAAAAGAAAGAGCATAAATAAAGGAGAAAAAATAAAAAGAAAAAAGGACAAATTTCCATTTACATGTACAAGTGTACAACCCATCTAAGTAGTTTGGCACCACAGCCGCTGATAAAAAGAAATTATTAAAAATATTTATTAAATTTTTGTACCAATTATTGCAAATAATTTGAATACCAATTAAATTGGTGTTGATAAAATAATTTATTAAAATTTGGCACCATATTAGTTTGGACAATTGGCACTAGAGGAAAGGAAAGAAAATTAGTACTTTAACTGACTTGGGGGCAAAATTATCATTTCATCCACCTTTTTTTGATACCGTTAGAGATAAAAGCGAATGGAGTAGGGAGGAGATAAAAAAAAGGTACCAGTGTCCAGTTAACTTTTTTAATGGCACATGAAATTTGAAACTTTTATAATAACACAGTAAAAAGATCATATAAGAAGCGGTCATGACTAACCATACTGCACCCGTTGGCCTTCTCCACCGGTGAATCATGGTTAAAAGGTTTAAATAGAATCAAAACCTCCACTAGAGATGTCCTGGTTTGTAAGCATCGTATATGATAACGTGCATGAAATCTTCTGAAATTTTTATCCTAGCCTCCACATATGATATCACGACATCTCAACAAGTTTCATGATTTTCGGACTTCGTTTGCTTTTTATAGAATTTAAAAGCACTTCGCACGCAAGTTCGCGGTTATGTTTCGTGAACAAGATGTCCGAAATTTCGGGTCCGTTCCTGGATACGGCCTCACACTACACTCAGTAACATGACTATCATTTTTTGAATCATTAAATTCCATTATTCGTACCACGTGCAGTTCAAAATTATATTTTTCAAAAAAATTCAAGTAAATGAAATAAAGTAACTAAATATATCAAAAAGTCATAAGAAATCCCTAAATTCTAACTAGTAGTTCCTGGTGCTCTAAAAGGGATGCACAAAAAATTTGGAGGCAAAAAAAAAACTTTGCCGAGTGCTGGGGCATGGCACTCGGCAAAGGGGGTCTTTGCCGAGTGCCACGAATAAGGCACACGACAAAGAGGGGTTTGATTGTTTTTTTAATTTCCTCTTTGCCGAGTGCCTTCACAGGGCAGTCGGCAAAGACATTTTAAAAAATTAAATATTTGCCGAGTGCCATGCCAGGGGCACTCGGCAAAGTATTTTAAAAAAAATTAAAAAAAAATCTTTGCCGAGTGCCGTGCCAGGGGCACTCGGCAAAGTATTTTTTAAAAAAAAACAATTTTGCCGAGTGCCAAATCTGGGACACTCGACAAAGAATTTTTTTAAAAAAAATTTAAATCTTTGCCGAGTGCCAGATCTGGGACACTCGGCAAAGAAATATTTAAAAAAAAAATCTTTGTTGAGTGCCTCCCTGATCCGGCACTCGGCAAAGGGCGTTTGTAGGACCTAACCAAATTCGGCCGGCCGGGCAGTCAAACCGACAGCCAGCCAGCACCCGCGCCCACGCCCGCGCCGCCCGTGCTGCCTGCGCCGCCCGCGTGCCCGCGTTGCCCGCGCTGCCCGGCCGCCCGCGCGCCCGCGCTGCCCGCGCTGCCCGCGGCCTATCCCCGGCCGCCCCTGGCTGGCCCTACCCCCCGGTCGGCCTTGCCCCCGGCCCCGTTCCTGACTTCGAGGACCCCGACTCCGACCCCGACGCCGCCCGACCCTACCCCCGGCGCCCGTCAGGTATGCCTTCTCTCTTCTTGTTGTCGTGGTAGTGATAGTTGTAGTAGTATTAGTTGTACTAGTAGTGCTAGTGGTAGTAGTAGTATTAGAAGTAGTGGTAGTAGTAGTAGTACAACTAGTGGTAGTAGTAGTAGAATTAGTGGTAGTAGTAGTAGAAGTAGTGGTAGTAGTAGTAGTAGCAATAGTGGAAGTAGTAGTAGAAGTAGTGGTACTACTTGAATATATTCTTCTGCATGGATTGATATCCAAATTACATGGCTTCTCTTGAGACATATGTGCTCGTCGACCATCGTGCCACTATTTTTTTGCAGGTTTTGGAAACCTCACCATGCAGGGGACGTTCTGTCGAATTTTTTTAAATGACAGTATTTTGTTCCATTTTTGTAGAGAAGAGCCCGTCGGAGCCAAGTTGGAGTTCCTGTCGTCGTGCTGGTCTGCCTGCAACACGCCGCCTCGCCACTGCACCAACTCGCCATGGCCCCGCTAGCCTGACAATGCCGCCACCCTAGGTATAACCCCTCTTTCCGTATCATGGTCGTAGATCACGTAACCTAGTTAGGCATCTCCCATTCGAAAGAGATACGGTTGGAGGTATGCAGATCTTTGCATATCTATGACCGTATCTGTTTTGGATTGTCCACGTTTTTTGGACAGCCCGCGGATGCGTGGATGGGTTAGTTTCCATGGTCTGCTCCGGTTCGAGACAGAGTTTTGGCATCACCTCCCTGTTGTTCTCTGGATACACACTCTTCTTTGGCAGGACGTGTATCTAGAGAACAGCGGGGAAGTGCTGCCAAAATTCTATCTTGGATAATAGTAGGGCATGGAAACTAACCTCATCTATGCATCCGCGGGTGGGATTAGGACCTATCCTCACCTATTAGATAGTAGGAACACCATATAGATGCAATTGATGGTTATATTACTCGCTGATACATATGTTAGAGGATGGATGACTGTCAGTGGATGTACACGGGCTAGAGAAGTCAGAGTGATTACACCACGGAATGGATGAACAAGACCGATGCTTTCTTGATCAATGCATTTGGCAAGGCTGCTAAAGGACATTGCCTAGTTTTGTGTCCCTGCAACAAATGTGGAAACAGGAGGAGGGTAAACAAGGTGGAAATGGGTAAACATCTTGTGAAGAATGGATTTATGCCGAACTACACCCGGTGGGTCCACCATGGTGAAGCCCATCATATGAGAGAGGAGGTGGTGAGACCATGGGTGGAGGCTTTTGATGCTGATGCCGGGGTACCAGACATGTTAGATGACTTTCACCAAGGACAGTTCGATGAGGGACATGAGAAGGAGGAGATGGAGGCAGCCGCACATGCGTTCTATGACATGATGGACTTGGCACAGAAACCCCTTCATGATCGGTCAACGCTGTCTCAACTGGATGCCATTGGACACTTAATGGGGTTGAAGTCCAAGTTAAACTTGAGTCGACCTGGCTTCGATAAGATGTTGGCTGTGATTGGGACCCTGCTTCCGGAGGGCCACATTCTGCCAAAGAGCATGTACAAGTCATAGAAACTCCTTTGAGCACTTAAGATGCCGTATGAGCAGATACATGCTTGTCTGAAGAGGTGCGTCCTGTTTAGGAAAGAACACGAGCATGCAAAGTTCTGTCCAAAGTGTAAATCCTCCAGGTACCTGGAGGTAGACTCTGATGATGGCCAGAAGAGGCAACTTACGATCCCCATGAAAATCCTACAGTACCTTCCGTTCCTACCGAGGATCCAACAGCTATACATGATCGAGGAATCTGCAAAATAGATGACATGGCACAAAAATGGCAAATGGTACAATCCTAACAAGATGGTGCATCCATCTGATGGTGAAGCTTGGATCCGCTTTAATGACAAACATCGTGACAAAGCAGATGAGGCTCGTAATGTACATGTCGCGCTGGCAACAGATGGGTTCAATCCTTATGGAATGATGGCTGCCCCATACACATGTTGGCCCATCTTTGTTACCCCCCTTAATCTCCCCCTAGTGTCTCCTTTCAACGACATAACGTATTATTGTCGTTGATAATTCCTAGACACCTAGGGAGTAATATGGGTGTGTTCATGGAGCCCATGTTTGATGAATTAGTCTATGCTTGGGACGAAGGGGTATGGACATACGATCGAGCTACAAAGACAACCTTCAAAATGCACGTTTGGTACCACTACTCACTGCATGACTTCCTGGCGTATGGGATATTCTACGCCTGGTGTGTTCATGGGAAGTTTCCATGCCCAATATGCAAGGAAGGTGTGAGGTTCATTTGGTTGCAGAAGGGTGGCAAGTATTCGTCGTTCGACAGACATCGTCAATTCCTACCTCTTGACCATCCATTTAGACAAGACATCAAGAACTTTACGAAAGGTGTCAAAGTGACAAACCCTGCACCACGAATGATCACTGGTGCCAAGGTTCATGCTCAGATAGATGCTCTCGTGCCTAATGAAGGTGGTTTTGTGGGATATGGTGAGCAACATATGTGGACTCATATCTCGGGCATGACGAGGCTCCCCTATTTCGATGACCTTCTTCTACCACATAACATTGATGTAATGCACACTAAAAAGAATGTCGCCGAGGCACTTTGGGCAACACTCATGGACATTGAAAAGTCTAAGGACAACCCTAAGGCTAGAGTGGACCTGGCAACATTGTGCGATAGACCAAATCAAGAGATGCATCCTCCTAGTCATGGTAAGACCTGGAGAAGGCCTAAGGCCGATTTTGTCCTGAAAAAAACCAAAGGAGGGAAGTACTTGAATGGATCAAGACGCTAATGTTCCCTGATGGGTATGTAGTGAATCTAAAGAGGAGAGTGAACTTAGGCACTCTACGAGTAAACAGGATGAAGAGTCATGACTACCACATATGGATTGAGCGGCTTCTTTCGGTGATGGTTCGAGGCTATGTCCCAG
Organism: Miscanthus floridulus; assembly: GCF_019320115.1. Lineage (NCBI taxonomy): Eukaryota > Viridiplantae > Streptophyta > Magnoliopsida > Poales > Poaceae > Miscanthus > Miscanthus floridulus. The sequence goes on along the minus strand of NC_089588.1, from coordinate 29,374,935 downwards.
AGCATGTCTGGCAAGTGCTGGCAGAGTTGAGCTACTTATTCCGCCAGCTTTGTGCCAAGGAGCTCTCTCGGACCGTCATTGATGACTTGGAAAAAGTGGCACCCGTGTTGCTTTGTAAGTTGGAGAAGATCTTCCCACCCGGTTTCTTCTTGCCGATATAGCATTTGATTGTGCACCTCCTGTATGAAGCACGGATGGGGGGCCCGTGCAGAACCGTTGGTGCTATCCAATCAAGAGATGTCTGAAGACTCTTCACAAAAAATGTAGAAATAAAGCCAAAATGGAGGCTTCCATTGCAGAGGCATACATTCTAGAGGAGGTGTCGAACTTCACAGAGAAATACTACAATGAGAAACTTCCTAGCGTTTATAATCCACCCCCTCGTTACAATGCTGGCAAAAATGAATCGAACCTCAGCCTTTTCCAAGGGCAACTCAGAAGCGTAAGTTCATCGACCACTAAGCAATTGAAAAATGAAGAGTGGCGTAGTATCATGCTATATGTGTTGACCAACCTTGTCGAGGTGCAACCGTTCATTGGATAGGTTCTGAACGAACTTGTTTCATTTCACCGTATGTCCTTGTTTCTTCGTCCAACCCCCTTGTTTCTCGTTGGTATAGGGAATTTCTTCATCAATCTTGGCATGGATTAAGGCAACCTACCCCGCAAGAAAATGATACCCTTCTTTCATGGGGTGCGGGACTAGGGAGCCCCGATTTCATTTGTTGGTTCAAACAGAAAGCCCAAACTAATGCGCCTATAAGTGATGAGCTGAGACAGGTTGCAAATGGCTGTGCCGTTAGGGTCAAGTCATTTACCGGTTATGACGTGAATGGATATCGTTTTCATGCAGCAAGCTACGAGCAGAGTCGGTCCAATCGAAAAACCACAAACAACGGAGTTGTTACGTCCGGCACTGATGGACTGGACTATTATGGAAGAATTGAAGAAATCTACGAACTATCATTCTATGGTTCCAAACCTCTTACTCCTATTATATTCAAATGCCACTGGTTTCATCCTGGAGTAACGAGACGGACCCCTAAGCTTGGGCTAGTCGAGATTCGACAAGATTCCGTCTATCTAGAAAAAGATGTCTACACTATGGCTCAACAGGCCGTCCAGGTTTATTATACGTCATACGCGCGCAAAGACGCTGAGCATCTTAAGGGTTGGTCTATTGTGCACAAGGTATCGCCACACGGTAAACTACCTGTCCCAAACGATGAAGATTACAACTTCAACTCAAACACATATGATGGAGAGTTCTATCAAGAAGAGGGACTACAAGGAAGGTTTGACATAGACTTAACCAAAGAGATAGAAATGGAAGTAGACAATGAAAGGGATGATGACGAGGACGCTGGAGACGAGGTGCGAAATCTGAAGGACATACAAATGCTTGAGCAATTACGTTTAGGCAGTGACAATGAAGACAACATTCCTCCTTCGGATAGTGTTGATGAGTTGGACAATGTTGATAGTGTCGACGAGACCTATGATCCAGCTAATCTCAATCATGAAGATTATTTCTAATACATGTAATACTATGTTTTTTGTAATTATGTTTTGTTCATTTTTGCCAATATTTATAATACATGTATTACTATATTTTTTGTAATTATGTTTTGTTCATTTTTTCACCTATTTCTAATTACGTCTTGTTTTTCTTTTTTGTTGCAAGTGATTGAACAAAGATGGCAGGTGACCGTTATAGGTCCATGAACTCGATATACCAAAGACCACGCCGGCTGCAAGAGGAGGCGGAGGGGGTGGCGGAGGGATCGGACAGGAGGAGAAGGAGGACTGCCAGACGCAGGAGGGGGCCGTCTCCTCCCACGCCGCTTGAGGAGGAGCCGGAGGAGGAGGTGGCGCCCGTGGACGAGTCAGACGATGAGCTGGTTCGGTAGACGGACGAGGAGGAGGGGCCGCATGAGGACGACGAGTTGGAGGCAGCACGCACGGGTTCCGCTTCCTTCAACTCCTCTTCGAGTGTCTACTTGCGAGGTCCCGTGAGCCTTCCACATGTTCCGCTTCCTCACCAACGCCTAGTGATTCGCCCCGAAGGGCAAAAGTAAGTAACTTTATATGTTATCACCACTACTTCATATGATATGATGAAAAAGCTAATTTTTCTTAATCACTTGTGCTGAAACTGGGTGGTTGTGTCGGGTGGTAACGCACGTCTAGTCAACGGCATCCTAGGTCTTCTGTGCAGGCAACACTTCCCCGGCATTGTCATGTATGCATCGAAGACAGAGCCGGCCTACTCATTTGACCACTACGCCGTCGCCACCGATGCGGAGTACCCCAACAAGGTAGCGCGGGTGAAGGCAGAGCTTTCGGTAAGTCTCCCTCGCACAACATTGCTCAATATGTCACATTCATTGGACTTTTCTTGAAATAATGAATGGATACATCGTTTTTGTATGTAGACTTATTACAGATGCGAGGAGGGATTTGAGGCCAGGGCGGAGCAGGTGACTACCAAAGCCTGTAAAAAACTTGTCTCTGACATGCATCACGAGGTGCGCATCCAGGCCATCGTAACCTACTATGGGTCAAAGCTTGGAGAGAGGAAAACCAAGAAAGACGCAAGAGTGATGCAGCTGACCCGGGAGCAGTACCTTGAGGTAAATGAAGAACATCAATATTGATTTGTTTTGAGATTAAGTTGGTTTAATTTGATCTTCTTATATGTCCAATACTTGATGACGTGTAGATGATTCCCTGGTGGTGCCAAGCGTATACCGAGTGCTGGGCGATGATGGTGGACAGGTGGTTCACGGAGGAGTACCTCAAGATGCACAGGGATGCTCGGGACCGTCATTTGTAGATGCAAGGTCCAGCACACCATCAACGTAGCCACAGCCTCGCCGGATACAAACAAGTATGGGTACGTGAATTCATTTATCTACTGTGACGCTCAGTTCTGCCTGATTTCTAATCATCATGCTATCTTTCTCCCAGTCGGCGTCACATAGTGGCCAGGCTTGCTCGGACATCCAGGCATGGTGTATGGCCCACAAGGGCAAGGCGATGTCCGACGTCTCCTTCAACCTGGAGGACCCGCCCGAGGCATACACGAACCCGAGCGTCCACTCCCGCATCAGTGAGTACACTAAGGTGGCGAGGTCGCTCCATGGGTCAGACCACGATCCGAGCAAGCAGGACTTCGATGGAGAGGCCGTTATGAGGGCGGGGCAAGGCAAGAAGCATGTGTGGTTCTGGCTTGGCGACGGTGTCATCGACACGGCCTCTACTCCCTCTCTCTCCCAGATCTGAGCACGGAGCACGAGCGAGAGCCCAGCCATTCACACACGGCCGACCGCTGCACAGCACTAGGTCGACGCACTCGAGGTTATTCCTATTTTACTCGTCATACATTGATCTTTACACATCTTAATTAGCTTTGCATTAGTGAAACATTGGAGTGAAATATTACAGGCCCGGCTGGAACAAGAAATGAGGCAACGTCAGGAGCTGGAGGCCGGGCAGCAGAGGATGGCGGCCCAGCTGGAGGCTGAGCGGGCCGAGCGGCAGGCCCAGGCGTAGAGGCTAACGGACATTACGGAGTTCCTACAAGGACTTCGGCAATGTGTGGGCTTCTCTCTACCACATGGGCTATTGGTTCCACCTCCGCCTCCGTGTCCTACAGCTACAGCTACTCCTATGAGTATGAAAGTTTTTTACTTTCCCTTGTGCTTTGCTTGTATGGCCTTTACCTTCCTAGATTAGCCATCCAACTAATCTTGTCTCATATGCAATCTTTTCTCCTTTGTGTAGTCTCCATCTAATGGTGGTTCGAATAATCCACCTCATGCACCTCCGAATGATGGAGCTGGGCCTTCACCACAGTCGCCTTGGCCGAGATGAGTGCACGTTGTATTTTTTTTATTTGTTGTTCACTTTGTGATATACTTGTGATGCACTTGTGAACTTTGATGGACTTGTGTATTTATTTGGATGGACTTGAGCACTTATTATTAACAATGTGATATATATTGTGATGGATGTGATATGTGCGGATGGATGTGTGGATGGATGAGATATATATGTGATAGATGAGATATATATGTGATGAATGATATATATATATATATGATGGATGAGATATATATGTGATGAATGAGATATATATGTAATGGCTGAGATATATATGTGATATATGTTTGTATGAATTTATTTGTCATGATGGAATGTAAAAAAAATTAAAAATTGCAGTTTTGTGTCACTTTGCCGAGTGTTGCACTCGGCAAAGGACCCCTTTGCCGAGTGCAATGGTCACCGCACTCGGCAAAGCTAGAAAAATTGGTGTCCAGACAACCATTTTTCCAACTTTGCCGAGTGCTGTGACCATGGCACTTGGCAAAGAAATTAAAAAAAAATTCAAACTTTATCGAGTGCCGAACAGAGGGCACTCGGCAAAGAATTTTTTTAAAAAAAAAATTCAAACTTTGTCGAGTGCCGGACAGAGGACACTCGGCAAAGAAATTAAAAAAAAATTCAAACTTTGCCGAATGCCGCACAGAGGGCACTCGGCAAAGAAATTCAAAAAAAAAATAAAAATTCAAACTTTGCCGAGTGCCGGGCAGAGGGCACTCGGCAAAGAAATTAAAAAAAAATTCAAACTTTGCCGAGTGCCGGACAGGGGCACTCGGCAAAGAAATAAAAAAAATAAAAATCTTTGCCGAGTGCATGAAGGTTGGCATTCGGCAAAGAAATTTTATATAAAAAAAAATAAAAACTCTTTGCCGATTGCTTGAAAGGTTGGCACTCGGCAAAGAATTTTTTTTAAAAAAAAATAAAAAATATTTGCCGAGTGCCTGCTGGGTTGGCACTCGGCAAAGTGACCGTCAATGGGACCGGCGTCGTAACGGTTGCTTTTCTTTGCCGAGTGTCCCCGGGGCACTCGGCAAAGCCTTTGCTGAGTGCCCGATAAAAGACACTCGATAAATAGGGTTTTGCCGATCAATTTTTTACCGTGTGTTCTTTGCCGAGTGTCCTACTCAACAAATACTTTACCGAGTGCAATCTGACCTTTGTCAAGTGCTTCAGGCACTCGCAAAGAACCTGAATCCAGTGAAAGGACCGGGCCCGTCACGCTTCTTGCGAGCAATAATGTCTGCACAAGCTCACCGCTGACAGTACGTAGCTCTTGCGTCTTGGCGTGCAAATTGCAAAATGAAAAGGGATCAACATCTAGCCCGTGGGTCCCACAAAAAATAGTGAAGCCACTTGGAATCTACACCTAATAATAAACAAAAATAAAAGGTGAAAGTTGACGGCAAAATGCATGCAAAACTAGCTACCCTTTCCATGATTTCTATATCTATATAGTATCTATAACACGTAATATATATAGAGTAGGCTACAAAACCACTCATATCATGTCTCATCCAGGCGTGCACATGGACGTGTATCTCATATTCTAGGCTTCCACCTTTCTTAGATCACAGCACAATAGCCATTCTATTTAAATTGAGCTAATCTCTTGTCAGTTTGCCATACGTCATTATCTTTTGTTGCTTTAGCATTTATTATAGGTCAACGACTTTTTAATTTAAAATTATGTCAATCTCAATTAAATCTAATATAAAAAAGCTATTTTATTCTCATTAGCATGGCCGTTCTTTCGGCATTCCCACTTCTTCTTAATGAAATACACGTCAATGCGTGTTCTCGAAAAAAAAATTCTCATTAGCATGAACACCGTAGAATAACTTGCACTTCCCGTTGCAACGTATAGGCATATTTGCTGGTAATAATAAAGAGGCAAAATTTCCGACCATTTTTTTGGTCCATCATCCCCCTAAACTAACTCAATGAATATGGAAACTATCTCTATTGGTCTGTCTATAGCTCTCCTGATTTATATGATGTCCATATAGCTCTTCCTGATTTATATGATATATAGGTTCTGGATAGCTACGAATCTGAATCCAAATAGATCTATGCGATTCCAAATAAGTTGAATATAGGACTCCTAATCTCATACGGGGTACATGAATTGCGATTCTAAATAAGTTGAATAGGACTCCTAATCTCATACGAGTACATGAATCTACTCGCGCTAGCTATACCAGCGCCTAGCAACAACCGAGAACCAAAGCTTCCTTGTTCGCTTGGTCACTCGAAATTTCTCAACATATATATCTCGCCTTGTTAGTCTGATTTTTGATCTGGTCGAGGTGTCGAGCGCTGTGATTTGGAGGCGTGCTATCAATGACAACCAAGAGGATGAAGACCGAGGTACTCATCAGCAAATGGGCAGAGCGGCCGGATGAGATCATGATGGAGTTTTTGCTCCGGCTGCCGGTCAAGTCCACCCTTCTCGTTTCCGCGCCATGTGCCATGCTAGGCAGCGACCCCTTTCCACATGGCGAGGGCAGAGGCAGGCGCTGCTTCGGCTCGGGGCAGTCACGCGGCTACCCGCTGGTCAGGACGTGCTCAACTTCAGCGCTAGCCTTAGGCTAAACCATCCAGATGGTCAATACGGGTTGAAGCGTAGACGAAACTCTTAACGCGGAAGGCGGTCAGGAGGATGAGACTCGGCGAGCTAGCAAGACCCAAGCGCACCATCATACCCCACGCCGCCGCCGGCTACAAGCAGCACTCCGGACATCAGGATAAGGCCCATTTTTTATTGGAAATCTAATTTGTTGGTTATAATTATCAATTTGGTGAGTTAATTTATGAACGACAATAAAAGCAAATTAAGTAAAGATGAACATGCAAGATAATTTTTTTTCCCCATGGATACTTCACCATGCCCTGATTACATTGGTGACCAGCGCAGCGCCGCAGTGCCGGACTGGTCACGCCCTACAGATGCCCCAGCATGGCGTCCCGGCTCATGAGGAAGTCATCGTCGTACTGTTGCTGGCAATACCCATCACGGTGTCTCCCGGCTGAGCCCAGGAAGTTGGCGCGTGCTGTCGTACGCACGTAGCATCCTTTATCATCAATGTCCGTTTGAATATGGACAATTTCACTACTTAATTAAATTAAATATAGAGATATTCATCATGTTATCTATATCTTACACTATGCCAGATTTGTACATCACTGCCGGCCTTATCACTGCCGGATTTGTGAGAACCAGCAGTGATGTATCTTCACTGCCGGTTATGAGCTTGAAAATGAAAAAATGATTGGTGCTAGGCTAAAACCGGTAGTTAAGGACCACATCACTGTCGGTTTTTGGCTTGAACCGACAGTGTTTTGGCGGACACTCATCACTGCCGGTTTAAGCCAAGAGCCGGCAGTGATTGGGCACTATCACTGTCGATTTTAGATAAGAACCGACGGTGATAAGCCTACAATACAAAAAGGCTGCAGCCGTCCTCTCATTCCTCCTCTCTTCCATCCCGAGAACAGAGCCGTGCGTTTGGACCCTTCCTTCCATTATTGCGGCTGCTCTTCACCATGAAGCTAGTGCTTAGATTTTGAAGAATGGCTTGATCTTTTTGCTTTAAGGTTAGTAACAAACATTCACTCCTTTGATTTTGTTGCTTAATTAGCTTCGTTTTGATGGCTACATTGCTTGATTCTCATAGATCTTTCTCCATTTCAGAGAGCACCTTTTCAATTGGACATTTGTGCAAGGCTTAAATTGTGGTGAATCCATTATCCAAAAGGTTGGTGTCTATGAACACATTTAAATTCCTAGCTAATTATTCCATGGTGGTCGAGATCATCATTATTAGTATGTGATACTATAATTAGTTCTTAGAAGTAGAGTAGAATAGTTGTTCTTCAATATTGTGCAATAATTGTTTTTTACTACGATTTTCAATTTATAGGGCCGGGGCTACCAATTTCAATTTTTCAATAATTAGTGTACAATAATGTTTTCCAAAAATAGTACTTTCGAGCTACAATTGTTGTTCACGAAGCTCGATTTCTTATTAATTCATTGTAATTGCTGTCTCAATATTTTTTTGTGCAGAGATGGATCGAGAGTGGATGCATCTGTCACGAACGGACAAGCGGTACATACATGGCGTCAGCCAGATTATCACCGATGCCAAAGCCCATGCTGAGAATGGAAACCCTGTCTTCTACCCATGCAAAGATTACAAGAATCATAGGAACTTTTGTCAAATTGAGTCTATACGATCGCACTTGATTACCAAGGGTTCATGCCAAACTATACGATATGGACTATGCATGACGAGGTTGGTGTGAATGTTCTACAGAAAAACGATGATGATGTGGACATGCCTGACGTAGCCATCCATGATGCTAACGAGGAACCCGGTGTCAACATAGAACCTATGGCCACAGTTAATAATGTGTTTAGGAACACGTTAGCTGACGACATCGAGGATAACGATGGTATTTCTCAGCTGCTACGTAATATAGAGACCAGATGTCTTAGTGAAAGACAGCTGAGAAAGCTAAAGAAAATGAGACAAGATGGCAAAACACCATTATATAGGAATTGTCCAATGAGCAAATTGTAAGCCGACATCATGCTGTTAGAGTTTAAATCGACAAACGGATTGAGCGATAAAGGCTTTGATCAGTTGTTAGGTATAATAAGGAAAATACTCCTAGAAAAAATGAGTTGCCAGAAAAGACATACTTGGCCAAGCAAATGATCTGCCCCATCGGTCTCGAGGTTGAAAAAATCCACACGTGTTCCAATGATTGCATATTGTACCATGGAGAAAAATACAAAGACTTAGGCATGTGCCCCAAGTGTGAGGCTCCACGATACAAGGAAGGACCGTCAGATGAGGGTACCAAGACCAGAGGAGGTCTCGTAAAGGTCGTTTGGTATTTCTCTATAGCTCCTCGGGTACATAGGCTGTTTGCATGTGCAAAGTCAGCCAAGCTGTTATGCTGGCATGGCGAAGAGCGTAAGAAAGATATAATGATGAGGCACCCCGTCGATGGGCATGACTGGAGGACTATCAATACTATGTTCTATATGGACATCGGTGGAGAGGAAATGCACCTTTGGTTTGCTTTGATCGCAGATGGGATGAATCCTTTCGACCAGGTGAGCAACAATCATAGCACCTAGGCAGTGACGCTCTGTATATACAACCTTCCACCTTGGGTCTGTATAAAGCGGTCGTACATCCAGATGCCACTACTGATCCAAGGGCTAAGACAACCTGGGAATGACATCGATGTGTTTTTGGAGCCAGTGATCGATGAACTAGTGGAGATATTTGAAAAGGGTGTGCCGGATGTTTGGGACAAGTACAAAAAGGAACATGTCATGATCAAGGGAGTACTTATCGCTACAATCACCGACCTGCCAGGTCGAGGTTCATTGTCCGAAGAGAAGACAAAAGGCTATACTGGATGTGTCGAGTGCTTGGACGACACCGATGCGATAAATCTGCCAAATAACTCAAAGATAGTTTATATGGGACACCGCAGGTTCCTACCTAAGGATCACCCTTACCGCAGGAACAGAAAAGATTTCAATGGTACTATTGAAAAACGCTTAGCTCCAAAATATCAAGGCGGGCCTACGATACTTCAAGAACTCAACAAACTGGAGGTGTCCTTGGGAAGGGGGACAATGTAGTAGCAGCACCTGATGGGAGCGTTTGGAAGAAAAAATTGGTTTTTCTGGAAACTACCTTACTGGCCATTTCTGAGTGTACGCCACTGTCTTGATCCCATGCACATCACTAAAAACGTGTGCACTAACACTCTTAACACCTTGATGGACACCGGGGGAACATCGAAGGATTCACTAGCCACACGCCTAGACATGCAACACTTGGGAATTAAGAAGGAGCTGCATCCCATGGAGTTAGAGAATGGCTAGTTCGAACTTTCGGTTGCATCATGGACATTGAAGAAGGAAGAAAAACATGCGCTTATTTCTTTCTTCAAAGAACTCAAAGTCCCGATGGGCTACTGTGCGAACCCGAAGAGGCTAGTGAACATGAGAGAACTCAAGTTCAACTATGGCCCTATGAAGACCCATGACTGTCATGTCATTATGCCTCAGCTGCTCCCTATTGCCCTATGTGGTATCCTCCCCCCAAAGGTCCATGCCCAAATCATAAAGCTTTGCTTGTTCTTCAACGTGATCTCAAAAAAGGTCATTGATGTGTCCACGCTAGAGCAGCTGCAGCGGGACATAGCCGAAACTCTCATTAGGCTTGAGATGCATTTCCCGTCAACTTACTTTGATATCTTATTGCATCTGCTCATTCATCTTGTTGACCAAATTAAAGCCCTTGGCCCAATGTACCTGCATCAGATGTTCCCTTTCGAAAGATTGATGAAAGTTTTTAGGAGGTATGTTAGGAATAGATTTAGGCTAAAAGGGGGCATGGTTGAAGGATGGCCAACGGAGGAGGCCATTGAGTTATGCACATATTATCTGGACATCAAAAGGGTCGGAGTTCCAGAATCTCATCTCGAGGGAAGACTACGTGGCAAAAGAACGATCGGGGAGAAATCTGTTATAGTAGACGACCCTGTTTCTTTCAGGCAGGCATAGTTCACTATTTTCCAACAAGCCAAGGGTGTGATGCCATACATTGATGAGCACAGACAATCACTGCAAACTCTATATCTGAGCAGATCACAGGCTTGGTTGGATAAAAAACATAAGGAGGAATTTGTCAGCTGGTTGCGACGTCGCTTGCTTAGAATAAAGTTGGGTAATCAACTGGATGCCTTAGCCAAGGGACCTTCAAGTACATATCTTAAGTACCAAGGGTATAAGATCAATGGATTCATATTTTACACAAAAAAGCAAGATGGAAAGAGCACATACCAAAATTGTGGTGTTTGTTTTGATGCTCACGACGAAAACGGCAACGTGCAGGCGACATACTATGGTTTCATAGAGAAGATATGGGAGCTAGCCTATGGTCCATTGAATGTAGCTCTTTTTCGCTGCCAATGGGTCCGGCTCGAGGAAATCAACACTGACAGCGAATGGTTCACTACCATTGATCTCACTAAGACCGCATATAGAGACGACCCCTTCGTCTTGCAAGAGATGTTATGCAAGTCTTCTTTGCAAGGGACAACAAGACAAAAGGAAGGCTAAAAGTAGTCCTAGAAGGGAAAAGGAAGATTATCGATGTCGATAGAGTGACGGACGAAGAAGACTACAGGGGCTATCATGAAATGCCTCCATTCGGGGTGAACGTACCCCTACCCATCCTTCAGAGGGTGACGAACCTGCTTACGTACGAATTGATCACAACGAGGCCCTCATTGTTGATGCACCTAAAGATAATTAGATTGTTGTCAATTATGTAATCATTATGCAGACGTTGTTTCAGCAATTCGCACTGAATATTTAATTTATATTTTGTGCGCATCTCTACAATTTAATTATTGACTATGTAATCAAATGTTAAGATGATGTTCACAAATGCTATTATTTAATAATTATAGACCATTAATTAATTATCATAGAACTAAATAATCAAGACACAAATTTTTGTATTATTTTAGAATATAAACTAACTGCATTATTTCTATTAATAAATAAATAAAGAAAAAGCAAACTAAGTGAACTCCCTACCCTAACTCAGCGGTTAAGGCCGCGCACTCTATACTCTGAGACCCGCGCTCAAATCCCAGGCAGGTCAAACTTTTTTGATTTTGCATTTATTATTTAGTAGTTTATTACGATGGAATAAAAGAAAAAAAATAAAACCATTCTAACCGAACTCTCTATGCTAACTCAGCGGTTAAGGCCGCGCACTCTCGACCCCGCGACCCGCGCTCGAATCTCAGGTGGGCCAAACTTTTTAATATTTTTTACATAAAGGCTGCGATGGTAGGCTCCAAACCGACAGTGTTTTTTATATTTTTTTACTAAAAGTTGGCGTCAGGGCCCTTCACTACTGGTTTTGGTTTTAAAACCGGCAGTGATAGCTTCTTTCACAGTCGGTTGCTCAAACCGACACAGAAGGCCCAATTCACTGTCGGTTTTTAAACTAAAACCAACAGTGATGTGTAGATGCTCCTTACATGCCAATAGTACTCCCATGACCACAACGGTTGGAACACCGCTCCCACCTACCCCGATAACTTTAATTCAGAAATAAAAATGTACCATGACTGCTAGCCCCTATAAAATGGCCCTCGGCCAGGAGCTAGCCTCTCCATGCATGTTGGTTTCAGCCAAGCCTTATCAACCATGATATAATGTTTTCCTCTCACAATAAACCGCATGATACAATGTTTTCCTCACAACAAACCGCAGTAACTTATTTCTAATTTTTTCTGTTTTTTTATGTATTTCAATACTATCTAAATAAATATATCGTTCTTGTTAAAACTTTCCTACTGTAGTATCTAAATAAATATATCCTTTACATATATGCACCTTCACTGTCGGTTCTATTTAGAAATCGGCAGTGATAGCCACCTTCACTCTCGGTTCTATTTAAAAACCGGCAGTGATGTCCATGCCCCCCTATATAAAACAAAATGCTAGCCACATACATCGATCCCACCCACCCACGAACTCTCTCAGTCTCATTTCTCACGTTTCACTCTCACTTCTCAAGACATCCACTCTCTCTCTACGTGATTTGGTCATGGCTCCTGCATTTTTCAATGGTATTGATATGTTGTCTTCTCTAATATTCTATCTATATTCATTTGATCTATATTTATATTCATGTTTCTTTGCATTCTACATTTATATATATATTCTTATTCCTTGAATTTGATCTATATTTAATTATGTTGCCATATTTTACTTGGAAGAATTTTTTTGTGCATATATTTTATGTTCATTTTTTTGCATCTTATCGATCAGGTGGTATGAACAACGGACCTCCTCCACCACAAGAACCAGGTTTTCACCCTAGCGACGAGCCATTCACTCCTAATGTGGCCATTCCACGGTTCCCTGTTCCAGCTATTGTATGAAATATTTTCCAACATCTTTTGTTTTTTGATGCTAACAAATAAGTGTAATTAGTTTAATATCATTGTTGCATGCATATATGTCGCAGACTATATCCACAATAGATTGGCTGCGAACAACACTTAGCTGGTTCTTTATCTCGGACATCGTCGAGAACATGACATCTAATGCAAGTGGTTGACTATGGACGTGTGAACTTAGTTTTTTCATCCCTATGAGGGGTTCAAATCATCGGAACCATATCCATGGGACGAGAATACAAAGCCCAGACATGATAAGTGCCCAATTAAGTGCCGTGCGCATCTGTTTAGAGGCACTTGGATGTATTTGCTATGATGTGCCTAATTTCTCGCACTTCAAGGCACTTGCTTTGAATGCTGGTGATATCCCCATCCCGCAAGCAAGCGAATGGTTTGTGAGCTACAACCATGCGGATGTGGTAAAATGATCACTTATACCTGAGTCATGGTTATTTGTTGTTTATTATTGTAATAACATTCTCTATTTTTTTTCTTTTTCTTCGCATGCAGATTGTGCTATAGGACCTTACCTATGCTGCATGTGGCTTATGGGCCATTCTAGACCAAGCTATGAAGCAACTCGGGTACGATTGGGACTTCTACAATGGAAACCGCTGCTAGCTCACTATAGAAGGACGCCAGTACTGTATAAGGATTACTGACAGGGGTAGTGGTCATTCAATAGGTTACATCTATGTCCGACCATTCTTTCGATATTGTGAGGCACGAGAGAGTGTACTCATACGGGCATTGGACTTCATCGATACAAGCGGATAAATAATCCGTGACATCATTTACCATATATGGCTACAGAGGCATGTTAGTGTGCATAGCCCGATCGATCCCGGCAGTGATTCCGATAGTAATTAATGTTTATTTAGCTAAGTTTTCAAGGTCGTAGTTTAATTGGGTTCTAATTTTAATATGTATGGCTTTGTGTGTTTAATTATTGTCATACATGTAATTCGTGTAATATTTGTTGGGCAACTAGAAATATACATCCTAGTGTCGTATTGGTCTCAAAATTATTCTCAGGCTTGCATGTGTCACGTGTGAAGGAAACACCAAGTTTGAGATTTTTTGGAGATGGTTTGCTACTTTCTGAGGTTTAATTGAATTTTCGCGCGACGACACCTATTAATTATAGGTTGAACAGAGTCTACCCACAAAAAGATCCGGAATGATGCCAAACTTTTACACAGGCTCTAATATGCCCTAAGGATAAGAATTTTATGGAGGTGGATGAAAAAATCTATTGGGTCCAAGATAAAATTCACCCTTTTTGTCTCATTTGGCACAGAGAAAAATATAATAAATAAAAAAATAATAAAAAAACCTAAGATCCTATGTGGGCTCTTAATTTAGGTGTACATGCTTGCCAAAAAAATTTCAAGCCATTTCGACATAGGTGGAGTATACATGCTTCAAAGAGGTACATTTGCCTTTTCATCGAACCATGACTATACACATAGGTTATCAAGGTTTCTGTGGTTCATAGGCATTCCAATATTGTATTGGTCTCAAAATTATTCTCAGACTTTCACGTGCCACGTGTGAAGGAAACACCAAGTTTAGGATTTTTCGGAGATGGATTGCCACTTTCTGAGGATTAATTGAATTTCCGTGCGACGACACCGTTTAATTATAGGTTGAACTGAGTCTACCCACGAAAAAATCCGGAATGGTGCCAAACTTTTGCACAAGCTCTAATGTGCCCTGGGGATAAGAATTTTGTGGAGGTGAATGAAAAAAATCTATTGGGTCCAAGATGAAATTCACCCTCTTTTGTCTCATTCGGCACAGAGAAAAATATAATAAATAAAAAAATGATCAGAAAAACCTCAGATCCTGTGTGGGGTCTTAATTTAGGTGTACGTGCTTATCAAAAAAATTCAAGCCATTTCGAAATAGGTAGAGTATACATTCTTCACATAGGTACATGTGCCATTTTATCGAACCATGACTATACACATAGGTTATCAAGGTTTTTATGGCTCATACGTATTCCGGTGTCGTATTGGTCTCAAACTTTTTCTTAGGCTTGCACATGCCATGTGCGAAGGAAACACCTAGTTTGGGATTTTTCGGAGATGGTTTGCTACTTTCTGAGGTTTAATTGAATTTCCACGCGACGACACCGATTAATTATAGGTTGAACTGAGTCTACCCATGAAAAGATCTAGAATGGTGCCAAACTTTTATATAGGCTCTAATGTGCCCTAGGGATAAGAATTTTGTGGAGGTGGATGAAAAAATTTATAGGGTCCAAGATGAAATTCACCCTCTTTTGTCTCATTCAGCACATAGAAAAATATAATAAATAAAAAATAATTAGAAAAACCTAAGGTCCTTTGTGAGATCTTAATTTAGGTGTACAAGCTTGCCAAAAAAATTTTAAGCCATTTCGACATAGGAATACATATGCTTCTATTTATTCAGTATATAAAAGAATTTTTTAATATATATAAACATTACTATCAGTTTCAAAAAACCGGCAGTGATATATAAAAAAATGAAAAAAATTGTGCCAGCCCTCGGTTTGAGCTCGGGTCTCGGGCTGCAGAGTTCAGAGACTTAACCACTGCGCTAGTATATGATGTGTGCTAAGGTTTATTTATTTTTCCTTTTTGACCTTTAGACCGCTTAATAAATTATAAAATTAAACCAAAAAAATTGGGCCGTCCGGGGTTCGAACACGGGTATCGGGGGCTAAGTTGCGGGGTCTTAACCATTGAGCCAGTAGGAGGTATTCGAAAGAAGTGGAAAAGATAACTTACTTATGCTAGAACCGCTACACAGCAATCACTGCCGGTTTACAGAATGGCCCGATAGTGATATTTCTACATCACTGTTGGTTTAGACTTACAACTGGCAGTGATGTACCCCCATCACTATTGGTTTATAATTAGAATCGGCAGTGATAAGGTCTGGTATAAAAGGCCAACGTGGGTTGAAATTATCCAAATTTCAACCCCACACCAACCATTCCTAGCCCCGCGCTCCTCTTCTTCAACGCCGACGCCCGTGGCACTCCCCACGCCGTCCACTGCCCCACGTCGGAGCACCGCTGAGGCCTTCAGGAGCGCACGGACAGCTGCTTTCCCACCCCCACGGTGAGTGTGTGGCTCACTGCCAGTGTAACAACCCAAAAATCCACACACCAAAAAAAATCACAACCACAAAATTTTTGTTGTTACCCTATGCAGTGTTGAGTGACATCTGTAGGAGCCAATCCTAGGTGTTGGATTAGATGTAACCCAACTAGACAATTTCATGAGCATGGAATGTCATTTGTTAATTATGTTTATTTAAATTCTAACAAATAAAATGTAGCATACATTGTTAATTCAAATGGTGATTTGGATTTCCATTTGCTTTATGTAATGCTTAACAACTCTTTTAAAGTAATAAACCATAAAGTAATTATAAATCAAACCAAAGAATAAATACTTAAAGAGAAAACTAGTTCTATTTTTGTATAACAAAACTACACCTATTTTTGTTATACAAAATAGCTAAATAAAGTTCCTAATATGTATAAGAGTGTTGTGGACCACACATCTAATAAACCAATGGATGAGGTACACCAGATTTGAATTCAAACTCCAAATCAAATTTGATTCAAATAAAGAAAGAAGGAAAATAAAATAGAAAAAGAAAAGAAAAGAAAAAGAAGAAGGCCCGCAGCCGGCTCGGCCTCTAGCCAGCCCAGCATGCCCGTGGCCAGCACCAGGCCCAGCAAGCTGGCCCAAACACGCTGCGCACGCCCGCGGCGCCCTTCTGCTTCCCCTTGCTTGCCGCTGCCACCTGACCCCATGCGTCAGCCACTCCCGGTCACAGTATCATCTTCCTCCCCACGCCAACATCCCCTCCTAACCGAGTCCTGACCAAGGCAACAGGCGCGGGCCCGGGGTCACGTGAGTCACCTGGCCCTGCTCCCTTGGCGCCGCGCCCATGCAACCTCCGCGCCAACCACCCGTGCCCGCGATACCGTCCGATGTAATCGGTGCATCGTTAGCCGTCCGCCCTGTCTGCCATGGGTGGAGCTCGGACCTCGAGGCTATAAAGCGTCGCCTAGAGCACCCTAGGGATTCCTCAGCCCATGACGCCGCCGCTCGGTGGCCCAACTGCCCGCACCGCACCAAGAGAAGAGGGCCGAGGAGGAAATTTGGAACAGGGGAGGCGAGCAGAGAGCTCGGAGACGATGATCACCAGAGCCCTGGCGCCGCCCTGAGCGCCTACCCCAATGATGCGCCTCGCCACCGCACCACCATCGAACGCCGCCAGCACCACTCAGTGAGTCCTTGGCTGAGACTTCCTCCTAGCCCATGGACGCCATAGCAGTGCACGCGCTCGCCGCGCTCACGCCGCCGCTGTCATGGCGCGGCCACCCCGTGCGCACCCGGCCGCCTCACTAGACTAGGATGCAGCCGTAGAGCACCACCATGATGACCGGAGGATAGCCGCGTAGACCGAGACCCCGTTAGCCGGCCACCGCGCCTTGGCCACGAGCACCAGACCTCGGTCGGAGCTCCGCCATGCACCACCACCATGTGTGGACTCCGCCACACCCTAAGGTCATCGTTGATGCTATATCTTGTCTCCCGCTAACCGTCTAAAAGAGCGAGGGGCACTAGGACCCCTGGAACTGCCCCTAGATGCCCCGCCGGTGAGCACCGCCATGACTGAGCCACCGACCACCATGGCTGAAGCCCCATGAAGCCCTGGCCGCCACCTTGACCCCACCACCGTACACGCCGAGGCCTGGCAATGCTTTTCCCCACCTCAATTGGACACCAGCGTCGATGTAGGAGCTCACCAGTGAGCACACCACCGGTGGGAGCATGCTGGGGATGGAAGCAGAGGATTTCCCCTCACCGGCCGCACACACTTGCACCTGGTGCACATGGACCAAGCCTGAGAGAAGAAGGGTGGACTCGGTCCACCGAAGACCTAGCCTACGGTCCATGGACCAGCGCTCCTAAGTCCACCGTGGACCGTGCTTGTGAACCAAAGCCCACTGGGAGCCCAACTACGCCACGTGGCATCCTTCGCAGCGCGACACGTGTCCGGGCCGACCCGGCCCAAATCCAGCCCCGTCTAGGCCCACCAAAGCCTAGTCAAGACCCCAACTTGGTTGACCATTGACCGGTCAGCGTTGACTGTTGACCGGGCCCACATGTCAGCGACACAGAGACTCTAGACCCACATGTCAGTAAGTGACGTCATGCTGATGTCATGACAACACCACGTGGGTCCTATCTGTCAGTTGCAACATAGCTGAGGTGACGTTAGCTGCTGACGTCAGTAGCTCTGGCCCCACATGTCAGTGACTATGACCCATTGACCATTAACTCGCTAGTTGACTTGATGTTGACTTTGACTGGACCCACAAGTCAATGACCCAAGAGCCTCTGGCCCCACCTATCAGAAACGATGATGTTGATGACGTCATGCTGATGTCAAGATGACATCAGCAGGACCCCACCTGTCAGCTCAGAATCGAGATGATGACATCATGCTGACATCATGCTGGTGTTAGCATGCCATGTGGACCAGTCACAGCGTGACACGTGTCAGCCCAGGATTAATTCAGCCTTTTCCATTTTCAGAGATGATTTAAACTTTGGAAATTCATAACTAAATCATACGACCTCAGAAAAAATACGAAACTAGGACCAAAATTCATCTAAAATCGAGCTTTATGCAATGAACCCATGTTTGAGTGCATTTGGCTCTTTTGAATTTTCATTGCTTCTTTGTGCTATTCTATAGACGTCGCTAACGCGACTATAATTCTATCATATGCAGACTCGGAGGAGAATCAGACAGACGAGGATCGTGAGTACCATGAGGAGTATAGAGACGACTACACTAAAGGTGCCACATTCCACCCAATCTCGTAGCACCTATTACACATAGCTTATATAGAACTGCTATTGCTTACTTTATTGTTATATTCATACTATGATAGGACTTGCATGGTAGTATGCTTACTTGATGGCCTTTACCTTGATGCAACCTTACCCCTACATACCCTGCTATTAGGCTAGACACACGCTTACTGCTATATTTCATTGCTTATACTTCTACTACGCTTATACTACATTAATGCGTGGTGGACTATGGGGAGAGTGCTGCGTGTGTGACTTGGGTGTGTGGAGGGTGAGGGTTGTGTCGGCCAAGTTAGAGTATAGGACGAGCCTAGGGCAAGTCTTGCCATGGGGTGCAACCTAGGCACCCCTAGAAAGGGATACCTGTGGTGGGTAAATGGTATATAAGGTGGTCCTAGGTGTGAACCTGTGATGGGAGGAGTCCGGGATGGAGGTGCTATGGTGGCACGATAAATGGAAACCCTAATGAAGACATTTTGTCTTGGTCATCCCTAAGGACTTACTAGTACTCTGATTCACCGGGAAGCCTTATGTACCACTCGCCCTATATGGTGCGGGACGGCCGGACTACTTGGTAGGATATTGCCACTACTGCTAGGTTGATAGTGGACAGTGTAAGGAGGTACGGGGCATGGAGGATTTCCCCACACCCTTTCGAGACTTCATGGAGACCTTGTGGACCCGGCTCATGACTCATAGTTTCAGCCACCCTAGACTAGACTTGGGGTGTACCAGGGCTAAATGGTAGAGTGGCATTATCCTAGGCTAGCAAGCGACCGGAATCAGCCTAGTTGACGACGGTCAGCGAAGAAGGCAGATCTTGTGGTTATGTAAAACCTCGATAGAGTGTATGGTTGATCGATCGATACAAGTGCTGACTTGTCGGCTATGAACCTTTTCTGGGTTTTGCTTAAACTAGATAGTGAGATGAGTCCTTCTCTTCTTCCCCCGTGAGAGAGTGTCGGTCATAGCCAGGGGCTACGGGCCTTGAGACAGTGCCGAGAGGGAGTTTGCCTATCGACTGAGCGATGGTATGGTGATATTGTGGAGATGGTGGTATATCGATGCTAGGATCGAAACCTGGCTCTGGAAAGGGAATGGGGTGGAATGTGTGTGGGAATGGTGTTAAAACTTGACCAACTATTATTATATACTTGATATGCTAAAACATAAGAAATCCCAGCCTTATTGGTTCCTTTTGAATATATCCAACTTGCATCCAATTTCCACAAAGCAATGCTCATAGGGTGGGAGTGGCCTGTACAAATCGTACTGATAAATTTTGGCACACAGGTTCTGCTGAGGAGTATAACTTCGAGGAGTTTGATGGTTGAGGGGTTTGTTCCTATGCTCGAGTTTGGCGATCTTATCTTCAAGCGGTTCTGAATGAATGCTACCTTTGATTTCGCCAATGTGGTGATGTAATAATTTATGTAATTCCGCACTATTTGTACTCTGAAATTATGTTGTATAGATGTGATGATCAACTGGAATTTGGGTAATATGATCTACAATGGTCTTATTATATTTCAACTTTGTGGATTTCCCTTCGCGGAAATCAGGTCGCTTCAGTTGGTATCAGAGCCATACTTGACCATAGGATGAAACCCTCAGAAATGGACGATAGAATAGGACATGAACATCCCTTCTTTCGGTTATATACCAACCCTACATTTACTTTTATGCAAGGCTTATCTATTACTGACCTGCTAACACCTATTCCTTAAAACATGTAGATGACAACGAACATTGAATGGCCACCTCTAGGACCGCTACCTCTGGACCACGCCAAGCTTACCTTCGACCTACGTGAGCTCGGGGGTTTTGCACAGACCCTCTGTCAAGTTCTTGTCATGTTAGGAGTCCCTGACGAGCTTGTTGAGGTCACCTGCACCGGCAAGCTAGCTTATGAAGGAGGAATCGAAGGACCGATTGTCACCTCAGTCGAGTTTCTAGCTAGCACTACCTTACCTTCTATCCCAGCTTTCACCGAGTTGACTATAGAGGACACTATCGAGGAGGGACTGCAAGCTATCTCACACAAGGCACTTCGTAGAGTGATGAGGGACCACTATGAGTACCTGAAGATGACAGAGTTCTATCTACTTCCCCAGGCCCTCGACCTCAGCCTTACCCCTAGTGAGCAGAGTTTTGTAGCCAGCAGAGTTATCTTTGCCGAGGAGGACAGATGCCTTCACGTCTCAGCTATTCACCTACTAGAGCAGGACAGGTACGTGACCCAGCTGGAGCAGAGGAGACATCAGGATCAGGCCCTTTTGTGGGAGTACCAGGAGCGAGACTCATAGGGAGCATAGGAGCGAGCTAGTCTGCTTGAGACAGTTGCCAAGCTACAGGATGAGCTCAACTGTCGTGAAGAAGTCCACAGAACCAAGGTCGTAGACTTACAGGACAAAGCCGCTGACCTAGGCAACAGGAACTACTACCTCGACAGCAAGGTCTTGGAGTTGTAGAGAGAGTTGGACGACAAGAAGGCCGAGTTCAACCACAGAGGAGATAGAGAAAGGTCCAAGGGGATTGAGATGCTGAAAATCTAATATTGGAACAAGACCATGACTCAGGATCTAGAGGAGTTCAGGAAGAAGGCCGTTCACAACTAGGGTCACCTGATCGAGGCACTCAGGCAGAACAAGTACCTACAGGACAAGTGTGAGAGGACATGGCAGGCTTGGCAGAAGTCTGACAAGAAGCGCCTCAGGGAGATGAAGGGTATGTGGGATCAGCTACCCAAGGAGATTCGCAGCAAGACAAAGCCTAGGATAGAGGAGTTTGAGTTAGCCTCGACTTGCCTCAACCTAGACGCCTGCCCTACCCTACCTGGAGCCAAGCCTACTGAGGAGCTCGCCAAGGCCTTGAAGTACGTGTCTTGACTTCACAAGTCTGACGAGGAGATCGAGATCGAGAACAGTCGTATCCCAGCTGCGGTGTACGAGTTAGAGTAGATGACCCTGCGTGGTCATGAGTCATGTCAGTGGCTTCCATAAGTTGTACCCCATGATGTACCCCTTATGAGATGTAATATGAGACACTATGTGTAGTACGATTCTCGCAAGTCTTCAAGTGTAGCTACTGGAGATGATGCTATGTAATAAAACCCATGTAATGAATGTTTTAGATCTTATTGCATTTTATGGACCTTATTGCTTCTTTGTAATGAGTGTTGGATAGAATAAATATTTTTCTTTAAATCATCAAAATCATGTAACCATACTAAATTATAAGCACTTATGGCACAAACACTAAAATTCCTATGATTCGTGTTGCAGATGCCGAACCGCCGATCTAATCGCCTAATGAACCGTGGACGTGCGCCCACCTCTGAACCAGTCAAACCAAATGGGGGTGTGGCGGCAACAACCATGGCCGTGGCCATGGGCATGGACGTGGAGGGATACCCTTCAACCTAGAGAATATCCCACCGCCTGAGGAGAACATTCCGCCACCACCACCACCGAACCTAGCAGAGGTGATGGCACAACAGACCCAACTTCTTGCAGCTCTTGTTAACAGAGCAAACCGTCGCCAGGGAGGTTAGCAGAATGACTTCCAAAGGAAGCTAGAAGGATTTCTGAAGCTAAGGCCACCTACCTATGATGGCACCGACCCTGACCCGCTTGTGGCCGATGACTGGCTCAAGGAGATGGAGAAGAAGCTTGACCTCACTACTTTCACCAATGATGAGTGTGTTGGAGCTGCCACACACTAGCTCATAGGTGCAGCACGTGCCTAGTGGGACAATTTCAGTGATTCCCATGAGGACCCTACTAATATCTCATGGGAAGAGTTTGCCAAAGCATTCACTGATTATTACATTCCCAAGGGTATCATGGAGGCCAAAGCTGAGGAGTTCCACAACATCAAGATGGGAAAGGATAGGGTGACTGAGTACACTACTCATTTCACCAATCTTTTGCGCTATGCACCTCCCTATGTTGTGAACTCTGAGAAGGAGAAGCTGTACTATTACCGCAAGGGACTTAACCCGCACATCAAGCTGAAGTTTGGCGGTATTGAGAGTAGCATGCTACGTGCTCTAGTGGATCGCTGCATCTAGATTGAGAAGGACCATCCTGAAGCTGGAGAGGAGTACAGGGAGAGGAAGCGTAAGCCTAAGGAGTCCTTCCGAAGCCGTGATCGCAAGAGGTTCCGCAAAGATGCGCCACCCAGGGAACGCTCTCGCCACAACAAGGATGACAACCCTAGATCAAGTAGGGGTAGTGGAGGCTACACCACCAAATACTCCTGCCCTGCTTAGGATTGTTACACCCAGGACTGTTATGCTTAGGACCGCAACACTCAGGACCATTTCAACCGTTTTCGCTCTGTGAATGAACGCCCAGCATAGAACTGCTCCACACCAAGCACTGGAAACTAGAAGGCACCCGCGCCAACCCCTACAGGCGGTACGCCTTTCACCTGCTTTGCTTATGGCCAACCAGGTCACAAAGCCGCTGAGTGCCCACAAAACTCAGCTGCTCAGAAGTCTCAGTTCAAGTGATCTGCTACCCGTGGACGTCTCAACCATCTAGACATCGAGGAAGCACAGCCTGCCCCTGATGTGGTGTACGGTATGTTTTTAGTTAATGGCAATACTGCATCAGTTCTATTTGACTCTGGAGCAACTTGTTCTTACATATCATCCAAGTTTGCACGAGAGCATGACCTGCCTGTAACCCCACGTGGAAAGCCTATTATCACTAGCTCACCTTTAGGAGACCTAAAGTGCACCCACATCTATAAGGGAGTGAGTCTTACCATTGAGGGTCTTACCTTTAAAGCCGACCTAACCCTGTTACCTTCCACTAGCCTAGACGTCATCTTAGGTATGGATTGGCTGACCATTCACTGGGGTATCATATCATGTTCACCTAGATACATCCAAGTGACCCACCCATCGGGCCAAGTTATTAGATGTGAACCTCAGTTCGGAAAGTCCACTTCTATCCTATGTGCCCTTAAAGCCAGTTCAGGATCACAAAAAGAGGAGAAGACAGTTCATGATGTGCCTGTGGTCAGAGACTATTCCGATGTATTCCCTGAAGAATTACCGGGTATGCCACCAGACCATGATGTGGAGTTCATCATTGATCTCTTGTCGGGAACAGGACCCATTGCCAAGAGACCCTATCGCATGTCAGTTGATGAACTGGCCAAGCTTAAGAAATAGCTTGATGAGCTCATCTCAAAGGGATATATTAGACCCAGTGCTTCACCTTGGGGATCCCCTGTTCTGTTTGTTAAGAAGAAGAATGGCTCGATGAGAATGTGCATTGACTACCGGAACTTGAATGTAGTCACCATCAAGAACAAGTACCCTCTGCCAAGAATCAATGATCTGCTTGATCAGCTTTGAGGTGCCAAGTATTTCTCTAAGATTGATCTTAGATCTGGCTATCATCAGATGAAGATTCGAGAGAGTGACATTCTGAAGACAGCTTTTGTGACTAGGTATGGGCAGTTTGAGTTCACTATGGTGTCCTTTGGACTCACGAATGCTCCTGCATACTTCATGAACATGATGAATAAGGTTTTCATGAATGAACTAGATAAGTTCGTGGTAGTATTCATTGATGACATCCTTGTCAATTCACCCACCGCTGAAGAACATGAACCTCATCTGAGAACTGTGCTTGAGAAACTAGCCCAACATCAGCTCTACGCAAAGTTTAGTAAATGCGAATTTTGGCTATAGAGAGTTGCCTTCCTAGGACATGTACTATCAGCCGAAGGTGTCGCAGTTAACCCAGCCAAGATTGAAGCTGTGAAAGAGTGGGATCAACCCCGTAATGTGACAGAAATCAGAAGTTTCTTAGGATTGGCCAGATATTATCGCCGATTCATCGAAAACTTCTCCAAGATAGCCCGTCCAATGACCAACCTTCTGAAGAAGACTAAGGAGTTTGAATGGACGCCCGAGTGAGAACAAAGCTTCCAGGAATTGAAACAGAAGCTTACCACAACTCCTATGCTAGCATTGCCTGATATCAGCAAAGATTTCATGGTCTATTGTGATGCATCCCGTCAAGGACTTGGTTGTGTACTGATGCAAGATGGTAGAGTGATAGCATATGCGTCTCAACAGTTGAAAGAACACGAGAACCGTTACCCAACCCATGATCTTGAGTTAGCAGCAGTTGTGCATGCCTTGAAGATCTGGAGACACTACTTGATAGGCAACAAGTGTGATATCTATACGGATCACAAGAGCTTGAAGTACTTTTTCACTCAGGAAGATCTAAATATGAGGCAATGCCGATGGCTAGAGTTGATCAAGGACTATGACCTAGAAATTCACTATCATCCGAGAAAAGCTAATGTAGTCATAGATGCTCTCAGTTGTAAGAGTTACTATCACACTTTGATCACTGAATCTATACCACCAAAGCTCAAGGAAGAGATTGAAGATTTCCAACTTGAGATACTACCGCATGGCTTGTTGAATGAGCTCCGCATACAGTATGATCTCACAGATCGCATCCGTCAAGCTCAGAAAAGTTGTGAAGAGATCGAATATCTCCGTGGTCTGATGAAACTAGGCTACAAGACCAACCACAATGAAGATGAACAAGGAACCAACTAGTTCAAGGACAGAATCTGTGTCCTTTCCGATCTAGCAATATGGGAGGAAATTCTGTCCGAAGCCCATGATTCTAAGTACTGTATTTACCCTAGAGGTTCAAAGATGTATCAAGACTTGAAGAAACACTTTTGGTGGAAAGGCATGAAGACCGACATTGTGGGACATGTGGCATGATGTGACACATGCAATAGAGTCAAGGCTGAACATCAAAGGCCTGTAGGATTGCTAAAGCCTCTTGACGTTCCTGAGTGGAAATGGAGAGCATATCCATGGATTTCATAGTTGGATTGCCCCGTTCACAGAAAGGCAATGATTCCATCTGGGTGATTGTTGATCATTTGACCAAGATTGCTCACTTTGTACCAGTTAAGACCAAGACCGATGCCAAAAAATTAGCAGATCTATATGTTGAGCATATTCTCAGACTGCATGGAGCTCCCTCTAGTATTATATCTGATCGTGGTCCTCAGTTTGTGTCCCGATTCTAGGAAGCCCTACACAAGTCCATTGGAACCAAACTTGATTTAGTACCGCTTATCACCCACAGACAGATGGACAGACAGAACGAGTAAATCAGATCTTAGAAGACATGCTTCGCGCTAGTGTACTGAATTATGGCTCTGATTGGGAGAAATGCCTACCCTATGCAGAGTTCTCTTACAACAACAGCTACCAAGCCAGTATCAAGATGTTGCCATTTGAAGCTCTGTATGGCAGACCTTGTAAGGCACCTTTGATGTGGTCTCAACCAGGGGAAAGATCGTTCTTTGACTCTGCTAAGATTCAAGATGCCGAAGAAGGAGTTGCCCAAGTAAAGGAGAATTTGAGAATTGCCCAAAGTCAATACAAGAGCTATGCTGACAAAAGAAGAAGAGAACTTGAGTTCAATGTGGGAGACTTCATCTATCTCAAGGTATCTCCGCTACGTGGAACTGTCAGATTCCATGTGAAAGGAAAGCTAGCCCCTAGATTTGTTGGGCCATACAAGAATTGCAAGAGGGTTGGAAAGCTCGCCTACAAACTTGAGCTACCTGAGGAATTGGTGGGTGTACATCCCGTATTCCATGTCTCACAGCTACGCAAGTGTTGAGAGTGACCAATGAAGTAGTTCCAACTGATACACTTGACATTCAAGACACTCTTGAGTATATAGAACATCCTATCAGAATTCTGGGTAGAGATACCAAAGAGACCCGAAGCAAAACTATTCCTATGTGCAAGATCCAATGGAGCAATCACACTGAGAGAGAAGCAACATGGGAGAAAGAGTCTGACCTCCGGCTATGATACCCTTACCTCTTCGAAGAGTACGTTACGCTTTAATCCCGGGGACGAGATTCTGTTAAGGGGGTAGGACTATAACAACCCAAAAATCCACACACCAAAAAAAATCACAACTACAAAATTTTTGTTGTTACCCTATGCAATGTTGAGTGACATCTATAGGAGCCAACCCTAGGTGTTGGATTAGATATAACCCAACTAGACAATTTCATGAGCATGGCATGTCATTTGTTAATTATGTTTATTTAAATCCTAACAAATAAAATGTAGCATACATTGTTAATTCAAATGGTGATTTGGATTTCCATTTGCTTTATGTAATCTTATCAACTCTTTTAAAGTAATAAACCATAAAGTAATTATAAATTAAACCAAAGAATAAATGCTTAAAGAGAAAACTACTTCTATTTTGTATAACAAAACTACACCTATTTTTGTTATACAAAATAGCTAAATAAAGTTCCTAATATGTATAAGAGTGTTGTGGACCACACATCTAATAAACCAATGGATGAGGTACACCAGATTTGAATTCAAACTCCAAATAAAATTTGAATTCAAATAAAGAAGAAGGAAAATAAAACAGAAAAAGAAAAAAAAGAAGAAGGCCCACAGCCGGCTCGGCCTGCTAGCCAGCCCAGCATGCGTGCGGTAGCACTAGGCCCAGCAAGCCGGCCCAAACGCGCTGCGCATGCCCACGCGCCCTTCTGCTTCCCATTGCTACCGCGGCCACCTGACCCCACGTGTCAGCAACTCCCGATCATAGTATCATCTTCCTCCCCATGCCGGCATCCCCTCCCGACCAAGTCCCAACCAAGGCGACAGGCGCGGCCCTGGGGTCACGTGAGTCACCTGGCCCTGCTCCCTTGGCGCCACGCCCATGCAACCTCCGCACCAACCACCCATGCCCACGATACCGTCCGATGCAATTGGTGCATTGTCAGCCGTCCACCCCGTCCGCCATGGGTGGAGCTCGGACCTCGGGGCTATAAAGCAACGCCTAGAGCACCCTAGGGATTCCTTAGCCCACGACGCCGCCGCTCGGTGGCCCAACTGCCCACACCGCACTGAGAGAAGAGGGCTGAGGAGGAAATTTGGAAGAGGGGAGGCGAGCAGAGAGCTCAGAGACGACGATCACCGGAGCCCTGGTGCCGCCCTGAGCACCTACCCCGATGCGCGCCTCGCCACCGCACCACCACCGAACGCTGCCAACACCACTCGGTGAGTCCTTGGCTAAGACCTCCTCCTAGCCCATGGATGTCGTAGCATTGCACGCGCTCATGCCACCGCCATCATGGCGCGGCCACCCCGTGCGCACCCGGCCACCTCACTAGACTAGGACGCAGCCGTAGAGCACCGCTACGATGATCGGAGGATAGCCACGTAGACCGAGACCCCATTAGCCAGCCACCGTGCCTTGGCCACGAGCACCAAACCTCGGCCGGAGCTCCGCCGTGCACCACCACCTTGTGCGGACTCCGCCATGTCCTAAGGTCCTCATCGACGCTATATCCTGTCTCCCACTAACCGTCTAAAAGAGAGAGGGGCACTAGGACCCCTGGAACTACCCCTAGATGCCCCGCCAGCGAGCACCGCCATGACCGAGCCACCGACCACCGTGGCCAAAGCCCCATGAAGCCCTGGCCGCCACCTTGACCCCACCACCATACACGCCGAGGCCTGGTGATGCTTTTCCCCACCTCAATTGGATGCCAGCACCGCCGTAGGAGCTCACCGGTGAGCACACCATTGGCGGGAGCACACCGGGGATGGAAGCAAAGGATTTCCCCTCATCGGCCACACACACCTACACCCAGTGCACGTGGACTAGGCC
Organism: Miscanthus floridulus; assembly: GCF_019320115.1. Taxonomy (NCBI): domain Eukaryota; kingdom Viridiplantae; phylum Streptophyta; class Magnoliopsida; order Poales; family Poaceae; genus Miscanthus; species Miscanthus floridulus. The sequence continues at coordinate 29,346,425 of NC_089588.1, read as the reverse complement.
AGAGAGAAGAAGGGTGGTCTCGGTCCACCGAAGACCCAGCCTATGATCCATGGACCAGCGCTCCTGAGTCCACCGTGGACCATGCCTATGAACCAAAGCCCACTGGGAGCCCAACTATGCCATGTGGCATCCTTCATAGCGCGACACGTGTTTGGGCCAGCCCGGCCCAAATCTAGCCCCGTCTAGGCCCACCAAAGCCCAGTCGAGACCCAACCTTGTTGACCATTGACCGGTCATCGTTGACTGTTGACCGGGCCCACATGTCAGCGACATAGAGACTCTAGACCCACATGTCAGTAAGTGACGTCATGACAACGTCACGTGGGTCCCACCTGCCAGTAGCAACACAGCCGAGGTGACGTCATGATGATGTCACGATGACATCAGCTGCTGACGTCAACAGCTCTAGCCCCACATGTCAGTGACTATGACCCATTGACCATTGACTCACCCATTGACTTGACGTTGACTTTGACCGGACCCACAAGTCAGTGACCCAAGAGCCTCTGGCCCCACCTGTCGGAAATGATGACGTTGATGATGTCATGCTGACATCAAGATGACGTCAGCAGGACCCCCACCTGATAGCTCAAAATCGAGATGATGACATCACGCTAGCGTTAGCATGCCACGTGGACCAGTCACAGCATGACACGTGTCAGCCCAAGATTAATTCAGCCTTTTCCATTTTCAGAGATGATTTAAACTTCAGAAATTCATAACTAAATCATACGACCTTGGAAAAATACGAAACTAAGACCAAAATTCATCTAAAATCGAGCTTTACGCAATGAACCCATGTTTGAGTGCATTTGGCTCTTTTGAATTTTTATTGCTTCTTTGTGCTATTCTATAGATGTCGCTAACACGACTATAATTCGATCGTATGCAGACTCGGAGGAGAATTAGACGGACGAGGACCGTGAGTACCGTGAGGAGTATGGCGACGACTACACTGAAGGTGCCACATTCTACCCAATCTCGTAGCACCTATTACACATGGCTTATATAGAACTGCTATTGCTTACTTTATTGTTATATTCACACTATGATAGGACTTGCATGGTAGTATGCTTACTTGATGGCCTTTACCTTGATGCAACCTTACCCCTGCATACCCTGCTATTAGGCTAGACACACGCTTACTGCTATATTTCATTGCTTACACTTCTACTACGCTTATACTACATTGATGCGTGGTGGAAACTGGTGTTATCTAGGCTATGGGGAGAGTGTTGCGTGTGTGACTTGGGTGTGTGGAGGGTGAGGGTTGTGTCAACCAAGTTGGAGTATACGACGAGCCTAGGGGCAAGTCTTGCCATGGGGTGCTACCTAGGGCACCCCTAGAATGGATACCTGTAGTGGGTAAATGGTATATGAGGTGGCCCTGGGTGTGAACCTGTGACGGGAGGAGCCCGGGTGGAGGTGCTATGGTGGCACGGTAAATGTAAACCCTGATGAAGACATTCTGGCTTGGTCATCCCTAAGGACTTACTAGTACTCAGATTCACCGGGAAGCCTTACGTACCACTCGCCCTATATGGTGTGGGACGGCCGGACTACTTGGTAGGATATTGTCACTACTGCTAGGTTGATAGCGGACAGTGTAAGGAGGTACGGGGCCAGTGAGGATTTCCCCCACACCCTTTCGAGACTTCATGGAGACCTTGTGGACCTGGCTCATGACTCACAGTTTCAGCCACCCCAGACTAGACTTGGGGTGTACCAGGGCTGAATGGTAGAGTGGCATTATCCTAGGCTAGCAAGCGGTCAGAATCAGCCCTAGTTGACGACGGTCAGTGAAGAAGGCAGATCTTGTGGTTATGTAAAACCTCTGACAGAGTGTATGGTTGATCGATCGATACATGTGCCGACTTGTCGGCTATGGACCTTTCCTGGGATTTCGCTTAAACTAGATAGTGAGATGAGTCCTTCTCTTCTTCCCCTGTGAGAGAGTGTCGGTCATAGCTAGGGGGCTATAGGCCTTGAGATAGTGCCGAGAGGGAGTTGTCCTGTCGACTGAGCGATGGTATGGTGATAGTGTGGAGATGGTGGTATATCGATCCTAGGATCGAAACCTGGCTCTGAAAAGGAATGGGGTGGAATGTGTGTGGGAATGGTGTTAAAACTTGACCAACTATTATTATATAATTGATATGCTAAAACATAGGAAACCCTAGCCTTATAGGTTCCTTTTGAATATATCCAACTTGCATCCAATTTCCATAAAGCAATGCTCATAGGGTGGGAGTGGCCAGTACAAATCGTACTGATAAATTTTGGCACACAGGTTCTGCTGAGGAGTATAGCTCCGAGGAGTTTGATGGTTAAGGGGTTTGTTCCTACGCTCGATTTTGGCGATCTTATCTTTAAGCTATTATGAATGAATGCTACCTTTGATTCCGCCAATGCGGCAATGTAATAATTTATGTAATTCTGCACTATTTGTACTCTGAAATTACGTTGTATAGATGTGATCGACTGGAATTTGGGTAATATGATCTACAATGGTCTTATTACATTTCGACTCTGTGGATTTCTCTTCGCAAAAATCAGGTCGCTTCAGCCAACTAAGTGTTTGATGAAATGCCCCACAGTTGTTGTCTTCCCAATAACAGTCGATTCCTATTCGATTGAGTTACATGCTGTTACTCCTTGGTTTAGCTATCCTTGTATGTACATGCTGTTACATAAACCAGTTAGTTTTTCCCTGAAGAGATTATGCTACCTACTGATTTATTGAGGACCTAGTAATCATGGCCCTAAACTATTTTAGAACCATTGGTGTTATTTGCATGTTGTCGTAACAAGTTATTCTCTCAAGTCACAGCGAAGTGACCTTTTGCGCTGTGTGCAGTCTAAGTATTTAAACCTTGATCATCAACACCTCTTGACATAGTTAGATTGAATATGTGACAATGATATGAGCATATCTGTCTCGAATAGTAGTTGCATAATGTTATGATATCTCTGTACTTTATAATTATTGCAAGCAATGGAAACTAGCAGTCTTATTTGTGACGGTAGGGAGTGTTCTGTTTGTGTAAGAGTTAGATAAGAATTTCTGCTCTTGCTTAAGTAATGATAGATTCTTGTCAAATGTGTACAGGTATAATCCCTATAGGTAGGGTGTCAATTGATTTTGATGGAATGTATAGCATGCTTAAAAAAAGGCATCTATAGATGTTTGTTCCAAAAAAAAGTTAAAAACAACTTTTAAAATTGGCTCGGTAGTAGCAGCAAGTATGATTACTAAACCACATTGATCTCCGAATAATAAACAATCCAATTATTGAGGTAATTTTTTATCATGTCAAGGATAAAGAACATTAAATAGATTTAGTTTGGCCATATAACTTGAATAATAACTCTTGTTTAGTGAGTTACCATTACCACTTACCACATGCCTAATTTACTTAAATGTATGGGTAACCATGGCATGGTATGTAGTGCATGTTGGTCACATGCCTGGGATTTATCGGACCTAGGAAGATTGCTATGCTCAAGTCAATCGCTACCCTGGTAATTTGCACAAAAAATACAACATAGAAGTTGAAGCTTTGAGGGCCTACTATAGTCATCCGGCCTACCTTGCAAACCATGGGCAACCGGCCTACTATGGTCCAATGAATACAAACCATGGCCATCCGCTGGCACTGGAGATCAAAGAGAAGCCACCCACCGGAGATGTGAAGATTAGGAGAATTGCTCCTTGGTCTTGAAAAGATGTCATGCTTTTTATTTATGGCTATGGTCATCGCTTTTCTTATTTGGAAGTTGATGTAGGCTTAGTTTCGTAGAATAGTAGGTGGACTTTGTTGTATGTGGTCAATCAAACAACAAATTTGTTCTAGGTGAACATATGCTATTATTTGACTTTGTTGTATGTGGACTTATTATTAGACTTTGCATTAAACATATTATATATATATGAACATATGCTATTAGTAGTTGTCCGCGGTGAAAACTAACCACGATCGTGTCACAGCCATGACTCATCGTCGCCTGTTATCCCGTCGCCGAAGAACAGATTGGCAACAAGAAGTGGCTGATATCGCTGGGATGGGAGAGCCACATGATCCGACAAACGGTGATGGTGTCAATCAGGTCGGTGAGAACGAGCAGCCATGGACCCCGTTTGGCCTGCTCGATCTGGGTCAAAATGACCAAGATGGCTAGGTAACTTTGGTATCATGTGACTATGTAGCCACATACGCTAATCAATTGAGAGGGTCATAGCTTACTTGGTGTCTCTAGCAGGAGCCTCCGCCGGTCGAGGAGCCAGAGGGTTCGGGTAGCAGGAAGGCCAGATCCAAGCGAGGTGTGTCAAAGATTCCTGTTGGTAGGAATGCACAATGGCACATTACTGAGTTCAATGAATTCAGGGATCCACTCTCACCACCTATAGCTTTGACCAAATACAAGACTATCCTCGGGTTACTTGTTTGGGACTTCATTCTGATTAAGTACATGAAGTGGATTGGGAAAGATGATGACCGGTGGAGGGTTTCCGAAAGCGAGAAGGATTACATATGGGATGTCAAGATCCTAGAGTATTTCACTTTTCCAGCCGAGTATGACATGGAGTTAGTCAAGAAAAAAGCAAAAGAAATCATGGGGACATGCTTCAAGAATTTCAAGGGGACATTGTACAAGAATTTTGTCCTCCAAAATAAAGAACCGGATTTTGATGGTGGACAATTTAGCAAGCAGAAGGACTTCTAGCACGATTTCAAGGAATACAGGTTATCCGAGGAGTACTTAGAATTGAGCAGGAAGAATAAGGAGAATTCATAGAAAGCGATGAATCCTCATCATCTCGGCTCTCGTGGCTACGCCAAAAAGATGACAGAATTTGAAGCAGAACTTCAAAAGATGGATCGCCTTGCAGAGGAAGGCGTTGAGACCGCTGATTGGGAGCCCAAATCGATATTATACTGTATGGGGAGAAATGTACGGCACGCTGAGGACGGGAGCTTTAGCTCCTCAAATCAACCCATGAGCAAACTCATCTAGAGGATCTCCCAGGTAACTAAGGAGGTGAGGCAAGGGACTCGCACTTCTAATAGGGAGAAAGACGTGCTCACCCAAGCACTCAGAACCAAGGAGCACCCTGGTCGCACTAGAGGAACCGGTGTTGTTCCTTGGAAACTAGCATTCCCCCAAGAATCTAACACTTACCGGAGCCACTCGAGGGGTAGAGCGAAACAGGAGGCAGAGTATTTGAGGAGACTAAAAGAGATGGAAGACAGAATGAAAGCATGGATTGAGGCGACCGTTGAAGCACGAGTCGAGCAAATTTTGCTGTCCAAGGCATCAGTAGTACCACAAAACCCTACTCCTATTGCTTTTTTCCCACAGTTTAGGGGTCACAGTAGCTGCGGATCGACCCTGCTCGACGAAGAAGAGGCGAATGTGCCTCATCCAGTGGACGACATCACTGAACCCGTCAATGTTAGGTTGTACATCTGTCAGGAATGGACAAAGGACAAGGTGTCGCTCGGCCAGGCCTGGCCTGCAGGAGATAGGACAATTAATGGCCACCCAATTCCACTGGGGTACGCTCGCATCACCATTGACAGAATACTTGATAAGAAGTTTAACAAGATACCCATTGAGTACCCCGTAGTGGAAGATAGGCCAAAACTTGGTCAAAACAAGGGCTCTCAAGTGGCCTGGCGCAAGTGCTTCATTAAGCTTGACCATCATTTGTCCTCTGATGATGAGGACGACTACGAGTCTTCGCCCACCCGCGATGATCACTCACCATCTCCCAACAGAGATCACTCCCCTCCTCATCTAGAGCCATCACCCTAAGAAGACAGAGGTCTCCCTCTATTCCTCCTCGTCCGACTCCATCTTCATCAACCCCGAGAAAAGAGACTCCTCCTCCTCCTGCCCCTCCTCCTCCATCTTCATTAGCGCCAGGAAAATAGAATTCTCGTCGTCATCCTCCTCCTCCTCCTCCTCCACCTCAGCCCAAAACAAGATCAAGGACATCCTCGCAGTCGCAGAAAAGGTCCTTGGATTCGGTCGCTAATGCTCCCAAAGTGGACCAACAGAAAAGAAAAAGGCCATTCAGTGGCATCGTTACCACCTTGATGAAAGAAAAATTTACAGCACACATCTTGAAGGAAGATTGTGTTAGTTTCTTCAATCTCTATGCCTCACTGCCTTCGTATTTGTTTAAGTCCAAATTTGAAAGGCAAACACAGAATAAATATGATACAACAAGAGACAAAGAAATACACAATAAAGATTTAAGGAACATACAGAAGTACGTCGAAGACAACCCCGGATTAACCATGGAAGAGATGTCCCGCACCTGGCCCCCAGCGCCCGCCCCTACGCGCCTAGGGTTTCCGCCGCCGGCCACGTCGCCGGTCCCGCGCCCGCAACCGGCCCCAGGCGCTCGGCCCCCGGCGCCCGCCCCTGCGCGCCTAGGGTTTCCACCGCCAGCCACGCCGCCGGTCCCGCACCCGGCCCTAGGCGCTCGGCCCCCGGCGTCCCGCCCCCGCATGCTGACTACGCACGCTCTCGGCGCCCCGTGCCCGCCCCCCCTGCCCCCGCGCATCGATGACACATGTATGTTCCTCCTCTCCCTTTCTCTGCTGTCCATCCCCATCTTGAACAGAGGCTGAAGAATCCTCACAATTCCATTTGCTCTTCTTAATTATATTGCTTATGCAATTCTATGCCTTCGCCTTCAGACTTGTCGTAAGATTAGTATGCTTGTGTTTGCTTCAATTAGTATGAGATTTGTTGTAAGCCCAGAACTGAAGGGAATGAAATTGAACATGATATAAGCAGTTTAAAAAATTAGTATGCTTGTGTTTGCAGGATTAGAAATTAAGAGTGGCAGTTTCAAAAATTAGTATGCTTGTGTTTGCAGGATTAGAAATTAAGAGTTTGCAGGATTGTGTTGGGTGAGCACGAGCAGCTCGTGACGTCTTCGCTTGCGTCATGATAATAGGGATATTCTTTCTAGAGGAGGAACCGCGTGATTGTACTGTCAGCACGTGATGATTGATTATGAGATGGATAAGATGGTTAAATTTGTACTGATATTTAGTAGTAACATTTGCTAACAAAATATTCGACTATATCTAAACAAATGTTTTCATTATTGGTATAAACTTTAAACCAATACTTTATAATAACATAGTAAAATTTCTCTCTTAGTAATTAGAGAAATGGTTAGTAATAAAGCTAACTAGTGGCTAGAAGATACCGCTGTCTATAATAACCAATCTAATAGCTCATTCATATAATACTTTTCAATTGAAATATCTGACCACATCATTCTGTCATAGAGATTCCTTTATATTTTGGAGCCTATGATGAATTACCTCCAGTCCGATTTCTAAGGGAACTCCCAACCATGAAAGATGAAACTAGTTATATGTTCAATAATCAGGATCTAAACTAAGGAAAAGATGATGTGTCACTGCAATTAAAGAAGATAGATGAGGAAATAGTTTCTTAGATAAAAACCAAGATATGAGGAGATGAGATAGATAGATGATATAGAGAAGACATGTGATTAGCTAAAAAAATTATTCTGTAAAAACTATTATAAATTAATAGACAGAGAAATTATATGTGGTTTTTAGCATATATGTGGTTCAATAGGCAGAGTATATATTTTTTCTTGAAACTGTTGCACGCCTTAGAAAATACTAGTATACCGAAGGGAGTAGCTAGTTTGTAAGTTTACCGTCTGTTTTGTTTTTCCTCTTTTCTAATCATTCTTCATCTCACTAAACATGTGAGATGGCATCTTTTATATAGCTTTTTCAGATTAACCTATCGTACTTGCTTTTATACATCTGTGTCTGTTTGTCTGAACACTTTACATAGGTGCCCTAAGGGCGTCCCCAGTGATGTTGACGACGTAGGCAGCTGATGTGGAACAGAGAGAAAAATAGAATGATTATTATTTATATATTCTGTCTCATGCTTGATTATTCTTGCTGAACAGAGAGAAAAATAGAATGATTATTATTTATACTTAACATGATATAAGTTTTTTTTAGAGTGGCAGTTTCAAAAATTTAGGTATCGGGATATCAATTTGTCAACGGATTAGAAATTAAGAATGCAATTTGCAGGATTTTTTTTACATGGTGCTGGTGATGAACATGAAATTTCTAGTAGCAAGTACACATGTTATTTCTTTAATGATCTGTTCTGACTTCCTAGATTATATACTATAGTAAAACTTAATTATTTTTTTATCAGCAAGTACACATGTTATTTCTTATTTGCAGTATGACATGATATGATTTGTAGTGGGTTCTTGCATTTGAACTATGGTTGGATTGATACATGACGTTGCAGAGAAGAATTTAGTTTTCATTGTTGAGTTATCAATTTGACTTCAGCGTAATGAGATGTGCTAGATTGCTTGTCAAAATATTGCTGCATTGTTCTAGCATCCTAGAAACAACACAAGTACTTATCATGTTTGACATAGAAGCTGGAGGATATTTTGTTCTATGTTTTGTGTTTGGTTTTGATTGGGCTCCATGGCACTTACACTGCATACTTTCAACTGTCTTGATGCTTACTACTTTTAGCACATGCCACTCTGTAACTGCCTTGATGCTTACTACTTTTAGCACATGCCAGTGGTTGTCACTGTCTTGATGCTTACTAGCAGTGGTTGTCACTGTCTTGATGCTTACTAGCAGTGGTCGTCAATATCAAATCCTTAGTACTACTACTACTAATACTTAACTACTACTTAAGCTGTCCTTCCTACTAGTCTGTACTCTTACTCTTACTACTACTTCACTACTCTTACTCGTACTACTCTCTATACTACTACTACTGCTCTACTCCTACTCCTATACTAACTGCTGCTGCTACTCTATACTACTACTGCTGCTCTACTCCTACTCCTATACTAACTGCTGCTGCTTTTTTACTACTACTACTGCTCTACTCTACTACTTTTACTACTACTCCTCTACTATACTCTACTATCTCTACTACTCTCTACTTTTCTATACTATTACTACTACATAACTACTACCACTGCTCTATACTACTACTACTCTGTACTACTTAACTGCTGCTGCTACTCTATACTACTACTTAACTAATACTTAAGTTGTCCTTGCTACTACTTTATACTCTTACTCTTACTACTACTTCACTACTCTTACATACTACTACTCCACTGTTCTTACTACTCCTACTACTCCTCCTCTTACTACTCCTACTACTCCTCCTCTTACTACTCCTACTACTCGTCTTACTACTTGCTACTCCTAAGTGGCTGCTGTTGCTTTTTTGCCAAATCTCCTAGGACTCGTCTAGGACTTGTTGTCCTGTCTTTTGCCATCAGCTGCTGCACTATGTTTGCTAAGCAGCTGTTGGTTTTTTTTGCCAAATCTCCCCTCTCCTCTCCTCTCCTCTTATTTGTTTTGCCGATGATGAAATTGTCCAAGTCCAAACATTATATGGAATATGAGCTGATGATCAAGAACTTGTGAGGAACTTGACATCATTAGCAGCCGCCCCTACATTACCTTCTCCTCTCTTCTCTGTTATGATGCTTTGATGCTCCAAGTTCAAGATCAGATGATGATTGACATGTTTCTGAGGCCTCTACTACTGCTACTACTAGTTTTTTTGATATATTGTTGTTTTATAGGACTACTTTGGTTTATAGACCCCTTTTTTATTTCTTATACCTTCTCGCGTACCTAAAGCACACTTTCTTGCATCTTTTAGAACAAAGCGCGAAATAATGTCATGGACAACAGACAGTGCAGCTCGATGCCCCAAGCATGATGAGCAGCCAAACCTTGAGGAGCAAGCACTAGAGGACTAGCTTACTCAGGAACAGTTCGATAACGAGGTAGAAAAGGATCTAGAAGTGATGCTTACTCAGGAGGAGTGTGACGAGGAGGAAGGCCCCGAAGGAGAGGCTGCTGAAGGCGAAGACAAAGAGGATGATGATGATGATGACTCAGAAGAGGGATATGAAAGTCCCGAGGATCCTTTCCCACCTGAAGCAAGAAGGAGGCCAACGGAGGAAGATTTGGACAAGGATTTTGACCCAAACAAGGAGGTAGGGAAGAAGTCTTAGCTTGTAAATTTTGCTAAAGCTTTGGCTGTGTTACCTCTGATAACACTTTGACCTGTCCTATATACAGGTCCCTTCTAAAACTTAGAAAAGACAACGTCGACGTCCGCGACATCTCGCTGGACAAGACGGAGTAGAGGAAAGGAGAGCAGAGGCAACAACCACAGAGATGGATCACAATGCCTCTGCTCCACAAACTCAAGACACAACCACGACTACCAAGCCTAAGAGGAAACAAGGGGATAGAAAAGGAAATCTATATCCAGATAAGGCTTGCTATGTGATAACGGAGGTTGGGCCAGCAGGGGAGATCCTTGAGCTGAAGGAATTAAGAGGACGATTCCGTAATGCGACCGGGGCCCTAGTAAGAGATAAATTGAACCTAGCAATCCCTAACTAGAAAGAGATACCAGAGAACATAAAGAATGCACTATGGGATTGGCAGCTGAAGGTCAATTTTAGATTTCTGGAGGGTAAGCACGAATTGGTAAAAAAATGCTATTAGGATGATGGGAGAGTCATTCCAACATTGGAGGTCGGAGCTCAACACAAAGTATATCCAAAAGGGGTTAACTCCCTTCAACGAGTTTGGCAAAATAACTCCTAGTCAATGGGAGGAGCTCATGGCTCAGAAGACTTCACCGGAGGCATTAGAGCTCAGTGCCCGTAACACCGACCTGACGAAGAGGAACAAACACCACCATCATCTAGGCCCCGGTGGCTTCTATGCCAAGGAAGAGTAGTTTAGGAAGATAGATGAAGAGGCCGTAGATGCTGGGAATATCGATGTGACGAACTTGAAGGTATGCTCAAGGAACTGGATATATGCGAGGAGTACAGAACCATCCGGCAGTAATCTTAAGTTTGATAAGCCGGAGACCCAAGAGGCGGTATCAAGGATACTAAAATATGCTGAAGACAAAGAGGCAGGCTCATTCAATCCTTCTAGAGAGAGGGATGAGCTTAGCCTTGGCTTGGGTGGGAAACAAGGAGCACACAGGCCGCACCAAGGGGCTAGGGAAAAGGATGACCTGGAAGCAAGGATTCGAAGAGGACAGGCACATATATAAGAAACATGGACGAGACCGGGAGACTAGTCTTGAGCTCCAAGTGAAGGCTCTAGTTGCAAAGGCACTGGAGGAGCAAGGACTGTCTACGGAGCCACGGATATTAGTGACGCCGCCGGGAGAACTGACATTAGTTGGCAGCCCTCTGAAAGTTCCTAGCAGCCAAGGTTCCACTGCAGCCACAACCCCAATCGATCACATACGGGAACCAACTAGTTGCACCTTGGTGTTTCTTTGCGGTCGGCAGAACACTGTGATGGAGGTGGCAACGGGTGTGGCACATCCTCCCGGTGGCTTACACCACAATAATAAGATACCACCGGACTATACTAGGGTCGAGGTGCATACAGTGAAGCCTGAGTTCATGCAGTGGAGGATAGACTACACAACTCTCGAGGGCTAGTGTTACTTAGAGACATTATGGGGCAGTTCATCCTCTAGCACAAACGGAACATTATATTGACTGCTTCTTTGCCGCCTCCCCCTCTCCCAAATTTAGAGCGATTTGTTGAGGTCGGGGAGATATTTTCATCGTCTTGTGACCCCCACATTCCTGCAATGCCACATTCTTCCCCACCTCCTATCGAGCATGTGCCTAATGAGATGCCACAACCTTCTCCAGCTCGTACTGAGCAAGTGCATCATGCGATGCCATAGTCTTCTCAACAAGCATAACCGATACATGAACAATGAGTGCCTCCTGAAGAAGGTGATGCACAAGAAGATGAGGACGCGCCTGAATGGGAACTTCGAAAGAAGATTCCAATCAACATAAGGCCAGTTTATGTTCTGATCAAAGATGTCTCGTCGGTGTCCAAGTGGTATTCCCATGACTAGTTCAAGCCTGAGAACCAAGTTAAAAAAGTCTCATCACGGGGTTCTGAGGAGGCCGTCACTAGCAAACTCCACCAAATTGCAAAGCAGTATCCAAATGTTGATGCCATCAAATGGTCAAAGGATTGCCCAAAAACATATGAAAGAGGCAAGCCCTTCCTACCAAACTGAGACATCCAGCGCCTACCACTTGGAATGAGAAGGTTCCATGATTGGTACTTGCGTGTTCTCCCAACGAGCATAGATATCATACAAGCATGCTTTCCCACCGGCACATTTGGAAGCCCAGCCGGGAAAATTGACTTTGACTTCAATGACATGCACACATGCTTTCACTTGGGAGAAATGGAGATGAATCTAATTCGCACGTGGTGCCTGTAAGTCCTTGTCCTCCCGATATGATATGAATGTAATCTTTGAATTTTGTTGTAACTAACCCACGCCGTGATTTATAGAATGCAAGTGCACATTATCAAACAAATGCCAAGTGTGAAAGCCGGGTATGTAGACCCTCAAGCTATAGCCCAAAAAAATTTTAATTACCCTAAACGGTGGACACTGGATGCCAAAGAGCTAGCAGCTGCAAAGACTCTTCGGGAGATAGAGCGCATCCATAGTGCGAAGCTAAGGGAAGAGTCCCTTAAGGTTGTGGCATACATTGCTTTGGCTTTCAAAAATCTCCAACACCACTCTACTATATGGCTACCATACAACTTCGAGTAAGCTCAACTCTATACCTAAAGCTTTGTTCGATATATTTTATTCGATGCAAAAAGGCTTATCTAGTTCTATGATTAAATCTATGCAGCAACCACTGGATTTGTATAGCCATCGATGTAGGGAGGAGCATAGCATGGGTCTTTGATTCATTAGATAAGGACACGGTGACATACAAAGACTTCATATCGATTCTCAAGACGTATACATATCGACAATCCTCATTAGCTTATATGTTTGTATACATACTTGTAACGTTTACTTTTGAATACTAACAAGTTGTATTTGCTAAAATAATTCGAGCAGGGCATTTAGGTTCTATGTCACTAATCATCATGGAAGGCATGATCCAGCAAGGAAGGAAAAGCTGGCTATAAAAACACTAGGTGCGGTATGTGTAACTTACTTCTTCAGTACTCCGTTACATGGCTGTCAAAAGCATTACTTAACATTTTCATATGCAAAACACACAGTGCCCCAAGCAGAAGCCTGCGAGTGTACATTGTGGATACTATATATGTTCTATAATGGGTAACACTGGTGCCTACAGGAGACACCCCTTAAGGGTAAGTTTGAACCTCTTCACCCATAGTATAAAAACTTTGTAAATTGTATGAAATACTAAACCGAAACTTGTTTTCTTGTAGTGGAGAGAAGAGAAAGGAATGAAAAGAGACCCATACAAGGATGACCAACTCTTAGAGCTTGTCGGCGACCTTTGCAACTTCATATTGGACTAGATTGTACACGTCAGAGGCGCCTACCATGACCGAGAGTCTGAGTTAGGTACAAATCCTCAGTACCAACACCTTCGTGAGACTGAAAGGCTAGCTCTAGGACGTTGATAACAATGTGTATGGAATTTATATATTTAATGATAGATTGCATATATTCTTGTGAATTGGACTTGTAATTGTAGTTTATAGAATACTCTTATGCTTGTAGTCGCGGTCGCGGGGTGTTCGGCAACGCGAACGCTGGTCGCGGGGCGTTCGGCAACGCGAACGCGGTTCGGAACGTTGGTCGCAGGGCGTTCGGCAACGCGAACGCGGTTTGGAATGTTGGTCGCGGGGCGTTCGGCAACGCGAACGCAGTTCAGAACGTTGGTCGTGGGACGTTCGGCAACGTGATTTTGAATTGTAAATTTGATTTTTTTTGCAGGAAAACGTACTATAGGGGCGGTTCTAGATTGAACCGCCCCTACAAATACCTGTTTGTAGGGACGGCTGGTACTACAGCCGCCCCTACAAATCGATTTGTAGGGGCGACGGGTAATATGAGCCGCCCTTACAAATCGATTTGTAGGGGGCGGCTACCGTCCCAACAAATTAATTTGTAGGGGCGGCCTGGGAACTGCTCCTACAAATACATGATTTGTATAGACCCTTGCGTAGGGGCGGCTAGGCAAACCGCCCCTACGAAGGGTTACCGCCCCTAGAAATGCTTTTTTTAGTAGTGACAGGAACTCTGCAAAACTCCTGATGATGTTTGTTAGTGGTGATTTCTAATGTTTGGTCGGTTTGGTCCGGCATGATCGATTACGTGTTGTTGTTGAAGCTCTGGGTAGAGCATCGAATTTCTAAGAAACAGTGGATGTCCCTCCAAAACTACCATCTAGCATGCAGCTCATATTTTGGCAGCGCCAAGGCCAAGAAGCACCGAAACACGTCGAAGACGAGCAAGGAAGCGCACTCAACTCGGATCTCCACTTGTATTACCGGTACGCGGAGAGGGGCAATGCCGTCCACGTAGGAGGACGTGCTAATATATAACGCTGCAGAAGGCATCCGTGTCGCTCGACCATTGGTTGCTTGTGCCGCCCCCAAAGGCACGCAGAGAGGTACAGGTGCTGACGTGCCACCTGATTGTGTTCAAAGCTTACTATCACGCGTGTGTGTGTCTATATATATATATATATATAGAGAGAGAGAGAGAGAGAGAGAGAGACACACACACGCGTGATAGTAAGCTTTGAACACAATTCCATACAAACCACATGTCAAGTATGAGTGTGACAAGCCAAATAACTTATAGTGACTGGATGACCGCGTGGATTCGGCTTAAGGTGTGGCAAGGGATAGCTAGAATAAGCTAATACGTCGGCTCATCCCCATACCGTTCATAGGTGATCTATCTGGCCACACTTGCAAAAGGTTGAGAACTTTGAGGCAATACAACCCTTACATGCGCACTGGAGGTTTGTCCTAGTCTTTCGTGTGGATATAATTGTACACCTATTTAGAGTTCTCTTCGAATGTGTAGGGTTAAGATGGCGGACTAGAGGGGATGAATAGTCTTTTCTAAAACTATTTACGCCAGCTAATTGAAACAAATGCAGAATTAAAACTATTCGGTTTAGCCAAGGCTATATCCCTCTATCTCTCACACAAAGACCTTACAAAGGATCCTAATTGAACTTTTATTAGGTGCCGAGCTAGTGGGAGCTCACCTAAACAATTCTAGTTAGCAAGGTCACACAAACTTATGCAACTAGTCAACTAAACACACCGGGAGCTCCTACACATGCTAGCAAAAAAAACGCACAAAGCACAAGCACAACTAGTAAATATTGGCAATATTCACTAGTTAAACCACACAAGCACAACTAGAGAATAATGGGCAGATATTTGGACGGTGAGGTACCTTGGGCCTATATCACCCACGGTAGCCTCCTAAGGACTTGATGACGAGCCAGTTGAATGACTTAATTCTTCCACTACCACATAAAGTTTAATCACCACCGGTTATGTGACAACCGGCGATGATACATATCACCGCGGTTGTTAGCCTGAGGAGTCCCTTCTGGGTCACTCACCGGCGGTAATAAATGTTTTCACCGCTGGCCCGGCGTATGGTCCGACGATAAACATAGTGCTAGTCTTCACCATCGTATCGTACACCGAACCAATGGTGTAAACATTTAGCACCGCCGACTAGTCATGCAATGTGCGAAGCACATCCAAACCAGCGGAGATAAGAAGTTTCGCCGCTGGTTTGAAGATGGAAGGATGCACCACCCGTAAGAGCCAGCCGTCGAACTATATACCATCGTCGGTTCGCTTTATGATCTGGCAGTGGAAATCCCGCAAAGGTTCGGAACACATCATCGTCTGTCGAGCCGGCGGTGAATAGAAGTTTCACCGCGGGTTTGTTCTTAAGGTTAATTTGTTTGCAAATTTATTTATTTCTCTGGTGCACACAATATGTTACCGTGGTGTTATGGCAATGATACTTGAACCGACAGTGATAGGCTACATGAAACACTTCATAACTTTCTCATACGATGTTCGATGAAGATGAACTTTATGCCAAAGTTTTAGTATTAGCCCAAACTTTTTTGTTTTAAGATCATTTGAATCTCCAAATATGCATAATAAGATTTTATAGAGTTAATACCAAATGAGTCCATATGCTCTATAGTCATAAGTGAGAGTGTAGTGGTAGGAAAGTATCTCGGATAGAGAAACAACAAAAACAAAAGTTGTAGATCTCAAAAAGTTATGCAACTTTTTGGTTCACAACTTTTTAATTTGAAGTCGTTTTGATGCCGAAATACTTGATTCACAAGATTTTATAAAAGTTAATACCAAAGGAATCCATATGCTCTATAGTCATAAGTGAGTGTGTAGTGGTAGTTAAGGATCTTAGATGGAAAAGCAACCAAAACAAAAGTTATAGGTCTCGAAATGTTATGCAACTTTCTAGATGACAACCTTTTCATTTAAAATGATCTATCCAACGAAAATTAAGTTTGAATTCTCATATTTAAAATTTGAATTTTTTGAATAACCTCGGATGGAGAAGAAACCAAAACAAAAGTTGTAGATCTCGAAAAGATATGAAACTTTGTAGTTGACAACTTTTTCATTTAAAATCATCTATACAAGGAAAATGATGGCTGAATTTTCTCACATTTGAAATTTAATTTTTTCAAACGACCTCAGACGAAGAAATGACCAAAACTAAAGTTGTAGATATAAAAAGTCATGAAACCTTGTACTTGACAACCTTTTTATTTGCATTCGTTTAGGGCCCCAAATACTCATTTCAAAATTAGATGAACATAAAATGGGAATGACAAATATCCCAAATGGATACAAGTGTCTTATGGGTAGAGTGGTTAGGGGACGGACACGTGAAGCATAAGGTTGTGGGTTCGAGCGCTGCTGCTCGCAAAGCGTGCATGTACCTGCCCAGTGGGGTCTCTCCTAGTGTTATTTTTTTCTATTTGTTAGCCCTTTTTTCATCCTGTTTTTGGGTTTCTTGGGAACCTCATCACTGCCGATTTAGTGTTGCCGGTTCAAATTGCGGCAGTGACAGGGGTTTGAACCGTTAGTGATTCCCTTTTGTGTAGTAGTGCATGAGTTATGCGATTTACTATGTTGAGTACTCGGAGGTACTAGTGGGCTACAATGATTCAAATTGGATCTCTGATGCTGATGCAAGAAAAGCCATGAGTGGATATATGTTGACACTTGGAGGTGGTGCTGTTTTCTGAAAGTTTTATAAGCAGACCATCTTAACAAGGTCAACAATGAAAGCAGAATTCACAACATTAGATACCGCCACTGTTGGGGTCAAGCGGCTTCGTGAACTCCTTATGGATTTGCTGGTGGTCGAAAACCAATACCGACTATTATGATAAACTGTGATAATCAGACTACGATCATCAAGGTGAACAGTCTTAATGACAACATGAAGTCATCTAGGCATGTTAAGAAGCGATTGATGTCTGTCAGAAAACTAAAAAACTTGGCAGTGATAACACTGGATTATTTCGAGACAACTAAGAATTTGGGAGACCAATTTACTAAGGTGTATCATGTAAAGTGAAAGACAATGCATCTAGTGAGATGGCCTTGAGAAGCATATGAAGTCATATCATAGTGGTAACCTGTCCTACGTGAACGGAGATCCCATGAAGTAGGATGTATGGTGAAACAAGCTATTGGTTGACTGGGAAAGAGGCCTTTACAAGGCTTATCTTTTTAGTGATGCACTTCTCTTCTGTACTATATGGTATGTTGGTTTAGACCTTAATCTGACCCGAGTGGCTTACTCAAGCAGAGATGTCAACCTACAGGACTTCTACAAACAAATACACCTATATGAGTTCGAAACTGCCAATTTAAGGCATGTAGTCCATTGTTCAAATGTGGATAAGTGTAACTCCTTTTCTAGAAGGATGTTCAACTTAACGGTCTTCATTGAAACACTGGTATATCAAACAATGTCAAGAACCGAGAGCATTTATTGTGTGACTTGAAATTTGGTGGGGATTTGCTAGATTAATTGGTCTGGCCCATGTTTACCCTAGCAATTAATCAAAGAAATTTCAAAGGCCCACAATTATTGCTAGGTGCAAGAGAGGTTAGTCCCACATGGGAAACTAACAAGGAATGTACTCAACTTAAATAGTATGCTAGTGTGTGCTACTATAGACAAGTTGAGGGGGAGAGTTGGAAGGCCACACGTGCATGCTGCCTTGTCGAGCCGAGCCACGCCCGTGAACTGATCTCTGGTTCAGATCCTTGTGTCCTTGTGCGTAAAAGGGCTTCATCTACTTCCCGATGACCTTCGTACACTACCGGACAGAGCATCTTTGCCGAGGGCCTGAGGATTTGCCGAGGGCCAGACCCTCGGCAAAGACAAGCACATGATAACAATAATTATTTGCCGAGGGCTATGCCCCCGGCAAAGGGCCGGCCCTCGGCAACACCGCCTGACACGACGTCCATCCCCTACCGTCAATCTTTGCCGAGGGTATCACCATTAGGCCCTCGGCAAAGACTTTTTAACCGTTTTTGAATTTTTTTTAAAAAAAATTCTTTGCCGAGTGCCCCTGGACCAGCACTCGGCAAAGACAGTCTTTGCCGAGTGCCAAGCTGGCACTCGGCAAATTTTCAATTTTTTTTTTGTTTTTTTGACCCCAAATTTTTAGTTGGGCCCGCCTACATTGTTTACAACTTCATGTTCAAATTTGGTGCTTTTTCTAGTTTTTTGTTATATTTGGTTGATTAATTTGATTATGTTGAATTTTTATATATAATTCAAATTTGAACTGCAAGTGCATGGAATATTATAATCTAGTGCTTTGAAAAATGTTATTCATAGTATTGAACTCGCATCAAATTTCGCGCATCTTCTTCACGTAACATGACGAGCCACTTGCTGGAAAAGTGTTTTAAAATTATATAAAGTCCATACGAAGTCCAAAAATCACGAGACTTGTCGAGGTGTCATGTTATCGCATATGTAGGCTGTGGTAAAAAAATTGAGAATGTTTCGAGCAAGTTGCGACATCAGATGCATAAAACCCAGACATCTCCACATATGGAGAGTGGAGATGTCTGGCTTTTAGGCATCCGACGTCACAACTTGCTCCAAGCTTTCTCAAATTTTTACCATGGCCTCCATATACGATAACAAAACACCTCAACAAGTTTCGTGATTTTTGGACTTCGTTTGGATTTTATATAATTTAAATACACTTTTCCTACAAGTACATCATCATGTTACGACAACAAGATGCTCGTAATTTCATGCGAGTTCCTGGATACGGCCTCAACATACGCCAAACATTATGAATACCATTTTTTGAATGAACAAATTCCATTATTTTATGTACATGCAGTTCAAATTTGAAATAGTAGGAAAAATTCAACGAAACAAAACTAATTAAGGAAATAAAGTAAAAAAACTAAAAATTGTCCCAAATTTTGAAATGGAGTTTTAATTACTGTAGCAAGGCCCCACAAAAAAATGGGGCGAAAAAAACAAAAAAAAAATAATTTGCCGAGTGCCAACCTTGGCACTCGGCAAAGAAGCCTTTGCCGAGCGCCAGGTCACAAGGCGCTCGGTAAAGAATTTTTTTTAAAAAAAATTAAAAAACCTTTGTCGAGTGCCACTGGGCCTGGCACTCGGCAAATCTTTTAACCTAAAGGCCCAGAATGGGCCGGCCCAACCCCACCCCCTCCTCACTCGTCTCCCACTTGCCCCCGCGTCGCCATGCCGCCGCCGCCGACCCCGCCGTCGTCCCCCTCCGGCGAGGTCCTGCCGGGCCCGCCCCGACGCCCCCGTCCCACGCCCCCCGCCCCCGTCCCGCACCCCCCGCCCCTGTCCCGGCAGCGCTCGCCCCGGCGCCTGGCCGGCACTCCCGCCCAGCCGCAGCGGCCTCGCACCCGCGCCCCGGTAGCCCCGCGCCCCCGCCCCGGCGGACCTGCGCCCCCGCCTCGACAGCCCCGCACCCCCTCCCCGCCGGCCCCGAGCTCCACCGGCCCCACCGTGCCCTACGGTCGGCCAGTAGAGGGAGTAGGAGAGGAGCAAGAGGAAGAAAGAGAAGGGGGAGGAGGAAGAGGAAGAAAGAGAAGGGGGAGGAGGAAGAGGAAGAAAGAGAAGGGGCCTCAACTATCATGGTAGAGTTGAGAAAATCTATGAACTCTCATTTCATGGTCACAAACATAAACCTGTCGTGTTCAAATGCCACTGGTTTAATCGTCGAGAAACGAGATGGACCCCTCATCTTGGGCTAGTCGAGATTCGAGAAGATTCCGTCTATCCAGGAAAAGATGTCTACATTGTGGCTCAACAGGCCGTGTAGGTGTACTATACGCGATATGCCAACCAAGACAAAGCAGATCTTAAGGGTTGGGCTATTGTGCACCAGGTGTCTCCACATGGTAAACTACCTACCCCAAATGATGACGATTACAACTTCAACGCAAACACATATGATGGACAGTTCTATCAAGAAGATGGGCTACCAGGCACGTTTGAGATAGTCTTACCCGAAGCGATCGAAATAGAAGTAGACAACGAAACGGAGGATGACGAGGTTGATGTAGATGTGGTGCAAAATGCCAAGGACATAGAAATGCTTGACCGATTAAGGCTAGGCAATGACGACGAAGACAACATAGAACCTTCAGATAGTGTTGCCCATTTGGACAATTTTGACAGTGATGACGACACCTATGATCCTAATCATGAAGATTATTCCTAATACATGTAATACTACGTTTGTTTTAGTTTGTGTTTTCTTTATTTATTTTGAATCTATTTCTAATATATATACTAATAAGTCTTGTTCATTCTTTGTGATTGCAGGTGATGGCGAGCAGTCGTCCACGACGTGAGATGACCTCCCTTTACGGGAGACCACGCCCTCCCATTTCAGACGAGGGGTCGGGGTTAGGGGTAGCGTCCATAGGAGGTCAGAGGAGGAGGACCAGGGTCAGCAGGAGGCAGCGGACTCCTTCCCCGCCACCTTCAGACGAGGTGATGGAGGAGGAGCACGTGATGGCCACACCCGAGGATGAGGTCAAGGATGAGGACGTCCGATAGACCAAGGACGAGGCGGCCGAGGACGAGGCTGCCGAGGGCGAGGCCACCGAGGGCGACAGTTCCGCTACCCCGACTGTCTACCAGTGAGGTCCCGCGAGCCTCCCCCAGCCTCCGCTTCCTCGCAACCGGGCACTGATTTGCCCTATGGCAAAGAGGTAAGTAACTATAGATGTTATCATAACTACTTCATATGATAACGTTGGAAATCAAAAGAGGAACTGATAAATTTTCATAATCACTTGTGTAGGGCCTGGTTGGTTTTGTCGGGTACTCCTGCATGCTCCCCCATGAGCATCCTTGGTGTTTTGTGCAGGAAATGGTACCCCGGCCTTGTGAACGTGTCCGAGGATGTGTGGGAGCCGGCCTACACGTGGGACAGGTACCAGTTGCCCCCTAACGATAGGTACCGCAATAAGCAGGAGCGGGTACTGGCGGAGTTTTGGGTAAGTCTCTCTCGCACAACATTTTCATTGGGCAAGTCTTTTATTGAAATAATGAATGGATACATCGGTTTTGTATGCAGAGGTATTTCAAGCCAGAAGAAGGACTTGAGGCTCAGGCGGATCAGGCGGCTGCCGCCGCCTGTTGGAAGTACGTCACCGACATGCACCACGAGGCGCGCGTGCAGGCCCACAGAGACTACTATGCCGTGGTGTTGAAGCAGTCCATCAGCAAGCCTGATGCAAGACAGGTGGAGCTATCCCGGGCCCAGTACCTTGAGGTAGAAGAAAAACATTAATAATGATTTGTTTTGAGATTAAGTCGGTTTAATTTTATCTTTTTCTATGTCAAATAATCGATGACTTGTAGGTGATTCCCTGGTGGTGCCGATCCCACTTCGTGTGCTGGGAGATGATCATGGACAGGTGGTTGTCCAACGACTTCGCTGAGAACCACGCGAGGCAGCGGGACCAGCGTCTGCTGAGGCGAGGTGCTACTCACCATCAAGGCAGCCGTAGCCTCCCCACCTACAAACAAGCATATGTAAGTGATTTCTTTTATCTTATTTGACACTGAGTTCTGCCTTATTTCTCACCATCTTGCCATCTTACTCGCAGGAGGCTGCACACCCGGGCGTGGAGGTCTCGGAGTTCTCTGCGTGGGCTATGTCCCACATGGGTAGGGCGTCTTCCTCTGTCTCCTTTGACCCGTCTGCCCCGCACGAGGTGTACTCCGACCCAACCATGCACACTAAGGTCTAAGAGTATACCTCAAAGGTGAGGGAGGTCCATGGGGAAGATTACGATGTGCGCACTGAGCCCATTGATGCAGAGACCATCATGAGGCTAGGAGGAGGCAAGAAGCATGGGCGGCTATGGATTGCAGACGGCGCCATCGACTCCACCACTGTTCCCTCTCTCGACGTGCTCCAAGCACGGAGCACGAGCTCCAGCCAGCCCATACGCCCATGGCCTACTCCGTCACTGCAGCGGGTCGACGCTCTCGAGGTACGTCCTGTTTTACTCATCGTACGTTCATCTTTGCACACCTAAGTTATATTTGCATTACTGAAACATTGAAGTTTGTATTGCAGGCCGAGCTGCAGGCCTAGAAGCTTGTGGTCGAGGCTCAGAGTGCGTAGCTGCAGGCCCAGAGGGAAGCGTTCGCGGCCCAGGAGAGGAGGATGCAAGAAATGGAGGCCTTCATGCGGAGTGTCCAGCAAGGGGGTGTACCTTTGCCGTTGGCAGCTCCTCCTCCGCCTACTCCTACAGCCACTCCTGTAAGTATGAAAGTTCACTCTTACTAGATGCTTCCTTGACATACAACCATGGTTGACATACAAACTTACTAGATGCTTGACATAGAAACTTACTAGATGCTTGACATAGAAACTTACTACATGCTTGCACTAGCTATGACATACAACCATGCTTGACATTCTCAATTTACTAGATGCTTGACATAGAAACTTACTAGATGCTTGCACTAGCTATGACATACACCAATGCTTTACATAGAAACTTACTAGATGAATCTCACACATGCAACCTCTTATCATTTTTGCAGCTTCCGTCGGCGGGTTCGAATAACCCCGCTCATGCGTCACCGAATGATGGAGCCTTTGCTTCACCATCGTGTCATAGGCCGCTTTTTTGAGGAGTTGTGCTTCGTCATGTGCTTGGACTTGAGCTTCACTTGTGGTTGTGACTTGTGCTTGGACTTGATGGACTGTGGTTGTGAATTTGTGACTTGTGGTTGTGATATTTGACTTGTGGTTGCGATATGTTGTTATTTGAGTTGTGGTTGTGATATAATGTGTGAAAATGGTTTCGTTGTGATATATATGTGATTATTGTGATGTTTGTGATATATATATGTGACATGTGATATATATTTGAACTGTTAGTGTCAGTGAAATGCAAAAAATAAAAAAATTGCAATTTCGGTTCATTTACCGAGTGCAATGGTCATGGCACTCGACAAAGCTGGGAAACTTTGCCGAGTGCCAGGACATTGCACTCGGCAAAGATTTTTTTAAAAAAACAAGCAAAAAATCTTTGCCGAGTGCCAAGCTGGGGAGGCACTCGGCAAAGAGCTTTTTAAAAAACAATAAAAAATGGCTTTGCCAAGTGCGCGTCGCCGTGGCACTTGGGAAAGAGTTTTTTTAAAAAAAAATGTCTTTGCCGAGTGCCTTGCCGCCGCGGCACTCGGCAAAGAGTTTTTGAAAAAAACAACTGTCTTTGCCGAGTGCCCTAACTGTCGGCACTCGGCAAAGGCGCCGTCAACAGAGTAGCGCCGTTGACGGCTGCTTTTCTTTGTCGAGTGTCGCCGTTGGCACTCGGAAAAGGCTTTGCCGAGTGCCCGACAAATGGCCCTCGGTAAAGAGCCTCTTTGCCGTTAATTTTTTTTCCGAGGGCGGCGCTCGGCAAAGCCTTTGCCGAGGGCTTTTGGGCCTTTGCCGAGTGCCCTGGGCCCTCGGCAAAGAGGGCGCCTCTAGTAGTGGTAGGACTGCACTGCCTACCTCGCGAGAATTAATGGTGTGGTAACACACACCTGCTGCCGCCAACATTAGTTCTTTGGTGCATTTGGTTGGGTGTGCTATAGATTTGTTGATAGAAATAGTGGTATCACACTCCGGCTGCCTCTGGCCCTAGTTTTTTGGTGCATTTGGTGCGTGTGCTATAGATTTGTTGATAGCATTGGCTATTAGCTTGTTCGTTAGCTTATTTGAGTATACTATGTCTGGGTTGCTCACGTTTGATTGTGTCATGCATGGTCTATGTGTTGTCTTATTTCTGGATTAAAATTAAAATATACCCCAAAAAGAGTAAATATTCAACATATATTAGAATGGTGATGCGTGCAAGCAAGTATATGAGCATCTGAAAGAAAGAAAATAGCTAGTTCCAAGAAATTCTATTGCCGCAAAGGCAATAAAGAAAAAAGAAGAATATCGTGCGACATTAGGCAAATATAAAGCAGTTATATCTTGAAGGCTAAGGTAGGTGTAGTGTTCCTCAGGACAGGAAGAATATTTAGCTTTCGTCCTGAAATTACACAGCATCACATGCCGTGAGCTTCCACTGCACTAAAGCTCAGGAGCCCCAGAGAGAGAAGAAGGAGAAGAAGAAGATATCATCAATCGACTACACATCTCCTGCATCATTGACAAACACATCAGAATTCGGAGCCACAAACTAAAAAAAACACTAAATTAAGCGACTTCTTGAGAGCGGAGCGGGGAGAGGTAGCAGGAGACATGGAGGCAACGGTCGTGACCGTTGGCAAGGCCGTGCTGGATGGAGTTCTTGGCTGCGCGCAATCCACCGTTGTGGAGGAGATGAGGCAGCAGCTCGGCATCGAGCGCGACGTGGGCTTTATCACCGACGAGCTGGAGATGATGCAGTCCTTCCTGATGGCAGCTGACGAGGAGCAAGACCAGAAGAAGGTGCCCACCACCTTGGTCAAGCAGGTCCGGGATCTGGCCTACAATGTCGAGGACAGCCTCATGGATTTCAAGGTTTATTCAGAGGTGCAAAAGTCTTCTTGGTGTTGCTTCGCCCGCAACCTGCATGACCGCCATCGCATCGCCATGGAGTTGAAGGAGCTCAGGGACAAGGTAGAGGAAGTGAGCAGAAGGAATCATTGGTACCACATTATCAGCGACGACTCCAAGCATGGGGCTGAACAGGGCCACATTGCCAGGATGTGGGGCATTGACAAGGCTTGGCATGAGACCGTGGAGGATGTAAAATCACCGGTGGACCTTGCTCAGCTGATCAACAGCGTGGAGATGGAACTTAGGGTGATCGCGGTGTGGGGGTCAAGTGGTGAACTCGGTAAGACAACCGAGGTCAGGAAGGCCTATGATGACCCGAAGGTAAAAGCCAAGTTTGAATTTCGTGCTTGGGTAAGACTGATGCGCCCTTTCAATCCATATGAATTCATCGAGAGCCTTGTGAGGCAGTTCTATGTTAATTCTTATCAAAAGACTGGTAAGGCTCAAGAAGGAACAACTGTTGGAGCAAACATTTTGCTGACGATGGAGAACATGACACAAAGTGATTTGGTCCATGTGTTGAATGAACTAGTGAATACCAAGAGCTATCTGATAGTGATCAATGACCTCTCAACGATAGAGGAGTGGGATTTCATCAGAACTTACTTTCCTGACAAGAAGATGAGAAGCAGAATTGTCGTCAACACTCAAGAATTTGAAGTTGCATGCCTATGCACGGAGCAGCCATACCAAATGTCAGAACTAAAGCAATTGTCGCCAGATCAAATTCTCTACCTGATCCACAAGAAGGTAAAAGCTCTGAATCTTATGAATGCCCATTTTACAGTCTTCAACTATTGGTATAGCTAGAGATTATGGATCAATCTTGATGTACAAAAACAGACACCCTGACTGACATCACTAGTCTTTGCGTCACTAAAGTTTGTCATCTCGTCGTCCAAATCATCTATTCTTTCTACACATCTTTAGGCGATTTAATGAATATATGCAACCAGCAAGCACCCTTCTGAATCCATTTTGGGATCTTCCATTCTGATATGGATGACACTCTTCTTATTACTTTGTTTAATTTTCCTCTTCTTGTTTTCTGACCCAATATAGGCCCAGTGAATAAATGGATGACACTTTTCTTGTTACTTCTTTAATTAACTTTCCTCTTCTTACTTGTTTTATGGCCCAAACTAAGGGCCAGTGAAAAACACCCTAAATGTTTAAAGCAAGGCATATTTAATGTCTACTAGGTGACCTTTTCATATGTCATCTTGCAAAAATTTGTTTCATCAAAACGTAAAGTTTATTCCCTAAAATTCTAAATCGCTTGGGATTCCGAATCCATGGCGAAACAATGCCTTTCCAAACTCCTCTATTAGTTATTACTTCCACATGAGCTTTTTGCCGACAAAATCAAATCGTCCACAAAACACGTTCCAATGGTGCTGGAGCAGCTTCTGCTAGTCCTGGGAAGGAGTGTTGTTCAAGGGCTCAAGGTGGTCAGGGAGCCCAAGACTGAGAAACTGGGAAGATGATACTAGGGGACATGTGATTCTGATTCCGCTCATGAGAAATTTATGAAGAATTCTTTTCCCAGTCTCTATTGAATTAGCTGTAGTCTCAGTCTACCTTGTTTTTTTTTTAATTCAAACTTGGCTCTCATGGCCTAGTATTAAAAGACCCGAACTCAGCCAAATTGCGAGCTACCAGTCTACCACACTGTTTACAAATTCAGGGAGGGGATCGCTCCAAACAGAGGATTGACCCGGGTCCCAACTCATAGCAATTCTAGCAATCTCGTGCGTAGACGAGTTACAAGATTGTGGCACAATTAGAATCTTTGTACAAATGAATTGATCCGTTAGAAATTCACGGATACTTCGAAAGAGAACTCCTCCCGCTGCTAATTCTCTGGAGTATGAAGTGATTGCTTCTCGAAGTTGGCTTGAATCTGTCTCCAGCTCAACTCTCGATATACCAAAGCGTTCAGCCGATTCCAGAGCAAACAAGCACGCCGCCATCTCCATTGCTAAACCATCCAGGGCTGGGCTAATATTCACTGCACCAGCTAACATCGGCACTCCATTATGATTACGGATGATAAAGCCACATGCACCTGCACTGTCGTCCTTCCTAAAGGCCCCATCAACATTTAATTTCAGCTGATCATAATCAGGTGGCTTCCAGACCTGGCATGGCAGGGGAGGACGTGCTAGCTGTGTCTCTCCATTCTGGATACCTCTGAGTACAGAATATACCACCCAGGCCACTTCCTGGCTGGTCAGCATCATCTCACCTGCATTAACTTTGTTCCGAACATCCCACCACTTCCATAATAAAATCACAGTTCGGAGGCATAGATCAGGCCTGAGCCCGAGGATGGTACGAACAAAGGCTTCCGACGTTTGTATTTTTCAGAAGCTTTCCCCGTATCTCCTCAAGTTGCAGCTCCTTCCAACATTGCCGAACCAGCTTACATTTTAAAAAAAGTGTTACCAGCTTACATTTCAGTCTACCTTGTTTATATACTCTGAAACAAACAAAGTGTTAATTATATATAATTGCACTACCTCTATATACAGATACAGATGTGGTATTCAGTGATGCCCACTACCTTAACAATTGAAAAGAAGCTTGGTCGGTCTCTGTCCAAGACGAGGTCAGTAACCCCTGAAGACATTGTTGTCGGGCGATCGACAGAGAAAGAAAAGCTTATTCATTTACTTGGTCAGCCAGATGACGACAGTCAGGGCTGCAAGGTGATCTCTGTTTGGGGAATGGGTGGTATTGGGAAAACTACTCTTGTCAGAAGCGTCTACCAAAGCCAACAACTTGGTGGCTGGAAGCGTGCTTGGGCAACTGCATCGCGCTTTTTCAACAGTGATGCACTCCTTTGGAATCTAGCCTTGCAGCTTCAGACAAATATTGAAGAACAAGACTCAACTAGAGCTGACTCAGTGAAACTAAAGAAGGATATTAGAGAAATGGGACACGAAGAGATGACTAGTGAATTATCTAGACTTCTTGGGACTCAAAACTGCCTCATTGTTCTTGATGACCTATCAACCACCGAAGAATGGGATTCCATTAAAAGTATATTGCTGAAATCTAAAAGGGTGATAGTCACCACAAGGGAAAAATCTGTTGCGGAACATTGTTCTGAGGACGAACACAATATCTACAATCTTGTTGGCATAGAAGATGACGCTGCACTTGACCTCTTAAAAACAAAGGTACTTATATATATCTTTTAATCCCTCCTTCTTTATTAAATAGTAATCCCTATAATATTCTCTTGGAGACTGAATGTCTTAAAGCTCGTGCCTAAGAGTGTTTATTCAAGATTGGTAAAATTGGTTTTGACTTCATTCAAGATTGGTTAACTTGGTTTGCATTTGGACATCTTATCTTTCTAATACTAATTAGAAGATCCAACAGAGCCTCCAGATTAATTCTCACCTTACATGCTAGAAAAAACATAAATACTATAAACTACCATAATAACAATCAGAAATATCTAGCCTTTAATTTAGTAGACTCTAATCATAAATACCAATAGCGACCACTAGATTATTCTGTTTTGTTAAAAAGTTACTTACTTCTAACATTTTGAAAAATACTTAAAGTACATCCATATTTTTTCATGTAAATTACGTACCTCTGTTATTATAAAAATAATTTTTAAAAACCCCTAAATTTGTTTATAAATTACCACCTTAGTTATTATTGAAGATCATTCAAAATAACCCCCCAAATTAACATCTAAATTACTCACCTCTACCATTATGCAATATAATTTAGAATATCCCACATTGTGAAAGGTAATTTAAAATGGCATGCTAATATTGTTATAAATTAACCACATATGCTATTATGAAAAATAATGTGAGATCAATTATATTTTTGCATTCAATTTACCCATAATATATAGAGTAGCAAATTTTAATTTGTATATAAATTATCCACCTCCGCTGTCATAAAAATAAACAAAAAAAAACTCTCAAATCTGCATATAAATACTAATATAATCTACCACAAAAAATAATTCATTATCTATAAAGTACGCTATATATATTTCTAAATTACATACTTCTACCGTTGTTAAGTTAAAAGTAAGAATAATGTTATGCTCCGCCATGTAGACTAAGTAAACATGTATAATTAGGATACATTTTATTTTAATGTTTGACCATAAAGCATATATATGTTTCTACATTACCCACTTTTATTAATATTAATATATTAAAACTTGACTAAAGTACACACTAATTCATGAGAGATGAAGATATATGTTATCTTTTAGCAATCATGAAAAGTATTTTCTTAAAAGCTCATTTACTAATGATAACAATAAATTATTAATACATTTTAACAAAAATGTTCCACATATCTACATTGCTAGTATAGAAACGAGTTATGGGAAACCTCTTTAGTATAGAATAAGAGTCAATTAATGACCCGGTTTCTTCTTG
This sequence comes from Miscanthus floridulus, assembly GCF_019320115.1. NCBI lineage: Eukaryota > Viridiplantae > Streptophyta > Magnoliopsida > Poales > Poaceae > Miscanthus > Miscanthus floridulus. Next base: position 29,316,944 of record NC_089588.1, on the reverse strand, counting down.
AATACGCATTAACCTCTTAAGTATAGAAAAAGAGTCGATTAATGACCCGGTTTCTTTTCGAATACACGGGCCCAGGGCCCAGAAAGCCAGCGCTAAGCATCGCAAGCTCGCGCTACTTAGCTCGTCGAGAGGGGGCGGTCGGGAGGAGTATTTAAGCTGGTGCTGTGGAGTGTGGAGTGGCGAGGTGGTGCTAAAGACTGATAAGCTGAGGTAGAGAGGTGGCAGGTGGAACGGTGGCTCGGAAGTGGGCTTCTGTTGCTTCACGGCGAAATACTCGTCCGCAGCCCAACGGCCATGCACACTTTGCCTTCGCGCCATTTTCATCACAGGTCGGATGCAAAATATCTCAGCAGTGGGTTGATGTTCCGTTGTCCGTGCAGATTTGCACTGAAGACTGAACTCGTGCGAAGAAAACGGCCTCGATCTCCAAAACGAATCAAGTGACCTTTAGTCCCGGTGGGAGACAACAACCGGGACTAAAGATTCATTTCTAGTTCTAGACGGAGCCTTCAGCCGGAAGTAGACTTTTACTTCCGGTTGGAGGGACCAACCAGGAGTAAAAGTTAACCTTTAGTCCTGGTTGGTAGCTCTAATCGGGACTAAAAGTCCCCTGCAGCAAAAGCCTGCCGCAGTAGCCGTTGGGCAGGGACCTTTAGTCCCGGTTGAAGCTACAAACCGAGACTAAAGGTCTCTCTAGTCCCGGGCAAAAAAATACCGGGACTAAAGCCAAATTTCAAGGTGGGATCAAATGTCGTTTCTCTACTAGTGATTACTGCACCTATAATTCATTGACTAGAAATTCTAACATATTGAGAAGTGGGGATGTTAGTGTAGACCACATTTAGCTATATCATCATGGCCTTTGGAATTCCTTTGGAGCAATTAGTCATTATATAGCTTAAATGTTAATATCCTCGTGAGACTAGCAGTGCTACCCATCCAAGAGCTCCAAGGTTTTCCACTGATTTAAGCAACGTGGTGTAAATGACTCCTTATACCATTGTAGTACTTAAGATTGTAGTCTATGACCTAAGGTCCTTACTTTTATAAAGTAAAAAAAGAGTATTAACATATACAATGAGATAACAGTTTCAATTTAACTTGAGGATTTTAAAAATTCTGTAGCAATTTATAAGACTAACATCTAAAAATCATAAATTAGATTCATGACGTCAAAAAATATGGGCTACAACAAGAGTGGCCACAGTTTAAGCTAAGGTTTTAACTAAATTTGAAGATATAGAGAGCTTACATGCAAATGGGAAAAAGCTATGGATATTGAAGAACAATAATTTATAAGTTTATTCAACTAGACAAAGACTACAAAATATCTATTGTACCTATTGTGTTTAGAAAATGAACAAAGAGAAAAAAGAATACAATTCATTAGAAGCAATATTTATTAGTTAGAGGTATTGAAAAATAATTAATGCTTATTTCTCTTAAAATTCTAACCCGTGTGAGGGGCTGGGTTGATGCCCTAGTGATTACTAATTGGAGGCCACAAATGAAGCCACATATTAATACACACGAGACATGCTAGAAAAAGATAAATTATAGAATTCTCATAAACTTTAGAAAGATGCGAGCATCAATTTGGTATACTCTAATCACAATGGATAGTAATCGCTATTGGATCTATTTTGTAGAAATTTTCCCACCTCTGTTGTTATTAAAAAACAACGCATGTGGCCCCTTAAATTGACTTCTAATTACTGACCTATACCATAAAGAAAAATAATCTAAAGTAGCACCCATAAAATTTACATATAAATTATCCATCTTGCCAAATGAAATATAATCGAAGGAACTCTTTAAATTTGCATATAAATCACCACTTATTCCATTATTGAAGTTAAACCAAAATATCTTCATAAATCTAAACCTCTACTATTACAAAGGATATTTAAATTATCATAAATTACTTCTATAGATGTTTGTAAATTATCCACTCCTAAAGTTATCTTGAGTAAACATACCTGATGTGCCATTAGCTCAAGCATACATGCATGCATGAGTAGTCTATGTAACTGTTTCCTTAAGGACTCATGTACCAATGAAATTATAAATTTATGTAAGTTGTTACTTTACACAAATTTGAGTATTTAAAAAAAACATGGTAACACATATAAATTGAAAGTTTAATTTTAGACACCCTTTTTTTTTGTAAAAAACAACTACACTACATATTTTGAAAGCAAAATTTCAAGATTTTAAGTAGTGTAGAAGGTTAGTGGGGACCATAGGTGGTTATAGCCTCTTTGGTTTTTAAGATTTCTTTTGAATAAATAGTGATTATTTGGTTTAAATATTCATATCCCCTTGACGTGAACCATTGTATTTGACTTTGAGATCTAATCGATTTTGATAGCTATGGTATAGGCTTAAGTGATCACTTATGTCATCATATAATAATTAAAGAACGAAATGCATCATGGGTGTCTAAACTTTTTCTATATACTCTCATCTTGGTCTATGAATTCTCAAAATGATCATCTTGGTCCTTCAAAGTGTGAATTCAGTTACATGATTGGACCTATAATGAACTTAGAATAAACTATTTGAAAACTTGAAGGACCTAGATTTTTGCTTTGAGAGTTCATGGACCGAGTAACATCTTAGCTCACATAAAGTAGTTACCATAGCATAGCCCATATGTATAATGTGTTAGAAAATCACTATTACAAAAAGCATTTGTAGAGACAAATGGGGAGCCTCTATAGAGGCGGCTGACCTAGGCGCCTCTACCGGTCCGTCTCTACAAATAATCAACAATTTGTAGCAGTTGTCTCCAACAAAAATGATTTGTAGATGCGGCTGAAAACAAGGCCACTAGAAATCCTTTTCCACAAATCACAAATCGAGTAAACAAATCAATTTTTTTCCCAGGTAGCCCCCCGTGCGCGTGTGCAGTTGTTAGGAACAAAGTCACAACCTCATGCCTCAAACGTTACTCCCCTTACCACTATGCCTCAAAATCATTTGTAACTAACATGGTGTTTGGTTCAACTAAATGTAACGTAATTGGATTACAGAGGGTAATGAATATCGTTACTGTTGTTTGGTTGGACTTGTCCCGATATTAGGTCCCCTGTAATCCAATTACAGCCTATTCAATTCCGATCCTAGAAATCCCCAAGCCTTATCCGATACCGCCGCCGCCGCTATAGGACTAGGGCGCTTCCTGTTCCTCGCCTCGCGATTCCGTAGATGCAGCCATGGTCGACGAGGGGCTTCAAGTTCAAGATCCGCGTCAACTCCTCCCTCGCGTGCTCCACGGTCCAACAGCGAACTCACGCCGCTCCCCACGAAGTTGGCGACCCCAAGATGTTCCTCCTCCCCACCCCCGGGGACAAGCTTGGGCCCGGATTCAACGTCGGCGCCGCTACATCCACTGTCCCTGTAGTCGAGAGGAGGTGGTGGTGGTCCTCGCGGGGCCTGATGTCGTGCCTGGCAGCGGCGGTGCTGTCGGGGGCCGTGATAGGAAGAATCACGGCGGCCACCGGGAATGGCAAGGCCAAGGGCTGATGCGGTGGGAGCGAGGTGGACCTGCACATGCTGCTCGTCGGGGGAGCGGCTCCAGCACCGGCCAGGTTCGTCGCTAGGTGAGCGTCGTCGTGCGTTCGTCGCTCCCTGAAGATTGGTCGCTCAGCGTCGTCGTGCAGGTCGTGCACTCAGCTGATTCCATTACCGTCCAAATCCAAACAAAGTCCGTGATTTGATTCATTGTTTACGGTCCCAGGGTAATCCAATTTCGTTTACATTTGCGTTTACATTTGCCAACCAAACAGCATGTAAGTGTCAAATACTTTCCTTTTGTATTCACTTTAGTGAATATTGTAAGACATATTTGAGACATCAACAAACTCAAAATAAAAAACGTTTCAATTGGAATGTTCTATATCACCTAGGTCATTTGAAAAAAAATAAAACAAATATGAATTTCAAAATTATTTAATCTTAAAGCATAATTTTTGGATGCTAAATGATTTCAAATGAAAATGTAATCAACTACAAAGTTTATCTCTTTGAGGGCAACAATTTTATTTAGGTAATTTCTCCATCTGAGTTACTTTGACAAATTCAAATAAATGAATTTAAAAAAGATGAATGTTTAAATTGAATTTCTGGATACTAAGAAGTTGTAGATCCATTCTAGTACTACAACTTTGGTTTAGACAGTTTCTCCATCCGAGGTCATTTGAAAAATTCAAGAAAATTGAATTTCGAAATCAGAAAGCTTTAAACAGATTTTCCGTGCAATAAATGAATTCAAACAGAAAAGTTGTCAACAGCAAAATTTTAGATTTCTTCTAGTACTACAACTTTGATATGAAGTTTATCTTCATCCCACTTGATTTGAAAACTTATGAATTTTACTGTGCTCCACCTATTTTAAAAAATGCCTCCAATTCTAGAAACTGACTTGTAGAGGCGAGCCGGCACAGAAACTATTTTGAGGGGTGGATTTTGACTGAGCCGTCTTTGTCAAAAAATGCTTCCATTGCTAAAAAACATTTTTGTACTAGTGAATAAAACGTGAGGGTGCACAAACATAAATAATTTTTATTAGTTGTAGGCATTAATCATGAACTTCTAATGCATATGTCTCATGTAATCCTAGCCGGTGTAAGACCGCGGGTTGATATAGACATGTACAAATAATTCAAAGTGAGTTCTTCAGAGAGGTTGAGTAACATTTTTATAGGACAATAATGTTAGTAAGCTACATTCACGTTCTTATTAACAAGCTCATATAATCTTATTAAGTGAAACTTGTTCATTATCTTAACTTCCGCTTTAACATTTATCGTCCATAGACCTTAATTAACCAGCTCGAATTATATGATTTATTCAGGTATTTAGCGATGCTACAAGTTTTGAGTTGCATCCTCGTATGCTTTATCAAGCTAAACTTATCCTGAAGAAATGTAAAGGGCTGCCCCTTGGAATATCAACCATAGGAGGTTATCTGAAATTTAAGCCTAAAACTGCAATGGAATGGAGGAAGCTGCATGATTCCTTAGACAAAGAGCTGCAGACAAATCCAGCAGATCCCAATGAGCTAATAAGCACAGTCATTACACGGAGCTATGATGGTCTGCCATATCCTCTCAAGGCTGGTTTCTTATATATGTCCATTTTCCCAGAACAACATATAATCCAGCGTAAACGTCTAGTGAGGAGGTGGATCGCAGAGGATTACGCAAGAGAGACGGAACACATGAAAGCTGAGCAAGTTGGATACAAACATTTTGATGAACTCGTCGATAGGAGTATGATCCTACCCATGGAAGGAGGAAGAGGAAGGAGTGGTAAGATTGATTATTGCCAGCTCCATGACCTCATCCGCGAAATCTGTGTGTCCAAGGCAAGGGCAGAAAACCTTGTTTTCACACTAGAGGAAGGCTGCAACCTGCGCAGCACTCGATCAAGGCCTCAAGGGGCAATACGGCATCTTGCCATAAGCAGCAGCTGGAAGAGAGACAAGGATGTAATCCAGACCATACTGGACCTTTCGCATGTGCGATCCCTGACTGTGTTTGGAGAATGGAGATCATTCTTGATATCCAACAAGATGAGGTTCCTCCGGGTGTTGGATCTTGAGCACACAACAGGACTAAGGGACCATCACCTTGACAAGATCGGGGAGCTGATCCATGTAAGGTATCTTTCTCTACGAGGATGTAAATGTATCTTCAGACTGCCGGATTCAGTGGGAAATCTGAGGCAGCTTCAGACGCTGGATGTCAGGGGTACACGTGTACAGACGCTGCCAACTTGTGTCACCAAGCTTCAGAAACTAGAATACCTCTACGCATCTGGTTTCTTAAGGAGAAGACAAGAAGAGTACAAGCCACGAGACGGTGCACTTGACGGGCATGCCATTGCCATGTGTGGCATTGAAGTGATTTGCTTGGGGCAAAGCAGACGGCATGTTGCCGAGGATGGTTTAAGCAGGCACGGCATGCGCAGCCGGTATCATCGCTACCTGATCGTGCACAAACAGGATGCCAGCAAGCTCCGCGGTGTCCAAGTCCCCAGAGGAATCTCCAAACTGAAGGCCCTGCACACGCTGCGTGTTGTCAACGTCACGCAGGGAAAGGCTACGACGTTCCAGGAGCTCAGAGAGCTTACTCAGCTGCGTAAACTTGGAGTGACCGGTGTCGGCAAGAAAAACTCTGAGAAGTTCTGGCTGGCAATTGGCACTGGCAGACATTATGGGCTCCGGTCTCTGTCAGTGTATAACCCATCCGTGGACGACGAGTTAGATGGTTGTTTGGGTGGAGACCTGTTGCCGCCAAAGCGCCTGGAGAGCCTCAAAATGCATGGCAAGCTGGTCAAGGCAGCTGGATGGATCCATCGGCTCCAGAATCTATCCAAGCTGCAGCTAGAGAAGGCGGAGCTGAACCAAGATGCCTTAGAAGCCATCGGGATGCTACCGAATCTCGCAGTCCTGCGCCTCAGGGACAACTCGTTCGTGGGGAAGCTGCTTCGTTTTCAAGGCTCGTCTTTTCCGAGCATCTTGGTGCTGGAGCTTGATCTGCTGATAGAGTCGGTGCGGTTTGAGCATGAGGCCATGCCCAAGCTGGAGGTGATACAAGCCTACAGGTGCAAGCAGGTGAAGGAATTCTCGGGGCTACCATTTCTCACAAGCCTCATGGAGATTTGCCTCGACGTTGACGTCAACCGAAGAGTGCAGAGGCAACTCGCAGAGCTTCGAAACGGTGTGGTCTTGAGGCTATTGTAAACTTGTACTACTAGTACTAAGTTGTAATAACTGGAATTATGAAATTTACGGGTGACGCAGTCGGCCCGACTATTCCTGTATAAATCCAAACAGTGCCATGTTTAAGCTGCTGAGCCTGAGACACTGAGCAAGGTGCATATAGTATGCAAACTTTGCACTGCCGCGCTCCTCGTCAGAGCAGAGGAGCAGACTCGGATCATCCACGAACATCTGAATTATGGACCAAACCTCGACGGTAAATGGGTAGTCTTTACAAAGATGCGGCAAAGTTTCTGTATTAACCTTACAGAGTTTGTAGATCAGATCATGCATGTGTGTCCAGTACAGTTTCTTTTGCACAAATTGTTTAACCTAAGGATTTTTCGATGTAGCAGTGTCCAGGTGCGACGTTTTCTTTCAGCCTCTGATTTTCATACCTGCATTATCTTAATCTTATTGGCCGTTTGGATCCTTTCTGTCAACGTACAAGTATTGCTTATAGGATAGCTCTGATCGGTTTTCAGTTTCAGTGCGTCCGTTGTGTTTGTTGTTGCCTTGTCGACGTCCGTGTCCGTCGCCTGTGACTCTACCTGTTTTAGTACTCCCATGTCCACCTGTTGTATCAGTTTGAACCCATGAATCGTTCATGTCGCTGTTTTATCTTACTCTCCTGGAATGTCCGCGGCCTCGGTAAAGATGATAAATGTGTTGCTGTTCGTGACAACATTGCCAAATGTCATCCGCAGCTGGCCTGTCTCCAGGAGACAAAGCTCAATACCGTGAACGATCGCTGCGTTCGCTCCTTTCTCCCTTCTAACCTTAACGCTTACCATGTTACCCTGGCCGATGGTTCCCGCGGTGGCCTCCTAACCGCCTGGTGCTCCACTCTCTTCACCATGACTGACCACTTCTCCTTTGACTTCACCTTTACTGTGCTCCTCCGTTCCACCACCTCCGACCTCCGGTTTGCGCCGGTGACCAATGTTTATGGTCCTTCGAACCACAGCTTCACCGATCTTTTCGTTGCGGAGCTCGTTACTGTCGCCGGATCCATTTCGGATCCGTGGATTCTGATTGGTGATTTCAAGCTCACTCGGGCTCGCTCTGACAAGAACACGCTGACGTTCAATTCTAACCTCGCCACTAGATTCAACCACACCATTGATGCGCTTCAGGTTATTGAGCTCCTCCTTCTGGACTGGCTGTTTACTTGGACCAACAGACGGGCTACTCCTACTCTTGCTAGATTGGATCGAGCTTTCATTAACATTGCCTTCAGTGACGCCTTCCCTGGCACCACACTCACCTTTGGCAACCGCCCCACCTCTGACCACACTCCTCTTCTTGCTTCCATCCAAACCAACATCCCAAAGCCAAAATCCTTTCGACTTGAAAGATCTTGGCTCCTTGATCCCTCCTATCTCCCATCGGTTACCCCGGCTTGGCAGTCCATCCCCCGTCTCGGGGATAAGGCACAGGTTCTGGTTGCTCAGGTCAAGGTGGTAAGGCAAGCGTCAAAGGTTTGGCTGCGTAAGCATCGCTCTCCCCCCTCCATCTACCACAATTGCCACTTCATTATATGCCTATTTGACTACTTCGAAGAAAGCAGGACTCTTTCTCCAGGTGAACGTAGCTTGCGGGATCAATGTGCACAACGCCTGCACCTGTTCCTCCGCCAACGAGCAGCCTACTGGAAGCAGCGGGGCACTACTACAGAAAGCTAAACACCGCGGGCTCCAGAACCCCATTACCGACGGTTTTGGCCCTGTTGGTGTATGTCAGCGGTGATCGGCGACCTTTATCTCACCGGTTGCATGCCGGTGGTGATGGTATTTTACCACCATCAGTCCGGCGTACCATACGGTGGTGACGGTGTTTTACCACCATCGGCCCCGCGTACGATCCGGTGGTGATGATGTAAACAACGACGCCAGCCCGACATACCATCCGGCGGTGATGATGTTTCCATCGACACCGGTCCGGCATACGATCCAGCGGTGATGATGTAACCATCGACGCTGGCCCGGCGTACCATCCGGCGGTGATGATGCGTCCATCGATGCCGGTCCAGCGTACCATCCGGCGCTGATGATGTAACCATCGATGCCGGCCCGGCGTACCATCCGGCAGTGATGATGCGTCAATCGACGTCGGTCCCATGTACCATCCGGCGGTGATGATGTAACCATCGACACTGGGCCGGCATACCATCCGGCGGTGATGACGTAACCATAGATGACGGGCCGGCGAACCATCTGGCAGTGATGATGCAGCCATCGACGTCGGGCCGGCGCACCATCCGGCGGTGACGATGCGCCTATCATCACCGGGTCAGCGTACCAACCGGTGGTGATAATGGATCTATCGACGCCGGACTGGCATACCATCCGGCTATGATAATGGATCTATCGATGGCGTACCGGCGTACCATCCGGCTATGATGAAGAGATATCAACGCCAGTCCAACGCACCATCCATCGGTGATGTAGGTGCCATCTTACGCGGCTGGTGTTCCCTTCGACGGTAATGAGGGGCAGCGTCACCGCCGCTGTTGTGTTTGTTCTGGCAGTAATGTTGTGTCCATTACTGTCGGCGTTACCACTGTGCATCATTATTGTTCACAATACATTATAGCACCAACAATACAGAAATTTCATGGCTTACGCATCACCAGCAACATATATAGACAGAGACAATGTATTGTATCCAAACATACATCACCACCGAGACACAAATATCCATACAAAACGACAACGACAAACATAGTTTTCAAACACTGGCATCCAACAACAGGGAATATATAGTTTTCAGAACACTAGCACCTTGATTAGAGAAGGTGATGGACTCCCTTGGGGTTCACGACTTTGTCTATAATGAAACTGGAAAGATCTTCTTGGAACCCAGATATCTCCAAATCAATCAGCCGAGAACATCACTGCGTCTCTTGTCCAAAATGACGGAAGGCTGGTTCCGCCTTGCCTGACCCCCTAGGGCTAGGCTCCGCCTTGCCTAACCCCCGAGGGCTGGGCTCCACCTCGCCCGACCCCTGGTGGTCAGGCTCCGCCTCGCCCAACCCACGAGGGCTAGGCTCTGCCTCACCCGACCCCCAAGGGCTAGACTCCGCCTCGCCCGACCCCCGAGGGCTAGGCTCCGCCTTGCCCGACGGCCGAGGGTAGACTTTGCCCTGCCCTACAAGAACACCCTGCTCCATCATAAGGATGAGCACAGGGTACGACATGACACTCGAGTCAAACACAGCGCCAAGGACCATGCCCTGCGCCGTGGTAGGAAAAGTACCGCCAGGGTACGACGGGATGGGCGCTTTAGACCATTTCGGCATTGCAGAGTTCGAACAGTATTGTAGGCACCGCCTTCAGCCCTCAGACACGGAACCTGACATAGACATACGACAACCACTATAGTCCAGGAAGAGACTCACGCCCTCTACAATGACGGATGTGCTGTCACCACGCCATAGTCCCAAAGGAGCGGCGCCCGCTCCATGACCCCTTGGGTCCACCAGATCAGAGCACTTGCTTCGGCCTCCGGACTCCCTCTCCGATCGGAAGGCCTTGCCCAAAGCGCTACTTCTGACTCCGACCCCACGTCCCTACGATTGGGGCTCGTAGGAACCAGAAGGCGTGCGGAGGAAGGCAGGGCAAGGCTCATAAGTCAAAACCACTGTACCAGAGACCATATCCTGCGCGGAACAGTACTCTGCAGCCATCCTGACATCCTATAGTGGCATCGACATTGTTGTAGGCGCCTACCATTATCTGGTATCCGCCGGTATGGGCAACAAGGCTTGATAGACATGGACAACAAGGCTCGATAGCATACGCACCCTTTCCCTCTCACTTGTAAAGCCATCTCCTTCATCTATAAAAGGGGATGTGCTTCATCCAACAAAGGGGACCGACTCTTGATGGATAAGTTGAACACACACAACACGACAGACACAGCTGAGCAGCGACCAAGCTCTCGGCAACCTTTTCGATCATTCCATTAGTGACTTGGGACTCATCCCTCTCTTGACTGTTTTGTACCCCCTACTACGAACCATTTTCGGTACTAATAACATGAGCAGCAGTAGCAAACTGGACGTAGGGACATTCTGCCTGAACCAGTATAATCCTCGTGTCCTTTAGTGCACCATCTGGGCCTAATGCGCAATAATCACAAATTTACTAGCCGATGTTTGTTCAAAACACCGACAGTTGGCGCGCCAGGTAGGGGCTTCACGCATTCCAAATCAGGCCTCGGATGGCTAACCACGCAATTAGCTGGGTCCCGGGCGCACACGTGTGTTTCGGTGACATAGACTTCATTGTCACACTGGGAGGAGAGTTGGCGCTGGCCCACGTGGCTGTCTAGTCTCCCCCATCTGCCAACTTTAGCTACCGGAGGCTTGAGGGCCAGCTGGGCATCTCCCCTGGACCCTAGCTGTCTAGGGAGGCCCCGCGCCGCATCACCCTCTCTCCGGAATGCTCCACACGGCTTGCCTCGACAGCGTGTTCGTTCGGTCTCCGCAACACCGTGGCGACCATAAGCCACCTTGTGGCCTAGCGCGTGATCCCATTTCCCACGAACAACGAGTTCGTGGGGTGGTTGAAAGCATCACTGAATCCCTCCATGGCCTCCTCGTGGAGGGCCCGGGGTCTGACTCTAGGTCTGACTCTGGTAGGGGAAGCCATCATCCCTCCCGGGAATGCTTCATGGCAGAAACCTCTAAGGGACACGTCGAAAGAGCCTCTGAGGAGGAGGTCACCCCGGCAGGCAACCTTGGCGACAGAGACAAAGGGGGAGCAGCAGCCCCACCTCATGTTGGGATGGAGTAGCTGGAAGCCCGAAATCAGGAAATAGAAGAAACCGGACAGCAGCTTGTTCGGGAGTACAAGAAGATCGACGAGGAGATCAGGCACCATGGAGATGGAGGGCACATGTGTGCCATGGCCCGTGACATGAACCGAAGGATCATCACAAATGATGAAACCCTTCCCCGCTTTGCTCGTGCGAGCTAAAACATCGCCGCCACGATGGCCCTGCTTCATGGCCTTCCAGAGGCCACGACGCCCGAGGATCGCCGGGTCCACCATGAGATTCACACGCTACTTGAGCGTGTGGCAGCGTAGCAGGCAGAGAGCTTGATGTCTCAATGACACGAGCCTGACGCCAGCCATCATACCCCCTCGGTGCATCCCGCCAGGAACATGTCCGTCCACCAAGCGATGCGGGGCAGCGGGCAGCGCGCTGCAGTCCCAGTACATCAACGTCTCAGCCACAACCACGATGCACGCAGCACCCTCGACACCTGTAGATGCACCCACGGTGACCCGGGGGAAGGAGCCCGCCGTGGCTATTATCCTCGACATGGCGGATGCTACGACAGCGGCGAGGACCGGAGCCCGAGCCCCGGCTTGCCAGGCCCTCAGGCCTTCGGCCGTCACATCCTCAACGCTGCGTTCCCACCAAGGTATCGGCCACCAACCAACATCGCTAAGTACTCTGGGGAGACAAACCTCAGACTTTGGCTTGAAGACTATCGGCTTGCCTATCAAACTGGTGGTACGGATAATGATGATTTCATTATCCACAACCTTCCACTGTTTCTTGCCGATTCGGCACGAGCGTGGTTGGAGCACCTTCCATCCGATGCCATCCAGGGTTGGGTGGACTTAAGGGAGATCTTTGTGGGGGACCTTCCAGGGCATGTACAAACATCCTGGAAACCCCTGTGACCTCAAGAACTATCGCTAGAAGGCCGGCGAAACCCTCCGTGGGTACATCCGGCACTTCAACCGATAGTGCAACGAGCTCCCTAACATCGCCAACGCTGACATGATAGGAGCCTTCCTGTCTGGGACGACCTGCGAGTCTTTGGTCCACAAGCTAGGATGCAAGGGTCCGCAGACCACCAAGGAGCTCCTGGACATCCCCACCAGCCATGCCTCAGGAGAAGAGGTGGTCGGAGCAATCTTCGACCATTCCAACAACAAGGCAAGGCGGGACGAGGGTGTCGATGAAGGCACCTCCAACCGTTCCGCCAAAAGGAAAAACAAGAAGCAACAGCGCGAGGACCCACTCGTGGCTGCTGTTGACCGCAAGCGTGGTCGGAAGCCCACGGAGGGCGCTCCAAACCACTTTGAAAAAATGCTCGAGGGGCCATGCCCGAACCACTCCTTCCCCGTAAAGCATTTGCTCAAGGACTACAGCCTCTTGCGCAAGTTCTTGGCTAGAAGCACCAACAAGGGGGAGCAGGGGAAGGAACCTGCCCCTGCCACCGACGATGCCGAGGAAAAGGATGACGGCTTTCCAAGACCGGACGGCTGCCTCATGATCTTCGGAGGATCAATGGCCTACGACTCCAAACATCGTCAGAAGGTCGCACTCCGCCAAGTCTACATGGCCCAACCGGCCGCACCTCTTTTCCTCCGGTGGTTGGAATCTGCCATAAACTTCGATCGGACCGACCATCTGAATGCCATCCCGCATCTGGGAAGGTATCCACTTGTCGTCGACCCGATCATCGGTCCAAAGCACCTCACCAAAGTTCTGATGGACGGAGGCAGCAGCCTCAACATCATGTATGCAAAGACGCTTGACGTAATGGGTGTCGACCGAACGCACCTCTGCCCAGTCCGAGCGCCTTTCAACGGCATCATCCTCGGAAAGCAGGCCATGCCACTCGAACAGATCGATCTTCCCGTTACCTTTGGGGATCAATCCAATTATAGGACTGAGACCCTCACCTTCGATGTGGTAGGGTTCCCCGGAACTTTCCATGCCACCTTGGGACGACCATGCTATGCGAAGTTCATGGCCATCCCCAACTACACATACCTCAAGCTAAAGATGTCGGGCCCTCACGGGGTCGTCACCGTCGGCACCTCCTTCCAGCAGGCCTACGAGTGCATAGTCAAGTGATGTGGCCATGCCACAGCAATCGTCGCCTCCGAGGAACTCACTGCCCTCAGGGAGGAGGTCGTCGAAGAAGCGCCCGATGTAAAGAAATCGGTCGGGTTGTTCGAATCGGTAGGGGGCTCCAAAGAGGTCCTCTTGGACCCCAGCAGCTCTGAGGGTAAAACAGTACACATAGGTACCGCGCTCTCCTCCAAATAGGAAAGCACGCTCATTGACTTCCTCCGCGACAACAAAGAAATCTTTGCATGGAAACCCTCGGATATGCCAGGCATCCCGAGGGAGGTCGCCGAGCATACCTTGAAAATCCACCCAGGCTCCAAGCTGGTGAAACAATGCCTGCGCCACTTTGATGAGGAAAAGCGCAGGGCCATCAACGAAGAGATAGCAAAACTACTTGCCGTCGGATTCATCAGGGAAGTACACCACCCAGAGCGGTTAGCAAATCCGATTCTTGTACGAAAAAGAGCGGGAAATGGAGGATGTGTGTCGACTACACAGGTCTCAACAAGGCGTGCCCAAAAGACCTGTTTCCTTTACCACACATCGACCAAATAGTCAATTCCACCTCGGGGTGTGAAACCCTTTGCTTCCTTGATGCGTACTCCGGCTACCACCAAAATCGCGATAAAAGAGTCCGACCAACTCACGACATCTTTTATCACCCCCTTTGGACCGTTCTCCTACGTCTCAATGTCGTTTGGTCTAAAAAATGCTAGGGCCACTTACCAGCACTGTATGCTCAATTGCTTTGGGGACCTCATCGGGTGGACCGTTGAGGTCTACATCGACGACATCGTAGTTAAGTCCAAACGGGCTGACCACCTTGTCGCCGACCTGAGCAAACCTTTGCGAAACTCTAGGCAAATTGCATTAAACTCAATCCCGAGAAATGTGTTTCGGGGTCCCGAGGGGCATGCTGCTCGGCTTCATCGTCTTCGAGCATAGGCATCAAAGCCAACCTAGAGAAAATCTCAGCCATCACAAGGATGGGTCTGATCCAGAACATAAAGGGGGTTCAACGGGTCATAGGGTGCCTCGCCGCCCTCAGCTGATTCATCTCACGCCTCGGCAAATGAGGACTCCCCCTTTATCGACTCCTGAAGAAAGCCGACCGCTTCGAGTGGATGGCCGAGGCCCAGGAGGCACTTGACATGGTCAAGCTACTTCTAACAAAACCCCTGGTCCTAGTTTCTCCAAGCGACGGAGAATCCCTCTTGCTATACATAGCGGCCACCACGCAAGTGGTTAGCGCCGCCCTAGTAGTAGAACAGGAACAAGAGGGGCACGCCCTCAAGGTATAGCGATTGGTTGTACTTCATCAGCGAGGTACTATCCGACTCCAAAACCCGCTACTCCCAAATCCAGAAGCTCCTATACACCGTCCTCACCACCAAAAGGAAGCTACGCCATTACTTCAAGTCACACCTTATGATAGTAGTGATGTTGTTCCCCCTTGGTGAGGTCGTCCATAGCCCGGACGCCACTGGAGGAACCACAAAGTGGCCACTGGAGGAACCACAAAGCTGGGCATCCAACGCCTCGACATTCAAGGTGACTCTTAGCTGGTTGTTAACCAAGTCATGAAGGAGTCCAGCTGTCATGACGCCAAGATGGCTGCATACTGCCAAGAAGTCCGACGGCTGGAGGACAAGTTTGACGGCCTAGAACTTAATCACGTCCCGAGGCGCCTCAATGAGGCGGCCGACGCACTCACGAAAGCGGCGTCCGGTCGAGAGTCAGTGCCAATGGGTGTCCTCGCCAGCGACCAACACAAGCCCTTGGTGTGCTATGAAGAGTTGGATCGAGCCAAGGATGGCCTGTCTGATCCAGCCCTGAGGGCTGACCCGTCGACTGTTCCGTTCGACCCGAGGTCATGGAGCTTGAAGACGCTCCGGCTGTAGAGCCTGACCCTCTGGATGACTGGAGAATGCCGTACCTCGACTACCTCCTCCGTGACACACTGCCAACGGATAGGATAGAAGCTTGATGGCTCACATGTCATGCCAAGTCCTTCGTCCTTGTAGAGTGCAAACTCTATAGACGGAGCCACACCGGTGAACAGGGAAGACTTTTGCTGAGCGACATCCACGGTGGGGTCTGCAGTCATCATGCCGCGCCAAGAACCTTGGTTGGAAACGCATTCTGATAGGGCTTCTACTGGCCCACTACAGTAACCGACACCGAGCAAATCATACGCACCTGCGAAGGGTGTCAGTACTACGCTCGGTAGACTCACCTCCCGGCCCAAGCACTCCAGATGACCCCCATCACGTGGCCCTTCGTGGTCTAGGGGCTCGATCTGGTTGGGCCACTCAAAAAGGCACCCGAAGGCTTCACCCACCTGCTTGTCACCATAGACAAGTTTACGAAATGGATCGAAGCTCGACCAATCTCCACGATCAAATCCGAGCAAGCTATACTGTTCTTCCTCGACATCATCCATCGCTTTGGAGTACCAAACTCCATCATCATAGACAACGACACATAGTTCACCGGCAGAAAATTCATTTGATTCGGCGATGAACAACACATCCGGATCAATTGGGCGGTCGTCGCGCACCCCCGGACGAACGGGCAGGTTGAGCGCGCAAACGGCATGCTCCTGTAGGACCTTAAGCCTAGGATCTTCAACCGGTTGAACAAGTTTGGCGCACGCTGACTCATCGAGCTCTCAACGATGCTCTAGAGCCTAAGGACAACTCCCAGCCGAGCCACTGGCTACGCACCTTTCTTCATGGTCTATGGTTCTGAGGCCATTCTCTCGATGAACCTTGACTACGGAGCACCAAGAATCAGAGCATACGATGAACAGGGGGCCGAAGCATCCCACCAAGATGCCACGGACTAGCTAGACAAAGCCCGCGACATAACCCTCCTCCATTCGGCCAAGTACCAGCAGGCGTTGCGACGATACCATAGCCAAGGGGTGTGGGACCGAGCCTTCAACATCGGGGACCTTGTCCTCCGCCTTGTGCAGAGCAACAAGGACCGCCACAAGATCTCCCCACCCTGGGAGGGGCCGTACGTCATCACAGAAGTATTCCGCCCAGGTGCCTACAAGTTCAAAACCATCAACAGCGAGGTCTTCACCAACGCCTAGAACATCGAGCAGCTACGTCAGTTTTACCCATAAATAAATGCATACTTCTTATCAGTTCTTGTCTTTACAAATCTCCAATCTTTAGTGACATCTGACCCCTGCAAACTACGAGGGGTCGGACCTCGTTCGGGGGCTAATACAAATGGTACAAGTACGTTTATCTTGTAGACACTTCCTGTGTTACCTTTTCAAATGTTCTCTAAGTTCTCCACTTTTCCTGTAATAGGTCCTAAGGGCTAGGATTTTGAGCAAATTCTGAGTATAACTGGTAGGACTGCGGGAATCCCACGATCCAGCGGCTACGACTTCTTTGCTCACCAGCGTAATTAGAATTAGTTCACCTGCACTCCTAGTTTTTTGCAACTTGAGCCATGGGAAGGGTTGGAGGGCACCAAAACCTCTTCTACAAAAAGAGGAAACTGAAAAACTGTTTGCCGTAACAAAAGATGAAAATTTGTTCATTTTTGCACAAATTCACCACTTACAAAGTGATTTCATCGCAAGAAGGACTAATGTACTCTTAAAATTCAAAGGACTATTCACTTGGGGGGCCCCACAAACTTATTCAATTACAGTCTCTACCTAGCTCTGCTATGAGTACTACTATGGCTGCCGCGCCACGCTCTCCATCGGCAACGTCCGGCCATGTACATGGGCCAATTCATCTACTGCGGCCGCCGCACCATGCTCTCCATCGGCGACGTCCTACCGCTTCATGGGATCCTCAAAGGCGCCGTCATCTACAACGTCGAGCACCATGCCAGCGACTACGGTGTCCCTCCACTGGGGCATCCAGGGACTATGCCATCATCATCAGCCGCAACCCCGACAGCGGTGCCTCCGCCGGGGCGTCCAGGGACAACGCTATCGTCATCAGCCACAACCCCGACATCGGGGCCTCCACTGGGGCATCTAGGGACTACGCCATCATCATCAGTCGCAACCCTGACAACGGCGTCGGGGCAGGAAACGCCTCCCACCGAAGGAAGGTCACAAAGAACGATGGCAAAGTCGATGACGTTCGGCACCCTCGAGCGCTCCCCCTCCTTCGGTAGCAGCGACCCCTCCTCAGCATAGGCAACCTGCACCATCTCATCTATGTTGGATGACCTCTATATCGACATCACGCTCCAGATTCATGAGCGGATCTGTGAGTTTTTCTCTCCCTAGCATTACCCTCTCTTACGTAGGAACCAATGCATTCGGTGGAAAGGAAGAAGAGGTGGTGGCTCAGAGGCTGGCGAGGAGGTGGGATGAGAATTCCTCTTCCCCCCCCACCCTCTATTTAAGGAAGGGGCTTAGCAGCTAAGGAAAGGTGAAAGGTTGGGATGAAAACCTCTCTGCCTTCCCCTATTCAATGCAAATGCGAAATCAATGCTGACAGAAATCTGAGGGGACGCAACAAAGCCGAAGGGGCGCGCTCTGGTCGATGAGACATCGCCTGGTTAGACGGAACATCGTCTGGGCGTGGCCCACCACTAATGTGCCCCGAACGCAAGAACCGGGGCACGCTTGCATGTAGGTGACCCTTCGCTTCCCTAGGCAGGGCCGTGCAATGACCCAACGACGGAACCCCAGTCCAGGGGGAGCCCAACGGACCTCCTGGGTCGATCGGGTGGCCTAGGTTAGGCCAACCTCGTCATAAACATCGGACCCAAAACTAGCATGGACACAACTGGTAGGAGCTTCCCATCGCTCATATCACAAAGGTAACGTTACCAAAACCCACTTTCGTTTCAATTTAGTGATGCATTAAAACCATACATCCGAGCATTGCATATGCAAATCTCTACATCTCAACGCTTTGTGTCACATCATGAAGTGGCAGCCGCCTCATTCAATATGAGCGGCGATCGACCAAGGTTCGAAGGCCAATCCACGAAGGGCTCGAGGCCACTTTGCGTCAAACAGAGCTAGGGGAGAAAAACAGAGATGAGCCCCAGCGGCCTTGCCTGACCCCACTTAGAAGTGGATAGGGACGCCTCGACCTTTCTCGTTCGATTCTAACCCCGAGCCAAACCCACAGAATCTCCGTTGAGAGAGGCCAACGGGCCACCTAAGCCTACCGAATGGCTCGGGCATCTGTCGGGAGGTAGGTTAAGAAGTAGTGAAATGCCACATGAGGGCTCTACCGACCCCGTCAGCGAATGATGGACCCGGATTTCACACGAACATACCCGGTAGTGAGCTCATTGAGCGCAACACTCGAGCCATCGAGGCAAGTGTCGTCAACTCAGCCCCTCCAATTGCGGAAACCGAGGATGGGGTAACGCGCGAAAACACGAATGACCCCTATCAGACCCTAAAGGGCTCGGGGGCTCGAGCCGGATCAAGAGACCAAGGTTCGAAGGCTGACCCACAAAGGATCCGGGGCCGCCCCACGTCGAACAATAGCTAGGGGAGAAAACACAGATGAGCCTCAGTGGCCTTTGCCCAACCCGTGTTAAGGCGGATAGGGTCATCTCAACCTTCTAGTTCAATCCAGCCCCTCGTCGAGCCCATGGAAACCCCATTGAGGGGGAATCTATTGAAAGGCAGGGCAAGGAGCAACGGAATGCCACCCGAGGGCTTTACCGACTCTGTCGCAAAGCAATGGGATCAGATTCTGTCCGAACAACCCCGTTAGCAAGCTCATAAAGCGATCAATGAGACCGAACGTACGGTCATGCAGCGATCGCCAAGTAAAGGGAACGTGCGAATACAAAACGTAAGTTCGCTTCCCTCGCTCTGGTCTCTAGTAACATCCGACCCCAGCAACCATAAGGGGGCGGATCTCACTCGGGGGCTGATAAAGGTATGGGTACCTCCTTTCCTTTTTCAAAAAAAGTCTTTACAGCAGACCTCTTCCTCGCACCAAGACTGATGGCAAAGTTCGGAGGAATAGATTGGTAAGACTGCAAAAGGCCTACGCCCAGACGGCTACGGTAATTTTGCTCACCAGCACAAACAAAATTTCCACTAAGCACCTCGGGCCCTATGGTCTTAACAAACGGAATGGTCAATCGTGTAAATCTCTTTTTCATCACAAAAAGGGAAGAAGGTAAGACCAAACAAACAAAACCAAATTACAAAACAAAAGCCACGAATCCATTTTCGGACACAAAAGTACTGACACTTGTTGATATATTATAGATAAGTGTTTATCAAACTTATTCAACTAACTACTTCCACGAAGGGAGAACCTCTTCTTTCAGCCTATTCGCCAGGTTCCGTGCAAGGGGAGCCACCGCCTTTTCCATCTTGTCCAACTCAGCATCTTCATACACAGGCATGAAGCCTTGGCTCATTACCTCCAAGTTGATCTCCCGGTCATAATGGGAACATGTGACGTCGAAGGCCTGGGTAATCCCGGCGTGAAAGGCATCCTCCTCAAGTTGGCCTACCCGCGCCGTGATGCCCGTGGCACAAGCCGCAAGTGAGCTGGTTCCCTCTGGCTGCGCCACCCCTAGGTCGTCGATGACCACCCTGACAACGGCTTGCAGAAGGTCATGCTCATCGCTCTTGGTCTGAAGGATCCCTCGCACTTCAGCAAGCTCCTTGTCCAGCCTAGCGGCGACGTCCTCGGTGTCCAACCTTTGGTTCAACGTAGCTCCAAGATCCACTCGGAGGGACTCGACCACCCGATGCTCCTCGTCATGCTCCCGGATGGCCCGATCATGATCCTCACGAGCTGTGTTGCGCTCCAAACGAAGTATTTCCTTGGTCTGGCGTAGCTCATCATGCTCCTTGCGCAACCGGATGATCACCTCGGCGTCCTGGTCCACCCTCTGCTGCAACACCGTGGACCTCTCCTCAGCCTTCAGCTTGAGGTCCCGCTCTATCTCTAGCTCCGCCAGGAGCTCGACGACCTGCTCACTGGCTATAGCGTCCTTCTAGAGCAGCTCATCCTGCTCCTTTCGGATCCTGGTAGCCTCCTCCTTATCTAGCTTTACCCTCGCCGACAAGTCCTCGAACATCCCATGGATCTCCTCCGCATCCTGACGCGCCTCAGCCTCCCGCTGCACGGCGGCAGCCAGCTGCGCTCCCACATCTCCTCACAGTCGAGCCTCCTCAGTAAGGGGGTCCCATTCCACCTTTTGCTCATGAAGGAACTGGGACTTGTTCTGGCTACGAGCAAAAATACTCTAAAAGAAGACCGGTATAGAAAAACACAAAAACACAGAAATGCGAAGAAAACAAGGGAGAAGATCAAGCAGATACTCGACTAGAAGGAACGAGGATTTCGCGTAAGGCACCACTGGCCTCCCTCAGGGCACCCATCACAGATGAGAACCCGACGTCAAGATTTTCCCGCTCCAAGCTCTCGGCAGCATCATCAAGCGAAAAAAGAACCAACGTTGGGTCCTGAGCTGCCATCCACTGTAGTGGCGGCTCAGCCCGCGCGGGGGAGCGGCTGTCTCCCGACAACAGGGCCAAAGGTGGCTCCTTTCTGGTCCTCCCCACCACCGTCACAATGCTCGAAGACCCTCTGGCCGTGTCCTCCTCCATCAGGCCCACCTCGGGCGCCGCGGCCTAGGCCACCGGGGGCGTGGATTGCGCCGCTCCCTCGGGCATCGCCATGGTGACATCCGACCCCACCGAGCTTGCTGCAGTCGTGGGCACCACCGCCTGGGTCTCCGGTGGCATGGACTGCGCTGCTCCCACGGACGCCATCGTGACTGCATCTGGATGCGCCTGGCTCATCGGGGTAGGGGACCGTCCGGCCGCATACCTCTCCATCCAGCCTGCATCAAACGCTATCGTTTGAGCCACCAGAGGCACGGACTGCGCTGGCCCCTCGGATGCCACCATGGCTACGACCGGCGGCTCCTGGCGAGGCGCGGTCACGACCACATCCGCCGGTGATACTGGACTCCTGGCTGGCGGGGTCGTGCCCACCATGGAAGACGCCGCCGACTCAGCAATCACTGAGGGCGCGAGCGCCGTCGGATCAGCCAACAAGGCCACAGCGTCAGCGCCGCTCCTGCCCAAAACAGGGGCAACATCAGGCAGCACAGTCTATCCTACCTAGAGGGCAAGGCTCTTCTTGGGCGCCAGCCCTAGAGAGCAACCCGTCCGCAAGAATCTACACGAAGGTGAAGGGCGTAAGGTCAAAGCAAAAAAATAAAAAGGAAGAAAAATAGGGGAATCAGTGGCTTACTCTGGTGCCTCCCTCCATCAGCACCTCAGGAGCAGCGGTAGGTTCGCCTCCTCTCACCCACCGATCCTCCGCCGGCACCCCGTGCGAAGTGATGGACTCTCCATCTCCACCCAGCCCCGAGGACAGGCTGGAGGTTCAGCCCACCTCGGCTGACCTCACGGACTCACTTCCCTCCGTGTGGAACAGGAAGGGCCCCAGCATGGACGGGTGGGCACTTGTCAATGTATCCTTGTCCTCTAGGATGTCCCAATCCACATCGGTAGCTACCTCATCATCATCATTGTCGTCATCATCATCATCTTCACTACCAGTCTCCTCTCCTTGATCTTGAGCTTGCTGCCTCCGTATCGCCTTTTTCTTCATGAGCTCCCTCGTCCTTTTATCCCAACCGGCCATGGCATTGTTCGCTACCGTCTGGGTGGGGTCCTTTGGTAGTGGAGCCAGGCTATCTTTGAAGAACAGTCCCCCCGGCTGGTCCCACTATCCCGAGGTTAGCATCAGGAGGCTAGAAATTCAAATGAAAAGAAAAGCAAGGGGAAAGGAAACTTATGAATTCAACAAACCCTGGTTCCGGCCGCATTGGGGGATGCCACAGCACCGGATACACAAAGTCAAGGACAGCGCTAATGGAGTCCTTCATGGGCTCCATCGCCTCCTTGATGCGCTGCGCCACTTCAAAGGGAGGGAGCGCTTTGTTAAAAAGCATCTTCCCTTCGAACAATGCTCCAGGCACCATCTGATACAGGGGAAGCGCGCGCACCATCAGCGGCACCCTCCTCGCATGGTAGGCGCCGATAATACCCGATCCCTTCACGCCCCTCTCCTTCAGAGTTCGGAGGGTGGCAAGAAGGTCGTTAAGGTGATTCTTCTCCTTGCTCGTGACACCCCACCCCCACGACCCCGGGGTCTCCACGATGTAGCGCCCGGTGAAAACTGGTAAGGGGGCAGCGGCGTCATTCTTGACATAGAATCATTGCGAATGCCACCCCTTGTTGGAGGTGGACAGATGCATTGCGGGTATGCTCCTGCCCGGTTGCTGCGGAGGTGGATGCTAGCGTACCGCACCGGTGCGTGCAACTCTTACTTCCCAGCCCGCCTCTTCAGAAGATTGACGACGAAGAGATACCGCCACAGGTCAAAGTGGGGACTGATCCCTAAGAACCCCTCACACAGGGTGATGAACGCTACAATGTGCTGGATCCCGTTGGGGGTAAGGTGTTGAAGCTCCACCTGGTAGTAGTCCAGCCATCCCCGAACGAACTGATGGGCGAGCATGGCGAATCCCCGCTCATGGAAGTGGGCGAAAGACACGACATACCCTTCGAGCGGCTGCGGTTCCTCCTCTTCACCGGGCAGCCATCACTCCTCGATGGCGGTCAACAGGCGAAGGAGGCCTCGGTCGACGAGGCCCTCTAAGTGCTAAGGGAAGATGTTGGATTTGTACCCTGGGTCCATTGCGACGGTGGGAGCAGCACGGGGAAGAAGGCAGCAGCGAGTTTAACGGCGGGAGCAGTGCGTGTGTCGGAGGCTCTGGCGATTGACAGCGGAGGTTGGCGATGCGAACGTGGAAAGGTGAAGTACGGAACCCTAATGGCGGACCCTGTGGTTTTATAGGGGCGACGGATGCGAGAAGCGCAACCATCTGCCTCGATCTCCAGCCCTGCCACGCGCACCGCCGCATCACCTCGTGGGATACACGCCCATGATCCCTATGCTTTCCCACTAAAACCACGCTAGACGGTTCGCCTTCTCAAGCAGACCGGACTCCTTTCCCATAGATGGGACATGGGTTAGAATGCTTCTTCTCTAGCCCACCTGGGCCTAGAACGTCCAGGGATCGGCACAATGGTCTTGACGACCAACCCAATAGAAGATGGGCCCGTAAGCAACCGGGTCCCAGGTACATGAGCGTCAAAGGGCCTCGATCCGAAGTCGAGCCCTAGCTAGGTTGACCCTGGACAAAATCCCCATGAATGGGACACCAGGGTTCCCTTAAAGCTTTCCAGTTGATGAAACCAAACCTCATAGCCTTACCCGCGAAGGGTCTAAAGCACCCCCAGGCGATTCTGCCCAAATCACCTGGGGGCTCGGGGGCTACACCCATCAGGTGCGCTCGCGTGCACCCTCTGGCAAATCAAAATACCCCCCAAGCTATTCTGCTCGAATCACCCAGGGCCTCAGGGGATACTGTCGGGGACCTAATACCAGGGTACCCAATGAGGTGAAACTGATAACCATTGAACATTGACACTCCCAATCAGACGAGAACGTCACTGCATCTCTTGTCCGAAATGACGGAAGGCTGGTTCTGCCTCGCCCGACCCCCGAGGGCTAGGCTCTGCCTCATGCAACCCCCGAGGGCTAGGCTCCGCCTCGCCCGACCCCCAGTGGTCAGGCTCCGCCTCGCCGAACCCAGGAGGGCTAGGCTCCGCCTCGCCCAACCCCCGGTGGTCAGACTCCGCCTCACCCGACCCCTGAGGGCTAGACTCCGCCTCGCCCAACCCCCGAGGGCTAGGCTTCACCTCACCCAATGACCAAGGGCAGACTTCGCCCTGCCCTACAAGAACACCCTGCTCCATCATAAGGATGAGCACATGATACGACATGACACTCGAGTCAAACACAGCACCAAGGACCATGCCCTACGCCGCGGCAGGAAAAGTACCACTAGGGTACAATGGGATGGGCGCTTTAGACCATTCCGGCATTGCAGAGTCCGAACAATATTGTAGGTGCCACCTTCAGCCCTTAGACACGGAACCCGACATAGACATACGACAACCACTACGGTCCAGAAAGAGACTTGTGCCCTCTCCAATGACGGATGTACTGTCACCACGCCATTGTCCCAAAGGAGCAGCGCCCGCTCCATGACCCCTTGGGTCCACTAGATCGGAGCACTCTCTTCGGCCTCTGGACGCCCTCTCCAATTGGAAGGCCTTGCCCAAAGCGCTACTTTTGACTCCAACCCCGCGTCCCTTCGACCAGGGCTCGTAGGAACCAGAAGGCGTGCGGAGAAAGGCAGGGCAAGGCTCATAAGTCAAAACCAATGTACCAGAGACCATATCCTATGTGGAGCAGTACTCTGCAGCCAACCTGACATCCTACAGTGGCATCGACATTGTTGTAAGCGCCTACCATTATCAGGTATCCGCTGGTATGGGCAACAAGGCTTGGTTGATGTGGACAACAAGGCTTGATAGCATATGCACCCTTTCCCTCTCACTTGTAAAGCCGTTCCCTTCATCTATAAAAGGGGATGTGCTTCCTCCAACAAAGGGGACCGACTCTTGACGGATAAGTTGAACACACACGACACGACAGACACAACTGAGCAGCGACCAAGCTCTCGTCAACCTTTTCGATCATTCCATCAGAGACTTGGGACTCGTCGCTCTCTCGACTATTTTGTACCCCCTACTATGAACCATTTTTTATACTAATAACACGAGCTGCAACAGCAAACTAGACGTAGGGTCTTTTTGCTCGAACCAGTATAAGCCTTGTGTCCTTTAGTGCACCATCCGGACCTAACGCGCAATAATCACAAATTTACTAGCCGGTGTTTGTTCGAAACACCGACACCGCCCTTGGTCGTAGCCATGCACTGTAGAGCTCTAATTTGGAGTCTTCTCCCCCATCGGCCATCTTAAGGCCAAACGGCGGCGCTCACCCAATTCACCTCACACCATCCACCTCCATTCAATTCACTAGCACTGTGTCTTTGTCCTGTTCCCCTCCATCCCATGCACACCCCATTTCCACCACCACTGCCTTCCCGGCGCCGCTGGCTCGGTCGCGCCACCGCCGCCGTCGCGAAACTTATCATGCGCGCGTGGCCGGACGCACCCGGTCCGTCCCTGGTCAAGCCACCATGTCTGGAAGGTTCTGGGTGAGTTGCTGACACCCATTCTTTGGTTCGTTTCCATCATTGGAGCTTTGGCTCACGGGAACGTGGCCGTCGCTGATGTAGGAGGTCTGCTGCCGTGGAGGGAGCTCTGGACCGCGTCTCCGTTAATCGCTTCGCTGCCCACCTCTTTGAGTTTGCGTATAGGTGAGCATCGCCTCGCTATTGGGGGTGGGGAGGGGCTGGTCTGGCCGGCGTAACCGCCCTATGCCAGTGCCGCCGCGCCGGTCCGCGTGCGGGTGCCCAGGGGACCCGGCCGTGGTAAAGAAGGAAAGGGGGAGGGGCGTATTTGTAAAATACCCGACTGAAGGAATAGTGCTATGGACCTCGGTTGAATTCGGTATTAGCGTGAGGATATTTTAGCAAATGTACCAGCACACGGGCCGTCGCCGCGCGGTTGGGTCGCGCCCGCGTGGGCCGCGCTGGTGGGTCGCGTGCACGCACGCGATGCGCGGTAGTGGGCCGCGCTGCTGGGTCGTGTGCGCGCGCGCTGCGCGGTAGTTTTCATTTTTCCAGGTAATTAATAAATGTTTATTCAATTTAGTTTTGAGCTGATCTTTATAAAATTATAGTAAATTCTGTAGGTGTCCAAAAATAGTAAAACAAAATTTGTTAGGTTCACAAAAATACTATCTATCTGTTAGTGTAGTTAGTTTACAGTTATATGTGATAATGATAGATTCATTAATTCATTTAGGAAAGCTTAGTATTATTTAGCTTAATATTTGTAGGAATTTTTGTGGCAAATTGGTGATAGATTTAGCCATGAAATTTTTATAGTCGGTTCATTAAATTATTATGTGCTCACTGTAAATTTTATAGCCCAAGAGTAGGTTGATAAATAAAGGAGCTAGTACTCCTTGTTTTATCATATATAGAGTAAATCGATATTAAGAATATGGATTCTTTTGGTTGCTAAGTTAATACATGAAATGTTTATACCTATTTAGTGGGAATGATTGCTAACGTAGCGTCTTAGTTAGTAGAGCTAGTTTAGTAGCTTGAAAGATGTATTTTATTTTAAGGGTTGCTGTTGCCGTATTATTAAGTGTTGCATCATCATTTCATGCATGTAGATAACGAGTTGGTAGAGTTCGTGCCTACGGACGAACAGGAATATGAGGAGATCATCAAGGAGTAAAAGGAGGAGATTCTCATACAGGAGGCGGCCCCGGAGCCATTTGTTGCTGACTTTGTTGACACCCCACCTGCCTAAGGCAAGCCTCGATGCATAACCCCTATTTTAAATGATCATTGAATATATATATACATATATATATGTGCATTTACATTATATAAATGATTATTGAATATATATATGATGTGCATTTACGTTATAGGCATTTTATGGAAACCACATGCATATATATATACCTATGAGTCCTACTAGTATAGGTCGAGTAGCTGCTATGCTCAGGATTTTGGTAGCGTGAGTAACCTGCCGTTACTCACAATAGGTGATTACTAAGATCACTCATGATAAAAATGGTGGAAATAAAAATGGAGACCACGCAGGGATTGGTTTGGTATTGGTGGGTGTACGAGGTTGTGTCCTGTGGCCAACGGGGCATAGCTTGGTTGCACTTTTTCCTTGTCTGTGTTGATTAAGGATCTGTCATTGCATTGGGTTCTAGGCAAGTCACAGACTTATTATCCCGAGCACATATTTGGGTATGGGCGTAGGGAAGACTTGTCACTCTCTTGTCATAGGTTTCGGCTCTTTCCGGACCGGCTGATTGGAGGCTGGGATGGTGGAGGTCTAAGCACCGCACTGAGTCTGGGACTCGGGAGTGGGGGCTTGGAGTTCAAGTTTGGACGGGGACCTGGACCCCGTGATAAGAGAGTGGTGGGTTGGTCCTGCTTGTGCCTGGGGTACAAGCAGAGCGTGTGTTTCGAGGTACCCAGCTGGGCACATTGATTTGTGAATCGCCGAGCAATCCGGTACGGCTTGTCTACAGTCTAGCACCGTAGTAAGAACTAAAAGATGAAAGGTGATGGAATGGAACTGCTTGCTCAACTCTTGCTTGAAAGTAGAACAGGTGCTTATATAGAATGGCTAGATAATGAATTAATTATGACTGCTAATAATAACATAAATAAGGATTTACTATTAGTATTGCTTTCTGCAAAAAGGAAACCCATCAAACCATAAAGCTTATCATATCCCTTAGAGTCAAAAAATTATTCCCACTAGTCGGATAAGTCTTGCGAGTATATTGTGTACTCAGGGTTTATTTACAACTTGAGGAGTAACCGTTGTGTGAAGGATTCTTCTGGTGGGCACAGACGGATCCTTGTTTATTGTCGATAGATGTTTAATTTCATTCCACTATTTAATATTCCGCACTCCGAATTTGGTCATGTAATAATGCATTTTTAAGAACTCTGGATGTACAAAATGGACTAAGTATTGTAACTCGTTCTTATTATTGGATCCTTGCAGAAAAATGTGGATTATTTGGGCTCTTCCTTGGGGTGTGCTCGACAGAACCCGCCCGAGGTAGCCTGCTTTCAGGGTGCTTAGTATCTGATGGAAGATGAGCGCTTTCGATGGTGTGTTATTTTGGGCGGTTCTGCCACAGTTGGTATCAGAGCCAATAATGAGTCTACAAGTTTATCACTCTTTTCCAAAACTAAAATTTGACCAACAAAAGTTTTGAGAAAAGTAGGATGCGATAAAATTAGCTAAATAAGTATAAGCCCTAGCAATATGGTCTAACTAGGATAGCGGTACTAGTTTTATCTAATCAGTTTTCTACAGGTACACTGACTTACAATGCATAAGAATCGCTAGCAAAGAGGAAAGTGAGTGTGCGATGTGCCAAAAATTTGCAAATGCCGCTATATTCAGGCTTGAGTGAACATACAGGCCGATGCATGCATCATCATAAAAGAGAATTTTACTTAAACTAAACTCCCACTATATGTATAATTGGATTAGTAAATTGATAGGAGGAACTAAATAAATGCTTTAATAAATGTCTTATCATTTCTCTAATCCCTTGTTCCTAATCTGGAGGGTTGTCCTAAATGGATGGTTTCTATCTATTTTCAGATGAACTTGAGATCCGGTCGCAGGAGCACCAGTGCCGGAGCGGGCCATGGTCTTGGCGAAGGCCAAGGTGAAAGTGGCCGGGGCATTGGGAACGGCAATGGGGAGAGCAATGAGGCTCCACTTTTGGATCCTCCTCCTCCACCACCGCCACCTCCAATGACTCATGCAGAGATGATGGCGGAGATGTAAGCTGCTCGTCGTGAGTTATCTCATGCCATAGAGCTATTGGCACAAGCTATCGGTAGCTTTGCCCATGGAGGCCACGGGGGCAATGGTGGGAACGGGGGTGGTGCCCGTGGTCCTAAGGGACCCTGCTCTTATTAGAATTTCTTAAAGACACACCCACCCACATTCACGCCGACAGCTGAGCCTCTATATGCTGAGCATTGGCTTCATATCCTAGAGCAAAAGTTTCTTATTCTCACTATAACTGAGAAGTAGAAGGTGCACTTTGTAGTGCAATAGCTATTGGGATCTGCTAGTGCATGGTGGGACACCGTTAATGCCATACAGCCGGCGGATCAATAGGTGACCTGGCAGGAGTTTAGTGCGGCCTTCAGAGAGTATTATATTCCTGCTGGTGTTCTAAACAGAAAGTTGACAGAGTTTCTGGACCTTCGGCAAGGAAGCATGTCCGTGATGGACTATGTCAACAAGTTTAACCACTTGTCGCAGTATGCTGGGACTCATGTTGATACAGATGAGAAGAAGAGAAACCATTTTTATCGCGGCCTCTCTTGCAGCCTATAGAAGGAGTTATATACTAGGAACTATCAGACCTTTGGGGCGATGATGAATGCTGCTATTGCCATGGACGGCTTGCAGCGTGACTCTCAGGTAGAATGAAAGCACAAGCGGGTGGCTACTGGGTCTTCTAGTCACCCCCATGCTTAGAAAGTACAGGTTGTTTGGCGGGTGCCCTATCAGTCCTCGGGTGGGCATTCGTTTCGATAGCCTAAGCAGACCTTTCAGGCACCTTCCACTCAGTATCGTGCACCTACTCAGCAGGTGCAACATCAGCAGCCCCAGGGACAGCAGGTCCCACCTCGTCAAGGACAGGGAACAAGCCTGGTGCTTGTTTCAAGTATGGCAAGGAAGGCCACTATGCCCAAGAGTGTCCGCAAAACTAGCCGGCCCAGTCTGCTCAGCCTTCAGCTAACTCCATGCTAATCAAGCGGACAATTATCAAGAAGAAAGTGCCAGTGAGCCAATCTAGACAGGCCAATTTCACGGAGGCTGAGGAAATATTGCAAAATGAACGGATGATGGCTGGTATGTTTACCATTGATTCCCATCCAACTTATATGTTGTTCGATTCTGGTGCATCACATTCATTCATGAGCATGGGATTTGCACACCAGCACAATATACCTCTTATGGCTATACCTTTTGCCTATAGAATCAGTACTCCGGGTGGGCAATTGTGCATTAATACTCGGACTGACATGGTGGGCTTAGTATTAGCCACTCACACTTACCGTCTCCAGTTCATAGTACTGCCTAGGCAAGGCATTGATGCAATTCTAGGAATAAACTGGTTGCGGGTATATGGGGTAGTCTTGGATTTGAAGCAGAGAGTTGTGGAGTTACGACTTCCTTCTTCTAAGGATAGAATATCTCTTCTTATGCCCTTAGATCTAACCTTACCTGTTGCTGCTCATGATGAAGCCTCCCCTGATCTTGCCTCTATTCCCGTGGTATGTGAGTTCCGGGATGTATTTCCTAAAGATCTACCTAGGTTGCCACCAAATCGAGATGTGGAGTTCTCCATTGAGTTAGAACCTGGTACTGCTCCTATCTCTCGGCGCCCGTACCGCATGGCCCTGAAGGAATTGGCTGAAATGAAGAAGCAGTTAGAAGAGTTGTTGGAAAAGGGATTCATCCCTCCTAGCTCTTTACCATGGGGTTGTCCAGCCATTTTTGTGCAGAAGAAGGATGACACTCTTCGGATGTGTGTGGATTACCGCCCTCTCAATGCAGTAACCATGAAGAACAAGTATCCTTTACCCCGTATTGATACTTTGTTCGATCAACTAGCTAGTCCCAAAGTGTTCTCCAAGATTGACCTCCGTTCAGGCTATCATCAAATCAAGATTAGACCACAAGATATACCAAAGACAACTTTTTCTACTAGGTATGGGTTGTATGAATACCTAATCATGTCTTTTGGTCTTACCAATGCTCCTGCATTCTTCATATATATGATGAATTCAGTCTTTATGCTGGAGTTGGACAAGTTTGTAGTGGTATTCATTGATGATACCTTGATATATTCCAAGGACAAGCAAGAGCATGCCCAACACCTTCGGATAGTACTGACTCGATTAAGAGAACACCAACTGTATGCCAAATTCAGCAAGTGTGAATTTTGGTTAGATCGAGTGTAGTTTTTGGGGCATGTGTTGACACCGGACAATATCTCTGTAGACCCCAGTAAGGTGCAAGATGTGCTAAATTGGAAGTCTCCCAAGTCAGTGCACCAGATTCGTTAGTTCCTTGGTCTTGTTGGGTATTATCGGTGATTCATTTCTAACTTCTCCAAGATAGCTCAGCCGATGACCAAGCCACTCCAAAAAGATGCCAAGTTTGTTTGGAGACCGACCTGTGAAGAAGCATTCCAAGCTTTGAAGAACTTTCTTACCACTACTCCTGTCTTGGCCCAACCAGACATTGACAGACCTTTTAATACATATTGTGATGTCTCGAAGATAGGGTTGGGATGTGTGCTTATGTAGGATGGGCACGTGATAGCTTATGCTTCGCGCTAACTGAAAAAGCATGAAGTCAATTACCCCACCCATGATTTAGAGCTGACTGCTGTGGTGCATGCTTTAAAAATTTGGAGGCATTATCTGTTGGGAAGCAAAGTACACATCTTTATAGATCACAAGAGCCTCAAATATATCTTCA
Organism: Miscanthus floridulus; assembly: GCF_019320115.1. Taxonomy (NCBI): domain Eukaryota; kingdom Viridiplantae; phylum Streptophyta; class Magnoliopsida; order Poales; family Poaceae; genus Miscanthus; species Miscanthus floridulus. The sequence goes on along the minus strand of NC_089588.1, from coordinate 29,285,181 downwards.
CTCAGTCTTAGTTAAATATGAGGTAAAGGAGATGGTTGGAATTGATCAAGGATTATAACTTGGAGGTACATTACCACCTCGGAAGGCCAATGTGGTAGCTAACGCCTTGAGCTGAAAGTCATATCAGGTTGAAGAACCACCTCTGTCTCTCAACAATGTTGAGGTGCTAGCTCACATTGCCTTAGTCTCAGACTTAATTGAGCAGATTATCATAGAACAAAGGCAAGACACTTTAGAAATTCCTCACATCAAAAGATTAATTGCCGAAGGGCGTGGTCTATAGTTTAGTATTGATGAGAAAGGTGTAGTGAGGTACAAGGATAGATTGGTGGTTCCATCAAATGAGGAGCTGAGAAGGAAGATTTTGAATGAAGCTCACCATTCCAAATTGTCTATTCATCCTGGCAGTAACAAGATGTACCATGATTTGCGCCACTTGTATTGGTGGTCCAATATGAAGCAGGACATCACCAAGTACATCGCAGAGTGCGACACTTGTGGGAGAGTTAACGCGGACCACATGGGTTCTGGCTCTTTCTGGACTGGCTGATTGGAGGCAGGGATGGTGGAGGTCTAAGCACCGCACTGAGTTCGGGACTCAGGAGCGGGAGCTTGGAGTCCAAGTTTGGACGGGGACCTGGACCCCGTGACAGGAGAGTGGTGGGTTGGTCCTACTTGTGCCCGGGGTACAAGCGGGGCATGTGTTTCACGGTACCCAGCTGGGCACATTGATTCGCGAATCGCTGGGCAATCCGGTACGGCTTGTCTACAGTCTAGCACCGTAGTAAGAACTGAAAGATGAAAGGTGATGGAATGGAACTGCTTGCTCAACTCTTGCTTGAAAGTAGAACAGGTGCTTATATAGAATGGCTAGATAATGAATTAATCATGACTGCTAATAATAACATAAATAAGGATTTACTATTAGTATTGCTTTCTGCAAAAAGAAAACCCCAGCAAACCATAAAGCTTATCATATCCCTTGTAGTCGGGAAATTATTCCCACTAGTTGGATAAGTCTTACGAGTACATTGTGTACTCAGGGTTTATTTACCCCTGTTGTAGGTACAACTTGAGGAGTAGCTGTTGTGTGGAGGATTCTTCTAGTGGGCACAGACGGATCCTTGTTTATTGTCGATAGATGTTTAATTTCATTCCGCTGTTTAATATTTCACACTCTGAATTTGATCATGTAATAATGCATTTTAAGAACTCTGGATGTACGAAATGGACTAAGTATTGTAACTCGTTCTCATTATTAGATCCTTGGGGAAAAATATGGATTATTCGGGCTCTCCCTTGGGGTGTGCTCGATGGAACCCGCCCGAGGTAGCCTGCTTTCGGGGTGCTTAGTGTCATATGGAAAACGAGCGCCTTCGAGGGTGTGTTATTTTGGGCGGTTCTACCACACCAGCACTAGCAGCCTCAATGCACGAGCATAGGACGATGCCATTGCAACAATCTAAGACAACTACATTGTCCCTGGGGAAGGGCAAGAAGGACAAGTCGGGGCATTCACCGGTGAAGCTGCTGAAGTTTCGCATGTCGTTCTCTCCGTCATAGAAGAAGCCGGCCACAGTCTGTGGTAGCACCTTACGGTTGTCGGAGATGAGGCTGTTCCAGGAGTGATACACACATTTGCAGCAGAACAAGGAGCGGGCGGGGAGGCGGCGGAGGATCTCGAGAAGACATCTTTTGTGAGGCAAGCCAGTGCGTTCCTCTTGTTGGGGGCCTCCTCCATTTTGTAGAGCCTGCAATTGTTAGTGTGCAGTAGGACGAGAGCTCCCTTACTAATGAGATCACTAAGGTCTTGTTTGGATCAATCTACATGTGTTGTGTGGATTGAAGTGGATCTTGAGCTAAATTTTATAGCAATCCACCTCAACACATGTGGATTGAGATGAACTGACAATATCCAAACAAGGCTTAAAGAGGAAAATAATCTGACAAAGATCCATCATTAAAGTGCGAAAGCATACCTTGCCTTTCGATCTGGTGGCAGTGCAACGCGAGGCGTGCACACAAATAGCGAGAGCGGAACAATGGGCCGGCCAGGCGGGAGGGGGCGGCGACCGGTTGGCCTTATTAGGGCTTTAGTCTAGACGAAGGGTTCGGATTCAATACTTACTAATGAATGGCATAGATTTCGACCATTAACCATCACCGTATGAATGTCCCGGCAGTTGTAACACCACCGTAACGCACTGACGTTTACTTTGGATCACCAACGCGTCCATTCAAACAATGGTTGTTTCACCGCCGGTTCATACAGTAATCCGACGGTGATAACCTGATCACCGCCGGATCTTATTGTAGTGCACACGTCCATCATGGCACCGGCGGTAAAAAACTGTTATCTTTACAGGTTTCCTTGGGCGTCGGACATAGGACGAGCAACCGGCGGTGAAAACCCTTCTACCGCCGGTTCGGCGGACGACACGCAGCGAAGGACGAGATTTTGTTCACCACCAGATCATACGCAGAGCTGGCGGCGAAAACGTTCATCACCGTCGGTTATTCGGCTAGGAGGGACCCCACAGGTCATAAGCCAGCGGTGATACGTATCACCACTGGTTATCTCAAAACCGTTGGTGAAGGTTCTGGCGGTGAATTGACTTTCTATAGTAGTGGGGGAAGATGAAATACCTGCAGGAGGGAGACGCCAACACAAAGTTCTTTCATGCCCGAGCCTCTTGCCGTCAGAGGAAAACCACATCTCTGTTGTCACCGTGGATGACACCCAACTCACCAGCCACGAAGCCAAGACTCAAGCTTTAACAGACTATTACAGGAATATTCTTGGAATACAAGATCAACCGTCCTGGAATTGTGATGTGGCGGCTATTTAACCAAGCACAAGTCACGACCTGTCAGGATTGGTGGATACATTCACCGAGGAAGCAATGCAGGCTTTTTTTTTTTAAGAAACAATAGGCAATATAAACGATGAAGAACAGTAGATCAAGCATAGGAGACACGAGATTTTAATGTGGAAAACCCTCCCAAGGTGGAAGGGAAAAACCACGTGCACCAGCCAACAAATCTTCCCTATATCGGGTGAGGTTACAAACGTCGGAGATTTACAACTTTTCTTCTCCCAAGACGATGGCTTACATGAAGTATATATACGGAGAAAAAACCCCACACCCTCGTCTATTAGCAATACGAAACTAGTAGATAGTGTAGTCCCTCTTAACGCTAATGGACCGCTTCGCATCGGCCCAAGCTTGAATTTGAATCATAGCTCAACATTTTGTATGAACATCAACAGTGCCCCTGGACCAGATGGCCTTGGACCGGCTTGGTACTCGTCTGCTTGGGCAACGGTCAAGAAGATGTCATGCAATTGCTCTGGGCTTTTCAGAATGGCCCTGTGGATCTCTGCCGGATCAACAGGGCTTATATTGTCCTTCTTCCCAAATGTGAAGGCGCTACTTCACCAAAAGATTTCAGACCGGTGTCTCTGCAGAATTGCCAGGTAAAAGTCATCACCAAAATCCTAACTACAAGACTGCAGAAACATATTCAGAAGCTCATTGATATTGATCAGACCGGGTTCATCAGGGGCCGATCCATCTCAGAGAATTTTGTTTATGCAACTGAGCTTGTCCAATACTGTCACCGCAAAAAACTGCCCACTTCTATGATCAAACTGGATTTCGCCAAGGCATTTGACTCTGTTTGCTGGGAAAGCCTGCTGACAATACTGATGGCAAGAGAAATCCCAGATAAGTGGTTGGCATGGATGAGGACACTACTTCACACCTCCCATTCGGCAGTACTTGTCAACGGTTGCCCAGGAAGCTGGACCACTTGCAAGCGTGGCCTGCGGCAGGGAGACGCTCTATCTCCTTATCTGTTCCTTTTGGTTGCAGATGTCCTCCAACAGCTCATCAAGTCAAACTCGGGCATTCGCCACCCGGCCTTTGATGGCCCGTGCCTGGTCCTTCAGTATGCTGACAATACTCTACTACTTGTTCGCGCCGATGTCACTGACATCCGCAGTTTGAAGAAGACTCTGGATGACTTTGCGTTGGCAACGGGTCTGAAGATCAATTTCTCCAAAAGCACTCTTGTTCCAATGCATGTTCCTGCTCCCACCTTAACTCGGATTGTCCGTATCCTCCAGTGCCAGCAATCAACCTTCCCTTAGGTGTATTTGGGACTGCCACTATCAAATGTCAAACTCAACCTTGCTGCTTTCGCACCTCTCATCTGCAAGATGGACCGCCGCTTCGCAAGTTGGCAGGCTGCTCTGCTGAACCACCAGGGAAGCCTTGTACTGATCAATTCGGTGTTGGACGGTCTAGTTAACTACATCATGCAGGCTCTACCACTACCGCCCGGAATTCTTTCGGCAATCGACAGCAGACGACGTGCATTTCTATGGACCGGAACAGATAAAACCAATGGTGCCAAATGCACTAAGTAAAAAACGATTTTTTAGTAACGGTTCATTTTTTTAAGGGCGGCGGGTGATGGAGCCGCCCTACAGTGGCGTGCTCGGGTGCCCAGACACCAGCCGTCCCTACAAATGGAACAGCAGGAGTGGCTGGTGATACGAGCCTCCCTTACAAATGGGGGTCTGATTTGTAGGGGCGGCTCAATCACCAGTCGCCCCTGTAGTTGCTATTTGTAGGGGCGGCTGGTGATTGAGCCGCCCCTACAAATGCCCCCGTATACATAGCTCCGATTTGTAGGGGCGGCTCAATCACCAGCCGCCCCTACAAATGACCCCCCGTATACATAGCTCCGATTTATAGGGACGGCTCAATCACCAGCCGCCCCTACAAATGACCCATATATAAAACAGCTGCAGCACCTTCTTCCTGCTCGGGTCACTCACTCCAACCCATGAAACAAAGGTGGGGAGGCTTTGGGCATCTCCTAAAAATTGCTCTACTAAGGGGGAGGTTTTGGTCTCAAATCCTTTGGTGAAGAGGTTGTAGAAGGTAAAAAAATACTATTCCACACTTTTTTTATAGTTTTAATGGTTGGTTAGTGAGTAATTAGAGTTTTGTTTTTCTCTCTCTTCTATGGTGCTTGAGCTACTTATAAAGCAAATTAGACCCAAGTTTTAAATGTACTAGGGTAAATTAGGGATGGGAACAAGATCATATCCATGTTTCTTGATTTTAGTGAATAATTAGTTAGTTTTATGGATGTTTCATGTGCATGTGAATATAGATCTAGGGTTTGGTTTTTTTATTAATTTTGTTTTTGTAAATTTATGTTTGATGAAATTGGACTAGGGTTTGTATGAAAGATATTGGATAAAGTATAATTGTTGCTAATTGTTGTCTTTGAAATTGTTTATTGTAATTAATAAATATGTATTTTAATTATTTATGGATAAATGGGCTATTAATTAATTTTCCTCTATCATGGTGTGTTTGTATGCTTCATGTAATTATATTAGATTTATATTCATATATATCTAAAGTATATACAATTATTCTTAAGTAATTATTAATTTGATTTATTTTTATATATATCTGAATAAGTAGTCCTTTAATGTTTGTTTTATTGTTGTTGTAGAAGATGGAGTACAGGAACTCTTGGATGTATGGTTCGTTAAGGTTCAAGGTATGTTTTCGTGAAGAGGTGGATAAATTTATTGAAGCCGTAAAGAAGCATGCAACGACATTGAAAGAGAATAAGGATACAATTATTTGCCCCTATAAAGATTGCAAGAACCATATGGCATGGACAGATGTGACTATCATCATATCACATTTGATTATACGAGGATTTGTTGAGGACTACACAGTTGGATTCATCATGGTGAAACGGTTATTGTTAACGACGAGGATGAGGAGGAATACGACGACGAAACCATAGAATTCCTATCCCAATATTCAGCAGAGCTTGATGCACGAATGGATTTTGAGTTTGGCAATGAACAAGGTGGTGATGCTGGTGGTTGGGATGGTAATGACGAAGGTGGTGCTAATAATGATGGTGGAGCACGTGTTGGGGATGAAGATAATTTGGAGGACATGATTCGAGCCCTTGGAGAAGAGATTTTACTAAATAGCCCGAAAGGTCTAGAAAATTTATAAAGGGTGACAAAAGCATCGAAGGAGACTGTGTATGGTGTTGAAAAGGGTTGTCCGACACATTGGACATTGCTACGTTTTGTGCTTGAGCTGCTCATCCTGAAGGCTAAGTACGGCTGGTCAGACTATAGTTTCAATGATCTATTGCATCTCCTGTCATGGGTGCTGCCACAACCAAACTCAGTTCCCGCCAACACATACCAAGCGAAGAAGGTCATAGGTCCATTGACAATGGGGGTTGAAAAAATCCATGCATGCCCCCAACCACTGTATACTTTTTTGTGGTGAAATGTTCAAGTCACTGGATAAATGTCCCCGGTGTGGGGCCAGCCGGTACAAGAACAATGACCTTTACGGTGGGGACGAACCCTCCACGGGGAAAAGAGGAATAAGAAGGGTACAAAAAAGGTGGTACAAGAATCTCAGCCCCTAGAGGACACTCCATTAGGCAATGATGTAAAGTAGAGAAGAATTCCTGCCTTAGTAATGTGGTACCTGCCAGTGACCGACCGCTTGAGACGTATCTTCCTAAACCCTAAAGAAGCCGCACTCATGACATGGTGGGATGATGAGCGCATTGTGGATGATGATAAGATTGCACACCCAGCTGATTGTAGTCAGTGGCAAAGGTTTGATGAGAAGCACAAAGAATTCAGCGATGACCCAAGAAATGTATGGTTTGGCTTGAGCACCGATGGAATGAATCCCTTCAATGAGAGGATGAGCGACCACAGCACATGGCCAGTGATCTTGACCATGTACAACATCTCAACATGGTTGTGTCAGAAGAGAAAGTACCTTCTTCTCACTATTCTTATTTCTAGCCCTAAACAACCAGACATTGATATAGACGTGTTCCTCGAGCCTTTGATGCAAGAAATGGAGAGGCTATGGAGGCATGGGGAGCAGATGTATGATGCGTTTCGAAAGGAGGACTTCATATGTAGAGCAATACTATTTGTTACTACCAATGATTACCCCACGCTGTTTGCTTTGTCTGGACAGATCAAAGGGAAGACGGGATGATTGGTTTGCTTGGATGGTACTACATGGGTGTACCTGGATGCATCCAAGAAGATAGTTTACCTAAGGAACTGACGCTTCTTAAAGACAAGTCACAAGTACCATAGCAAATTATTCTTTAGATTTTAGGACAACGCCCCAAAGATTGAACCCCCTCTAGAGAGATGTCATAACGGAGAACACGTGTACAGAATGGTGAAAAACATACGCGTCATTTATAGAAAGAAGAATCCGGATGGGACGAACAGAGATAGAAGCACACCTCTTGTCGAAGGCGTACCTTTCAAGAAACAATCGATCTTCTTTCAGTATCTGCCTTATTGGCTAGACTTGGAGGTCCCCCATGCCATTGATGCTATGCACGTACAGAAGAATGTCTTTGAGAGTCTCATTGCTACCTTGATGGACACAGACAAGTCAAAGGATGGTCTAAAAGCACGGAAAGACATGGTGTAGCTAAATGTGATGCCATAGCTTCACCCGGTACCTGAGGCTAATGGAAAATACACTCTGCCCGCGGCGTGCTTCAACCTAACACCAGACAAGAAGAGAGCAATATGCACTTTCCTGAGGGGGATCAAAGTCCTGACTATGTTTTTAGCAAATGTGAAGAAGCTAGTGTCGATGAAGGACTTGTCAATAACACACTGCAAGGCTCACGATTGCCACGTGATGCTGGCAATGTTTCTACCTATTGCAATCAGGGCTATAAAGCCAGGGTTCTTGAAAATGGCCATCACCCGCATGTGCTACTTCTTTTCAAAGATCCCACAGAAGATGATTGGCAAGCAAGAGCTGAGTGACCTACATGAATTTGTGGTGGAGACACAAAACCAATTGAAGATGTGTTTACCTCCTACTTTTTCTGATATAATACCACATCTCATGATTCACATGGTTCATCAAATATAGGTGCTAGGCCCTTGCTACTTGCATGAAGTGTGGTCCTACGAGTGGTTCATGTTGGTTCTAAGTCGATACGTGCATAATCGAGCATACCCAGAGGGCTCCATGATAGAGGGTTACAGTACTGAAGTAGTCGTCGAGTGCTGTCAAGAGTACCTAAAAGTACAGAAAGGAATTGGTAAACCTGATTCTCGTCACAAGGGTAGGCTGGCTGGGAAGGGCACTAGTAGTAGAAAAGTGTTCATCGACCATGATTACAAAGAGGTGAGTCGAACGCATTACAGTGTCTTGCAGAGTACACAACTAATGCAACCGTACATTGATGAACACTTGGCTATCATTATGGTAGAGAGAAATGGCTGTTCGGATGATTGGGTCATGAAACAACACAAGCAACGACTAACTACATGGTTGAAGGACCAAAACATACCGCTTGGAGAAACCATAGACTCTATTACCATCAGTAGGTTGGCGGAGGGGCCATCGAGACAAGTGACATCTTGTAATGCTTATGACATCAATGGGTATACGTACTATACCCACGCAAAGGATAGTAAATATGTGAACCAAAACAGCGGCGCTCGAATGGAGGCTCTCGATGGATTAGGGCGAAAGATCCAATACTTTGGCATCATTGAAGAGATATGGGAACTTGACTATGGAAGGGATATAACGGTGGTCCTGTTTCGATGCCGCTGGATCAAACAACACCAACTGAACGAGATCGGATTGAGAGTCCTATACCTCGAGAATCTAGGCTACCAAGATGACCCTTGGGTGCTCGCTTCATGTGTCGCACAAGTATTCTATATGTCTGACCCACAAAGTAACCTCTCCCCGAAGAAGAAGACAAAGCACGTGGTTGCCTCTGGGAAACAACACATTATTGGAGTTGATGGCGTGGACGATGTTGAAGCTTACAATAACTATGATGAGATGCCACTATTCATTGACTTTCCTAAGAAGATCAGTGTTGTAGAAAAGAATCCCCCAAAGACATAATGCCATGGGAACGAAAAGGTGTCAAAGGAAAAGTCGTTACAGTAGGCTAGCTAGATGTTGAACGTGGAGTGTTTGTGTAAGTGTGTGTTTGTGAGACTCATTTATGCATGCGTGTGAGACTATATATTTATGTACGTGTGTAAGACTATATATTTTTGTATGTATATGAGACTACATTTTATGCATGTGTGTGAGACTACCCTTTGCAACATCGAGATGACTCTATTTGAACATCCACTCTATTACTACAAAATTTCATTTGTCAAAGTTTGATCAAATTTAAAAAAAATGACAAGTTCGAACGAGATTTTCAACCATTAAATGATTTTTAGCTGAAAAAGTGATGAATACCAAAGTTGTATAACTCATTAAGATTTATAACTTTTATTTTGATCATTTCTTCATCTGACAAAGTGATAGTAAATATTGTTCACAAATCAACATGTTTCTCGTATAGTTCATGAAACTATGAGTCATATGTGAATTTATGAACAATGTTTACTAATACATTGTCACATAAAGAAGTGACCAAAATAAAAGTTGTAGATAGTGAGGAGTTCAACAACTTTTATGTTCACGACTTTTGTTGTTGAAATCATTTAAGGTTTCAAAATCTTGTTTGAAGTTGTCATTTAGTGAAATTCAAAATTTCAACTATTCAAATTTGGTCAAATGAAAATATGATCAAAATAAAAGTTGTACATATTGATGAGTTCTACAACTTTGGTATTCATGAGTTTTTCATCTGAAATCATTTACTCTTTCAAAATATTGTTTCAAGTTAAAATTGTTTGAATTTCAAATTTTGAATCGTTCAAACAAAGTCACATGACAAGATGACCAAAATAAAAGTTGTACATGTTGATGAGTTATACAACTTTTATGTTTACAACATTTTCATTTTATTTCATATAATGTCATAAAATTGTAGTCAAAGTTTTAAAATTCAAATTTTTAATTTTGTTTTTTTTGTTTTCTATATTGTTTTGAGTACAATTGTTTATATATATATATTTCTTCATATATAGAATAATACAAAATATTATATTTGTGCATATACACAATTGTTTTTATAGTACTTTTATTTTGGTCACAATTATTTTATATATACATAATTGTTTTTATAATACAGAATTAATAATTTAAAAAAAATAAAAAATATTTGTAGGGGCAGTTGGATCAGGAATCGCCCCTAGAAATGCATTTGTAGGGGCAGCTGGATCAGGAACCGCCCCTACAAATGCATTTGTAGGGGCGGCTGGATCAGGAACCGCCCCTACAAATCATACCGACTATAAAAGAAAGGGCGCACCAACGCCGCCTCTTCTCCTCCGACGCCGCGCGCCTGCTGCTGTTGGTATTCTCCTCCGACGCCACCTCCTGGACCCGCACCCCCTCCCTACACCCACGCGCCTGCTCCTCCCCGCAATCGCGCCCCCTCCCGCCTGCTCCTCCCCGCCCTAGGGTTTTCGCGTGCGCCTGCTCCTCCCCGCACCCGCGCGCCTCCCTAGGGTTTCCACCGGCGGGCGGCCTCTACGCACCCGTGCCCCCTCCCTGCACCCGTGCCCCCTCCCACCTACTCCTCCCCGCCCTAGGGTTTCTGCGCGGCGCCTGCTCCTCCCCGCACCCATGCGCCTCCCTAAGGTTTCCACCGGCGGGCGGCCTCCGCGCACCTCGACTGGTCCCCGCAACTTGCGCCCCGTCCCACCTGCTCCTCCCCACCCTAGGGTTTCCGCGCGCGCCTGCTCCTCCCCGCACCCACGCGCCTCCCTAGGGTTTCCACCGGCGGGCGGCGGTGACTTGGTACTGGTAGTGGTGGTGTTGTGGTGTTGGGCTGCTGGTTCTGACTAGCGGCGTGCTGTTGCTATATGTGCACCTGTGTGGTGCCGTACTGCTTTGTTCTGGTGCTGTCAACTGTGGCCTGGTTCCTGGGCTCCCTGTTGCGCGGTGTACCTCTACTTCTCGGGTTGGTGCAATCTACATGGTGTGAGTTACCCGTTGCCCCTCTCAGTTTTCAGTTCAGATATTAATATTTGTGCAATCTGCTAGTACTGTGTTACTTGGGTGTGATTGCAATTGCGTGGGCGGATTAAATTGCTCAATGATACAATGCGATGTAGTGGGACAACGTGACAGTGAAGGGTAGTGTTGATTATTTTCAGCATTGTCTTATTACCTGCCTAGTATTTTTATCTCTACTGTTGAACTGATTACTTGCTAATCAGTTAGTTAAACCTATGAGCATATAACATGTGTTACTTTTAATATTTGTGTACTGTTCTAAAACTTTAGTAACCTGGTACTCGATTATATTGCTGTCTTTCTAGGCATTTAATCTTTGATCTAAACCCCTATAATTTGCTAAGGAGGACTGTCATGTTCGTCTAGGATCTGAGATCACCAACAAGTGTTGGAAGGCTGCCTCATGCAACAACCCGCTGATTTGAGAGCAAATATAAATAAACAAATATGTTGGTTATCAAATAATATATGAAAATTGGGAGGAAACTTGGTACTTCTACTAGTGAACTTGAGCTGGCACCTGTGTTTCTCTATCAGTGGTCGTGAAGCTTTACTGTAGTCAGATTTTTGTGATAAGTTGGATATCTCAACTGTATAAACTAAAGATTGCACGTACGCTGGCTGTTTTTTAGCTGTGCACTTCCTGACTTTATTGGACAAGATTAACTAGAAGCATGTGATGTTTTACAATTGGCACACGTTGAATGTTTTCAGTCCTGAGACTAAATAAACTACTAGATGCAAACTCTAGATACCTGTTCACATATATTTGGACTAGGTTTACTTATTGATTGTTCCCACTAAATGTTTTATTGGTTATATACTGCTGGTGTGTAGTGGCGGCTGCTGCTGCTGCTACTACTACTACTACCACTACTACTCCTCCTCCTCCTCCTACTCCTCTTACTACTCCTACTACTCCTCTTATTACTCCTACTACTACTCCTCTTGCTACTCCTACTACTCCTCTTACTAATTGCTACTCCTAAGTGGTTGCTGCTCTTACTCTACTACTACCACTCTACTGCTACACTTACTCTACTACTTTCTACTTACTACTACTACTTGCTACTCCTAAGTGGCTGCTGCTGCTGATGCTACTACTACTACTACTACTACTACTACCACTACTCCTACTCCACCTCCTCCTACTCCTCTTACTACTCCTACTACTACTCCTCTTACTACTCCTCCTACTACTCCTCTTACTAATTGCTACTCCTAAGTGGTTGCTGCTCTTACTCTACTACTACCACTCTACTGCTACACTTACTCTACTCTACTACTTTCTACTTACTACTACTACTTGCTACTCCTAAGTAGTTGCTGCTCTTACTCTACTACTACCACTCCTTCTCTGTTTTTTTGCTTATATACTGCTGGTGTGTACTGGCTGCTGCTGCTGCTGCTGCTGCTGCTGCTACTACTACTACTACTACTACTACTACTACTACTACTACTACTACTACTCCTCCTCCTCCTATTCCTCTTACTACTCCTACTACTACTCCTCTTACTACTCCTACTACTACTCCTCTTACTACTCCTACTACTCCTCTTACTAATTGCTACTCCTAAGTGGTTGCTGCTCTTACTCTACTACTACCACTCTACTGCTACACATACTCTACTCTACTACTTTCTACTTACTACTACTACTTGCTACTCCTAAGTGGCTACTGCTCTTACTCTACTATTACCACTCCTCTGTTTTTTTGCTTATATACTGTTGGTGTGTAGTGGCTGCTGCTGCTGCTACTACTACTACCACTACTCCTACTCCTCCTCCTCCTACTCCTCTTACTACTCCTCTTACTCTACTACCACCACTCTACTGCTACACTTACTCTACTCAACTACTTTCTACTTACTACTACTACTTGCTACTTCTAACTACTAACTGTTGGCTGCTGTTGCTTTTTTTGCCAAATCTCCTAGGACTCGCCCAGGACTTGTTGTCCTGTCTTTTGCCATCAGCTATTGCACTATGTTTGCTAAGCAGTTGTTGGTTTTTTTGCCAAATCTCCCCTCTCCTCTCCTCTCCTTTGTTTTGCCGATGATGAAATTGTCCAAGTCCATACATTATATGGAATATGAGCTGATGATCAAGAACTTATGAGGAACTTGGCATCATTAGCAGCCGCCCCTACATTACCTTCTCCTCTCTTCTCTGTTATGATGCCTTGATGCTCCAAGTTCAAGATCAGATGATGATTGACATGTTTCTGAGGCCTCTACCACTGCTACTACTCTTTTTTTAATATATTGTTTTTTTATAGGACTACTTTGGTTTATAGCCCTTTTTGATTTCTTATACCATCTCGCATACCTAAAGCACACTTTCTTGCATCTATTAGAACAAAGCGTAAAATAATGTCGCGAACACCAGATAGTATAGCCCGATGCCCTGAGCATGATGAGCACCCAACCTATGAGGAGCAAGCACTAGAGGACCAGCTAACTCAGGAGCAGTTCGATAACAAGTTAGAAAAGGATGTAGAAATGATGCTTACTTAGGAGCAGTGTGACGAGGAGGAAGGGGGGCAGAAGGAAGAGCAGGAGAGGCTGCTGAAGGCAAAGAAGAAGAGGATGATGATGATGACTCAGAAGAGGGATATGAAAGTCCCAGGGATCCTTTCCCACGTGAAGCTAGAAGGAGGCCAACAGAGGAAGATTTGGACAAGGATTTTGACCCGAACGAGAAGGTAGGGAAAAAGCCTTAGCTTGTAAATTTTGCTAAAGTTTTGGCTGTGTTACCTCTGCTAACACTTTGACCTATCATATATATAGGTCCCTCCTAAAACTCAGAAAAGACGACGTCGACGTCCGTGACATCTCGCTGGACAAGATGGAGTAGAGGAAAGGAGAGCAGAGGCAACAGCCACAGAGATGGATCACGATGCCTCTGCTCCACAACCTCAAGACACAACCATGACTACCAAGCCTAAGAGAAAACGAGGGGATAGAAAAGGAAATCTATAGCCAGATAAGGCATGCTATGTGATAACGGAGGTCGGGCCAGCAGGGGAGATCCTTGAGCCGAAGGAATTAAGAGGATGATTCCGTAATACGATCGGGGCCCTAGTAAGAGATAAATTGAACCAAGCAATCCCTAACTGGAAAGAGGTACCAGAGAACACTAAGAATGCACTATGGGATAGGCAGCTGAAGCTCAATTTTAGATTTCCAGAGGGTAAGCACGAATTGGTAAAAAAAATGCTATCAAGATGATGGGAGAGTCATTCCGATGTTGGAGGTCGGAGCTCAACATGAAGTATATCCAAAAGGGGTTAACTCCCTTCAACGAGTTCAGCAAAATGACTCCTAGTCAATGGGAGGAGCTCGTGGCTCAGAAGACTTCACCTGAGGCATTGGAGCTCAGTGTCCGTAATAGAGAGCTGGCGAAGAGGAACAAACACCACCATCATCTAGGCCCTGGTGGCTACTATGCCAAGGAAGAACAGTTTAGGAAGATGGACGAAGAGGCCGTAGCTACTGAGAATATCAATGTGACGAATTTGAAGGTACGCTCAAGGAACTGGATATATGCGAGGAGTACAGAATCATTCAGCAGTAATCTTAAGTTTGATAGGCCGGAGACCTAAGAGGCGGTATCAAGGATACTGAAATATACTGAAGACAAGGAGAAGGGTTCATTCAATCCTTCCAAAGAGAGGGACGAGCTTAGCCTTGGCTTGGGAAACAAGGAGCACACAGGCCGCACCAAGGGGCTAGGGAAAAGGACAATCTGGAAGCAAGGATTCGAAGAGGATAGACACATGTACAAGAAACATGGCCGAGACCAGGATACTAGTCTTGAGCTCCAAGTGAAGGCTCTAGTTGCGAAGGCGCTGGAGGAGCAAGGACTATCTATGGAGCCACGGATATTAGTGACGCCGCCGGGAGAACTGGCATTAGTTGGCAGTCCTCCAAAAGTTCCTAGCAGCCAAGGTTCCACTACAACCACAACCCACGTCAATCACATACGGGAACCAACTAGTTGCACCTTGGTGTTTCTCAGCGGCCGACAGAACACTGTGATGGAGGTGGCAACGGGTGTGGCACATCCTTCCGGTGGCTTACACCACAATAATAAGATACCGCCAGACTACACTAGGGTCGAGGTGCATACAGTGAAGCCTAAGTTCATGCAGTGGAGGATAGACTACGCAACTCCCGAGGGGCTGGTGTTACTCGGAGACGTTATGGGGCAGTTCATCCCTTGGCACAAACAGGACATTATATTGACTGCTTCTTCGCCGCCTCCCCCTCTCCCAAATTTGGAGCGAGTTGTTGAGGTCGGGAGATATTTTCACCATCTCGTGAGCCCCACATTCCTGAGATGCCACATTCTTCCCCGCCTCCTAGCGAGCATGTGCCTGATGAGATGCCACAACCTTCTCTAGCTCGTACCGAGCAAGTGCATGATGAGATGCCACAATCTTCTCAACAAGCACAACCGATACATGAACAATGAGTGCCTCCTGAAGAAGGTGATGCACAAGAAGATGAGGACGTGCTTGAATGGGAACTCCGAAAGAAGATTCCAATCAACATAAGGCCAGTTTATGTTCCAATCAAAGACGTCTCGTCGGTGTCCAAGTGGTATTCCCATGACCAGTTCAAGCCTGAGAACCAAGTTAAAAAAGTCCCATAACGGGGTTCTGAGGAGGCCGTCACTAGCAAACTCCACTAAATTGCAAAGCAGTATCCAAATGTTGATGCCATCGAATGGTCAAAGGATTGCCCGAAAACATATGAAAGAGGCAAGCCCTTCCTACCAAACCGGGACATCCAGCGCCTACCACTTGGAATGAGAAGGTTCCATGATTGGTACTTGCATGTTCTCCCAATGAGCATAGATATCATACAAGCATGCTTCCCCACCGGCACATTTGGAAGCCCAGCCGGGAAAATTGTCTTTGACTTCAATGACATGCACACATGCTTTCACCTGGGAGAAATGGATATGAATCTAATTCGCACGTGGTGCCTGTAAGTCCTTGTGCTACCGATATGATATGAATGTAATCTTTGAATTTTGTTGTAACTAACCCACGCCGTGATTTGTAGAATGCAAGTGCACATTGTCAAACAAATGCCAAGTGTGAAAGCCGAGTATGTAGACCCTCAAGCTATAGCCCAAACAAAATTTAATTACCCTAAACGGTGGACACTGGATGCCAAAGAGCTATCTGCTGCAAAGACTCTTCGAGAGAAAGAGCGCATCCGTGCGGCGAAACTAAGGGAAGAGTCCCTTAAGGTTGCGGCATATATTGCCATGGCTTTCAAAAATCTCCAACAACACTTTACTATATGGCTACCATACAACTTCGAGTTAGTTCAACTCTATACTTAAAGCTTTGTTTGATATATTTTATTCGATGCAAAAAAGCTTATCTAGTTCTATGATTAAATCCATGCAACAACCACTGAATTTGTATAGCCGTCGATGTCGGGAGGAGCATGTCATGGGTCTTTGATTCATTAGATAGGGACACAGTGACATACAAAGACTTCATATCGACTCTCAAGACGTATACATATCGACAATCCTCATTAGCTTATATGTTTGTATACATACTTGTAATGTTCACTTTTGGATACTAACAAGTTGTATTTGCTAAAATAATTCGAACAGGGCATTTAGGTTCTATGTCACTAATTATCATGGAATGCATGATCCAGCAAGGAAGGAAAAGCTGGCTATAAAAACACTATGTGCGATAAGTGTAACTTACTTCTTCAGTACTCCGTTACATAGCTGTCAAAAGCATTACTTAACATTTTCATATGCAAAACACACAGTGCCCCAAGCAGAGGCCTGGGAGTGTACATTGTGGATACTATATATGTTCTATGATGAGTAACACCAGTGCCTACAGAAGACACCCTTTAAGGGTAAGTTTGAACCTCTTCACCCGTAGTATAAAAACTTCGTACATGGTATCAAATACTAAACCGAAACTTGTTCTCTTGTAGTGGAGAGAAGAGAAAGGAATGAAAAGAGACACATACAAGGATGACCAACTCTTAGAGCTCGTCGGCGACCTTTGCAACTTCATATTGGACCAGATTGTACACGTCAGAGGCGCCTACCATGACCGAGAGTCTGAGTTAGGTACAAATCCTCAGTACCAACACCTTCGTGATACTGAAAGGCTAGCTCTAGGACGTTGATAAGAATGTGTATGGAATTTGTATATTTAATGATGGGTTGTATATATTCTTATGAATTGGACTTGTAATTATAGTTTATAGAATACTCGTGTGCTTGTAGTCACGGTCGCGGGGCGTTCGGCAACGCGAACGCGGTTCGGAACGTTGGTCGCGGGGCGTTCGGCAACGCGAACGCGGTTCAGAACGTTGGTTGCAGGGCGTTCAGCAACGCGAACGCGGTTTGGAATGTTGGTTGCGGGGCGTTCGGCAACGCGAACGCGGTTCGGAACGTTGGTCGCGGGACGTTCGGCAACGTGATTTTGAATTGTAAATTTGAATTTTTTTGCGGAAAAACGTACTGTAGGGGCGGTTCTAGATTGAACCGCGCCCTATAAATACCTGTTTGTAGGGGCGGCTGGTACTATAGCCGTCCCTACAAATCGATTTATAGGGGCGGCCTGAGAACCGCCCCTATAAATGCATGATTTGTAGAGACGGTTCAGTAGGGGCGGCTGGCCAAACCGCCCCTACAAATGGTTACGAGCCGCCCCTAAGAATCGATTCTGTAGTAGTGATGTCTGGTAAGTTGGGAGGTGGCGCAACAGCCATAGCAGGAAGGAGGCCTCGGGGTACGGGACCTTGCAACACACAATGCCTGCTTCCTCCTGAAACTCCTTCACCGGCTGCACCATCCGGAGGACTCAGCTTGGGCCATCTGGGCGAGAAGGTCCACTGACATGATCTCCATGAAGGGGTCGGCTGATGGTAACCACTGGGAAGGGCTTCAGGCACTTCTGCCTGTTTACAGATGCATCACCAGTGTGCAGGTGGGTGACGGCACTTCGACCTCATTCTGGTGGGACTCTTGGCTGGGTGCCTATACCCTAGCTGTCAAATTCCCTTGCCTGCTCAGTCACTCCACAAACACCGACGTCTCAGTTCAGCAAATCATACACCTCGGCATTTCCAACAACTTGACAGCGAGACTATCCACACAAGCCACACTGGAATTGACTGAGGTCCAACAATTACTTGCTTTGATCACTTTGGCCCAGCAGCCTAATCGGCGGACTTGCAAATTCGCCGACACGACCAACAAGCTTAATACTGGAGCAATTTATAGAGCATCAACCTACTCTGGTGTCAATTGCAGGATCTACAACTATGTCTGGAAAAGCAGGGCACCTAGGGTTCGCTTCTTTGGTTGGCTCCTTATGCGCGGACGCCTCCAGTGCCGTGCTAATTTATACTACAAGCATGTCCTCGACGACGACATTTGTGAGCTCTGCAGACAAGAACCGGCCAGACTTCTGACCACCTCATCTTCCATTGCACGGTGGCAAACGAGTTCTGGAACCACCTTGGCTTCCAAGGCTCGCCTCTCCCACCAGTTCAGCAACTCTGGGATATGCCCAGGCCACCAACGCTACCCCCAAAAACACTTCAACACAATGCTACTGCTGTGCTGCTGGAACATCTGGAACCATAGACACGATGTTGTCTTCCGACATCAACAATCTTCTCTACGTCGCCTCCTGGCTGCCTGCAAAGAAGCCGCCTGCCTGTGGGGTTGCCGGTTATGCCAACGGGACAGGCATATACACTATCGGAGACGACTTCTTTGCCGAGTGTCACTACGGAAAACAGATCCTTTACCGAGTGCAACTCTCTTTGCCGAGGGCTAAAAGTCAGACACTCGGTAAAGAGCTATTTTACCGAGTGCCGCACTCGGCAACGATATACACTCGGCAAAGAAGGCTTTACCGAGTGTCAGGCACTCGGCAAAACCAGATACTCGGCAAAGGCCCTTTTTGCCGAGTGTTAGGCACTCGGCAAACCCTGGCGCTCGGCAAAAAAAAAAGGCGTCAGGTAACGGCCGCCGCCTGCTGTCCAGGTTTGCCGAGTGCCAGCGGGTAGGCACTCGGCAAACCACTTCTTTGCCGAGTGCCAGACCCTGACACTCGGCAAAGAATAACGGCAAACTATTTTTTTCCCACTTTTGAACTCCAAAATTTTTCTCGAGTCCTCCTACAGTACATGAGACTCCATGTTAAAATTTGGTACATTTTTATGGCTTTTTGCTATATTTAGTTAATTTATTTTATTTAATTGATTTTTTTTTTCAGAAAATGCAAATTTGAACTGGACGTGCATCGAATAATGGAATTTAATGATTCAAAAAATGGTATTCATGGTATTGAGTGTAGTGTGAGGCCATAAGTAGGAACGAACCCGAAATTTCGAACATCTTGTTCACGAAACATGACCACGAACTTGCGGACAAATTATTTTTAAATTCTATAAAATGCAAACGAAGTCCGAAAATCATGAAACTTGTCATGATGTCATGATATCGTATGTGCAGGATGTGATAAAAATTTGAGAAGATTTGGTGCACGTTATCATGTACGATGCTTACAAACCCGGACATCTCTGGTTTGTAAGCATCGTACGTGATAACGTGCACCAAACCTTCTCAAATTTTTATCACATCCTCCACATACAATATCATGACATCTCGACAAGTTTTATGATTTTCGGACTTCGTTTACATTTTATAGAATTTAAAAACAATTCGTCTGCAAGTTCGTGGTCATGTTTCATGATCAAGATGTTCGAAATTTTGGGTCCGTTCCTGGATACGGCCTCACACTACACTCAATACCATGAATATTATTTTTTGAATCATTAAATTCCATTATTCAATGCACGTGCAGTTCAAATTTGCATTTTCCAAAACAATTCAATTAAATGAAATAAACTAACTAAATATAGCAAACAGTTCCGGAAATGTACCAAATTTCGACATGGAGTACCAAGTACGGTAAGAGGACTATAGAAAAAGTTTAGAGGTCAAAATACAAAAAAAAATTGGTTTGCGAGTGTCATATTTTGACACTCGGCAAACATGCTCTTTGCCGAGTGCCAACTGTTAGGAACTTGGCAAAGTGTTCCCTTTACCGAGTGTCTATGGGGACACTCGGCAAAGAGTGTGCCAAATTTTTTAAAAAAATGTTTGCCGAGTGCCTCTCCGCCCGGCACTCGGCAAAGTGGTATTTTAAAAAAACGATGCAGTGCGGTTTAGGGTTTAGATTTCAAAAAAAGGAAAACACGTTTGTCGAGTGCCCCGATCTGGCACTCGGCAAACTGGCCTCCTTTGCCGAGTGCCAGAATGGGGCACTCGGCAAACGCCCCATCCACTTAGACAAACCGGCCTCCCTCCCTCCCACACGCGCACACACGCGCGCCGCCGTCCCGCCCCACATCGCGCCGCGCCGGCCCGCCCCGCGCCGCTCCGCCCCACCCCGCCCAACGCCACGCCAGCCGGCCCGCTGTCCCGCCCCGCCCCGTGCATGCCCCGCCCGCGCAAGGCGGCGTGCCCCCGCCGGCGTGCGCCCACTGCCTTCGCCCGCCCTGCCCGTCGACACGCCGCCGCCGGCATGCCCCACCGCCTTCGCTCGCTAGCCCGCCCACACCGACGCGCCTCCGCCGGCCGCTCCGAACACCGTGGCCTGCCGACGCCCGCTGCCCCACTCCCGCCGCTCCAACCCCGCGGCCCGCGCACCGGCCCATGGCAGCGCCGCCCCGACCCTCTCGGCGCGACACCGGCCGTCCTCGGTGTGCCCCCGACCACCACGGCCATCCTCTCCCCGTCCCCGGCGCGCCTCGGCCGACCTCGACGCCCCAACACCCTCCCAGCCCCCGACACCATAGGTGAGAAGTAGAGTAGCAGTGGTAGTATGTTTTAGTAGAAGTAGAGTTCGGTAGAGTAGTAGTAGGTGGTTGTGGTGGTGGTAGTAGTAGTACAGTAGGTGGTTGTGGTGGTAGTAGTAGTAATAGGTGGTGGTGGTGGTGGTTGTAGTAGTAGAAGAGTAGAGTGGCGGTGGTGGTGGTGGTTGTAGTAGTAGAAGAGTAGAGTGGCGGCGGCGGCGGCGGTGGTGGTGGTGGTGGATGAATGTGACTTGGCAATGATATGTTGAATTGAATGCATATGTATATGTGGTTGTCGGCCAACGTGCCGTATGTTTTTTTGCAGGTTTTGGATACCTCACCATGCAGGGGAGGTTCTGCTGAAATTTTGAACTGAGATAGTATTTTGTTCTTTTTTTGTAGAGAAGAGCCATCGTAGCTGAGCCGGAGTATCTCGGTGACCCCGATCGTCTTCCTCGCTGCTGCGGGTCTACCTGCACCGCGTCGCCTCGCCACTGCACCGACCCGCCATGGCCCTGCTAGCTTGACTCCACCGCCACCCTAGGTATAACCCCTCTTTCTGTATCATGGTCGTAGATCGCGTAACCCAGTTAGACGTCTCCCATTCGAAAGAGATACGGTTGGAGGTATGCAGATCTTTGCATATCTACAACTGTATCTGTTTTGGATTGTCCACGTTTTTTGGACAGCCTGCGTATGCGTAGATGGGTTAGTTTTCATGGTATGGTTTGATCCGAGATAGAGTTTTGGCATCACCTCCCTGTTGTTCTCTGGATACGCACTCTTCTTTGGTAGGACATGTATTTGGAGAACAGCAGGGAGGTGCTGCCGAAATCCTGTCTCGGATAGGAGTAGAGCATGGAGACTAACCTCATCTATGCATCCGCGGGTGGGATTAGGACCTATCCTCACCTATTAGACAGTAGGAACACCATGTAGATGCAATTGATGGTTACTTTGCTCAGTGATACATATGTTAGAGGATAGATGACCGTCAGTGGATGTACACGGGCCGGAGAAGTCAGAGTGATTACACCAATGAATGGATGAACAAGACCAATGCTTTCTTGAACAGTGCATTTGGCAAGGCTGCTAAAGGACATTGCCTAGTTTTGTGTCCCTGCAGCAAATGTGGAAACATGAGAAGGGTAAACAAGGTGGAAATGGGTAAACATCTTGTAAAGAATGGATTTACGCCGGACTACACCCGGTGGGTCCACCATGGTGAAGCCCATTGTATGAGAGAGGAGGTGGTGAGACCACGGGTGGAGGCTTTTGATGCTGATGCCAGGGCTAGCAGACATGTTAGATGACTTTCACCAAGGATAGTTCAATGAGGGACGTGAGAAGGAGGAGATGGAGGCAGCCGCACAGGCGTTCTACGACATGATGGACTCGGCACAGAAACCCCTTCACGATCGATCAACGGTGCTCAACTGGATGCCATTGGACGCTTAATGGGGTTGAAGTCCGAGTTAAACTTGAGTTGAGAAGGCTTCGATAAGATGTTGGCCGTGATTGGCACCCTGCTTCCAGAGGGTCACATTCTGCCAAAGAGCATGTATGAGTCACAGAAACTCCTTCGTGCACTTAAGATGCCGTATGAGCAAATACATGCTTGTCCGAAGGGGTGCATCCTATTTAGGAAAGAACACGAGCATGCAAAGTTCTATCCAAAGTGTAAATCCTCTAGGTACTTGGAGGTAGACTCTGATGATGGCTAGAAGAGGCAACTTACGATCCCTGTGAAAATCCTACGGTACCTTCCATTCCTACCGAGGATCCAACAGCTATACATGACCGAGGAATCCGCGAAATAGATGACATGGCACAAAAATGGCAAACGGTACAATCCTAACAAGATGGTACATCCATCCGATGATGAAGCTTGGATCCGCTTTAATGATAAACATCGTGACAAAGCAGATGAGGCTCGTAATGTATGTGTCATGCGGGCAACAGATGGGTTCAATCCTTATGGAATGATGGCTGCCCCATACACATATTGGCCCGTCTTCTTTATCCCCCTTAATCTCCCCCCCCCGGTGTCTCCTTTCAACAACATAACATATTCTTATCGTTGATAATTCCTGGACACCTAGGGAGTAATATGGGTGTGTTCATGGAGCCTGTGTTTGATGAATTGGTCCATGCTTGGGATGAAGGGGTATGGACATACGATCGAGCTACAAAGACAACATTCAAAATGCACGTTTGGTACCACTACTCCCTGCACGACTTCTTGGCGTATGAGATATTCTGCGCCTGGTGTGTTCACAGGAAATTCCCATGCCCAATATGCAAGGAAGGTGTGAGGTTCATTTGGTTGCAGAAGGGTGGCAAGTATTCGTCATTCGACAGACATCGTCAATTCCTACCTCTTGACCATCCATTCAGACAAGACATCAAGAACTTTACGAAAGGTGTCAAAGTGACAAACCCTGCACTGCGGATGATGACTGGTGCCGAGGTTCATGCTCAGATAGATGCTCTCATGCCCAATGAAGAAGGTGGTTTTGTGGGAAATGGTGAGCAACATATGTGGACTCATATCTCGGGCATGACGAGGCTCCCCTATTTTGATGACCTTCTTCTTCCACACAACATTGATGTAATGCACACTGAAAAGAATGTCACCGAGACACTTTGGGCAATAATCATGGACATTCCTGACAAGTCAAAGGACAATGTTAAGGCTAGAGTGGATCTGGCAACGTTATGCGATAGACCAAACCAACATATGAAGCCTCCTAGTCACGGCAAGACATGGAGAAGGCCTAAGGCCGATTTTGTCTTGAGCAAGCCCCAAAGGAGGGAAGTACTAGAATGGATGAAGACGTTAATGTTCCCTGATGGGTATGCAACTAATCTGAGGAGGGGAGTGAACTTATCTACTATGCAAGTCTTAGGGATGAAGAGTCATGGCTACCACATATAGATTGAGCGGCTTCTTCCAACGATGGTTCGAGGCTATGTCCCTGAGCATGTCTGGCTAGTGCTGGCAGAGTTGAGCTATTTCTTTCGCTAGCTTTGTGCCAAGGAGTTATCTCGGACCATGATTGTTGACTTGGAAAGAATGGCACCTGTGTTGCTCTGTAAGTTGGAGAAGATCTTTCCACCCGGCTTCTTCAATCCGATGCAGCATTTGATTTTGCACCTCCTGTATGAGGCACGAATGGAGGGGCCCATGCAGGGCCGTTGGTGCTATCCAATCAAGAGATGTCTAAAGGTTCTTCGAAAGAAATATAGAAATAAATGCAAAATCGAGGCTTCCATTGCAGAGGCATACATTCTGGAGGAGGTGGCAAACTTCACAACAACATACTATGGTGACAACCTCCCTAGCGTGCATAATCCACCCCCTCGTTACAATGCTGGCGAAAATGAATCAAACCTCAGCCTTTTTCGAGGGCAACTCGAAAGCGCAAGTGCATCGACCCCCAAGACCTTGAATCATGAAGAGTGGCGCCATATCATGCTATACGTGTTGACCAACCTTGATGAAGCGGAGGATGGCGGAGATTCTTCAGTACATGCAAAGTCTTGGCGTCGCTACGGGTGTAGCCCCGCCACCTTCGCTATTCGCTCCACCTCCGCCTCCACCTCCTCACTATTCTACTCCTATGAGTATAAATATTTTAGTTTGTATGTTCATGCTTACGGTCAAACCTAGTGGAGTATGAAAGTTTTATTCATGTATGGTATATATTTATCTTGTCTCACACATGCAATCTCTTCTCCTTTGTGCAGAATCAATCGGCGGCATCGAACGATCCTCATGCTTCAGCGAATCTTTCACCAAATCAGTGATGATACTTGTGGTTGTTAATGATACTTCTATTTGCAATTGTGGTTGACGATGATGGAGCACTTGGATTGCTTGTGAACTTATTTGTGATATATTGTGAGACATGTGACGTTTGTGATATATATGTGGTGTTGGTGATATATATGTGATGTTGATGATATATATGTGATGTTGGTGATGTTTGTTATATATATCTTCTGTTTGTTTGGATGGGATGTAAAAAAAGATGGTTTTTAGACACTTTGTCGAGTGCAATGGCCATGACACTCGGCAAAGTGACCATCTAGGAACTACCTGGGAACATGCTTTGCCGAGTGCAATGGCCATTGCACTCGGCAAACATCACAGGTTTGCCGAGTGCCACGGGCTAGGCACTCGGCAAAGGTCGCCACTTTGCCGAGTGTCTTGTCGGCGACACTCGGCAAATTGGCCACCTTTGCCGAGTGTCTAAGTCAACGGCGCTCGGCAAAGCAGGTACCTTTGCCGAGTGCTTGACCTTGACACTCGGCAAAGCCGCCGTCACGGTGGTGCTCGCCGTCACGGCCACTTTTCTTTGCCGAGTGTCGGATTGGCACTTAGCAAAGCCTTTGCCGAGTGCCCGATAAAGTGCACTCGGCAAAGAGGTCTTTGTCGATAAACTGTTTACCGAGCGCCGTTTGCGAGTGTAACACTCGGTAAAGGCTTTGCCGACTGTATATCGGCCTTTGCCGAGTGCCTTAGGCACTCGGCAAAGAAGCCGCCTCCGGTAGTGATAGTTGACGTTTGGTGCCAAATGTTTGTAATGCATTAGTCTCTCCCCATTCTACCCCATGATGTAATCTCAGTGACTATGGTCCACGGACCTTTGTAGGTGCTCCGGCACCCTCTATCCACCGGCTTGCCGGAATCAATGGAAAACCATTCAGGTGGGGCTCTCACCTCTCCGGTGATGTCTTAAAAAAAAACTTGTAACAGGCCAGCCACCTTTCTTGGCCTCATGAGAGGTGTTGTGATAAAGCTGTGGTGGGTATTGTTGTGAGTAGCAAGTGATTTCAAGAAAAATGGCCATGGGATCTGAATCTGGTGGCATATATATGTTAGTATTGTGGTGCTAGCTAGTCTCGTAGTTTTGGTTATTGTCCTAGTTTCGGTCCTCACTATGTGGTTTAGAACCAGAATACTCATAATGACAGAGTTGTTGAGTCATGGGATTCTTCTCCGATTCTATGTACAACACAAGTTGAGGGGCAGGGATTTTTCTTTATTGAGGATAGTAATCCTAGAGTTGTTAGGGAGAGGTTTAGGGCTTCTGTTATTCATGTGGTCAGAGGGGTGGTCACTACTGTGCAACCTAGCCATGAAGATTAAGGAAGGGGGTGTTTAGTTCCCACAAATTCCAGAATTTGGCACTATGCAAAAAGAAGATTCCCCGTCACATCAAACTTGCGGTACATGCATGGAGTACTAAATGTTGACGAAATCAAAAATTAATTGCACAGTTTGGTTGTACTTTGCGAGACGAATGTTTTGAGCCTAATTAGTCAACAATTGGACAATTATTACCAAATAAAAACAAAACGCTACAGTAGCTACAACCTTTAGTCCCGGTTGGAGCCACCAACCAGTGCGATAAGCAATGCTGTATGGTACCTGCAACCTTTCCAACCCTCGTAACTCATTACACTGGTAGAGAACCGAGCTTTACTCCCGGTGGGGAACCCCCTCTAGTCCCGGTTCCCCACGCGGGAGCAAGCATCCGGGACTAAAGGGGGGTCCTTTAGTCCCGGGTCAGGAACCGGGACTAAAGGAGGACCTTTAGTCCCGGTGGATAACACCAACCGGGACTAAAGGTGCCTCCTGACATGCCACGATGGCCGGCACCTTTAGTCCCGGTTGGTAATACGAACCGGGACTAAAGGATTTTTTCTTTTTTCTTTTCTTTTCATTTTTTTGTTTTCTTTTCAAAATAGGTTTTCGAAGTCGTATTGTACGATGCTAATTATACATTTATACGCGCATATAGTATGTTTCGGTTCAAGCACAATTAACATATTAAATCACACAATTCAAGCATAGAAATATATATATATATATATATATATATATATATATATATATATATATATATATATATATATATATATATGCATGCATGCATCATATATATATTTACATGCATGCATGCATATGTGTATTTTACATTATATTATTTCATGTGCATATATTACAAAAGATTGCATTATAGTTGTTGTGACATAACAAGTTTCCTCTCATCCTCTAGCTTGGCTTCAATGGCAGTGTTGGGTCGAAGTAGAACTCGCCCTTGGAATCGATGACCTGCTCATTAAAAAATCCGGCTATAGACTCTTGAATTGCTTTGATTTGGTCTTGCCGTATGACCTTTTCCTCCAACCATCGAGTCTACAGGTTTGAATTAAAGGAAAATAAATTAATATATGTACATATATATATATATATAAAGACATAGTAACACAATCAATAATAATAATTAAATGAATATATAGTGTATTTTTAACGTACTTTGAGTCTCTCTGTAGGAGTTCTTTGGGAGAGCACCTTGATAAACTTGCAAACATAGTAACCACAGTAGTTGTTCCCCTATTCCTGCCTCAGACACCACTTTACGAAAAAAAGATTTGTCATCCAATCTGGTGATCCGGTGAAAGCTATATGTTTAATTAATAAAGATGATGCGATTCAGGGGACTTACTTTCAAAGGGATTACATTTAGTGGCGCTTTGCATTTTTCCATGTGTTGCTTCTCAATAAAGGTTTTCCAAACACTGCCCAATAAAAAATTTGCCACGTCATCAGATATAGTTAATCATCATGTTTGTGTGTATATATAGTTGCTAGAGATCCCGAAATTACCTCTGGATAATATCTATCATATCTTGGTAGTCTTGTTGTGGTTTTTTCATCGAGTCATAGATTATCAAGTGACTTTTCACCAGATCGATGTCCATCAATATCCAGTGATTGCTGCATGTGTTTATAGGATATAACGCATAACACTCATTAATTAACTAGAATCAACATATGAGCCATTAAGGCTATGATCGACATGATTAACACTCACTTGAAGTTATAGGGAAAGAGTATATCCTTCTTGTGGCGTTGGTTCACTAAGAAGTTCATGATGTTACTCTCTGACTCAGACTTCCAATTAGTCATTGGAGTAATTGGGTCTTTGAATACTATATGGGGATCAACAAAACCAATTTCATTGCAGCCTTCCTTTCTGAGCTCTGTCATTGTAAATCTGCATATATATAGTACTTGTTAGGATAATTTATATGCATATACACACATATGATGAGTTTAATAATAGATCGAAAGAATTATTACTTACAGGCAATAGCAGCTAATGATAACTTTGTCCAGAGAGGTCAGGTGGCATAGTTGATGAAATTCTGCAAAGTCAACATACATAACATCATCGCCACGGAACCAATGTTCGTCTCTAATTCTAACACCAACGCAGAAGTCTCCACTGGTAGACGCCTGCATGTACCACTTGTTTAGCAGGTACATTTGCGTCCCCAGATCAGATAAGGCTTGAGGGTTGTATAGACTCTGGCCTAGTACAAATTTTTTCTTCCAAATATCAACCTCCGCCGCACTCTCAATATTTCCATCACCAAACATCTGGTAAAGGTCGAGACCAGTCTCATCAAGAAATTCACCAAGGTGATCCAAATCGACATCCGGAGGTATATTTGCCTGATGCATTAATCCTAAATTCGAACCATATTCATTACCAACAATTAGCGGGGGGATTGATTGGTGCGCTTGTTGTCCGAGTTGGGCAACTCCTTTCCCTGCCCGCTTCTTTTTCTGTGCCGCCTCAATTGACTTGGTGAGAGTGCGGTCATAGTCTGATAACGTTGATTTGGACGGCTTACGAGATTCCCGCTGTTGTTGCTGGTAAGAAGTCACCTTTTTTCTTAAAATATCCGGAGCTACGAAGAAGTACGGTTTCTCTGGGTTTCTCCTTGCTTCTTGATTCATTTTAAGTTTGTCATAGAATCTAGACATGTCTTTTTTATATGCATCAGTTCCTTCTTCCTTCTCTTCAGATATTATTTTGGGAATAGCCCTTGGTTTCACGGTGGCTTTCTTTGCAGGCGGGGACTGGTTCTTCGTTTGAGGGGCTGGCCTCTTGCTAGGCTTCTTGGTAAGCGGGGGCGGGGGAGGCGTTGGAGACCTCCTTGGAGGTGTTGGCAGCGGCGTTGGAGACCTCCTTGGAGGTGGCGGCTGCGGCGTTGGAGACCTCCTTGGAGAGGGTGTGGATGCAGCCTCGTCTTCCAACACAATGTCATCGTACAGAGCACTATGATGATCTGGCGATTGAACAATTGGATTTAGGTTGGGGGAGGATCTGCTACAAAAAAAGGAATGACATATTATTATGAGCAGATTGTTAATTATTTAAGCTAATACAAATTAATGATGTAGTGTTTTCATCCGCACGTACCTATGGTGAGGTAGTTCAGGAGGAGGTGGAGCCGACATCCCTGGAATGATGATGTAGCGCTTGCGCCATAGAATGAATGTCTTCTCCGCTTCTCCTAGAGTCTTCTCGCCATCACCTCCAGGAATGTCAACTGCCATCCCACTGAAATTAAAACAAAAAATTAGAACTTTAATCACAACCATCATGAAAATAGGTATAAACTAACCATAATCATTAAATACGATAAAATAACTCACATTGCGATCCGGACACTTGTAGAAGATACGATCCTTGTTGGGACCCTCCTTCTTCACTCGGTACTCCATCACAATCTTCGTCTCATCACGACACTTGCCGCATGGAATGAGAGGAAGGCCCGGCCTAAGTCGCTTTGGAAACCCATGAGAGGTCGAGGACCCGGAAGCAGTTGCCATCTACTCTCTATACTCATTTTTTAATACACTATAAATTTCTTCTTTTATAAACAAATAAAATTAACAAACTATAAAATTATCTAGATCTCTAAACAATGATATTTTTAATGGTCATTGTGTTCTCGTCTTTTACTGCGGCAGGTAAGTAATTCATATGATATTTCCGCAAATTAACAGAAGAATGGGAATGTACACACATAACAGACTACTACGACGATATCGGGACGTGTGAATAAATAACCATCTGTACTAGTTGACCTTGCTTACGTGATCATCTCGGCGAGCATTTCTCCACCGGACAGCACCGTACTTGGTCAAGAAAGAGCTCCGATTCTATGAGGAAGGGAACACGGTCTCCCACGACCGTTGTCGCTCTCCCTCGTAGAATCAAAGCTCCTCCTTGATGTCCGTTACCGCTCGACAGAGAACATGCTTGCCGAGCTGAACACAGTCCGCAAGTTCAACTAGTACGGATTTTCTATAATTTTCTAACTATTTTCTAAGTTTTTATTTATATATACTACGTTTAGGTACGGTGATTGACAGACTACTACGACGATATCGGGACATGTGAATAAATAACCATCCGTACTAGTTGACCTTGCTTACGTGATCAGCTCGGCGAGCATTTCTCCACCGGACGGCACCGTACTTGGTCAAGGAAGAGCTCCGATTCTACGAGGAAGGGAACACGGTCTTCCACGACCGTTATCGCTCTCCCTCGTAGAATCAAAGCTCCTCCTTGACGTCCGTTACCGCTCGGCAGAGAACATCCTCGCCGACCTGAACACGGTCCGCAAGTTCAACTAGTAAGGATTTGCTATAATTTTCTAACTATTTTCTAACTTTATATTTATATATACTTTAACCTTCTTTTATGTAAATATGCAAGCTTAAAGTGATTTTGAGCTCAAATTGCTTACAAATGAAAAAAACCACAATAAAGAACCATAAATATATATAGTGAATAAAATGGCATAAAAAATGGTAAAAAATGAGAGTATGAGATTGGTAACCTTTACAACTGAAGAATCGACGGAGGAATCGAAGAAATCGACGGAGGAATCGAAGAATGGATGGAGGAACAATGGAGGGACGGAGGAAGCAAGAACACTACTGCAGTGAGCTTCAAAATGTGCTGAGCTCGGGCTCGGGGAGGAAGGAGGAGACGGCCGATTTATAAAGGGAGAACATTTAGTCCCGGTTGATAGATCCAACCGGGACTAAAGGTAACTTTCCAACCCCGGGCGCAGCCACGGCCCGGGAGTAGACCTTTACTCCCGGTTGGAGCCATCAACCGGGAGTAAAAGTATACCTTTAGTCCCGGTTGGTGGCTCCAACCGGGACTAAAGGTCCCTGCCACCTCTGTCTCGCACAGTAGCCGTTGGACAGGGACCTTTAGTCCCGGTTGGAGCCATCAACCGGGACTAAAGGTATTTCTAGTCCCGGGGGCAAAAAATTCCGGAACTAGAGCCCATTTTGACTGAGGATCAAAGGTCTGTTCTCTACTAGTGTTACCTACCCTCGTAAACACGTACCAACCCTCATAAACACGTAAGTACCTACTACCCTCGTAGCTGATTGGATCACAGCAATCTCCTCTCCCCAGACTCGCAACCGGCAGCCTAATCCTGAGATCTTGGAGAGCTAGACTAGACCGGCAAAGCATGGAGGCGACCGCGGTGAGCATTGGCAAGGCTGTGCTGGATGGCGCGCTGGGCTACGCCAAGTCCACCGCGGCGGAGGAGATGGCGCTGCAGCTTGGCGTCGAGCGCGACGTGGGCTTCATGCTGGAGATGATGCAGTCCTTCCTGATGACTGCCGACGAGGAGCGGGACCGGAACAACAAGGTGCTCACCACCTGGGTGAAGCATGGTGAGGCAGTTCTTTGAGAATTCTTTCTCCCAAGAGCACGGGGCTAGCACGGATCAAGAGGGAATAACATTTGGGGGTAGTGTTCTTCTGAAGATGGAGAAGATGGAGAAAAGTGACCTGGTTCGTGTATTCAGTGTACGTGTGTCCGGAGTAACAGCTACATAATTGTGATCGATGGCCTCTCCACGGTAGACGAGTGGCGTTGCATTAAACCTACTTCCCTGACATGAAGAACGGGAGCAGAATTGTTGTCGACACGCAACAGGTGGAAATAGCAACCCTGTGCACTGAGCAACCGTACCAAGTGTCAGAACTAAAACAATTGTCGTCCCATCAGACACTTTATCTATTCCACAAGAAGGTGCGTAATGAACCCTTATAAACCATGTATATCATTTTTTAGCATCTATTCCATTTTATTTGAACCAAATTAGTCTGAATCACATCTTAATGGCTAGGCAGCCATTTTTTAGGATGGTTGACTTAGTCAACTGTCAATAAAACTCGATCTCTAGGTAGTCCACATAAGTAACCGCCCGTAGAATTCATATTTTTCAGAGACGTTTATCTTAAGCCTATTGTCTCTGAAAATACATATATTATTAGGGGCGGTTTACAAAACTGACCCATTATTTCTAGGGGCTATAGTGCTACACTGCTACCGGGGTCTAGTTAGAATCAATTTGGTAAGAAAACAGTAGGCGTCTGCAAAATTAATTTCTGTAGTAGGGCAATAAGTTTCATATCTATAACTCTGTCCATGTCAAGAGTTGAACTTAGAAGCATCATGCGTCACCACATCAAAATATTCACTACTTGTTCATGATGCTTAGGTTCCGAAGCCCGTAACGGATTCTGCTAAGCGCATCTCCAAGTCTTCAGTTGTAATCAGTACAGAGAGCAGCTCAGTGATGTCGACTACTACAGAGATGAACGGGGTCAACAAACAAAAGGCGAACACGGTGGAAATGTTGGGCACACCAGTTCAATAGCTGAAAGGCAGCTTGATCGCAGCAGGACAAGGGCAGTCATCCCTGAATATGATGCAGTTGTTGGCCGAAAAACAGAGAAACAAAAACTTATTGACTTGGTAGTCCACCCAGACGACAGCCATGGCTCCAAGGTAATCTCTGTTTGGGGGATGGGTGGTATTGGGAAAACTACTCTCGTCAGAAGTATCTACCGAAGCCAAGAACTTGGTGGCTGGAAGGGTGCTTGGGTCACTGCATTGCGCCCTTTCAATCATGACGTACTCCTCCGATATCTGGCCTTGCAACTTCAACCTGATATTCAAGAAGATTTACCTGTAGCTGATGGTGGCGAGGAACAGAAGAAGAAGAATATTGGAGAGAAACAGAAGAAGAAGAATATTGGAGCCATGGATTTCCACAAGGTGACTACTGAATTATCTAGACTCCTAGAGAAGGAGAAGTGCCTCATTGTTCTCGATGATCTATCTTCCACTGAAGAGTGGGATGCAATTAAACATTACTTGGTAAAAGAAAGACGGATAATAATCACCACAAGGGAAAAAGTTCTTGGGGAACATTGTTCTGGACATCACGGGAATATGTTTAGCCTCGAGGGCCTGGAAGCTCATGCTGCACTTGACCTCTTCAAAATGAAGGTACATCCAAATTACATGTTTTTAGAAAATGGAAAAGGTAGATTAGTCTCTCTTTCCTTTTGTCCCAGAAAACTACTATCTCTTCCCTTTTATATTAAACAATAATAATGTTTTGAGAACAGAATATATTATTTCTTAATTTCATATTCAATAAAATTACTATTCTTGATTCAAAACCATGTTTCAATAAAGGAAAATAACAAATGCATGTGTCGCCATTTAGGGCTTTAATCTAGCTGCCTACTATTTCATTTTAGATAAAATAGCACGGAAATTTGTGTTAATGATTTGTAAGAAGATAACACTGGTTACCCACCCACAAAAGGTTACAAGAACAGGTTCATGAAAATAAGACTTGAACACAAGTCCCATAATGATTTTCATAATTGAGGAGTGAGCTAAAATAAAATTTTCAGTTAATTCAACGAAAACTACAAAAGTCACTCTATAGGTTAGTAGGTTACTATGTTGCAACGTGAAAAATGGCCATTTAGTACACCTTCTATTTGTTACCATTCAAAGCTTACACTATGGATTTCCTAGGTTTGCAATTAGGCCTACCATTTTACTTTGTGATGAATTAGGTCAACTCCCCCTTACTACAGAAAAGAGAATCACTACCGGATTTTGAACCGGCACAACCAAATCGGCAGTGATGAGGGGGGCTCGTCACTGTTGGTTCTAGAACCAGCAGTGATGAGGTTTCCAGGAAACCCAAAAGCCGATGAAAAAGGGGTTGAAAAATAGAATTTTTTAATACTAAGAGAGACACCACAGGCACAACCAAATCGATAGTCACAAGTCACGCAATTTTTCACGCGAAAAACACACACTTCACGGCCAATAGCGCTTGATCCCACGACCTCTGGCTTCGCGTGTTCATCCCCTAACCAGTCCACCTGTAAGACACTTGTGTCCATTTGTGATATTCGTCCTCCCCATTTTATGTTCATCTGATTTTGAAATAATTATTTGGGACCCTAAACGAATTCAAATAAAAATGTTGTCAACAACAAAGTTTTATAACTTTTCGAGATCTACAACTTTGATTTTGGTCATTTCTCCATCCGAGGTTGTTTAAAGAATTTGAGTTTCAACTATGACAAAATTCACACGTAATTTTCCTTGGATAGATGATTTTAAATGAAAAGGTTGTCAACTACAAAGTTGCACCACCATTCGAGATCTACAACTTTTGTTTTGGTTGTTTTTTCCATCCAAGGTCGCTTAAAAAATTCAAATTTTAAATTTGAGAAATCAAACTTAATTTTTGTTGGATAGATGATTTCAAATAAAAAAGTTGGCAACTATAAAGTTGCACAACATTTCGAGATCTACAACTTTTGTTTTGGTTGTTTCTCCATCCGAGATCCTTAACAACCACTACATACTACCTTATGACTATGGAGCACGTGGATTCCTTTAGTATTAACTATATAAAATCTTGTGAATCAAATATTTCGACATCAAAATGACTTTAAATAAAGAAGTCGTGAACTACAAAGGTGCATAACTTCTCGAGATATACAAAGTTGCTTCTCCATCCGAGATCCTTAACTAGTACTAGGCACTCACTTGTGACTATAGAGCATATGGACTCATTTGGTATTAACTCTATAAAATCTTGTGATGCATATTTGGACATCCAAACGATTCCAAATCAAAAAAGGTTTAACTACAAAGTTGTATATCTGGTCGAGTACTACAACTTTGGTATAAAGTTCGTCTTCATCAGACATCATATGAGAAAGTTATGAAGTTTTTCATGCAGCATATCACTGTCGGTTCAAGCCACGATATCACTGCCGGTTTTAGCCAAAAACCGGTAGTGATGTCCCAATATCATTGCTGGTTCATGGCTAAAACCGACAGTGATATGAACCGGCAGATGATCCCAATATCACTGCCAGTTTTAGCCACAAATCGACAGTGATGGGCTGGCAAGCACTATCACTACCAATTTGTAAGAAAATAGTAGTGATGAGTCGACAATGAAGGTCAATTTTGTAGTAGTGCCTTTCATTAATTGCCAAATTCTGTTTCATTAGGGCAATCCGTTGACAAATAATTTTTTAATTAATATATGACCTTTCGATTCAAGATTCATGTCAGTAAGTGCTATTTTTGAATAGTCAAAGGGAAGTTTCCTATTGAAGGGACCATGATACCTTAAGAGGGGGGTGGGGGTCAATTTGGGTACTTAGAAATTATGGCCAACTTTGCACAAGTAAAGTCTAGACAAGTCTATGTCTAGATGTGCATTTGTTTTTTTTTTGTGTTGCTATCTCTACCATTCAGAAGTTTTGCACCTTAATACCCAATCCTACCAACTAGTCTATCAACTAGTCTAGCAAAGTAAAGCACGCAATACTAGGTAGTCAAGTAGCTGAATGTGAAACAATAAAGTATAGGGTAGAGAATGAAAACATCCATGTGGTCGAGTAATTTCAGGGATAGCCAACGGGCCTTCACTATGCACATGTAGGTCTCCTCCTTACCTCTCCAGAAATGCCCCCTTGATCTCCATTTTGTACAACTCTTGGCAAAAATGTCAAGATCCTCCCTCTGTTGTACAAGCTATGGCAACCACTCTATGAACACCGTTGGAGGATCTTGCAAGAATCACAAGGACCAAGTGAAAAACTCTAGGTGTGTGCAAGCATTGGCAAGCAAGAGGTATGCAAACCATCATCTAACTTTAGGATAATGCCTAAAGCAATGCATTAATAAGCCTAATCTTGCACTAATGCCCTAATCTTATCATATGCACTCATTGGTGGATAGAGCTACTCAAATATACATATACCTTAGCCAGCTCCAAAGCACTAAAATGCACGGGTATGGGGGAATTTGTAGCTCAAACTCCAAAAACTAGTCATTGCACACAAGTGTGCAAGATGTTTACTCTCTAGATGATATAGTGGCTTGATTTTTCCTTCACCAGATCATCTAGTTGATACAATTAACCATTTATAGCCCCCTCTACCACATCATCGCGGATGGTCCGATGGACCATCTCATACATTAGCAAAATGTATGGTGACCTCTACACCGTCTTTTTTCCTCTCCGTGATCACTAGATGGTCTGGTGCACATTATCTTGTTTATCAGTCAATCATTTAGTGGGTTTTTAACACTTGTATTTTGTGCCCTCTGACATTTCTCCTTGTTGCAAGTGCAGTAGCTTCAACTCCATCACCTGATCACCCAATGGGTTGATTTCACCATCCCAAGCCACATCATAGTACTATTGAGCCACAAGATTATCTAGTGGCTTTAATCAATCATCTAATTGTACTATGCATTAATACAATGCTCTATATTTTATGGTTTGACTTTGTTTGTTCCTAAGTCTTTGTTTAGCTGAATTTATTCAATGTCTTGGGTATTTACTAATCATCTGGGTCTTCAGCACTTACATTTGGTCATCCATTGAGGATGGCAAGATCCATAAGACTAAGTCCTTGTATACTAGCACACATTGATAGTCCTATTTGTCATGTCACATAATCACCAAATTCACAATTATTACCCTAACAAGGATACTCAGTTCATCAGGGGAGAATTCTCACCTGAGTTGCATTGACAAAGTGTGCATAACCACATATCAACTACCTCGGTTTTTAGGGAAAGTGTGGCAAAACCCTACAACTCTTGGTTAATTGGTGACCTAAACTAAAACCAGAACAATCTACCTAGCTAACACTGGCATCATCGAACACCATGATCCATAACAAGATAAAATTGTAGCATAACCACGGATAACAATACCATGCCCTAACAAAAGGGTGAAATTGTTTTGTCAAATACGCAAAAGATTTGCAGATCATTTCATTAATAAGAGAGAATAGACAAATACAAGGGTAGCGAAAGGAGAAGCCCTCCCACCTAAAGGTACACCCAACACATTAAATTCTAGGAAACTATAAGAGAGGCGTCCACAAAGTACAAAGTAGGGAACAAGCTATACTCAAAACTAAAATCACATGCATCACATAAATGACATGACCAGGAGATCTTGGAGATCTTTACCTCCAACTGAGCATTAGAGGACACACTTACCTGCCACTACATGTAGGATTGTCATGACAATTTGTCTCATGGCATTAAAAGTTTAGTCACTGTAGTTCTTACATATTTCCCATTCCACTAAAAACTAAGTCTAATGACAAAATTGATTTGTCTTGCATCGATGGGGAATGCAATAGAAACAACATCATCCCAAAGTAATATCATCAGAAGTACAATTCATGCATCTTCCAAGCTATATGTGTTGGAACAAAAATGGCTATTCGGAGAGACACGATCATGAGCTCCTGAGCACCTCCGATGTTCAGCTCAATGCAAGATCTTGAGTCGTGAACTATGAGAACCATGCGAGGCAAACAATTTGTGATGATTCTTCTCTAAATCTCCCTTTAGATCCAATGCGTAAACAACTATCCATTTTTTCTATAACAATGATGTTTTGGTGACCTCTACTAGTTGAGAAGGCAAGCAAAGAGTCAAGTTATCATTCAGTCACAAACAACAATCACAGTTTGATAGGGTCATAAGGTAGGGCAGACCTATATTTGGATCCCTACCAGTTCATGAAGATTTCATCACATTGGGGGCTGATGAGATATATGAGTTCTTTAATCCAGCTGATAAGGCCATTGAATATTCTCTCATGGACATGGTTATGTTTGTGGGATACCCATTGAGTATTCTCTCATGGACATGGTTATGTTTGTGGGATATGGTTTGGAGGGTGACCTAGATGGAAGAAGATATCTAGTTTTTATGAACAGTTATGGCATGGAGTTTGGTGACAAAGGGATTGGGTGTGTATTTCGATCATATATTTGCAAATCGTTTATATGTACAGCATGCGGATGCTCCAAAACTATCAATTCAAGATCCATGACGTTTTCCCCTCCTCTACTCATAAAAGAGAACCACCAGTGCCGACTCAAGGCCCTATATGATTGTCTAGTTATCACAATACTTTTTACATGCACACTGATATAGAGTGATTCTACAATTATTCAAAAAGACTATCCAAAAGACTAAGATGGTCTTTATCTCCTAGTTAGTGATTTATAATCTACCTCAGTTTACAACTTCACCTATACAACTTAGCCTATTTTTTACTAAAGCCCCTTTACTCAATTCATATGAATTTTGACTAGCAATCAATATCAAAATTTTGGCCAGCTCAGATATATGTCCTCTCATGGCCATGTTTTGTGATCCAAGACTGCAGGCTACTAATCACCTTTATAATGTCTTTTCCTTTAGTATGTTTGTATTGAGGTTTAAATCATTAAGTGGATGGCCTTACAATGTGTTCGGAGCTAGATTGTTGGTTTTGCAACAGAACAAGGGAGAAGGAGGGAGAGAGGGAAAAGGAGAGTAAATGAGGGAATAGGACAAAGTCCCTCTTCACCTTCCACATTCCCCCTTTTATACAGAGGTGGGAGAGGAGGCTTTCATTCCTTCCTCTGGTGGGGTTTATATTTACAAAAAAGTCTGTAAAAGTTACAAATGAATCCCAGTCATTTTTAAATAAGCTCCCAGACTTTGTAATTGGGCCCTAAACACTCTAATGGGTGTCCCTAATACTCCCTCCGTTCTTTAATATAAGCCATATAGTTTTTAGCACCAATATTAACGCATAGCTTGGGGAAGGATGTGAGACCGAGAAAAAAAAATGAAAATCAGGCCATCTTCTCTCTCCCAATCAGATTGCTTCCTAAATCTAAGGGATTGGTTGGGGAATGTGCTATGTACGGTGGGAAGGTTTCCAAACTAATCGGCTTGGGAGCTGATACATACCTATATTTTGGAATTTTCTTTAGAAATCTATATGGCTTATATTAAGGAACGGAGGGAGTATATGTTTTATTTGCCCCAATAATAGCGCCTCTTATATCCTAAAAACCCATTCTGGCTCGTTATTAGCTATGTGTATTTGGTCATGGTACAAAATAGTGACTGAAGTAAAGTGTGCTAATTGCTAAATAAATAGTGTTCTTTGTATATTGTTCACTTCACAAGAATGGAAACCGGGAGAACACTACTACACAAATAAGATTTTTGGAGACAGGTAGGCCGTTCATCTCTAACCAATGGTCACTATTAATCACCATTTCCAAAGGCGATCAGAAACTCGCCTATGAAAATCAATTAACAAATGCCCTCCTCCGAAAATTGATTGATGAAGGTAGGTGTCATGGTCCTAATAATGGACCCCTCTCGAAGTAGGCCGGCTGGACCGACCAGGGCCTAGGAGGGGGCGGCAACCTGAGCCGCCAGCGCCCCTGGCACAACAAGGGGGGTGGCGACCCCTCCACCTCCACATCGTCCCAAATTTTAGTAGTTTAGGAAAATAAAGATAATTAGGAAAAATAGAATAGATAATTGTTTAGAAAAATAGAGTCAAGGTTTGTTAGGAAAGCAGAAAGTTTGTTTTATGTTCAAAAAAAGGACGAAGTTTGTTTTAGGTATGGTGAATCCAAATCTATAAGGATTCTCCCTTAGATTGCTTGGTGTGCAAGTCCTCTAGAGACTAAAAATATAGGGGCAATGTAACTATTTCAATCAAGATGGAAAGGGTTTTGCTCTTTAAACAAATCTTCTCTCACTTCCTTGCTCTCACGTGCCCACGCCCCCTACCCCACTGCCGCCGCACACCGCGCCCCGGGCCCCTTCCACCATCGTTGCCACACCCCAACCGCCGGCTCTACCTAGTACCGCTGCCCCAGGCTGCGCCACCGCCTCCCTAGCCGGCCTTAACCAGCCAACCCCCAGCAAGGACCATCACAACAGGCATCATAAGTTGCCCACCTCCGTTAATGGTTTCCAAAATACCAAAAAAACAAAAAAAATTATGTCCTTCCCTAGATTCGAACCCATGACCTATATAACCTAGATTTAACATCTCCTTACCACTACACCATACAATCACTTGTGAGCATATATAAGATTCTATCTTTTTGTACACATATTTCAAAGTCCGGTATTGCACATTTTGAATACTAAATGAACTTAAATGAAAAAAGTTTCAACTATCAAGTTTTAAATCAGTGAGATGCAAGCGAAAAATGTTTTTGAGAAGCTAACTCAATGCCTAAGGTGAAGATGTTCATGTTGGAACATATTAGAGTTAGCGGATTTGAAATGCTTGCAATGAATGTGACTTGGCGTTGGCTGAAAGCACTCACCGGATTGATCCGGTGCCCTATAGGGGAGGTCACTGGAAGCTTAACAGTGGCTAGGGTAAGCCACCAGATTGATCCGGTGGTCAGCCCACAGACAGCACTGGACCAAGCGCTTGCACTGTTCACTGAGGGTGTTTTCTCAATACTCACCTGATTAGTCCAGTGTGAAGCACTGGACCAATCTGTTGGCCAAAATACCATTCTAGAACCTCTCTGGTGACCACTGGATTAGTCTAGTGGTGCACCAGGGCGTCATCACCGGACCATTGTGCTAGGGTTAGCTGTTGGAAGGCCTCACAGCTAGTTTCTACTGACACGCACTGGGGTACCACCTAATTAGTCTGGTGTGTACACTAACAGATGGAGATGATTGACGCTCAAAGGGAAGGAACAACTCACTGTTGTCACCCTTCTTCGGCCATGGTGGGGGAACAAAAAGGGAAGGGAGGAGGGAAGGTACCGGGGTGTAACAGAAATTGCATACCTGGCTGCAGCACAGACAGAGTTTGCTCTGAAGAAACTGGAGAAAGGGCTATTGTCGAATAATCGTCAGCGAAGTCACTGGTAGAAACCGAATGCAGGGGAACTGAAAATCAACTCAGACGGGGCTTTCGGTAGTGCCACAAAAGAAGGGGGATGGGGCTTTGTAATCCGAGATGATCTGGGCCGAGTGGTGAGGGTGGGAGCAGGTCACGACGAATTCCTTCTTAATGCTTTCCATGCTAAACTCATGGCATGTCAAGCAGGAATGCAGGAAGCAGCCCGGCTGGGGATGACGCGGGTATGCATGGAGAGGAATGCAACTCTTGTCAAAACTTCACTGATGGTGATCTCCTACAGACTTTCTGCAGTCAGTGGAATCATCATGGAGATGAAGCACTTGAGCAGCGAGTTCGTTCCTTGTAGAATTAGTGTGTGCAAACGTGATTGTACTGATAACTTAGCTGCTTCTGGTTGTACCTTTCCTAGTGGATAGATTAGCACTTGGGATGATGTACCTCAAGCGATTGAGGTTTTGGTGACCAGCGATTCGGCTGGATCAGATGAGTAACGAAGAGCTGAGTTTAAAAAAAATGATAGTTCAAAGGTCACGGTCAAAATGGCCATCGCTTTTTCTACTCTCAAAGATACGTGTGCGAAAGGAGGACAGTCACACTTTTGTGTCGTATGAAAAGTGATGAGTATGGTTCGTCACTTTTTACTGATGCCTTATAAAAAGATTATGGAGATAGTATTTGTGAAACATATATGTCAATGCCAATCACTAACATCTTATGCCTCCCCAAACAAATCCAGCCTCACTTCTTCACCACACCCTACAAAACCCGATAGAAAAGCCATATTTAGTATCTTAAGGCAATCCAGGACATGTTTGACAACCCAAATTGAACCTTTATCATAAAAATGATATAATGTGCAGAATATTCCAGAATACATGACTGTGCATATCGTTGTCACAGGATGAAAGAGCTGAATCTAAAAAAAAAGTTAGGAATGTGTTGTCCAGGAACTCCACGGCTTCTTCCATTATATTTGCGCATCACAGATGGAGAAGTTCCAAAGCAACATGTCTGAGGGCCAAGGCTAAGGCCACTTCTAACAGCCTGCTGCTCAAAGATGTTCCACGACATCGAGAACATCTTTGGGCCTGTTTGGTACAGCTTATAAGCTGCTTATGGCCAAAATAAGTTGAAATCAACAGTCAAACGCCATGTTTTTCAGTAGCTTATTCTGGCCACGCTTATTCCCACAACTCACATTTATAATAAAAAGCAGAAGCTGGATCAGACCAACTTATTTTAACTGCCGCTTTTAGTCTATTTGTGCAGGTTATCTGGGAAGCGCTTCCCAGATAAGCTGTACCAAACAGGGCCTTTGTCGACTGCTACGCGGCGGCGGTGTTCATCCAAGATGTGGGCCATTGGGGCAATACACGCCTCCAACTTGGATGTGGACACCACCAAGACTGGCCATGCAGACATGAAGTCGAGGACCTCGAGCTACCT
Organism: Miscanthus floridulus; assembly: GCF_019320115.1. Lineage (NCBI taxonomy): Eukaryota > Viridiplantae > Streptophyta > Magnoliopsida > Poales > Poaceae > Miscanthus > Miscanthus floridulus. The sequence continues at coordinate 29,242,888 of NC_089588.1, read as the reverse complement.
AGACCGAAATGGGACAGAAGGGCAGGAGGGGAAGAATGTTGATGACACGGTGGTAGGGTAGGACAAAGGAGAAGAAGGGAGATGGCATTGTGGTGCGTGGCGAGCGTTTGATGAAATGTCAATATATATAGACGGGCCATGAGAGGTGACAGGTATTAAAAATCAACGCAACAAAGATGACGTGATTGTATCAAAAGTATCCAGCCAACCAAACATATGACCTATATAACACAGACTTAGATAGTACATACTGTTCATGGTGTAATTTGGCTGGAGAATATGATTGGCCAAATTATATAGGTTATTGATAATTAATCAAAATTATTAGTTGACATGCTACATGCCAAGAATATGTGCAGGTCGGACGCCAGATTGATGTATCCTGGAGTGCACGTGTGAAGAAAAAGAAAACAATAAAGAAACTAGAACGAGATCAAGAAAATATTTTGCACAGATTAATTGTCTGGCCAGAGAAGTTTTATTCGGATTAGATAATAACGTGTCATATGTCCTAGGTTCAACCGTGCAGAGCCAAACGAAGCAAGAAGGTTTAGGAAAGACATTTTATTTGATGTGTATGCACTAGTAGTATACGTATCTGTTAGAGTCCTAAAACTCCACGGCAAAATCCAGACGCCTATTTAAAGGTCATGGCCGAGTGCAAAAGTTTCTCTAGCCAATCGACATTCAGGCCATCTCTATAATTTTAATTAAGGGCCTTAGGGCAAGCATAATTGCAAGGGACCATTAAAATATTTTTTAATATGACGATAAAGTATATAGTACAAAAAGTTAACTTGCAACATATGTTTAGTTAATAAAAGATGATGATAGTACAACTAAAGAACTAAAAGGTTTGTAAAATGACTATTATGATTGCCTAAAATAAAAGATAATGATAGGTTCATTGGTTGAGGTGTGATGCGTCAGGTCGGGTGTCGGACCAGATCTCGACAAAGACAAACAACGTCGATCCGTAATAAGAAAAGACACAGGCCCTTAAAACTCCCATGGGCTACTATACTAAAATATATTGGCCTTCAACACTTTATTACATTTTCCCTCAAAAAAACACTTTATTACATTATATAATAGCTGCATGTCTTTTTTTAGAGAAATAGCTATATATCTACTACATACATATATACTCATGGGCCCCCTAGCGTCTTGGGCCCCCGGCGGTCACACCTGCTGCCCTCCCCCTATAGACGGCCCTGTCGACATTATCAATCTATTATTTTTCTAGTATTATGTTTTCTTCTACCTTAGGACAGTAGTATATGCCGAACTCTAATCTTCATTAGGAGTTGGTAACCTTTGCCGTTTTGCGCTGAAAAGCGGTCGGCTCTTCTTCACGAAAGAGAGGAACCCCTTTGCTTGTTTGTCTTGAAAACTAGTCGCTCGTCGTCGTGAAAGATGATTGTTATCGTGGTGTCGCATGATCAAATTTTTGTGGCAACACAATTGGCGACTCCACTGGGGACAAAATTCTTCTAAACATTGGTTGGGCCATCTATCAATATGCCACCAGCAATTTCGTCAAAGGCTGACATCCAAGTTTGGTTCAGCTAATATTCAACAGATCGATTTTCAAGAAGCAAGCCAAAGCAACAGAGTAGCTGCTGTTGTTCTATTTTTGGTTGTAGAAAGTGGATAACGGAGAGAAACCAGCAGCACGTTCTTCCATAACAGAAAACTACAGGCGCTGGTTCCAGCTGAGCATGATATCATCATCAATTTCGTTCATCCACGCCAGCGTAATCTGAAAGTACGGTATTTTATCTTGTTTGCAGCTACGATGGATTCATATAATAATGTTGCTAGGCATGTTGATAGACCTGTTGCATCGACTAATGGTTATTTTAGCTACCCAGTTTATCATTCAGAATTATACAGAGCCTATGCATAATACGAGTTTTAATCTTGCAAGCAATATACAACATGAATTTTCAATTCTAGTACGTCTTTTTTTTTCGCGAAACTTCAATTCTAGTACCACGGCAATGTTTATTACGCCTATATCGTCACAAATGCACATGTCGTTGTATAATCATGGTGGCCAGTATAATAATGCTTATTCAGCCAATTGTTGTGTACCTAACACTAATAATTCTGCCATCTTAACTTCGGTTTCACAAAATCATGGCATGTATAACCGAAGTGTTGGCTTTAGTTCTAATATGCAACAACCTTTTTATCAAGAAGTAGCACGTAGCACACAACCTTCGCCACCTATAGGTACCGGGGTTCCGTGTGAGCCGGTTCCAAATGTGTAATCTAATGTATCTCCGCAGCATATGTTGCATGCTCAACCCTCTTTGCCGGAGTTACAATCACATACCTATGTGGCATCTGTGCCACAATCTAATTCTCAAGAGCCATCGCAATATTTTAAGGACCTATTGACACTATTCTTATAGAGTGTGGTTTCAAACCTCGTGCAAGTTTAAAAGAAAATAAAATTGATTCGGATATGAATGATAATTCGGTTATTGAAAGAGCCGAAGAAAACAATACTTGTTCTGATTCAATTATATTACACACATATGTGAAGGACCGGAAACGGCGACCAGAGGGGGGTTTGAATGGGAGCCTCAAATTTCTTTCAAAATCTTCAACCACTGTCCCAATATCAATCCCCAAAAAGCATACACAATAGACTTGATGACCACAACCCTAGAGAAGGGTGGATGCTCCCTTAGAACACAGCGGGTCACCACAAAGCAAACGGAACACAGATCGGAGCCCAAACGAGCAAAGAACAGCACTGCCCCTGCAAATATCGGACACGTCCGGTATTATGTCGGACACGTCCGGTATTTTCGGACACATCCGGTATGATCTCGGACACGTCAGGTATTTTCAGCAGCAAGCTGACCAAAAGAGAAAAATCCAAAACCCCGTCAAACGGTGTCCAAAAATCATAAAATTTTAACCATAGCTCCTTAGACACCAAGGGAAGATCTCCACCAAATTTCAGCTCAAAACTCCAAAGTGAGAAATATCGGACACGTCCTAGATCATATCGGACGCGTCCGGTATGAGCGATCAATTTCTCGGGAAAAATCAAATCAAGCCATAACTTGATCAAATCAACTCCAAATGACTTGAAACTTTGCACAAGGGTTCACAAGCGAGTAGAAAGACAACCTCTAAAGGATCATGGCCCGAGACAAACTCTAGCTCCGTGAATCGAAGGAATTGAAGAATCCCCCAAAAAATAGGTCAAGAACTAAAATTGCCCGGATCTACGATCTCATGAGGAATTAGTGGATTTCCTTCGGTGGCACTAGTAGAGAACAGACCTTTGATCCTCGACCAAAATGGGCTCTAGTCCCGGAATTTTTTGCCCCCGGGACTAGAAATACCTTTAGTCCCGGTTGGAGGATCCAACCGGGACTAAAGGTCCCTGCCCAACGGCTACTGCGCCAGACAGAGGTGGCAAGGACCTTTAGTCCCGATTGGAGCCACCAACCGGGACTAAAGGTATAATTTTACTCCCGGTTGGTGGCTCCAACCGGGAGTAAAGGTCTACTCCCGGGCCGTGGCTGCGCCCGGGGTTGGAAAGTTACCTTTAGTCCCGGTTGGATCCATCAACCGGGACTAAATGTTCTCCCTTTATAAATCGGCCGTCTCCCTCCTTCCTCCCGGCCCCGAGCCCGAGCTCAGCACATTTTGAAGCTCACTGTAGTAGTGTTCTTGCTTCCTCCCTCCCTCCATTGTTCCTCCATCCATTCTTCGATTCCTCCGTCGATTTCTTCGATTCCTCCGTCGATTCTTCAGTTGTAAAGGTTACCAATCTCATACTCTCATTTTTACCATTTTCTTATGCCATTTTATTCACTATATATATTTATGGTTCTTTATTGTGGTTTTTTTTCATTTGTAAGCAATTTGAGCTCAAAATCACTTTAAGCTTGCATATTTACATAAAAGAAGGTTAAAGTATATATAAATATAAAGTTAGAAAATAGTTAGAAAATTATAGCAAATCCTTACTAGTTGAACTTGCGGACCGTGTTCAGGTCGGCGAGGATGTTCTCTGCCGAGCGGTAACGGACGTCAAGGAGGAGCTTTGATTCTACGAGGGAGAGCGATAACGGTCGTGGAAGACCGTGTTCCCTTCCTCGTAGAATCGGAGCTCTTCCTTGACCAAGTACGGTGTCGTTCGGTGGAGAAATGCTCACCGAGCTGATCATGTAAGCAAGGTCAACTAGTACGGATGGTTATTTATTCACATGTCCCGATATCGTCGCAGTAGTCTGTCAATCACCGTACCTAAACGTAGTATATATAAATATAAAGTTAGAAAATAGTTAGAAAATTATAGCAAATCCTTACTAGTTGAACTTGCGGACCGTGTTCAGGTCGGCGAGGATGTTCTCTGCCGAGCGGTAACGGACGTCAAGGAGGAGCTTTGATTCTACGAGGGAGAGCGACAACGGTCGTGGAAGACCGTGTTCCCTTCCTCATAGAATCGGAGCTCTTCCTTGACCAAGTACGGCGCCGTCCGGTGGAGACATGCTCGCCGAGCTGATCACGTAAGCAAGGTCAACTAGTACGGATGGTTATTTATTCACATGTCCCGATATCGTCGCAGTAGTCTGTCAATCACCGTACCTAAACGTAGTAGTCTGTTATGTGTGTACATTCCCATTCTTCTGTTAATTTGCGGAAATATCATATGAATTACTTACCTGCCACAGTAAAAGACGAGAACACAATGACCATTAAAAATATCATTGTTTAGAGATCTAGATAATTTTATAGTTTGTTAATTTTATTTGTTTATAAAATGAGAAATTTATAGTGTATTAAAAAATGAGTATAGAGAGTAGATGGCAACTGCTTCCGGGTCCTCGGCCTCTCATGGGTTTCCAAAGCGACTTAGGCCGGGCCTTCCTCTCATTCCATGCGGCAAGTGTCGTGATGAGACGAAGATTGTGATGGAGTACCGAGTGAAGAAGGAGGGTCCCAACAAGGATCGTATCTTCTACAAGTGTCCGGATCGCAATGTGAGTTATTTTATCGTATTTAATGATTATGGTTAGTTTATACCTATTTTCATGATGGTTGTGATTAAAGTTCTAATTTTTTGTTTTAATTTCAGTGGGATGGCAGTGGACGATGTTCAGGCTTCTACTGGGAGGAAGAGTATGTTGAACTTGTGCAAAAATATCTTGCACAACAGGCAGATACGGCGGCTAATGAGGCAGTGATCCAGTCGAAGAAGCCCAAAGATGTTGCACAATCGGGGGATCTGTCTGTTTTAGTTGAGATTGGTCGCGAAATCCTTGTGCTCCTGAAATGTATTTTAGCTTTAGTTCTTTTAGTGGTAGTTGGGATTGTCTACATTATAGCGATGCTTTCATAAATTTGTATCTTTTGTGGTGGCACGCATGTTGTATAAATAATTAATTATGATCTAGGTTTTAATATGATATTTATGTCATGTAATGCAGATGAGCCGTTATTGGATGTATAATGCTGATCGCCGCTCCCAAGAGTTCATTGACGGCGTGCATTCTTTGTTACGTGCGGCCGAGGCAATTAGTGGAATGAGGCAATTGTCCGGATCTGCGATCTCGTGAGGAATTAGTGGATTTCCTTCGATGGAAAGCTTCTACTCATGTCATTGATCGATCCATGGCAACAAGAACGAACCAAAACCATCCCAAAACGAAGAAACGAGAGGGGAAACAAGAAGGGACAAAAGGAGCTCGTGAAGAACACCAAAATCACATCAAGAACACAACTAAATCATGAATCCCGGAGGGCATACGGTGGTTACGGCCACCGATTCCTTCAAAACCAAGTCACAATTTGAGTTGTGGACCTGTCTCATACATGGAAGCAAACTAGAGGAAGAAACCCTAAAGGAGAAAATGAAACCTGGAGGAGGTGAGGGAGATGGGGGCTCCCTCATCCTATTTAACAGGGCTATTACACATTCCCAGTTTGGCCCTGGATACAAATGAGTTGAACCGCTAGGCCCAAGGGCGTTGTTGTCCAACCCGGTGTAATCTTGATCTGACGGCCACCGCGCCTTCTCATCGGTAGCTTCGCCTCAACGCGAACTCCCCGATGCCGCCACGTGCCGTCCGTCCCTCCTCGAAACCTCCGCTCGGGTTTTGAGGCCCAAACTCGTAAACCGTCCATCCGATGGTTTTGAGGTCCAAACCATCAAACCATCCGCGAGTAGCGTACTCCATACACGTCCCCCGCCATCCGACGCGTGTCACCGCCATCCTCGACCGGCCGGCCCACCAAGTCCTCCTGAGCCTCGCTCAACTTACGCATCCGCCGTCTTGACCCGGTCAACACCGTCACTCCATGTCTTCTTGCACTTGTCGATGTCTCAAGTGTCAGCCACCGTGGCTAGTCACCCGTCCTCTGGGTCCCTCGGTCCAAGCCTCACGTCCGTCCTTCACCGCTCCCAGTCTGTCGGCACGGCACGTCCTCCTTGACCTTCACCTCGCCGTCGACCACCGCATCCGAGCTCCACACCTGCACAACACAAGCCAAAAGACATGTCGCACACATAGCTTTCGCCATGGTAGGGTTAGTCACCACTCAACCTACTTTGTGGATCACATTGACAATCACTCATCACAAAACGAACACACAAGGGTACTTGTCAACCTTGTGTTCGCAATCTCCCCCTTGATGAGTGCATTGTCAACACCAATACACAAACAGCTTGAGCAAAAGAAAAAGAAGAAGAGAAAAGAAACAACTCACCCAAATGACCAAAAGCCAAAGAAAAGCCAAGAACCGGGTCATTTGAAAATGAGCAAAACTTGGTCCCCAAAGACATGGGCAACGGCTCGACGCAACCAAGTAAAACAAAGCTAGCCCTCAAGAAGAGGCAACGGGCTCAACACCACTAGCAAAGCTCGAAAAACCGAAAAAACTGCTAGACCCTCCAGAAGAGGCAAAGGCTCAACACATCTAGCAAAACACCTCAAATGCAACTCCCCCTGAACAAGTGCAATCTCTCTCAAATGAATGCATATCTCTCAACTTTAGGTGAAATTGGAAGTTTCTTCCCCTTTTCTGAATATTTCTCCCCTTGTGTCATTGTGAGTGTGGAAAACTTCTCCCCCTTGTTGACACATGCACTTATCAAGCTAGAGCCCAAAGATTGCATCTCCCCCTCAAATCATGCTATGAATGCAGAAATGCACGAATGCAGAAGCTTCAAGATTATAGTAAGTAGATTGAAAAGAGGCTCTAGTTGATGCTGTCATGTATATATAGCAACACATACAAGTGCTAGCAAATGCTCAAAGTGACCAAATGAGACAAAATATGGCATTTAAGCAATTTTGATCAAGTTTGAGCAATTTTAAAAGAGGGTTCACCACCAAAGGAGCACATAGCAAAAGTAGACAGGAGATCGACCTTGTGCTACACATGTATGCAAAGTGAACTACCCCAAACAAAGTTCACACATCATGTCATGAGACAAACTTGTGGTTTGATCAAATTTTAGACACCAATTGAAATTTATCGGAGTTATGCAGCTTATTACCAAAGTTTGTCAGACAAGTGTGTGCGGGAGGTTATCTGTGCCATCAAAACCTGACTTAGCGACCATGTCAAGCCTATGCCAAAGGCAATCAAAAACTTAAGACAATGATCTCGGTATCCATTACAGAGCTCAAGTTCACCAATAAGTGCAATTTGGAGCTGTCTCGATACTCTGACATAGGATAGTACAGACCCATCCCGATCTTTTCAAATCACTGAGTTTGATTTTCAAGTTTTAGCACAAATTCAAGTTTCTCAAGCAAGTGTGTAACTCAAAGTACGAGCCGTAGCAACTAAGCATATACATGAAGCAAGAAAAAGATCTCGACACATTCTACACATGGTAGTGCCACAAGTAGTGGTGAACACATTTCATGTTACAACAAGTTTTAATCAAGTTCACAGTTTGGAAAACAACCTTAGCTCATAACATGCATCAATTGATCAAAAGGAGCCTAAGCCAAAAGCACATCATGTATATCCATAACATCCCCAACAAGAGCATAGTGTCAATCTAGCTACTATAAGGATGAAGCTTAGGATGCAATATGATACATGATGATATGATATGCAAGAATGATATAAAAACAAAAACAAAGGCTAAACTTCAAAGAAAAACAAAACTAGAATACAACAACCAAAGTTTCCCTCCTCTAAAAAGGGAAACAAACTCCAAGCTCCCCTCGTAAGCGAGCAAACTAGGCTTGGTCAAGTGGTTTGGTGAAGATATCTACGAGCTGGTTTTGGGTATCAATGTGGTGCAGATCGATATCACCTTTCTCATAGTGGTCACGCAAGAAGTGAAAGCGAACTTCTATGTGCTTTGTCTTTGAGTGAAGGACTGGGTTTTTGGCTACACTTATGGCACTGGTGCTGTCACAAAACAAAGGCACTCACCTAAACTCTAACCCAAAGTCTCTCAGAGTAGCTATCATCCAAAGCAACTGGAAACAACAAGCAGCAGCAGCAACATACTCAGCTTCTATGGTGGATTGGGCGATGCTAGACTGCTTGCGAGAAGACCAAGACACAAGAGAAGATCCAAGAAACTGACAAGTCCCCGAAGTGGACTTCCTCTCAACACGACAACCAGCATAATCCGCATCAGAATACCCACAAAGAGAAAGAGAGGAGGAGGCTAAAAACCAAAGACCAAACTCGGGTGTGAAACGAAGGTACCTGAGGATCCGCTTGATGGCTTGACGATGAGACGTGCGCGGCGAAGACTGAAAGCGCGCGCACAAGTAGACTGCAAACTGGATGTCCGGTCTCATCGCCGTTAGATACAGCAGGGACCCGATCATGCTTCGGTATTCCTTCTAGTCCACGCTTTCTCCCTCCTTGTCCTCATCTAGGGCTGTCATGGTTGACATAGGCGTCGAAAGAGGCTTGGCCTCACCCATATCAAATTTCTTGAGCACGTCCTTGGTGTACTTGCCTTGGTGCACGAACGTCCCCTCATGAGTTTGCTTGATTTACAGCTTGAGGAAGAAAGTCAATTCGCCCATCATGCTCATCTCAAATTCCCTGCTCATAGTATCTGAAACTTGGCAACAAGAGCATGAGAAGAGCCACCAAAGATTATATCATCCACGTATATCTGAACCAAAAGGATGTATGTGCCTTGCTTGAGGAGGAACAAAGTCTTATCTATGGAACCCATCCTAAAACCCTTATCAAGCAAGAAAGCTTTTAAACGCTCATACCAGGCTCTCGGGGCTTGTTTCAAACCATACAAGGCTTTGTGGAGTTTAAAAATATGGTTGGGGTACTTTGGATTTTCAAAGCCAGGGGGTTGCCTCACATAAACCTCTTCCTCTATGTACCCATTCAAGAAGGCACTCTTTACATCCATCTGATACAGCTTGAACCCTTTCAAAGTTGCAAATGCTAAAAGAATCCTAATGGCTTCTAGACGGGCAATAGGAGCAAAGGTTTCTTCATAGTCTATTCCCTCTTTTTGGCAAAAACCCTGAGCCACTAATCTCACCTTGTTTCTCACCGCCACCCCATCCTCACTCTGCTTGTTCTTGTAAACCCACTTTGTACCTATGGGGTGGCACTCTGGTGGAGGTGGAACTAAAACCCACACTTGGTTCTGCTCAAAGTTCTCTAACTCCTCGTGCATAGCATTAACCCAATCGGCATTAGATAGTGCGTGTCCAATATCTCGAGGCTCAAAAGAAGCTACGAAAGCAGAATGAGCGAAATGGGAAATATGATAAGACTTGGAACGCGTTACCCTTTTGTCAATGTCGCCGATCATGGTCTGAGGAGGATGGCGTCGCTGGATATGTCGAGGTGCACCCAAAGACGAAGTTGCCTCCCCCTCATCCATAGCTGGGGCCTCCTTAGTCCATTGAGGAAGCGGCTTGCACAGACCCCATGAAGTAGAGGTGGAGGGCTCGGGGCCGTGAGCCGAAGTGGTCGAAGCTGGCTCGATCGGGGCGGCTGGTTAAGATGGCTTGGGATCATCCCAATCGATGTCATCGTCATCCTCAACAAAAATGCTGTCACCCATCTCTTCATCACCTGCACGTTCAAAGACAAAAATAGAAGAGGGCATGGTTTCGTCGAAGGTGACTTCACAAGTCTCCACGACACGGTTAGTCTCAAGATTAAGCACACGGTACGCATGTGAATGAGAAGCGTAACCGAGGAATATACCGTCCAAAGATCTAGATTCAAACTTGTCAAGATTACCTTGCTTAAGAATGAAGCACCTTCAACCGAAGACTCAAAAATGACTCACCTTGGGTGGACGCCCAAACCGCAACTCGTAGGATGTCTTCTTTAAGAAAGCACGAAGAAAAATGTAGTTTGAAACATGGCAGGCGGTGTTGATGGCTTCGGCCCAGTAACGCCTAGGAGTCCTATGCTCATCGAGCATCGTCCTAGCCATTTCAACCAAAGTCCGATTTTTGCGCTCAACAACACCATTCTGCTGAGGGACATGGGGCGAAGAAAACTGATGTTCAAGACCCAAGGAAGCATAGAAGATGTCAAACTAAGAGTTTTTGAACTTAGTGCCATTGTCACTGCGGATAGCTCGTATGGCATTCTTTGGTAACTCAGTTTGCAACCTCAAGATCAAGTCACGAGCATGAGAAAACGCTTCGTCCTTGCCCTCCATGAAAAACACCCAAGAATAGCGAGAAAAATCATCCATGATCACAAGAACGTACCACTTCCCTCCCTCTAACCGAACCCGAGCCAGACCAATAGTGTCCATATGGAGTAGCTCACCGGGTCTCGTGGTCATGACCTGAGTCACTGGAGGATGGGAAGCAGCCACCATCTTTCCGTGGCGACAGGGATGGCATACCAGATCCTTCTCAAACTTAAGTTTGGGCAATCCTCGGATCATGTCAAGAGAACTCAACCTCACTAGGAGATCGAAGCTCAAGTGACCAAGTCTCCTATGCCACTTCCACAAATCAGAAGAAGATCCGGCAACCAAACAGCGAGAAGAACCGAAAGACTGAGAGAAATCAACTCTGAAAACTCGACCGAAAGGAACAATCTGACAAACTAGATGTCCCTGAGAATCGAGCACACGAGAAAGTCCAGTCTTAAAGCGCACCTCAAACCCATCTTGAAGGAGTTGCGAAACAGAGAGCAAATTGAAATGCAGGCTTGAAACCAAAGCAACGTCCTTCAAGATAAAAGACTCATTGACCCGAATGGTCCCACGAGACAACACCTTACCTTTGCTATTGTCCCCAAATGTGATGTACTCCTTGTATTGCATGGGGTCGAGGCTGGAGAACCATTTGGAACTTCCAGTCATGTGGCGCGAACAGTCGGAATCAACAAGCCACGTGTTCTCCAGGCCTTCGCTCTGCATCAATAGAAAGACAGGGGGTGAGCAAATGGCACAACACTGGGGTTAGTGGAATGAGGAGAATACCAGTGTTGAGTCATTTGCCCTAGAAAAGTGTTAGGAAAAACACCATACATGCCATGTCCCATTGGAGAGAAGCGATCACCACGTGGGGGAAAACGTGGTCCGCTAGGAGTGTGGGACTGAAAGCCACCGTCGCAAGGTCCAGAGTCATATAGATCATGACTTGGGCCACGCCGGGCACGACCACCACGTGGTCTCGCCACCTGAGGCCTAGCACCTTGAGGCATTGCACCTCTAGGCCTAACACTGTGCCTCTGAACAGGCGGTACATGTACGCCATGGGGAGGACGGTACATGTTCCGGTTGTTCAACTCGTACTCGTGCCGCTCATCTCTCTTCCTCCTAAAGCAAAACTCAGCCAAATGACCATCTCTATGGCAATAGTCACAGTGGTACCTCACCTCTCTCTTGGATGGTGGTTGACTCACTCTTTTGTGGATGTGGTTCACTCTCTGAGGCTTTTTGGCTTTAGGAAGGGGTGCACTAGAGATGTTGGGTAGAGTATCAAGTGAGTTCCAAAAGTGGTTCGGTTTGGGAACCCAAACTTGCTTGGATGGTGGAGCTTTTGGTGGTTCTTCAAACACACCATCTTTGATCATAGGCTTGGTAGACTCTGGTGGAGGGATCTTGATCAATTTGGGAGTGTTGGTGGGTTTCTCACTTGGGTTCAAACCACTATGTTCACCAACCTTGCCATAGACATGCTCACCCTTCCCACCTATAGCAAAGCCTACTCCCGATGAGTCAGTTCCCTGCCTGAACTGGCTCACCATCATGCCCAACTGAGGCTCACTGCACGACACCCAGCTCAAGATGGACCAAAGTTGTGTGTTTTCTTCCTTGGTTCCCATCTTGTCGTGCTTGCAGGACTCAAGCTCCAACACCAAAGCTTCACATTGAACACATGTAGTGGTGGTGCTATCTGAGTTGGCCTTCTCAAACTCAGCAAGTTTGGCAACCTTCTCTGCCAACTCAGATTGCAAGCCTGAGCAGGACTTGCATGCACCGAGCAACCTAGAACGAGACTTCAACTCATCACATTCATTAAGCAAAAAGCATACTTGGATTGCAAGTCAGAGAGGTTAGACATGTGTATAGCGCACTCATCGCACTCCTCCTCCTCTGACACCACTACACCACTCTTGGCAAGCTCCAACTCCTTCAAAGCAACCTCTAGCTGGTCCTTAAACTCTTTTCTCTCGCGGGCAGCATGCTTAAGCAACTTATCTTGACTCATCAATGTATCATTCATAGTATCAAGCTCAAGCATAAGTGAGTCAAGTGTGGGCGGTACCTCATTTTCGTCGTCGTCGACGTCGACGTCCTTTTTGAGCTTTGCTCCACCGTCAACCGCCATAGTGCAAAACCCACCACGGTTTGCACCGGCAACAAAGCAGAGACCGTTGAGCTTGTCCTCACGCTTCTTCTCGGACTCATTGTCGGTCGAGGGAGAAGAAGAGTGATCATCATCGGAGTCATCATTGAGGTCACTGAGGGAGGCAAGGAAGGCGCGTTCTTGAGCTTTGGCCTTCCTATGGTATGCCTTCTTGATCGCCTCCTTGTCGAAGCCGCCCTTGGCCTTGTGCTTGCCGAAGGTGTAGTCGCGCTTATCCTTGCGCTTGCTGGAGTCGTACTTGTTGGTGAAGGGCTTCTTCTTGGGGCAGTGCACGATAAAGTGGTCCGGATCTCCACATCCATAGCATCCCTCCTTCGGGCCACCACTGCGTCGGCGGTTCAAACGGTTGTTGTGAAACCGAGAGAACCGACTGATGACGAGTGCCAACTCATCATCCCCAAGAGACTCCAGCTGCTCCTCTATGACTGACATCAAGCACGACAAAGAGAAAGAAGCTTGTGAAGGGTTAGTCAATGAACTTGAACCACTACCTGAGACCAAAGCCATGGTTGGTGCAGAAGGATTCTTGAGCTTGGCTTGGGTTTGGTAGTCGATCTCTGTGGACTTGAGCTTGCTGAAAAGCTCGTCGATGGTGAGGGTATCGTAGTTGGCCGACTCGATGATCACCGACACCTTCACATCCCATACCTTTCGATCAAGGGCATAGAGAAGCTTGAGCACCCTCTCATGATCACTATAAGGTAAGTTGGCCTTGTTCGCTTTCATTTTGTTGACGATAGTCTGAAAGTGGGAAAACATGGCATTGATGGACTCGCCATCAAGCTGAGAGAAGTTCTTGTACTCGCGCTTGTACGTCTCATAGAGTTTGGTCTTGACCTGTGCGGTCCCCTCGTGATAGCTCTGAAGCCTGACCCAGATCTCTCGAGCTGTAGTACAATCGGAGACACGCTCGAACTCAGAAAGCGAAAGACTCGAGAAAAGCACACTGCGAGCTTTGCTATTTGTGTTGTGCCGATCCTTGTGATCCTGGGTGGTACGGGCCGCAACAGGGAGCACAACGTACGTAGCATCCTCGCAAATTTCCCAGATGAGCCAATTAATCCCCTGGAGATGCGTAGACATGCGGATCTTCCAATAAGGATAGTTGGACCCATCAAAGTGCGGTGGTTTGCCGGAACCACGCTCCATGTCGCCTTCGTAGATCACGGACCGATTAAGGTGGAATGATCCTTAACCGGCTCTGATACCAATTGAAGGACCGGAAACGGCGACCAGAGGGGGGTGAATGGGAGCCTCAAATTTCTTTCGAAATCTTCAACCACTGTCCCAATATCAATCCCCAAAAAGCATACACAATAGACTTGATGACCACAACCCTAGAGAAGGGTGGATGCTCCCTTAGAACACAGCGGGTCACCACAAAGCAAACGAAACACAGATCGGAGCCCAAACGAGCAAAGAACAGCACTGCCCCTACAAATATCGGACACGTCCGGTATTTTCGGACACGTCCGGTAAGATCTTGGACACGTCAGGTATTTTCAGTAGCAAGCTGACCAAAAGAGAAAAATCCAAAACCCCATCAAACGGTGTCCAAAAATCATAAAATTTTAACCATAGCTCTTTAGACACCAAGGGAAGATCTCCACCAAATTTCAGCTCAAAACTCCAAAGTGAGAAATATCGGACGCGTCCGGTATGAGCGAGCAGTTTCTCGGGAAAAATCAAATCAAGCCATAACTTGATCAAATCAACTCCAAATGACTTGAAACTTTGCATAAGGGTTCACAAGCGAGTAGAAAGGCAACCTCTAAAGGATCATGGCCCGAGACAAACTCTAGCTCCGTGAATCGAAGGAATTGAAGAATCCCCCCAAAAAATAGGTCAAGAACTAAAATTGTCCGGATCTGCGATCTCGTGAGGAATTAGTGGATTTCCTTCGATGGAAAGCTTCTACTCATGTCATTGATCGATCCAAGGCAACAAGAACGAACCAAAACCATCCCAAAACGAAGAAACGAGAGGGGAAACAAGAAGGGACAAAAGGAGCTCGTGAAGAACACCAAAATCACATCAAGAACACAACTAAATCATGAATCCCGGAGGGCATACGGTGGTTACGGCCACCGATTCCTTCAAAACCAAGTCACAATTTGAGTTCTGGACCTCTCTTATACATGGAAGCAAACTAGAGGAAGAAACCCTAAAGGAGAAAATGAAAACTGGAGGAGGTGAGGGAGATGGGGGCTCCCTCATCCTATTTAACAGGGCTATTACACATTCCCAGTTTTGCCCCTAGATACAAATTAGTTGAACCGCTAAGCCCAAGGGCGTTGTTGTCCAACCCGGTGTAATCTTGATCCGACGGCCACCGTGCCTTCTCATCGGTAGCTTCGCCTCGACGCGAACTCCCCGATGCCGCCACGTGCCGTCCGTCCCTCCTCGGAACCTCCGCCCGGGTTTTGAGGCCCAAACCTGTAAACCGTCCATCCGATGGTTTTGAGGTCCAAACCATCAAACCATCCGCGAGTAGCGTACTCCATACGCGTCCCCCGCCATCCGACGCATGTCACCGCCGTCCTCGACCGGCCGGCCCGCCAAGTCCTCCTGAGCCTCGCTCGACTCACGCGTCCGCCGTCTTGACCCGGTCAACACCGTCACTCCATGTCTTCTTGCACTTGTCGATGTCTCAAGTGTCAGCCACCGCGGCTAGTCACCCGGCCTCTGGGTCCCTCGGTCCAAGCCTCACGTCCGTCCTTCACCGCTCCCGGTCTGTCGGCACGGCACGTCCTCCTTGACCTTCACCTCGCCATCGACCACCGCATCCGAGCTCCACACCTGCACAACACAAGCCAAAAGACATGTCGCACACATAGCTTTCGCCATGGTAGGGTTAGTCACCACTCAACCTACTTCGTGGATCACATTGACAATCACTCATCACAAAACGAACACACAAGGGTACTTGTCAACCTTGTGTTCACAATCTGGCTATGCAAGAACATGAAGAAGAGAGCAAGGTCGCTGTATTTGATTGTAAAGGAGCTTTAGTTCTTCCTTCGGAAAGCAAATTGATGATGAACAAGAAAATATGAACGAAGGTGATCAAAACAGTATGCATGCAATGGAAATTGTTATAACAGGGGAAAAGCGAGATGACAAGGAGAAAATATGGACACATCACGAGAAGGAAAACCAGAGTGCCATTCAAACAAAAGAATTGACATCTTCCTCCACCAAATTCAAAGAGGTACGGATCATAAATACATTGCCTATTTCTCAATTTAATCAAGTTATATCAGATAAATCTGGTAATTATCCTAGGAGTCCTCTGTTATATGTCTCGAGCAATAATACTTTAGTGAAGTACACCTTATCTATTCCAAATTCAATTTATGCTTGCTCGAAATTGAGGGACATGTTTTATGATAATTTTGCTACTCTGAAATATGAAATTGATAACTGATAAAATAAAAGATGCTGATTTTAATGGGATAGAATATGGTTCTGAGATATTAGACAATGTGTGTTCAGACAAAGTTGAGATAGCTGAATTGGAGAGTAACTCGGGTGGTGTTAAAAGTATTGATAAATATCTGATAACTAGTGACAATAAAATAACCGATGTTAGCAATGTGAAAGAATGTAACTATGAAGCATCGGACAAGTTTCAATCGGCTATTGTCAAAGGTCGGTTGGATTATGTAGAACCTCAAGGTATTGGGGAGCATAGGTCAATTGAAAAACCTAATCCCAAACATGTAATTTATTTTGAGGATAAAAAAGTGTTGATTCAGCTAGAGCAGACAGTTTCAACAAAAGGCAACAAAGTAGTGTTGTCTAGTGAAATCAGCAGCGATCTTTTTGGTGATAAGATTAAAAAGCCTACCAAAGTCATGAGCCAAAAGAAGAAAATGGTTTGGGTCCCTAAAAGTGGCAAAGATATTAAGAGTGAGTCCCAAACATCTGTTTCTAGCACTATGAAATAAAAAAAATGAAGGCGGCGTTCAAACAGCTTCTAGCTAAATATGAAAAAGAAAAGGCGGACAAAGGTTCTAATCAACCTAATTATTTCAAGCATACTAAATCTTTTTGGAGAGATTTTGATGATTACAAGCATCGGCAAGAAAATGAGTACACGCAAACGCCATATTTTCCAATGGAGCATATGTACTGGGAATGTCCACCTAATATGCCAATGTGATGTCCATCATATGAGTTTAACTACTAGAGACCAGACTTTACAGAAAATGCACATCTCTTCCATATCATGGTTGGCAACGTACAGAGCAGCTATTTGAGCAGCCAGTGCACAGCAAAAGGCGATGGTTGTTACAACAGCAAGGTGCTGGAAGGTTTTCAGATCAAGGTTACAGGCTAAGGGACAAATATTTGTTCATGGTGGACAAGAGATTCTGGTCAGTGAACCTTTTAGTTCAGGCAGTGATGATAGTGCTATTGGAAATCCAGAAATTAGCAATCATATTCTGGGGCCTAGGAGGACATCGCCTAGGCGTGATGCTGATCACGGAGCATATGGTGCTGATGGGCTGCTCAATCGAAATGTTGATGGGCTGATTCGAATCGGCAAGCAGCAATTTAAGTGGGTGCCAGTCAAACCTAGGTGTCACACAAAGGATTCAAAATCGCGTGACATGGGTGGAGCTAATCAACCTATGACATGTTCAGATGGGCAAGGTGCTGCTCATATACTCTGGTGAGGCAGTCCGTCCGGGCGTGTCAATCCGGACGCCATGTTCCCGGGCCTGCACAGCACGGGTCCAACAAGGAACGGGCCTCCTCCCCCAGAAATCCCCACCTTCTCTAAAAAAACAAAAATCCCAATCCCCTCTCGCTTCGCTTCGCGTCGTGGCTTCACTGCACCTCCTCACCGTCTCGCCGCCACACGCCGCGCAACGCCCCCATCCCGCGTCGCGTCTACCGCCGCGCCGCACTACATCCCACACAGCGCCCCATCCCACGCCGCGTCGTGCCCCATCTCCGCTCCTATGCGTCGTGCCCCGTTCCCCACAGCTAAGCGTCGTGTCCCGTCCCCCGCCGCGTCGAGGTGCTGCCGACACCGCCATTCCCCACCAGAAGGTTGTGGCCGCTTCGACACCGACGCTGCTGCGACGCTTGTCCTCAGTTGGCGACATCAGAGGTCCGGAGTGGCGAGACCATGCCAGGCGCAGGCATAGCTGGCCGCTGCCATGCCATGCCACCATCCTTGGCCGCCGGCTAACCGGCCATTCCTCGCTCTGCTCTGCGTCGTCCAGAAGAAGAACGGCGAAAAACACATGTTGTAAGTGTATGTTTCAAGTATTTTAGATGTTTCGCAGCTACGTTACAAGTGTTTCATATGGATATTACAAAACTAGATTGGGATGTTGCATATGTTGCAATGGTTGTACACATATGTTGCAAGCGTCTGTTCTAAATGTTTCATCTATTTTTTCAGACGTATGTTTGCTTTATCTAGATGTTGCATATGTTTCACATATATGTTGCATGTGTTTTATCTGGATGATGCATATATTTTGCAATGGTTTTTTGAAGCATTTTTAGGTGTTTTTAAAAGTGTTTTAGACGTATGTTGCAAGTGTTTCAATGGTTTCGAACGTATGTTGCAAATGTTTTATTTGGATGTCCCATCTTTTCGATGTTGGTGATGTTCGGATGGCGTGGGCCCACATGGGGGTGGGCGGCGTGGGTGGGGCGAGTCGTTTAAGTGGCGCGGAACCGAGCGGGCAGGGCGTGCAGCACGGAACCGCGGGACGCTGGCCTAGGGCCAGACGTCCACTAGCCTGTCCCTACAATTAACCCTTGCAGTTAAGTGGACTTTGGTGCTACCTTCCAGAATAACATAAATATTTTTCAAATCAAATAGATAAATCAAATTGACACATTTGTTCAAACTCTGCCCACAAATTATTTATGTAACTACTTTGTAATAAACTAACAAAGTGTTGCCTTTCCAATTCCTTTCTTTTCCTTCCCCAGCACTCAACTTGGAAATAAGTAAATTACTTCGATCAATCAAAACTAAAATTTCCGGATATACATAGGAGAAAGCCGATCCATTATTATTTATATGCAACGGAAATACCCTTGCTACTGTTGCCACAGGGACGACGACCACGAGCATGTGAAGTGCACCCTTGCTCCCATAGTGTTAGCACGAGCACTATAATAATCTATACAAGAGATTAAATTGATCACGTCGGCGCGGTTGCTGCGGCGTAGCAGGGTGGGTGAGTCGGGATCTTTTTCTTGGATGGACGGGTATTCTTATACATAGGGATAGGGCTGGAGACACAGATCTTGCCCGTTGCAGTTCCATCTAGTGGACCAAAATTTGACATTTGCTTTTGAGAACTACTAACAGATTTCTTTATCTGCTATATATATAGTCGGGTACTTCACGGCTGCCAAATTGGCACAAACCCTAGTCAACAGCACATATTTATTTATTTTTTTATCAGTCATGTCCCTTTCCGCTGGGCCTAGTCACTCAGTCATGTCCCTTTCCTGTTGGTTTCTGTTTTTCCTGTCGGTTGTGTCCAAACCGTCAGGAACTGGAAGAAAGGAAAAAGAAAATGATTTGGGCTTTAACTATTTCAGCATCTTTAACACAGAACAGGGCTGGCCACCTGGCCCAACATAGGTCAGAGCCGAAGATTATCCGCCACCGCAACTATGTCGTCGTCGTCAATAGTCAAGACCGGAGCGAGGGGATCAGGGCAGCAAGAGGGGATGGAGAAAACGGGAGGTGATTTGACTCAGGGCGGCAAGATGTGCGACTGGAGCGAGTGGAGGCGGCTGCCGGCATGGGGAACAATGTCGAGGCCCGGGGCTTCGATTGGCCCGGCTTCTTCAGGGTAAGGAAGCCCTCCTAGTATGGGAATTGATCTTCGATTCACCCGCAGTTCGAGAATGAGGAATCGGGGAATTGATCGGGAAAAGGGGCCTATAGTTATGGAAGATTCATGCTTTTTATTCAATTTTTTCTCAGTATTATCTATCTATCCCTAATAATAAAGAGGTAAAATTGCTATCGTACTTTTTTTCTGCCTCCTCCGAATTGCTTTTCCAGTCCAGGTTCGAATTCCTTTTCCAGTCCGGGTTTGATCCATATTTTTACAACTGCTCGCCTGTGTTCCGTCTTCCAGCACGTCCGCTCCTTGGAAATTGGTAGTCCCAGCGACAAAAACAACTAGCCTGTGAAAAAAAGCCTAAACTAAAAAACATGGCATTGCATATATCACGTTCCAAAAATTCGCCTTTGAGCTGCTACAGTATCAATGAAGCAGCTGCATAGATATTTTAGTTTGCGTATTGGTAGGTTATTAGGTTTGACAGTTTATCTGCAGTCTTAAAAAAATGGTTGATGCATAAATACTTGATTTCCTTTTTTTATTTTACCTCAGCCATGGAACAGTACAAAATGAATTGTTATAAATGATTATGTCTAAGTAATTTTGAAGTGCTTGATGACCATTTGGATTCGGCACTACAATTACTAAATTGCAATATAGTTCAGTAAAGGATCTTGACACGAAGATACTTTTAGGGTTTGGTTGGTGCCGTAGTTTGGTTGCCACAGAAATATCTGGTTTGAAACCGCTTAAAAGTATCTTCTCAGTTGTAGAACACGATAACCATGCAAACACGTCATGGTTGCAATGATTTTCTCCTCGCATCAGGCCACGGACCGTGGGATTTGAACTAGAGTCCTGATTTTTGGTACCGTGACTCTCACACCACAGATGCACTGCATGGTGGGCATGCACAAGCCGAGCTAAACATGATCAAAGTGCGGCAAGCAAAATAAAAGCCACACTTACGGTAAAAGTTTGGCAAGAAAATAAGACTTTGACATGTGAAAATGGTGCTAAGAAAGTGTGGCACATTGTAGTTGTGACAGTGAACCACACAACTACCTAAAAACTATGGCGTGACTAAATTATGACGTGGCAAGTTGTGGTTTTAAACCAAACAAAGCCTAAGCCACGCGGCCGTTCTTGGACTCTAAGAAAAAATGACTCCGGTTGCAACGCACGGACATATTTGTTAGTATAAGTAAAAACATATTCTTATCGAAGAGTTGGGTGTTAGAGGTTTGCCCCCTGCTTTTAAAAGGAAAGGAATACAAAATTAACCACCATTTAGAATTTTAGATGTGTACGTTTGCATCTTAGACTAATGCTCACGCTCGTCCTTTCGGACCCAAAAAAAATCAACTCTCCCCTACTTTGTGCTCGTCTACCCACTCCACGCTCGTCTGTCGTGCAGTCGTCCACCCATCCTGCTCCACCGTGCTGCTGCCACCATCCCCCGCGGCACTTCCATCTCGCACTGTAGCCCACTCCAGCGCGCTGCCGCTGCCATCCCTCGTGGCACCTCCATCCCCCACCACCCCATGCCCGTCCTCCTTCGCGCCAGGCCAGGCGGCTAGGAGAGGCGGGCCATCGCTAGCCCGGGCGCAGGCCAGGAGTAGGCACAGCTGGCCACTGCTAGGCTACGCCACCATCCTCGGCCTCAGGCTGGATGGAACCAGCCGTTCCCCTGCTTTTGCACTGTGTCGTATGGAAAAAAGGGTGAAAAACGTGATGTTGCATATATTGTAATGGTTGTACACGTATGTTGCAAGCTTCTATTCCCAATGTTTCATCTGTTTTACAGACGTATGTTGCAAGTGTGTTTATTTGGATGTTGCATGTATTTCACACGTATGTTGCAAGTGTTTTATCTGAATGTTACGTATGTTCTACTATGGCTTTTCATGTGTTTTTGGGTGATTCTGCAAGTGTTTTATATGCACGTTTCAAATGTTTCATCTTCTTCAGATGTATGTTGCAAGTGTTGTACCTAGATGTTTTAAAAGTAGATCGGGTGTTGCACATGTTGCAATGACACCGGTAATAGCTGGCGGATAGCGGCCTGCCACAAGGCTTTGGCTCCTACCACGTGTGGCTTCGGCTACTACCTCACGCGACGCGCCTCGCCCTCTCCTCTCCTTCCCCTTTCTTCCCTTCCCTCCATCTCGCCTATGCCTTGGGCATTGGAGTGGGGGTCGTCGAGTTTGCTGCACTCAGACGCACGTGCTGGTGTGGGATGGTATGCGGGGCGCGGGGGGCGTGAGATGGAATGTGATGCGGGCGGAAGGGGCCGTGGGATGCGATGTGGGTGTAGGTGCGGGAGCAGCATCCGAACGAGTCTTGTGGCCGGACGTCCGGGCACTAGCCCCAAAATAGGTACGTAATCTCGCACCAACAACAACATTCTCTTACTCGGCGGATAGATGAATTGGTAGATGGCTCTTAGTGGCAAGAACATTAGTGAAGGAAAAGCTAGGTAACTCTCCATAAACAGTGTTGCCCTTTCAGTAGGCAATAGCAGCATGTTCCAACTCAATAGCTAACAAAGCTTGCCACTAACCTAGCCATGAGCCAAACAAGCATGACAATGGCTCGAATGGGCCAGTTTAGCCAGCTGTGCTGTATCTCAGCTCAGCAAAATAAATAAATAAATGAATAAAGGAGTACCTTTTGATGCTTAAGAACAAGCACCTAATCACAGCAATAGTACAGGGTGCTCCCTCCAGGAGAATAAATAAAAACGATGTTTTTATCTCTTGGATCTTCTTCAGGCAAAGATACATGTGCTACAGAAGAATTAGTCTCTAAGAGACAGCAACCTAAAACTCTGGTCTGATTCTACCTGTGTAGTGTAGACTGTAGAGTGTAGACAACTATAGCCATATGACATTAACTCGAAAACTGTCTACATCAGTCAGATTACAACCGCACAATCAACAGAACTGCATAATTGCGTACTAACTCGATCACACCTCTTTTCCTTCGCATCCAATGCATTCCTTAATCAACAGAATCACTTTGCTCTGAACCTGGCACTTTTTCAGTCAAACCAGGTGGTGCGCCCCAAGGCACTCCTCAATTCTCTGAAGAAGCAAATCAACAAGCGTGACATTCTCTCGCGTAGCAAGCTGCCGGTGGGAGTGTCTGATCTCCGCAAGATTGTATCGGCAGCAGGGATGAGCTGTTGTTCTCCAGGCTCGATTGGTGTGGTGACTGATGTGTGGCTGAATGATGGGAGGCCGTTGTTTCACTCCGGCAGGACGAGGATGGTGTTTGTTCTGTCTGAAAAATGTGTCTGTATCTAGGGTTTTGTTTCGTTATGTACCACATGTAGTTTGTCATTCTTCCCTCCTGGACCTTTGGATGGGAAGTGTTGAGTGTTGGTCCTTGGTGGTTCTAGTCGTTGTCAGTCAGTTCGTGGTCCTAGTTGTGTTCAAGTTTTCAGTTAGTAGCTGTTTGGGGCTTGCTTGGTGTATGGTGTTGCAGCCCCTGGGTGTCCTTTATTTCTAAATGTTTAGCAACTCAAGAACTTTTTCTGTGTTATCTTGGAATGTTCGAGGCTTAGGCGACCCAGACGAGTGCTCTTTTTTTTTTTAAAGCCAACGACAAGAGCATGTCGGGCATATATTGACAGAAAGAGCCAAATACAATAAAAAAAAGAAAAAAAGAAAATCTCAACACTCACGAAGGTGACAACAAACCACCACCAAAATAAAACAACACTGACGAAACCACCAAACCAACGACCGCCAAACGCCACCAAGAATCGCCACAAGAAACAAGCTTTGTAGCAGGAAAAGGAGGAAGGAGGTTTCCACAATGAGTCCTCCAAGGAGGGGAACAACACCCACAGCTGTCGCAAACGCCGTTAGGGGCTGATGCCTCACTGCAATGTCTACAACAAGGGGAATGACGCTAAAGGCGTCACCATTGCCAGCCACAGCCAAAACCTAGGCAGGGCTTTTGACCGAAAGCCCCAAACACCCTAGACCCAAATCCTGCCACGATGTGTCACTTCACAGCTGCGCCGAACCGTAGTAAACTGCCACCAATAGGAGATCGCTAAGGCATTGATGAGGTCACAGGCATGCGTGACCTATCACCGCCAGCTTAATCACCGCCACCAGCAGGATGAAGGATCGCCTCCATCCTGCATGACACTGGCCACCACGTGAAGCCACCACTTTCCCCTGCACCAAAGCCGAGGGAGTCGCCAGTGCTACTGCACATCGTTGTCCAAGAAGCTTCTAGAGAAAGCAGCGAGTGTTCCTACCCAGACCGCCATCCCCAACGAACAGCCTTCTGTTGGTTGTCACAGCAGCTGTAAGCCAGCCACAGACATGTGTGGCACGTCACAGCTGCGCCGGTCGACATAGACCACAGCCAACCCATTAGTCACCAGCCCCAAGAAGATTGTCCAGGACGAGACCCGCCACAATCAAGGTCCACTTGCATTAGAAACCACCACCTGTCAAACTCCAAGATTGGTAGTAGTCATGTTGTTACCACCAATGTAACCGCTAAGGGCCTGTACAATGCTCCACCTGGCTAGAAGCTTATGCACTTTTGCGTGTTAATCTTGCCACGGTGGAGATCAGAGCAGCCTGCCGCAGCGCTTACGGAGAGAAGCGGCGCTCAATCAAGCAGCGGATGCTTGGATGCTAAGTAAGGCGCCCGGGTGCTCTGACAACATAAAAACTAGTTCAAATATGTTTGTCGTGCGTTGTAGCTCAAGGCTACTAAAGCAGCTCTTGTGATTTTAGATTATCTAAGCAGATGTTACCATCGCAAGGTAAGGCTCTTATGCAGACGCTTCATTGATATGTCATTCATTCTCTCTCTTCAACAGCCTGTCGAGCCTTTGCATTGCACATACCCTAAGCCCCACCAACTGAAGGAGTCATCGTGGCCACACCAAACTGACCATGCAAAGCGAGGCCAGTCTCCATGGACACGACTCTGAGAGGCTGCCGGAGACCCGTAGTCGCTGCTGCATCAAAACAGCGTTGTAGGGGCAGCACCACCTACTGCAGTGCCGGCCGTCGAGGACTGCTGCCAGCAGGCCAACACCGGCCACCGTGAGATGCTCCACAAAGGAATGGGGCAACCCAACCAAGCAGCTTCGACGATCCTCACCCGGCCACACCGCCGGACTTCGCACCGACATCAGGGAAGAGCCGTCGCAATGCTGCACCACCTCCTACGGGCCAAGGCGCTGTCGTGCCTACCGAACGAGCATCACATCGCTGTTCCACACAGGCGCGAACCAACGCAAAGCCAACCACACCAATCTCGGCCACCGCCCCACCAACGGGGCAACTCCATGCCAGGGCTGCCGACCTGCCACGCTGAAAGGTTCTTGTTTGGTTTTGGTAATTAAGTGACAACCTAGGTAGACTAATATATGTTTAAGTGTAATACACAGGTGATTAGTCTACATGTACACTTGTGTAAGCAGCACATGCCATCACTACGGGAAACAGTGAAAATACCGAGTGCTCTATGTTTGCCGAGTGCATTATATCGGGCACTCGGCAAATGACAGATTTGCTGAGTGTTTCCTCCAAGACACTCGGCATACTATTACACTCGGCATATTTACTATTTGCCGAGTGTCAACACTTGGCAAACATCAGACACTCGGCATATTTAATTTTTGCCGAGTGTCAACACTCGGCCTCTATAGGACACTCAGCAATAACTGAAACGACCCCAATTTCCGCGAAGGGAAATCCACAGCGTCGAAGTGTAATAAGATCGTTGTAGATCATATTACCCAAATTCCAGTCGAATATCACATCCATATAACGATAGTACAAATAGTGCGGAATTACATAATTTATTACATCGCCGCATTGGCGGAATCAATAGTAGCATTCATTCAGAACAACCTAAAGATAAGATCGCCAAACTCGAGCGTAGTCACGAACCCCTCATCCGTCAAACTCCTCAGCAGAACCTGTGTGCCAAAGTTTATCAGTACGATTTGTACTGGCCACTCCCAACCCTATGAGCATTGCTTTGTGGAAATTGGATGCAAGTTGGGTATAAGCAAAGTGAACCTATAAGGCTGGGGTTTCCTATGCATTAGCATATCAGTAAACAATAATATTTTGTCAAGTTTTAACACCATTCCCACACACATTCCACTCCATTCCCTTTTCCGAGCCAGGTTTCGATCCTGGGATCGACATACCACCAACTCCATCAACACCGTACCATACCATCGCTCAGTCGACAGGCCAACTCCCTCTCGGCACTGTCTCAAGGCCCGTAGCCCCTGGCTACGACCAACACTCTCTCACGGGGGAAGAAAGAGAAGGACTCATCTCACTATCTAGTTTAAGCGAAACCTAGGAAAGGTCCATAGCCGACGAGTCGGCACATGTATCGATCGATCAACCATACACTCTGCAGAGGTTTTACATAACCACAAGATCCGCCTTCCTTGCTGACCGTCGTCAACTAGGCTGATTCCGGCTGCTTGCTAGCCTAGGATAATGCCACTCTACCATTCAGCCCTAGTTGACCCCAAGTCAAGTCTGGGGTGGCTGAAACTGTGAGTCATGAGCGGGGTCCACAAGGTCTCCATGAAGTCTCGGAAGGGTGTGGGGGGAATCCTCTGCGCCCCGTACCTCCTTACACTGTCCGCTATCAACCTAGCAGTAGTGGCAATATCCTACCAAGTAGTCCAGCCGTCTCGCACCATATAGGGCGAGTGGTACGTAAGGCTTCCCAGTGAATCTGAGTACTAGTAAGTCCTTAGGAATGACCAAGCCAGAATGTCTCCATCAGGGGTTCCATTTACCGTGCCACCACAACACCTCCATCTCGGGCTCCACCCGTCACAGGTTCACACCCAGGTCCACCTCATATACCATTTACCCACCACAGG
Source organism: Miscanthus floridulus (assembly GCF_019320115.1). Classification (NCBI taxonomy): domain Eukaryota; kingdom Viridiplantae; phylum Streptophyta; class Magnoliopsida; order Poales; family Poaceae; genus Miscanthus; species Miscanthus floridulus. Next base: position 29,216,318 of record NC_089588.1, on the reverse strand, counting down.
TATCTATTTCCAGGGGTGCCCAGGTAGCATCCCATAGCAAGACTTGCCCCAGGCTCGTCGTATACTCCAACTTGGTCAACACAACCCTCACCCTCCACACACCCAAGTCACACACGCAGCACTCTCCCCATGGTCCAGATAACACCAGTATCCACCACGCACGTAGTATAAGCGTAGTAGAAGTATGAGTAATGAAATGTATAGCAGTAAGCGTGTGTCTAGCCTAATAGCAGGGTATGCAGGGGTAAGGTTGCGCCAAGGTAAAGGCTTTCAAGCAAGCATACTACCATGCAAGTCCTATCATAGTATGATTATAACAGTAAAGTAAAGCAATAGCAGTTCTATATTAGCCATGCGTAATAGGTGCTACGAGATTGGGTGGGATGTGGCACCTTTAGTGTAGTCGTCTCCGTACTCCTCATGGTACTCACGGTCCTTGTCTGTCAGGTTCTCCTCCGAGTCTGCAACGTTTGCATTATAGTCACGTCAGCGACGTCTATAGAGTAGCACAAAGAAGCAATAAAAATTCAAAAGAGTCAAATGCACTCAAACATGAGTTCATTGCGTAGAGCTTGATTTTAGATGAATTTTCGTCCTGGTCTCGTATTTTTCCGAGGTCGTATGAATTAGTTATGAATTCCTGAAGTTTAAATCCTTTCTGAAATTGAATAAAGGTTGAATTAATCCTGGGCTAACACGTGTCACGGTGTCACTGGTCAACGTGGCATGCTGACATCAGCATGATGTCAGCATGATGTCAGCGTCTCGGTTTCGAGCTGACAGGTGGGTCCAGGGGCTCTTGGGTCACAGACATGTGGGTCCCTCATGACGACATCATGACGTCAGCATCTGACGTGTGGGTCCAGCGTGTCTGTGCTGCTGACATGTGGGGCCAGGTCAACGGTCAACATTGATAGGTCAACGGTCAATACGTGCCAGGTCTCAAACGGGCCTTGGTGGGCTCGGGTCGGGCCGGTGTGGGCCGGGCCAGGCCGAACACGTGGCGTGCTGTGGCGCAGCCACGTCACGGCCGTGGGCTCTTATTGGGCTTCGTCCGCAGCACGGCTCACACCGTGTGGCTCAGGTGGACCAGCGCTCCTGGTCCATGGTCCTAAGGCAGGGTCCATGGTGGACCGAGCCCATCGTCATTTCTCCTCGGCTCGGCTCATGTGCACCGGGTGCAGGGCTGCGCTGCTCACCTTGCCCCTTCTCCTCTATTTCTTCCACGACGCGCTCTAGCCAGCGATGTGCTCACCGGCGAGCTCCCGCGACGGCTCACACATCCAATAGAGGTGGGGAAAAGCCTCCCTGTGCCATGGTGACTGCAATGGTGGAGTCAGGGCGACGGATGGTGCATCCTAAGTCACTGGTCACGGCGAACGGTGGCTCGAGCACAACCGGCGTGCGGGAATGGCGCGGGTGCAGCGGCATTGGCCAGCTCTGTGGTGCGCATGGGCGTCACCATGCTCCAGCGGGCATGTTGGGTAGGTCGAGGGGTCCTCCAGGGCCTCCGATGGCTTTGGCCATGGTGGACGGCCTTCCGATCATGTCGGCGGCGTCGGTGTGGTCATGGTGTGCGCGTGATTTACCCGTGGCTTCAGCGAACGGAACGGGTGAGTCAAGGAGGCGCCAGGCGCTCCCAGCGGTACTGGCCACGGCGGTCGGTGCTCGAACCGGTGGTCAGGTGCTCGGACCTATGGTCTAGTGCTCGGACTGGTGGTCGGGTGCTCGGACCAGTGGTCTGGTGCTCGGACCAGTGGTCGGGTGCTCGGACCAGTGGTCTGATGTTTGGACCGGTGGTCAAGTGCTCGGAGGTGGTCTGGTGCTCTGGTGGTGGCTGCGTCATGGCGGCGGCGTTGCGAGCGCGGCATGCGTGCTCGGCTACAACATCCGGGGAACCTAGAGAGGCCTACAGCGTCCAAGGGCTCGGGGATGGTCACGGTCAACGTGAGTGTGCTGTGCTGGTGTGCCTAGAGGCCGGGGATGGCCTTGGCCTACGCGCTCACGGTATGGAGCGCCATGGCCAGAGTAGCAAGGTCCAGTGGCGAGCAGGGAATGAACCGGGGCTCACCGTGGGTGCTGTGGAAGAAAGGATGGCGGTGCAGTGTCGAGTTGCGGCCATGTAGCTTCGGAAGCAGTGCCGTGCTGTGCCGACCTGCGATCGTGATGACGACGACGGCGTCGCCCTCGGCTCCGGTGACTTTGGCAGCGTGTGGGGGCTCCGATCCTCCTCTCACGATCTCCTTCTCGGCCCTCTACTCTTGATGTGGTGCGGCTGCTGGGCCACCAAGCGGCGGCGGAGGCTGAGGGAGAAACTAGGGCGCCGGGCGTGAGTGGCGTGCGGGCTAGCTTTATAGCCGAGCGCCATGCCTCCCAGGGTGGATGGCACTGTGCGGTGGAGGTAGATGCATCACATCAGACGGTGGTGCGGGGTTGCGTGGGCGCGGCGCAAGGGGGACAGGGTCATGCCCTGGGCGTGACCCCCTGGCCCGCCCCTGCCACCGATGTCGGGCGCCGGTCGCATAGGCGGTTGAGGCGTAGGTGAGGAAGACGACACTGTAGACGGGGATGCGGCTGACATGCGGGGTCCAGCGGCCAGTGGCTGCGAGCGAGGCAGATGGGTGTGCGGGCGTGGGCGACGCGCTGGGCCGGCTTGTGGCCACGCGCGCGCTGGGAAGACGGAAAAAGGATTGGCAGGCCAGTTGGGCTGGCTGGCTGGCGCGGGCCGAGCAGGCCAAGGTGGTTTGCGAGGCCTACATCCTTTTTTTTCTTTTTCTATTTTGTTTATCATTTCATCTCTTCTGTTTGAATTCGAATTTGGTTCTAAATTTTGAATTCCAAATTGGTGCACCTAATTTATTGGAGTTGTTAAGCATATCATAACTCAAATGGAAATCCAAATCACATTCAATGTATGCAACACTTATTTGTTAGAATTTAAATAAACGCAATTAACTAATGACATGCCATGCTTATGTGTTAACTTGGGTTGGGGTTAGACCTAATGCATTTCTTAGGTTGGGTTACTATACATGACACTAATCATCACATGGAAGTTTTTAAGAAAAATTTTGTAGTTGGTATTTTCAGTGTGTGGATTTTTGGGTTGTTACAGTCCTACCCCCTTAACAGAATCTCGTCCCCGAGATTAAAGCGTAACATACTCTTCGAAGAGGTAAGGATATCGTAGCCGGAGGTCAGACTCTTTTTCCCATGTTGCTTCTCTCTCTGTGTGATTGCTCCATTGGATCTTGCACATAGGGATAGTCTTGCTTCGGGTCTCTTTGGTATCTCTGCCCAGAATTCTGATAGGATGTTCTTTATACTCGAGTGTGTCTTGAATGTCAAGTGTATCAGTTGGAACTACTTCATCGGGCACTCTCAAACACTTGCGTAGCTGTGAGACATGGAATACGGAGTGTACACCCCTCAATTCCTCAGGTAGCTCAAGTTTGTAGGCGAACTTTTCAATCCTCTTGCAAATCTTGTATGGGCCAACAAATCTTGGGGCAAGCTTTCCTTTCACATGGAATCTGACAGTTCCACGTAGCGGGGATACCTTGAGATAGACGAAGTCTCCCACATTGAACTCAAGTTCTCTTCTCCTTTTGTCGGAATAGCTCTTGTATCGACTTTGAGCAATTTTCAAATTCTCCTTCACTTGTGCAACTCCTTCTGCATCTTGAATCTTAGCGGAGTCAAAGAATGATCTTTCTCCCGGTTGGGACCACATCAAAGGTGTCTTACAAGGTCTGCATATAGAGCTTCAAATGGCGACATCTTGATACTAGCTTGGTAGCTATTGTTGTAAGAGAACTCTGCATAAGGTAGGCATTTCTCCCAATCAGAGCCATAATTCAGTACACTAGCGTGAAGCATGTCTTCTAAGATCTGATTTACTCGTTCTGTCTGTCCATCTGTCTGTGGGTGACAAGCGGTACTAAAATCAAGTTTGGTTCCAATAGACTTGTGTAGAGCTTCGCAGAATCGGGACACAAACTGAGGACCACGATCAGATACAATGCTAGAGGGAGCTCCATGTAGTCTCAGAATGTGCTCTATGTACAGATTTGCTAATTTTTCGGCATTGGTCTTGGTCTTAACCGGTATAAAGTGAGCAATCTTGGTCAAACGATCAACAATCACCCAGATGGAATCATGGCCTTTCTGTGAGCGGGGCAATCCAACTATGAAATCCATGGATATGTTCTCCCATTTCCACTCGGGAACGTCCAGAGGCTTTAGCAATCCTGCAGGCCTTTGATGTTCAGCCTTGACTCTGTTGCAGGTGTCACAATGTGCCACATGTCCTGCAATGTCTGTCTTCATGCCTTTCCACCAAAAGTGTTTCTTTAGGTCTTGATACATCTTTGAACCTCCAAGGTGAATACAGTACTTGGAATCGTGAGCTTCTGATAGAATTTCCTCTCGTAGTGCTGGGTCAGATGGAACATAGATTCTGTTCTTGAACCAGATAGTTCCTTGTTCATCTTCCTGGTGGTTGGTCTTGTAGCCTAGTTTCATCAGACCACGGAGATACTCAATCTCTTCACAACTTTTCTAAGCTTGACGGATGCGATCTGTGAGATCATACTGTATGCGAAGCTCATTCAACAAGTCATGCGGTAGTATCTCAAGTTGGAAATCATCAATCTCTTCTTTGAGCTCAGGTGGTACGGATTCAGTGATCAAGGCATGACAGTAACTCTTGCGACTAAGAGCATCTGCGACTACGTTAGCTTTTCTCGGATGATAGTGAATTTCTAGGTCATAGTCCTTGATCAACTCTAGCCATCGGCGTTGCCTCATATTTAGATCTTCCTGAGTGAAAAAGTACTTCAAGCTCTTGTGATCTATATAGATATCACACTTGTTGCCTATCAAGTAGTGTCTCTAGATCTTCAAGGCATGCACAACTGCTGCTAACTCCAGATCATGGGTTGGGTAACGATTCTCGTGTTCTTTCAATTGTCGAGAAGCATAAGCTATTACTCTTCCATCTTGCATCAATACACAACCAAGTCCTTGACGAGATGCTTCACAATAAACCACGAAATCTTTGCTGATATCAGGCAATGATAGCACAGGAGTTGTGGTAAGCTTCTGTTTCAATTCCTAGAAGCTTTGTTCGCACTCGGGTGTCCATTCAAACTCCTTGGTCTTCTTCAGAAGATTGGTCATTGGACGGGCTATCTTGGAGAAGTTTTCGATGAATCGGCGATAATATCTAGCCAATCCCAAGAAACTTCTGATTTCTGTCACATTACGGGGTTGATCCCACTCTTTCATGGCTTTAATCTTGGCTAGGTCAACTACGACACCTTCAGCTGATAGTACATGGCCTAAGAAGGCAACTTCCTATAGCCAAAACTCACATTTACTGAACTTTGCATAGAGTTGATGTTGGGCCAATTTCTCAAGCACGGTTCTCAGATGATGTTCATGTTCTTCAGCGATGGATCAATATACAAGGATGTCATCAATAAATACCACCACGAACTTATCCAGTTCTTCCATGAAAACCTTATTCATCATGTTCATGAAGTATGCGGGAGCATTCGTGAGTCCAAAGGACACCACGGTGAACTCAAACTGACCATACCTAGTCACAAAAGCTGTCTTCGGGATGTCACTCTCTCGAATCTTCATCTGATGATAGCTAGATCTAAGGTCAATCTTGGAGAAATACTTGGCACCTCAAAGCTAATCAAGCAGATCATCAATCCTTGGCAGGGGGTACTTGTTCTTGATGGTGACTGCGTTCAAGTTCCGGTAATCAATGCACATTCTCATCGAGCCATCCTTCTTCTTAACAAACAGAACCGAGGATCCCCAGGGTGAAGCACTGGGTCTGATATACCCCTTCGAGATGAGCTCATCAAGCTGTTTCTTGAGCTCGGCCAGTTCATCAACTGACATGTGATAGGGCCTCTTAGCAATGGGTCCTGTTCCTAGCAAGAGATCAATGATGAACTCTACATCATGGTTTGGTGGCATACCCGGTAATTCTTCAGGGAATACATCGGGATAGTCTTTGACCATAGGCACATCCTGAACTGTCTCCTCCTCTTTCTGTGATTCTGAACTCGCTTTAAGGGCACACAGGATAGAGGTGGACTTTCCGGACTGGGGTTCACATCTAATGACTTGGCCTGATGGGTGGGTCACTTGGACATATCTAGGTGAACATGATATGATACCTCGGTGAATGGTTAACCAATCCATACCTAAGATGACATCTAAGTTAGTGGAAGGTAGCAGAGTTAGGTCGGCTTTAAAGGTAAGACCCTCAATAGTAAGACTCACTCCCTTATAGATGTGGGTGCATTTTAGGTCTGCTAACGGTGAACTAGTGATGATAGGCTTTTCACGTGGGGTTATAGGTAGGTCATGCTCTTGTGCAAACTTGGATGATATGTAAGAACAAGTTGCTCCAGAGTCAAATAGAACTGATGTAGTATCGCCATTAATTAAAAACATACCATACACAATGTCAGGGGCAGCTTGTGCTTCCTTGGCGTCCAGATGGTTGAGACGTCTACGAGTAGCAGATCCCTTGAACTAAGACTTCTGAGCAGCTGAGTTCTGAGGGCACTCAACGGCTTTGTGACCTGGTTGGCCACAAGCAAAGTAGGTGAAAGGCGTACCGCCTGTAGGGGTTGACGCGGGTGCCTTCCAGTTTCTAGTGCTTGGTGCGGAGCGGTTCTGTGCTGGGCATTCATTCGCTGTGTGGGGACGGTTGAAATAGTCCTGACTGTTGCAGTCCTGAGCATAACGGTCCTAGGGGTAACGATCCTAAGCAGGGCAGGAGTATTTGGCGGTGTAGCCTCCACTTCCCTTACTCGATCCAGGGTTGTCCTCCCTATTGTGGCAAGAGCGTTCCCTGGATGGTGCATCTCTGCAGAACCTCTTGCGATCACGACCACAGAGAGACTCCTCAGGCTTATGCTTCCTCTCCCTATACTCTTCTCCCGCTTCAGCACGGTCTTTCTCAATCTGGATGCAGCGATCCACCAGAGCACGCAATGTGTTGCTCTCAATACCGCCAAACTTCAGCTTGATGTGCGGGTTAAGTCCCTTGCGGTAGTAGTACAGCTTCTCCTTCTCAGAGTTCACAACATAGGAAGGGGCATAGCGAAGAAGGTTGGTGAAATGAGTAGTGTACTCAGTCACCCTGTCCTTTCCCATCTTGATGTTGCGGAACTCCTCAGCTTTGGCCTCCATGATACCCTTGGGAATGTGGTACTCAGTGAATGCTTTGGCGAACTCATCCCACGAGATGTTGGCAGGGTCCTCATGGGAATCACTGAAACTGTCCCACCAGGCGCATGCTACACCTATGAGCTGGTGTGCGGCTGCTCCAACACACTCATCATCGGTGAAAGTAGTGAGGTCAAGCTTCTTCTCCATCTCCTTGAGCCAGTCATCGGCTACAAGTGGGTCAGGGTCGATGCCATCATAGGTAGGTGGCCTTAGCTTCAGGAATCCTTCTAGCTTCCTTTGGAAGTCAAACTGCTGACCTCCCTAGCGACGGTTTGCTCCTTCAACAAGAGCTGCAAGAAGCTGGGTCTGTTGTGCCATCACTTTTGCCAGGTTTAGTGGTGGTGGTGGTGGAATGTTCTCCTCAGGCGGTGGAGTATTCTCCAGGTGGAAGGGTATCCCTCCGTGTCCACGGCCATGGCCACGACCATGGTTGTTGCCACCACGTCCCCCATTGGGTTCAACTGGTTCAGGGGTGGGCAGACGTCCTCGATTCATTAGGCGATTAGAACGGCGGTTCAGCATCTACAACGCGGATCATAGAGAGTTTAGTGCATGTGCCATAAGTGCTTATAATTTGATATGATTACATGATTTTGATGATTTAAAGAAAAACATTTATGCTATCCAACACTCATTACAAAGAAGCAATAAGATTCATAAAGATGCAATAAGATCCGAAACATTCATTACATGGTTTTTATTACATAGCATCATCTCTAGTAGCTACACTTGAAGACGTGCGAGAATCGTTCTACTCATAGTGCCTCATAATACATCTCATAAGGGGTACATCATGGGATACAACTTATGGAAGCTACTGACATTACTCATGACCACACAGGGTCATTCTACTCTAACTCATACACCGCAGTCAGAATACGACTGTTCTCGATCTCGATCTCCTCGTCTGACTTGTGAAGTCGGGACACATACTTCAAGGCCTCAGCGAGCTCCTCAGTAGGCTTGGCTCCAGGTAGGGTAGGGCAGGCATCTAGGTTGAGGTGAGTCGGGGTTAGCTCAAACTCCTCTACCCTAGGCTTCGTTTTACTACGTACCTCCTTGGGTAGCTAATCCCACATACCCTTCATCTCTCTGAGGCGCTTTCTGTCAGACTTCTGCCAAGCCTGCCATGTCCTCTCACACTTGTCCTGTAGGTACTAGGTCTGCCTAAGTGCCTCAATCAGGTGACCCTGGTTGCGAATGGCCTTCCTCCTGAACTCCTCTAGCTCTTGAGTCAGGGTCTTGTTCCGAGATTGGATCTTCAGCATATCAATCCCCTTGTATCTCTCTCTCTCCTCTGTGGCTGAACTCGGCCTTCTTGTCATCCAACTCACTCTGTAACTCCAAGACCTTGCTGTCAAGATAGCAGTTCCTATTGCCTAGGTCGGCTGCTTTGTCCTATAAGTCAGCAACCTTAGCTCTGTGGACTTCCTCACGATGGTTGAGCTTGTCCTATAGCTTGGCAACTATCTCTAGTAGGCTAGCTCGCTCCTGTGCTCCCTACGAGTCTCGCTCCTAGTACTCCCACCGAAGGGCCTGGTCCTGACGTCTCTTCTGCTCCAACTGGGTCACGTACCTATCCTGCTCCAATAGGTGAATAGCTAAGACACGAAGGCATCTATCCTCCTCGGCAAGGATAACTCTGCCTGCTATGAAACTCTGCTCAGTGGGGGTAAGGCTGAGGTCGAGGGCCTGGGGAAGTAGATGGAACTCTGTCATCTTTAGGTGCTCGTAGTGGTCACTCATCACTCTATGAAGTGCCTTGTGTGAGATAGCTCGTAGTCCCTCCTCGACTATGTCCTCTATGGTCAACTCGGTGGAAGCTAGGACAGAAGGTAAGGAAGTGCTAGCTGGGAACTCGGCTGAGGTGATGACTAGTCCTTCGATTCCTCCTTCCTGAGCTGGCTTTCTGGTGCAGGTGACCTTGACAAGCTCGTCAGGGACACCTAACGTGACGAGAACTCGATAGAGGGTCTGTGCAAAACCCCCGAGCTCACGTAGGTTGAAGGTAAGCTTGGCGTGGTCCAGAGGTAGCGGTCCTAGAGGTGGCCAGTCAACATTCGTTGCCATCTGCATGTTTTAAGGAACAGGTGTTAGCAGGTCCATAATAGATAAGCCTTGCATAAAAGTAAATGCAGGGTCGGTATATAACCGAAAGAAGGGTTGTTCACGTCCTATTCTATCATCCATTTCTAAGGATTTCGTCCTAAGGTCAAGTATGGCTCTGACACCAACTGAAATGACCCCAATTTCCATGAAGGGAAATCCACAGCGTCGAAGTGTAATAAGATCGTTGTAGATCATATTACCCAAATTCCAGTCGAATATCACATCCATATAACGATAGTACAAATAGTGCAGAATTACATAATTTATTACATTGCCGCATTAGCAGAATCAATAGTAGCATTCATTCAGAACAACCTAAAGATAAGATCGCCAAACTCAAGTGTAGGCACGAACCCCTCATCCGTCAAACTCCTCAGCAGAACCTGTGTGCCAAAGTTTATCAGTACGATTTGTACTAGCCACTCCCAACCCTATGAGCATTGCTTTGTGGAAATTGGATGCAAGTTGGGTATAAGCAAAGTGAACCTATAAGGCTGGGGTTTCCTATGCACTAGCATATCAGTAAACAATAATATTTTGTCAAGTTTTAACACCATTCCCACACACATTCCACTCCATTCCCTTTTTCGAGCTAGGTTTCGATCCTGGGATCGACATACCACCAACTCCATCAACACTATACCATACCATCACTCAGTCGACAGGCCAACTCCCTCTCGACACTGTCTCAAGGCCCGTAGCCCCTGGCTACGACCGACACTCTCTCACGAGGGAAGAAAGAGAAGGACTCATCTCACTATCTAGTTTAAGCGAAACCCAGGAAAGGTCCATAGCCGATGAGTCGGCACATGTATCGATCGATCAACCATACACTCTGCAGAGGTTTTACATAACCACAAGATCTGCCTTCCTCGCTGACCATCGTCAACTAGGTTGATTCTGGCTGCTTGCTAGCCTAGGATAATGCCACTCTACCATTTAGCCCTGGTTCACCCCAAGTCAAGTCTGGGGTGGCTGAAACTGTGAGTCATGAGCCAGGTCCACAAGGTCTCCATGAAGTCTCGAAAGGGTGTGGGGGGAATCCTCCGCGTCCCGTACCTCCTTACACTATCCGCTATCAACCTAGCAGTAGTGGCAATATCCTACCAAGTAGTCTAGCCGTCCCGCACCATATAGGGCGAGTGGTACGTAAGGCTTCCCGATGAATCTGAGTACTAGTAAGTCCTTAGGGATGACCAAGCCAGAATGTCTCCATCAGGGTTTCCATTTATCATGCCACCACAGCACCTCCATCTCGGGCTCCACCCATCATAGGTTCACACCCAGGTCCACCTCATATACCATTTACCCACCACAAGTATCCATTTCTAGGGGTGCCTAGGTAGCATCCCATAGTAAGACTTGCCCTAGGCTCATCGTATACTCCAACTTGGTCAACACAACCCTCACCCTCCACACACTCAAGTCACACACGCAGCACTCTCCCCATGGTCCAGATAACACCAGTATCCACCACGCACGTAGTATAAGCGTAGTAGAAGTATGAGTAATGAAATGTATAGCAGTAAGTGTGTGTCTAGCCTAATAGCAGGGTATGCAGGGGTAAGGTTGCGCCAAGGTAAAGGCTTTCAAGCAAGCATACTACCATGCAAGTCCTATCATAGTATGATTATAACAGTAAAGTAAAGCAATAGTAGTTCTATATTAGCCATGCGTAATAGGTGCTACAAGATTGGGTGGGATGTGGCACCTTTAGTTTAGTCATCTCCGTACTCCTCACGGTACTCACGGTCCTCGTCTGTCAGGTTCTCCTCTGAGTCTGCAACGTTTGCATTATAGTCGCATTAGCAACGTCTATAGAGTAGCACAAAGAAGCAATGAAAATTCAAAAGAGTCAAATGCACTCAAACATGAGTTCATTGCGTAGAGCTTGATTTTAGATGAATTTTGGTCCTGGTCTCGTATTTTTCCGAGGTCGTATGAATTAGTTATGAATTCCTGAAGTTTAAATCCTTTCTGAAATTGAATAAAGGCTGAATTAATCCTGGGCTGACACGTGTCACGGTGTCACTGGTCAACGTGGCATGCTGATGTCAGCATGACATCAGCATGACATCATCGTCTCGGTTCCGAGCTGATAGGTGGGTCCAGGGGCTCTTGGGTCGCAGACATGTGGGTCCCTCGTGACGTCATCATGACGTCAGCATCTGACGTGTGGGTCCAGCGTGTCTGTGCTGCTGACATGTGGGGCTAGGTCAACGGTCAACATTGATAGGTCAACGGTCAATATGTGTCGGGTCTCAAACGGGCCTTGGTGGGCTTGGGTCGGGCCGGTGTGGGCCGGGCCAGGCCGAACATGTGGCGTGCTGTGGCGCAGCCACGTCACGGCCATGGGCTCTTATTGGGCTTCGTCCACAGCATGGCTCACACCGTGTGGCTCACGGTGGACCAGCGCTCCTAGTCCATGGTCCTAAGACAGGGTCCATGGTGGATCGAGCCCATCATCATTTCTCCTCGGCTCGTCTCATCTGCACCGGGTGTAGGGCTGCACTGCTCACCTTGCCCCTTCTCCTCTGTTTCTTCCACGGTGCGCTCCCGCCGGCGACGTGCTCACCGGTGGGCTCCCGCGATGGCTCGGGCATCCAATAGAGGTGGGGAAAAGCCTCCCTGTGCCATGGCGACTGCAATGGTGGAGTTAGGGCGACGGATGGTGCATCCTAAGTCACTGGTCATGGCGAACGGCGGCTCGAGCACAACCGGCGTGCGGGAATGGCGCGAGTGCAGCGGCATTGGCTGACTCTGTGGTGTGCATGGGCGTCACCATGCTCCAGCGGGCATGTTGGGTAGGTCGAGGGGTCCTCTAGGGCCTCCGATGGCTTTGGCCATGGCTGCCGGCCTTCCGATCATGTTGGCGCCGTCGGTGTGGTGGCTATGGTCTCGGAGGGCGTCATAGTGGGGCATGTAGGCTCCTACGGATCCGTGTGGACGCGGTGAGGGCGTCCAGAGCTCAGGGCCGGACTTCCGGTTTCTAGGTGGCCGATAGGGTCTTCCTGGCACCATGGCGACATGGTGATGACGGCGAGGCGTGCGGGTCACTACAGGCTCCTGCGGGGTGGTCATGGCGTGCGCGTGAGTTACCCGTGGCTTCAGCGAATGGAACGGGTGAGTCAAGGAGGCGCCAGGTGCACCCGGCGGTACTGGCCATGGCGGTCGGTGCTTGGACCGATGGTCGGGTGCTCGGACCTATGGTCTGGTGCTCGGACTGGTGGTCGGGTGCTCGGACCAGTGGTCTGGTGCTCGGACCAGTGGTCAGGTGCTCAGACTAGTGGTCTGATGTTAGGACCAGTGGTCGAGTGCTCAGAGGTGGTCTGGTGCTCTAGTGGTGGCTACGTCATGGCGGCAGCGTTGTGAGCGCGGCATGCGTGCTCGACTATGGCGTCCGGGGAACCTAGAGAGGCCTACAGCGTCCAAGGGCTTGGGGATGGTCACGGTCAACGTGAGTGTGCTGTGCTGGTGTGCCTAGAGGCTAGGGATGGCCTTGGCCTACGCGCTCATGGTATGGAGCGCCATGGCCGGAGTAGCAAGGTCTAGTGGCGAGCAGAGAATGAACCGAGGCTCACTGTGGGTGCTGTGGAAGAAAGGATGGCGGTGCAGTGTCGAGTTGCGGCCGTGTAGCTCCGGAAGCAGTGCCGTGCAGTGCCGACCCACGATCGTGATGACGATGACGGCGTCACCCTCGGCTCCGGTGACTTCGGCAGCGTGTGGGGGCTCCGATCCTCCTCTCATGATCTCCTTCTCGACCCTCTACTCTCGATGTGGTGTGGCTACTAGGCCACCAAGCGGCAGCGGAGGCTGAGGGAGAAACTAGGGCGCCGGGCGTGAGCAGCGTGTGGGCTGGCTTTATAGCTGAGCGCCATGCCTCCCAGGGCGGATGGCATCGTGCGATGGAGGCGAATGCATCGCATCAGACAGTGGTGCGGGGTTGTGTGGGCACGGCGCAAGGGGGACAGGGTCATGCCCCGAGCGTGACCCCCTGGCCCGCCCCTGCCACCGCTGTCGGGCACCGGTCGCGTAGGCGGTTGAGGCGTAGGTGAGGAAGACGACACTATAGATGGGGGTGCGGCTGACATGTGGGGTCCAGCGGCCAGTGGCTGCGAGCGAGGTAGACGGGTGCGCGGGCGTGGGCGACGCGTTGGGCCGGCTCGTGGCCACGCGCGCGCTGGGAAGACGGAAAAAGGATTGGCAGGCCGGTTGGGCTGGCTGGCTGGCGCGGGCCGAGCAGGCCGAGGCGGTTTCCGAGGCCTACGTCCTTTCTCATCTTTTTCTATTTTGTTTATCATTTCATCTCTTCTGTTTGAATTTGAATTTGGTTCTAAAATTTGAATTCCAAATTGGTGCACCTAATTTATTGGAGTTGTTAAGCATATCATAACTCAAATGGAAATCCAAATCACATTCAATGTATGCAACACTTATTTGTTAGAATTTAAATAAACGCAATTAACTAATGACATGCCATGCTTATGTGTTAACTTGGGTTGGGGTTAGACCTAATGCATTTCTTAGGTTGGGTTACTATACATGACACTCATCATCACATGGAAGTTTTTAAGAAAAATTTTGTAGTTGGTATTTTTAGTGTGTGGAGTTTTTGGGTTGTTACAATAACCAACATGTGACCCGCGCGTGCGCAGTCCTAACAGATGGCGTGCCGGCTTTTAGTACTTCGCTGAGTGTCCGTTAGAGGCACTCAACGAAGTACATGTTTGCCGAGTGTTTTCTGCCAGTACTTGGCGAAGTATATGGGTTTGCCGAGTGTTTATGGAGACACTCGGCAAATTCAAAACTATTTTTTCCTCCTCGGCCCTCCACAATTTTTCTACTCCCCACATACGACATTTGGTACTGCATGTTAAAAGTTGGCCTATTTCTTGGTCTGTTTGCTATATTTAGTGAATTAATTTCATTTTGAGTAATTTATTGATTTAAGTGAAATTTGAACTGCAAGTGATTGAAATAATAGAATAAAATGAGTGGAAAAATCATATTCACATTATTGAGTCCGGATTGGTGTCTCATGCAGGAAATGAAAAGAAATTTCGAACATTTTGTTCAGAAAACACGACCACGAACATGTGTCCGAATGATTTTTAAATTCTACAAAAACCAAACAAAGTCTGAAAATCACGAGATTTGTCAAGATGACATGATATCATATGTGGAGGCTGTGGTAAAAAATTGAGAATGTTTCGCACAATTTGTGACGTATGATGCTTACAAACAGAAGCATCTCCGGAGAAGATTCGTAGAACTTAGAAGGATCCGGTAAGATTTAGAGTCCAAGTGACATGTGAATTGGGGTTTGAGTTCAAAATTTTTTGTATAGGCAATACAGAACATAGATTGGTTCATGTCAAATTTTGACAATTTTTCGGATCCGTTTGATATTTTTTATTTATTAATTGCAATTATAGAATTTTAGTTGACATAAATTAATTTTGAGCTATAACTGCATGAAATAATGAAATAATATTAGTAGAAAAAACAAATATGCATTTTTGAGTGAATTTGACAAGTTTTTTTCAAAATATATTGGAAAAAGTTACTAAAACCAGCTATTAAAGGTATACATGAAATATTAGCGTAATTTGCCGAGTGTTTCTATATAACACTCGGTAAAGTAGCTCTTTGCCGAGTGTCCTCTACAAAACACTCGGCAAAGTCTGGGTGCTGTCCCACTGCCAGGCGAGTAGACCTTTTGAAAAAAATAAATAAAATAAATAAAAAGGGGTATGCCGAGTGTCAGATCGCGGGCACTCGGCATACCCCCTAAGGCCCTAACAGTTAACCCGGCGCGACCCCGCACGCCACACACATACGCACACAACGCACACACGCCACAGACACACGCCGCAACCACCCAACCCCGTCCCGCCGGCACCCCCACCGGCATCCCCCCCCCCCCCCCCCGCTGGCGTCCCCGCCCTCGCTCCATCCCCTGGCGCCGCCCCCCGATGGCGCGACCCCTCCCGGCCCACGGCGGCTCCACCCGGCGGCGTGCCCCCGCCCCCCAGCGTTACCCTCCCGGCCTCGGCGCGCCACGCCCGCGGCGGCTCCACCCGGCAGCGCCCCCCCCCCCCCCCCACCGACGGCGCCTTCTTGGACCCGGCACGCCACGCCCGCACCGTCCTTGGTAATTCTAAAATTTTTGTTGTTCTAGTTAATTAGAAATGAAATTAGAAATTAGAAAGATGATTTAGAAAATAACTTAGAAATTTGAAATTTGAAAAGCAATTAGAAATTAGAAATTATAAAAAGGTAGGATGAATTGGAAATTAGAAAGTGATAGAAATGGACTTTTTTTAGATAAGATTGAGAGGTAGTAGGATGTTTATAGAGGTGATATAACTTTTTTTTAGAAATTAGAAAAGGATAAACCATGAATTATTTGCTTTCTTGTGAGCTATATGTGGTTGTCGGCCATCGTGCCGTTCTGTTGGTGTTGATGTGGTTGTCGGCCATCGTGCCGTTATATTTGATGTAGGTTTTGGAAACCTCCCCGTGCAGGGGAGGTGCTACCAAAATTTTGACTTGACACTACTATGTTCATTTTCTTGCAGGAGAGACTCACAAGGACTGTCCATGACTCGTCACTTTGCCAGATAGCAAGGTGAGGCATCATACACCTCTCTTTTTGTTTGATGTTCGTATATCATGTAACCTAGTTAGGCGTCTCCCATTCGAAAGAGATACGGTTGGAAATAGACAAATTTTTTCATATCTATAACCGTATCTGTTTTGAATTGTCCATGTTTTTTGGACAACCCGAGGATGTTTAGCAGGTTTAGTTTCCATGGTCTACTCCGATCCGAGATAGAGTTTTGGCAGCACCTCCCTGTTATTCTCTGAATACACAATCTCTCTTCCGGGACATGTATTTGGAGAACAGCAGGGAGGTGCTGTAGAAATTCTATCTCGGATCGGAGTAGAGCATGGAAACTAAACCCACTACACATCCTCGGGTGGGATTAGGGCCTATCTTTACCTAATAGACATTATAGGAACGTGTAGATGCAACGTGATTTTATATAGTACTCGCTGATATGCTAGAGGATGGGTGACCATGAGTGGATGTACACAGGCCGCTCTAGTCAGAATTCGTTGACCAATGAATGGATTGACAAGACGGATGCTTTCTTGGAACGAGCGTTTGCAATTGTCAAAGGAGCTAGATCGACTTGGTGTCCGTGTAGCAAATGTGGAAACATGCATTGGCAAACCAAGCTAGACATGGGCAAACATCTTGTGAAGAACAAATTTACGTCAGACTACACCAGGTGGATCTACCATGGTGAAGCAGATCATGGGAGAGACGAGGTCTAGAAACTCCTTCGTGCACTTAAGATGCCATACGAGTAGATACATGCTTGCCCAAAGGGATGCATCTTATTTAGGAAAGAGTATGTGGAAGCAAAGTACTGTGTGAAGTGTGAGTCATCTAGGTTCCTAGAGGTAGACTCTGGTGATGGTCAGAAGAAGCAACTCGCAATCCCCGTGAAGATCCTATGGTACCTTCCTTTCATACCGAGGATCCAACGGCTTTACATGACTGAAGAATCCATGAAACAGATGATATGGCACAAAAACGGACATCGATACAATCCTGAGAAGCTGGTACACCCATCCAATGGTGAAGCCTGGACAAGGTTTGATGTGATTTATCATGAGAAAGCTCTAGAGGCCCATAATGTACGTGTTGCGCTAGCAACAGATGGGTTCAATCCATATGGAATGGCGGCTACCCCATACACCTATTGGCCCATGTTCGTTATCCCCCTCAATCTTCCCCCTGGCATCCTCTTTCAATGATAGAACATTTTTTTATCGTTGATAATTCTAGAACACCCGAGGAATAATATGAGTGTATACATGGAGCCTCTGATTGATGATTTGGTCCGTACTTGGGAGGAAGGGGTATGGACATACGACCGAGCTACAAAGACAAACTTCAAGATGCATGTTTGGTACTAGTACTCCCTGCATGACTTACTGGCATATGGGATTTTCTACGACTGGTGTGTTCATGGGAAGTTCCCATGCCTAGTTTGCAAGGCTTCTTTGAAGTTCATTTGGTTGACGAAGGGTGTCAAGTATTTGTCGTTCGACAAACATCGACAATTCCTCCCTCCTGACCATCCATTCAGATGAGACATCAAGAGCTTTACAAAAGATGTCATAGTTGAAGACCCCACACCGCAGATGATGTCAGGAGCCATAGTTCATGCTCAGTTAGATGCTCTCGAGGTCAATAATCAAGAAGGTGGTTTTGTGGGATATGGCGAGCAACATGCCTAGACTCAGAAGTCGTGCTTGTGGAACCTCCCCTATTTTGATAACCTTCTTCTCCCACATAATATTGATGTAATGCACACTGAAAAGAATATCGCCGAGGCAATTTTTGGTATAATCATGGACATTCCTGACAAGACAAAAGGATAACATTAAGGCTAGAGTGGATCAAGCGAGGTTATGCAACAGGCCAAAGCTAGACATGGCGCCTCTAAGAGCTGGAAAGTCATGGAGAAAGCCTAAGGTCGATTTTGTTCTGACGAGGGCCCAAAGGAGGGAGGTACTGCAATGGTTTCAAATGTTAATGTTCCCTGATGTGTATGCAGCAAATGTAAAGAGGGGAGTGAACTTGGCTACTATGTGAATCAATGGGCTCAAGAGTCATGATTACCATATATGGCTTGAGCGCCTACTTCCGGTGATGGTTCGAGGATATGTCCCTGAGCATGTCTGGCAGGTGCTAGCGGAGTTGAGCAATTTCTTCCGCCAGCTTTGTGCCAAAGAGTTATCTCGTACCATGGTTGCAGAAATGGAAAGAATGGCGCCTGTGTTGCTCTGTAAGTTAGAGAAGATCTTTCCACCCGGCTTCTTCAATCCGATGCAGCATATGATTCTGCACCTCCCGTATGAAGCATGAATGGGGGGGCCTATGCTAGGCTATTGGTGCTATTCAATTGAGAGATGTCAAAAGGTTCTTCGAACTAAATGTAAAAATAAATTCAAAATTGAAGCATCAATTGTAGAGGCATACATTCTGGAGGAGGTGTCAAACTTCACAACAAAATACTATGCCGACAACCTTCCTAGTGTGCATAATCCACCATCTCGTTACAATACCGACGGAGATGAATCGAGCCTTAGCATTTTCCGAGGGCAACTCGGAAGTGCAAGTGGTGCGACCCACAAGACCTTGAAACATGAAGAATGGTGCATTATCATGTTGTATGTGTTGACCAACCTATCCAAGGTGGTGCCATACATGCTGTAAGTTCTCAACAAACTTGTTCTCAACAAACTTGTTCTCAAGTAGTCGCTTTTCTGTGTCCAACTCCCATGTTTCTTGTTGGTACAGGGAATTTCATCATCAATTCTGGCGTAAATCAAGGAAACCTACCCCACACGAAAGTGATACCCTTCTCAAAGAGGGTGCAGGAAATGGAAAGCCCGATTTCATTTCTTGGTTCAAGCAGAAGGTACAGTCCAATTTAGCTCATACTTAGTTTGATATTACAAGTTGCTTGTACATGCAAATAATAAAACGCACCACCCTACTTGAACTTGCAGGGCCAAACCGAAGCGTCTATGAATGTCGAGTTGAGACAGGTTGCCGATGGTTGTGCCTATAAGGTCAGGTCGTTTACCGATTATGACGTCAATGGATATCGCTTTCACACAACAAGCCACGAGCAGAGTCAGCCTAATCGAAGAACCACAAATACCAGAGTTTTTACGCCAGGCTTTGATGGGGTCAAGTACTATGGAATAATTGAAGAAATATACGAACTAACTTTTCATGGTTGCAAACCTCTTAATCCAGTCATATTCAAATGTCATTGGTTTGATCCAGATGTTGTGAGACGCACCCCGAATCTTGGGCTAGTCGAAATTCGACCATCATCCGTCTTACCAGGAGACGACGTCTATATTGTGGCTCAATAGGCCACGTAAGTTTATTATTTGTCATACCCGTGCCAAACCGACAGCCGTCTTAAGGGTTGGGATGTTGTGTACAAGGTATTGCCACACGGTAAACTACCTGTACCAAACAATGAAGATTACAATATAGACCCCAACACATATGACGGAGAGTTCTTCCAAGAAGATGGGCTTGAAGGGAGTTTTGTGATAGATTTAACTGAAGCGATCGGAATGGAAGTAGACAATGAAGAGGTTGCTGACGAGGACGCTGGAGACGAGGTTCAGAATGTGAAGGACTTAGAACTACTTCAGCAATTACAATTAGGCAATGACAGTGATGACGACATTCCTCATTCGGAGCATGGGCATGATTATATCGACATGCGTGATAGTGATGATGAGACTTATGATCCAGCTAATCCCGATCATGATGATTATTTCTAATACATGTATGAGTCGTACTAATTTATTTATTATTTATCATACCATGTTATTTTTGAAGTATGTTAAGTTAATTTTGCATATCTTTCTAAGTATGTTTTGTTTATCTGTGCTGATTGGTTTACTCTTTTTATTTGCAGGTAACTGAGCAATGGTGGGCGCTATGAGGAAGCTTGCGGCGATTTGTGAGAGAATCACTGCTGTAGGGAGGGGTTCAGGTTCAGGTTCAGGTTTAGGGTTAGGGTCAGCTTCAGCTTTAGGGAGGGGTCAAGGGAGGCGTTGAGGCAGGCCTCAAGGCAGGGGTGAGGGGGAGGAGTAGGAGCAAGAGCAGGAGCAGGAGCAGAGGTAGAGGTAGAGGGGTCGAGGGAAGGGTAGGGTGAGGCCCCCGTCGCCTGAGCCTGGCCCCCCGACATCTGAGGAGGAGGAGGTACCTTCCGCACACGCCTCTAGTGAGGAGGAGGAGGAGGAGCAGGAGCAGGAGGGGGAGGAGACAGGGGATGCCCAGTCCAAGATCTGGTTGCGAGGTCCCTCGTCCCTCCCGAGGTGTTCAATACCTGAGCATAGACGCCCGCTGATTAAACTGACAAGGACCAGGTAAGTAACTTTAAATATTTGCAATAATTTTGATATGTTGAAAATTACAAAAGAAACTAATAATTTATATTAATCACTTGTGCAGGAGTTGGATTAAGCTCAGTGGGGGTGATCACAACCACAAGGTCAATGGCATCCTTGGAGTTTTGTGCAAGAAACACTTCCCTAGCTTGGTGGCGCATGCCGGACAGCAGCAGCCGGCCTACACATGGGACCACTACATCGCCGCCCCCGACGTCCCTGATCGTGATCGCAAGAGATTCACCAACATAGCGGAGCGGGTGAAGGGCGAGCTGTGGGTAAGTATTCCTCGCACTACATTGCTCAATACATCACCTTCACTGGACATTCTTGAAATAATAACTTTATACATCACCTCTATATGCAGGACTTCTACAGATGCCAGGAGGGATTCAAGGCCAAGGCGAAGTCTGTCTCTGAACAAGCCACCAAGAAGCTCGTGAAGGACATGCACTATGAGGCGCGCGTCCAGGCCATCATCGAGTTCTACGCTCAATACAGAAGCATGAAGGTTAAAAAAGAGGAGGCAAGGACAATGAACCTGACCAAGGACCAATTCATGAGTGTAAGCAAAGAACGTTGATGCTTACTTTATTTGAGATTAATTACACTTAATTTCTTTTTTCATAAGTCACATGCTTGATGATGTAGGTGCCTCCGTGGTGGTGCCAAGCGCATACCTAGTGCTCGGAAAATGATGGTGGATGAGTGGTTGCAGCCCAGGTGGTTGGAGCACCACCTTGCTTGCCGGGAGCGGCGTTTGCAGATGTTAGGTGCATCACACCATCAAGGCAGCCTGAGCCTTGATGAATATTGGGAAAATGGGTACGCGACTTCATTTCTTTATTCTAATGCTCAATTCTGCATAATTTCTAATCATTTTTGCATTTTTGCCGCAGTCATCGTCACATGATGGCCAGCCTTGCTCCCAGCTCAAGGCATGGGTTCTGTCCAAAAAGGGCAAGGCGATGGCCGACATCGACTTCAACCCAGAGGACCCGCCTAAGGCGTATAGCCATCCAAGCATCCATAGCCGCGTCACCCAGTATACAACGATGGCAAGGGAGGTTCACGGGCTAGAGTTCGATCCGAGCTCCTAGGATATTGATGGAGAAATCATGATGAGGGTGGGAGGAGGCAAGAAGCATGGTCAGTATTGGATTGGCAACAACGTAATCGACATGGCCTCTACTCCCACTCTCTCCCAGATCCAAGCAAGGAGCACGGACTTGAGCCCAGCAATACGCCCATGGCCGACCACTGCACAGTTCCAGATAGAGGCTCTCTAGGTTCTTTCTCTTCCATTCATCATTTGTTGGTTCTTACGTACTTTAGCTTTGCATTGTAACATTGTGATGAAATATTTTAGGCCTAGGTGGAAGCAAAAAAGAAGCAATGGGAGGAGATGGAGGCGAGGGTGGAGTAGATGGTTTAGCAAAGGTTAGAGGCCGAGCAGTAGAGGATGGAGGAAGAAAATCAGATAAGGATGGACCAGATGTTCCAATACATGCAGAATTTTGCTTTGAGCATGGGTCAATCTTTGCCACCACCACCGATGCTATTCCCTTCACATCAGCCACACACAACTACTCCTGTGAGTCACTTAACACATTAGATTGAATACTTTAACTTAGACAAGTTCCTTAGTTAGCTCAAATGATATCAATATTGTCTCACACATGTCTTCTCCTATGTGCAGAATCAATCAGCGGCTTTGAATACTCAACCACAAGACCCGGATCAGTCACAGTGGTTCCAAGGGCCTCCTCCTCAGTGACTTGTGGATTATTTGTGCATTACTTGTTTAAACTAGAACTTGTGGATTACTTTCTTGAACAAACTAGAACTTATTTGTGTGTCTGTGATGCTTAATATATGCCTGTGATGTAATGTACATGCCTGCGATTTTTGTTGGAGAGGGATCCTTTATACGTAACAAAATAGTAAAAACAGGGGGGTTTGGATAGTTTGCCGAGTGTAACACTCGGCAAAGAGGTCCTTTGCCGAGTGTTTTGGCTTTAACATGTGGCAAAGAGGCCAGTTTCTATTTTTTTGGCAATTTTTTGCCGAGTGTGCAATGTTTGCCAAGTGTTAAAGTTAAAACGCTTGACAAATAAGTAGATGTTTGCCGAGTGTATTGGCTTTAACACTCGGCAAATACGTAGATGTTTGTCGAGTGTCGGAGGCTTGGCACTCGAGAAAGTTGAAGATGTTTGCCAAGTGTCTTCCGTCTGACACTCGGCAAACTCTCCGTTACCGCGGACGTCGTTAACCCCTTTTCACCGAGGGTTTAACTTCGCTAAGTGTTTTTTGACACTCGGCAAACCCTTTGCCGAGTGCCCAATATTTGACACTCGGCAAACATCTGTTTGCCGGTAGAAAATTCGCCGAGTGCTAGTCACCGAGTGTTACACTCGGCAAAGTCTTTGCCGAGTGTATTTGGGGCTTCGCCGAGTGCCTGGGGCACTCGGCAAAGTCACTATTTCCCATAGTGCATGGTGGTGGAAATGGCTTAGATATATTGGAAGGCTCACACATGTGATGAAGGAGCTCATTGCATATGAGATATAACATTGAATCATGTGACCAAGGTGGAGAAGATCAAGACAAGGCTTGGCTTCATGGACCGGTTGCAAGTGTGAAGGGCAAGTTGAGTGATGACTTGGCGCCGATGGACCGAAGCAATGGTGAAGAGTAAGTGAAGTCAAGATCGATGAACCAATACAGTCACGTGATGATATGAAGTTGATCATATCATTTGTGATCATGTTGGTGAATGCGTTGCATCAACATCGGAGGAGATGGAATAGAATATGCAAGGCAAAGGTATATTTGTAGAGCATTTCATTTCACCGGTCATAGATGTGTAGAGAAGTTCATGACCGGATTTAGGATAGATAGTTGTACTATAAAGAGGGGCAAACTTGTTTGCATATCGGTCATCTAGTGCCACCTGAGTGATCTAACTTTACATACGGTGTTAGGATCGAGTGGCGTTGAGAAAAGAGTGCTAATCCTTTGGAAAAATATTTGTGAAAAGCTAACACACATGCACAAGACGGTGTATCACTTGGTGGTGTTGGCACATTTGCAAAGGAGAAGAAGTTAAAAGCGAGGAGGAGGTCGCAGGGAGCTTGGGTTGCTTTCTGGACAATGGCGGATTGTCTGCCCTTTGGTGGCAGACTGTCCGTGGTCCTTGGATGCTCTCAATTGAGGGAGATCGGACACGACGCTTGCACTGTTTATAGGCACGGTGGACTGTCTGGGCCTGAGGATGGACTGTTCGCTGGCTAATTCTCAAGGAACAAAGGTTCTGGATACTTTATCGAGTTTGAACGACGGACTGTCCGCCTATAATTCCCGGACTGTCCGCGGTAACCGTTTGAACTCCAATGGCTAGTTTCAGGTGAACGGTGGACTGTCCGAGCCCTAAGGGGCAGACTGTCCAGGGTGATCGTTGCTGCACCTAACGGCTAGTTTCAGCATACGGGCGGACTGTCTGCAGTTCACTTTTCAGCATGCGTCCAAAAGGCTAGTTTGAGACCTCCCTCTATAAATAGAGGTGGTGGTCGGCCATTTGCGAAGCTTGGCACCCTTGTGACTTAGTGTCCATGCTTGGGGAGCGCTAGGAGAGCCTCTAACTCACTTGTGCTTGCAAGAGTGCGAATCAATTGTGATAGAGCGATTCTAGTGCGGTGCATGAGAGATTCCAAGCATTAGCACTAGGTGATCGAGTTGCAAACCAGTGGTGCTTGTTACTCTTGGAGGTTGCCACCTTCTAGATGACTTGGTGGTGGTCTCCATTGAAGCATGCAAAGAAGGTTGAGCGGTGCTCTAGAGAAGTGATTGTGAGGGGTATTGTGCTGACCCCGTGGGAGCCGTGAAGAGCAACTCTAGTAGAGCGAGACATGAAGGGCGACAAGTGGTCCGGCTGGGTCAAGTGCTAGAGCTTGTGGTAAGCACTCTACGTGGGACAGTGTGACTTGCGGGTCACCACTAGCAAGAGGACTGGCGGCAACCTTGGAGCTTGTCTCAATAGGAACTAGCGTGTTGGCAAACACGTGGACCTTGGGATAAAAATCACCGTGTCATCTTCTTTCGGTTGGTTTGTGATTCCCATACACAAGATTGTATTTACTTTCATATATTTTGTGCTTGTGTAGTTGCTCTTGTAATTAGTTAGCTTGTGTAGCTTGCTAGTTACCTTCTTGCTTGTGTAGCATAGAAGTAGCTCCCTTGCGTGACTAATTTGGTTTGAGTAATCTTGTTAGTCACATTGCTTAGTTTGTGTAGCTAAGTGATTTGAGCTCTCTAATTTGGCTTGAGTAGCCTTGTTTGTGAGCATTGCTATTGAGTTTTGGTGGCTTTGTGCTTTTGCTTACTAGATTATGTAGGAGTTCCCTTAGTTGTGTGAAGTACTAGCTGCATAGGTTTGTGTGACCTTACAAGATAGATTGGTTAGGTGAGCTCTAGCTAGCCCGACACCTTTGTTGCCTAATTAGAATCTTTGCAAGGTGCTTGAGAACTTAGATAGAGAGGTGTAGTCTTGGCTAGACCGATAGTTTTAATTCTGCATTTGTTTCGATTAGCCGGCGTAATTAATTTTAGAAATGACTATTCACCTCCCCCTCTAGTCCTCCATCTCGACCCTACACATGGTTTCAGAGCTAGATCTCTTATTTGTGGTCTTCACTGACCCGAGAGGATGGCAAACTTTGGGCTAGATGTTGAGTGTGTCCACACATTTTTTATGGCACACACTTTATATGGTGGAAAATTGAATGACTTCCAATTTTAAGATTATTTGCCCTTAAATGTGGTGGATCATAGATTTGGGCCTTTGTCATGCGATTAATAGAAAGAATGCAACTTAAGTGCAAAAGAAATGCCACTACAAGGATTTTACCCTAAAGCCACGCCTAAGAATGGTTGCAATACGTAACAAATGCTTTGAAGTTGGTTTTGTTGTGAGTTGTGGCATTTATTTATGTTGCAATAGGTTATTGCGACTCAATTTTGATGTGTTGCGATACTTTGACTTTTGCCACGAGCACAAAAAACAAATGCCACGCATGATATGGTCGCAATAGGAGATATTGCAACCAATAGCATTGTTGCATTAGTAATTGTTGCCATGACACATATTGTGGCAATAGACTATATTGCCACCAAACATTGTGTTGCAAGAATGAGACTATTGTAACGCCATTGCTTCGTGGGAATAGAACTAATTGCCACACACTATGTTCCATTGCAATAAAATCTTCTGCAATGAAAATCATTTGGTGGCTATATCCGTAACTGCGACGCATAATATTTCATTGCAATAACTTATGTTGCCACGTAAATTTTTGGTTGCACATAAGTGGTATTGCAACAACACATTGTTGTGGTTACTAAATCTTATGGCATCGCACAGCCTACGTTGCAATATTGTCTATTATGACAAACAACAATTGATGCATTTCAGTTTATTGCGATGAGGGGATTTTTGTTGTGTACGCCTATTCGATTGATATTAGTATAAATTTGCAACACAGATATAACGGAATTAAAGGAAAAAATTCAATCATCAACACACATATGAAATCAATAATTCAATAACTGAAAAATTATGTTTGAACCAGAATAAATATGTTTGCAATAACCAAAATATCATCTCAAGTTACAAGTCTTAAACTATGCTTGCAATAAAAAACAAATTGATCTTCATTCACTCGAAGTATTGCTTCACTTATTCATCTCATGGTGTTCCATCAGCACAAGCACGCTTGCAGGCGTATTCCATAGTACTTTAATTATTTTGGCTCTCCACGCTTGCCTGCATTTTATAAGCTGTAACATAATTAGTCAATGTATAGTAGCAGTTTTTACATGATTAAGCATGATCATAATTAGTCTGAAACTCAAAGTATTGCTAACAACATATATAGCATATATGACTCATCCACCATTTCCAATATGCGGCATAGAATTTGATTGAAATGAACAAACAGATTTCACATATAGCCATTCATACCTATAGCTTTTTCTTTTGAGAGCGAGTTTTTGTGGAAGGCCATATCGGTTCCTATGATGAATTTGAACCTGCTGCTAGGTTGCTGGTGTTTGTTGAAAAAAGATTTCTTGTTAAAGTAGTATTAGCTGTGGTGCGAGTAGTAGGTGGATCAACTTCTTTTACTATGGTCATCACGCTTGCCGGTGGAACCTACCAACATATAAAATAATAACAACACTGTGCATTAATACACATATGTTCAAATGCAAAAAAAATTGATGTTGAATGACAACTGTAGCAGAATCTCCAAATGCAGTGGGCAGAACTTCTGAATTTGCAGCATTGCTGATCTATAATACTTAGTAATTAATTTGCAATATTGTTGATCTATGCAAGAGGCAAAAGTTCTGAGTTTCATACAAAATTGTATTCAATAGAAATAATAATATGTTGTATTCCTTTTCTAAAAAATAATATGTTGTATTCAAATACTTATAATTACTACACGCTGAAAGTAAAGCAATCTTCAACTGACATGGGCTCATCTCAGAGAACTGCACACTGCAGTAAACCAATCTGCAGAGACATTAATTTGGGGGGCATATTCTAATCATTCATTTGGTATGTTGACATGCTGCATTTTTATTACCTCTTGTTCTTCATCTTCTATACGTGGTGGTGTGATGTCATTCATGCCCACAGTTGCGCTATTTGGAGGGTGTGAACAGGTGGTGGTTCCTGGGTTAGCCTGCACGATATAAAAGGCAAGCAACATTAGGGGAAAATTTGACAAAAGACAAGCATATAATATATTTACTACCTGCAGCAGTGCAACTTGCAAACGATGTTCTTCTCTAAGTTCCTGCATTTGTTGGATACTTTCTTCCTTATCTCTTTCCCTTGCAGCAACTTCATTTGCAAGTTTTTGTTTTAAATCTTCAACCTCCTCTCGGTGTTATAGGGCTGCAGCTGACCTACAGGCCACATTCTCTTCTCTCTCATTCAATAGATCCGTTCATGTTGGATATTTCGCCATATATCCAAGACCATGACATCTGTACGTTTTGGTTCCAGTGGTTTCTTTGTAGTATTTCTGGAAAAGTGCATTTTCTTCTTCAACCATAAGACAATGTTTATCTTTCGATAATTCTGCTTCAGCAATTCTGACGCAAGCATTGTCCTAAGCGAAACATAATTAACACATTAGAAGGATTAAAATTAGAAGTGTTCCAAAATTTTATGAAGCATGAACCAATTGTAAAGTCAGAACAATGTATATATATATATATATATATATATATATATATATATATATATATATATATAGCACTCACATATACTTCCTTTGTATCTGGGTTTGACCATTCCCCGCCCTTGGTGTGAGTAACCATCCAAAGATCCAAATCAGTAGGCTCCTCACCAGTTGTCGGATCTCTTGAGATGGCAACACATGTAGTATGAGGTATTGAGTGTTGTAAAAAATAACAAAGTCAGTAAACCTTGTCATTACCTGATCATAGCTTATTTGGGAAAATGGTTTGGATCCCATGAGATGCTGTGTCTTTTGCTTCTTACGGTTTCAGTGTTCTTGGTGCTCTTCTTCTATAAATGGTTTACAAATGATGTGATTAAAACACTGAATTGATCATTTGTAAAAAGAAAAGGATATCTAACCATTTTACAAACCTGGAAGCTCTCACTTTCAAAGTACTGGATCAAGTAGTACCACTCAACATTGTCTAGATCTTCAGGCTTATGTTTCATTCTTTCAGCGTCAGTGCGGTAAGCCCTGTATGTAGCACTAAATGCAGCACACCATCCTTTGTACCTCTCCTTGGCAATGGCCCATATCTTTTCTTTAGGTTCTTCAACATTTGTAGGTCCCAGTTAAACTGTTCCAATGCAAAGACAAATATAATACAAAATTTCAGCTAGTGACAACAAGACATATGGACAAAAAAAGATAGTGTCAAATCAGTATGTCATCTGCTATTGACTTTTTGACTTCTGGATGCACACCCTTCCATGTTTTCACTCCTATAACTGGAGCCTTTTTCCTGGTAAACATTACCACCTCATCCACAAACGACCGACGGTTCTCACCAATCGGGCCACCAAGCCTAGGATTAGCATTAAATTCGACTTTTAATTTCTGAGTCCGATTTCTAATTCTCTTGTTGGTTACCGTCAGACCTTTGAGATATCCTCTTCCATGTTTTTTTGGAACTTTCTCGTAATTGAACATTAAGAAATAGTGGAACATTATCCATGATCAGCAAAAGAGTTTTTAATATAAAATATAAAATGGATGGACCAGCATGTACCATCTCCTAAATTTTTTGGTTTCCTAGCATGACTTGGCCTATCATTTTCCTCCCCTTCAGTTAAGTCATCGTCATTTGTATTTTCTTAACCAAGGCACAAAAGGAACTGTATCCAGGCTGCAAGGAGGCTACCAAGGTTTCATTCATTATCAGGATCTATCAGATGAAGTGCATGCATGGTTTTAGTAACAATGGAATACAGTCGATCCTTGATCTGTTCATGTTGTTCCACCCTAAAATCCTAGACACCTTGGATAAAGTGCATAAGGTTGTTTGAGATCTTGGACTCGACTACCAAAAGATTCATGCATGTGTGAACGACTAGGTGTTATTTCATGGGGATTATGCTGATTTGGATACATGTCCAACCTGTGGTCAGTCTTGGTGGAAAGGGACCGATTCTTCTGAAGATGCCGAGTCCTCTAGCA